>NC_141698.1:969299350-969899350 GCF_964263255.1 Lissotriton vulgaris
GCCATTGCAAGCCCTTAGGCTGTCAGCCTGTGTTGTCACAGTTCCCTAGAGAGCAGAGGGAGACAGTTTTTTGGGGGGGAGAGTAAGTTGTGGAATGGGCAATTCCTTTTCTGTAATAGATCATTTGTTAGTGTTTAGGGGTTTGAAGGTGACATTAAATTCGTCGGCCACTGTTCGAGGCCCTTCCTCCTGCCCGGGTCTATGAAGTTCTCTTATGTCTTTAGCGTGATTGACCCCCCCTCTCCCTTGGCCCTGCCAGTTATATATGATAAAAATGCTATATTTGTGTCTACTCTGGGTGGCAACAATTACTCCCAGGAATTCCTTTTCAACTGCTTTATACAGGTGTTTATCGAGAATTGTATCCAATGTACTAGCCCTCCGTAAGGCACTCTGCACTTTTAGCTTCAGTCTGACCACAAAAACTAGTGTACCCTGATTCAAATTTCGGAGACATTCCATGTCTCTTGAAAAATACTAAAGTCATGTTGATCAACAAATGCTCCCCAATCTAGTACTGCTATTTTGGATGTAATTCCTGCTAAATTCCATGACAATTGCTGCCTGCACCTCGGCTTGTAAACTTGTTGGAATCACTTGTCTCTTCCGATCGTTCTCAGTTGGCATCTGCTCTCCCTGAATTCGATATTTTTCTACCTGTAGGTCAGTCCAGGTAGGCTCTCGCTCTTCTTAAGACGCAATAAGAGGCACGTTTTTTATCTTTGGAATAGCGTGATAGAAGTTTTCTCACTATAGATCCTAATTGTCACTTTTAATAATTTTTAACTTGCCTGCTCCCACTAGCTTCCTACTCTGCCCTGGACTATCTGATTGGGCAGAGGAAGTCTCCATACATATCCTTACATCCACCCGCACACCGTAATCACTGTTCACCACACCGCATGCAGCGGACGCACGCAGCAGACACGAGCAGAGGACACGCCAGAGGCGCACCAAAGGCAAGCCCGTCTGCGCCCGTCAGCAGCACGACCGCAACCAGCCCCCCTGCCCATTTCATACCAGATTATACGATCAGGATGGTGTACTCAAAAGAACAACCTCATATCGATGCAGCCATCCTACAAGTCCGAAACTTGCATCACCCTTCATTCAGGTTTAGAGACTAAAAACATGGAATGTCCATCTTGCCATTTTACCCCAAATCCCCTAATGAATAAAAGCAGCTCACCACCTCCTGCTGCTAACAAACAACTGATAGCACATCCCATCAATTGTGACCCCATTAATGCAAGATCATTGGTAAAAATTGCTATGAAATTAGATATTTTATTTAGCAACACAAGATAAATGTTATGTTCAGAACAGAAACTGGTCCAACGAATCCTCAGAACCGAAACTAACTACAGCAACCCCTCTTGGTTACACAACCTTCACCCACGACCGCACAGACCGTAGAGCAGGTGAGATTGAAATTATCTCAAGGGAAATCTTTAAGATTTCCTGCACCCCGCTTCCGCAAACACTCTGAATGCGAAGCACTTGTGTTTAAAATAAAATTATACAGAAAAAACACCTTTAATGGAATACTGCATATCGCCCTCCCACTATAAAGGCTCAATTTTTATAAATATTAGGTTCCTACTTAGAAACTCGATTTAAAAGCACTAATTTCACCATCCTTGATAATTTTTATTACCACCTAGAGAATTCAAATGACGTAGAGGTAAATAACCTAGTAGATTACATGTCTTCTTTTGGCCTTAAACAAGTAGTAAATAATGGTAGAATCTTTACAGATCAACCATTCTTCCATTTCCAGAAGCTCTTGCCACTAGTATGGTCTGACCACAATGTCATACTATTTAATCTCCCCCGCTAATCAGACCAACTCCATCGCCTTTCCCCCAACACCCTGTACAACGTGGCCTTGGCACAAAATACCTCTAAGTATCAAAAAGAATGAGTATACAGTTCCCCTGGGTAAAAACCTCCTTAGAAGGTTGGGTAAGGAAGTGATTGAAGGCACACAGGAGTGGGGGATCCTCCTTATCGGAACTAGAGTCCTCACACACCCGCAAGCTAGGTGTCATGCTTCATCATATGGCCTTGCCCCTCGTCGGGTCGGCGATGCAATACCCGACGGGCACCCATAAAGAGGCTCTTTGGCGGGGATCTTTTGTTCCTGCCCTATGGTGCTGTTGGTGTGAGGGTCATAGGGAGTAATAGTGAAGGGTGTAGATGTGTGTAGGTGATTTTAAAATAGTTGGGTAGTCCACACTGTAATTTTAATAAAGTTGTAACCCTCCTCACTAAAAACAAGGAGAGTGGTTGCTTTTCAGACTTAGGGTCTGTGAAAGCAAAAACCTACTCTAACTAGTGGTGGTCAACATGTTTCATGCTATTTTGTTAAAAGGGATACTATGCATTTCTTCAGGACCGAGTGAAACTATCTACACTATTTGGTATTTATACTCTAATAGTATGTGATGTGTGCCACGATCCGCCTTGTTGACACCCGCATAATAAGAAGCGCGTGCTCCTACGGATTCCCCAAGCGTCTAGACACCTCTCTGTAGATGTCCTGTCCACAATGGGAACAACTCAAGTCTCCTAACCAACAATACCAGCCTTATGAACTCCCTATCTGGTCCTGACTTCACTGGGATAACAGACACTGAAACAATGGCACAAAATTACCACTCTTGGGTATCTAAAACCGTAAACAAACTAGCCCCAGTAACCACCACAACTAGACAACGTAAAAATCCCTTAGAACCATGGAATTCTCCTGATCTTAAAGAAAAAAAAGATCTGCCCTAAGCCAGGACAGAAGTGGAGATCAAACTATTCTGAGGAAGAAAAAATCAGATATAAGCAAGAGCTAAAAAAACGATAAATCCATGATTCTCACAAACAAATCGGCTTATTTTTCAGAAAAAACTGAATCCGCAAAAAATTCAACTAAATAATTATTTAAAACAGTCAAGGCACTCTCAAACATAGTGCAACATAAGACAACTAAAACCAACCAAGATTTTTTGCAACGCATTAGCTAAAACCTTCCAGACCAAAGTACTCATCAGTTACTCAACTTTCTCCTCAAATGCACCTAGACCAGTAAATTTATATAACACCCTATCAGAAACTGACTTACAAAGTCACTTTTCTAAATTCACTCTCTTGTCCCGAGAACAAGTGAAGAACTTCTGATTAAGTACTAAATCAAGTTCCCCAGTTGACCCTCGCCCTTACAAAGTGTTACATCCTGCAACAGAGGTCATCTGCGCACATGTTACACTCATTTTTAGGTCTTTCCTATGCGGCGCGCATGCACTGCATAGGAAAAAGACCTTTAGCAATCGATTCCGTTTTTCAGGCAAAAACGTGCACGCATTGCATTGCTTTGAATGCAACGCGTGCACGTTTGGCGATTCCCTTGCAGGAGTGAGCTTTGAAACCATGTGTTTGTAATTAACATATGGTTCCTGCTCACTCCCGCAAGGGAAACAGGCACAGGCCCCTCCTCTCTCTCCTCCCCCTGCTGCCTCCTCCTCTTCCATCTCGTTTTTTTTCTTTACTTTCAGCACGAGGCGCACGCACTTCTTTGTCCCTTCCCAGAGCCCACCCTCGCTCTGGTTCCCCATCCCGTATCCCGTACTTGCAGTGGCTCCGCCGAAGTCCCCAAAGCTGGCTTCTTCCACGCATGCAGGCTGGACAGCCTGGGCCGGATCTGCGCACCGTCAGCAGCTCCGGGAGTCTAAATATAGTCTGCTCTCCTCCTCATCCTGGTCTTAGCACACAGTTGAAGATTTCTTAACTCCATCCTCCAGTCTGCGTGCCGCTCTCCTTCACTGGATTTCCTCATCCCTCCTCTGAGACCACTTTTGGCTTCTGTCAGACTCTCTTCTCGCCTCCCAGCAAGCCCTCCGCTCCCCCTTTGTGTATCACAGCCCCTGAGTCCTGTTAGTCCTCAGTCGGGACATCTTCGTCCAGCTCCGTGAGAAGGAGGAAGCATCCTCCTCACCCGCCCCTTGCCCCCTCATCCCCTCCACGCACACACTGCCACCCAGTCAACTTCTGAAGCAGATGCAGGAAGCGCCTTGTGGATTTCCTCAAACTCTCTCTGCTGCCCTGTCCATCAGTCATGGCCCCGTACACACTCGTATTCACACTTGCAAGCTGTCCCCGTACCGCAGGGGCCCCGGCTCCAACAGGCTTCCACGGGGGGGCCATCCACATGCCAGGGGCTCACATCTGTTGTGCGGGTCATTATGCCAGTCACCGTCCCGTGCAAGGAGGTGGATAGGAGAAAGCATGACAGGAGTCAGGCTTGTGAAAGAGGTGTACACCCCACAACATTTCGAGACCTCCTTTTTGCTGCTATTCGCTTGTCTGAATTTCCCAGCAGCTACTTCCAATGGAAACAGAATGAATGGGAAAGCGAGGCGAGCCCCGCTGAGTCTGTCATTTGTATCCGCCTTAGCTCTTCTTTGTGCTCCCGAGGACCAAACAGAAATAGCATTCGATCATTTTCTAAATATTATCCACCGACTCACTTTCAGGGGAAGCCGCGAGTCCTTAAAATAGTTATTCAGGGGGAGAGCGGTTGTTGAATAGGAGGCCCGGCTCCAGCTATTGCAGAACGGCAAGGGGAAGTGATCGGCAGCCGAAGCTGTCACACTCCTCGCAGCTTTCATTGAAGAGCTGCAAGGGAGACACAGACACATTGACTGGTCTACCAATTAGAGCCCATATCTCTGCTCGCCTCCTCAGGCCCGTGTACCAGTGATCATGTTCCTGCCAGCTCAGACACGTTGCCATTACCTCTCAACAGGCTGATGCTCAACTCCAGCAATCACCTGCAGCGAAGGAGACGCATAGCAGAACAGACTGACTGCCAGACAAGACCGCTAGGCTCCCGGATTGGCCAGATGCCAGGGCTAGCGATCGGTGAACAATTCGGCTTCTTGCACTGCCTATGATGAAATGTCAAAAATGTGCTTTCTTGAGGCAGTCTTTATAGCGTAACAAAATTTTCGCATTTTCACACTGTCTGCATGGCATGAAATTGAATCATGCTAATGCATGCATTTGTGATCCATGCAACCCGTGCACTTTTATAGCTGGGGAAGCAACATAACTTTGTGTTGCTTTCTAGATGGTGAAAAGCAGACCGGTGCTGAAGGGCAGGCCTTTGGAATCTTGGTGGAAAGATATTTGCTAGATTAATTGTTGTTTAGTCATAAGATGATAGATCAGTTGCTCCTTCAAAGGTCAGCATAAACTACTGAAATTTAGCTAATATTATATAATATTAGATAACCACCCTGCCTTAAAACCAACTATGTTTACCAAGGCCAAGGGAGCAGGGAAGGATGCATGTTATTGCACTGCACAGCCCTACTTGAAGGGTATCAGCATAGGGTGGTTACTCACCACCTACATCTACCTCATTTGATTTTTGGTTATGCATTTTCTTTGTATTTGCATCTTCCTCTATTCTTAGTTTAATTTATTTATAATTGTATTTGTCGAATAAATATATTGTCAGACAAACAGCAGACATCCACAATTAAAACATATCTAAATACGTGCATATCTTTTCACAAAAAAGCTGTATATGTCAAAACAGGTCTGTTATGCATGCTGGCATAGGCCCACCTGCTAGCAGCAAAACAGTTTCTAACTGAAACTGCTTTTTAGGTCTCGCCTAGCGAATGCAGCACATGCGCTGCTTCGCCTTGGCAGGACTATTGTTGTGGGTTTGGTGCGCGAAGGGAAACAAAACACGTGTGCGCACAGACAGGCGATGTGAATGCGCATGACGTCTCCTCTCTGGCGGCTCCTCTGAAGGGGACAGGAGATGGCACACGTATGGACAGGAGATGTGTACTCCGTACGCGTGCACATCTCCTGTCCGGGAAGTGGGCGGTTTGATTAGGTAGTGGTGTCGTTTTCACTTTCCCTCAGCCTGGGTGATCAGAGAAACAGCGCCAAACCTTAGTAGATACAGCGTTACTTACCTCTCTCCATTTGTTTGCTGTGCTGATGTAAGTGACTGTGGCCCAATAAGTTGAGGATCGTGAATGCTGTAGGTTGGCAGGGTGGCTCAGTGAGCTGAACACTCACGACTGAGGAAAATGTTGTATTCTGGCCGAGTTATGAGCTTTTACCCCAGCAAGGCAGACTCTGTATTCGTCCTTTCATGGTTGGTATAGCGAGTCCCATGTACAGGATACCAGTAACATCGACTACTATAATAAAAACATGTTATTGTTCTTTTTTTCTGTTGTCGTGGATGGCTTTGCAGATATAAAGTGCTATACGTATTCTGCAATACATACAACAATATTCTTTGAGCTCAGCATGTGCTGACATGGGAGCCCATCAACCCGGCTCAGGGTTTGGGTGAAGTACTAACATTTACCTTGACTAGGAATTAAAGACCCTGCAGCATGCAGTGTGGTGCCACTGATGTCCTCAGGGCATCTTAAAGGCAGGTCAACAAAGAGCTACCTCATGTATGTCTGAGGAAATTAGATAAAGCCTTGGAAAGTAGCACAGAACTTATTTAGGGAGGAATGGCTTGATTGTGTGCAGTGAAGTTATCCTTTTGTTCCCTCCTCAGTCTAACATCCTTGGTAGAGCCAACAAACCTGAGAGTACTTAAACAAGCATTTGCAATGCAATAGGTCTCGCAATAACGCAACTTTAATCTATAGGCATTGTAAATGAATATGCCTTTTATTTATGTTTTAAAAATGAAAAGAGAAATTAAAAGGCACTATCATGTACAATGTCGATAGCTCTAACTCGCGTAAATGCGCAACCTATTGCATTGCAAACGCTTGTTGTTTTCAGTGGGGAAAACAAAAAAAATTGGCGGGTATCAGGCTTGAATTATTCTCAGCCCTGCTAATTTCTCATTTCTGCATTTCAACCCATCTTATTATACCCATCATGTCATGAATGTGTTTTTGTGCAACGTAACTGGTGTAAAGCACTCCAATACATTCGGGTCGAGTTAGTGCTATATGAATCTGTAAAAAAAAACAAGCATTGGCATAGCCAATAGGTCTCGCCTTTGGGACCTTATAAGTGCTTAGCCATGCAACATTTGATGTTGTTGCAGCAAGGATATTGTGCTGGATAACTAAACACCTATAACGTCCCAAAGGCGAGACCTATTGGCTATGCCAATGCTTGTTAATGAAGTAATTAATACTGGCATCCTTGCAAAACTATGGAAGAGAGCAGCAATTCTACCACTCATAAAAAAGCCTACCCTTCCAGTATCTGACCTTACAAATTATTGACCCATATCATGTCTGCCTCTGCCAGCCAAAATCCTAGATAAATCAGTCATCATCAAATACTTTATTTCGACTTTCATAGCCATAAATATTCATAAATAACACATAGTTTACAAAAACTATTTAATTACATTAATTAAATAAGTCAAACCAATTATACTTAATAGGTAACTATAAAACACACCATTACATACGTTAGGGATATTTCCACAGGTACAGACTTGGAGCCATTTAAAGTGTGTGTGCATTATTTAAGTAATACAAGCTTGTACCAAAAATAATTAAACATTAAGATATCACTTTTGTCTTGTGTGTTCTAAGTCTCCATGCCCATTATAGGAATATGGACATACTAAAAACAATTACATCCTTCGTATCACAATGCAACAATCTGGAGGCTTCCCAAAAATGGGCACTGCCCATTAATTTGCACACAGGCAGGATCCATTTCTTGCAGGGCACAACGTAGACAGTACCAAAGAACAGTAATAGTAGTAATTATTTATTGATTGATTAATTAAAATCTTTACAAATAGTGAATTCTCAGTTATGTACATTTAAGTGACAATACCTCATTAAAATAGTTTTTAAATATCAGTGAGTCTTTAAAAATTATACAGACACATTGTTAAAACTGTTTTAAATAAAACAAGTTCTTATGTTTAAAAGTTAGTGATGAATATAGTCATTATAATGATCAATGTTATATTGTTCTAATTTAGTACAAAAGAACAGAAAGTGATCCATAGTTTCAACTGACTGTAGACAGAATGGGCAATTCAGTGACGCAGGTTAAGGTTTATCCCAAGTGGAGGCAAATTAATTTAGCGGAAAATTCAAAGCATAAATTTAATATACAAAGTTTTGGCTTGGGGTGTCCGTATTCTGCCCAAATAGGGCTCAAAAGATGGCCCACATTTTTGGCTCAAGAATTTCTCAGTGAGGCTCCCCACTTTTTGGTCTGGCCATAGGCGTACCAGGAAACCCTCCCAGCATAATCATTTCAATGTTGCTTTGGTGTCTTTTGGCAACTTATCAAGCTGTGACCATACATCTTCAATCTTGAGTAAGACGCACAAGGTTTTTATTCTTTGTTGACCAGGGAACACAGAATTCTTTATCTAACCTAATGATCTCCGCTACACATTCCCTATATGTTCCCAGCTCCAGGGTGTTCCAAATACGGAGCCAATTCATTAACGGTGACATGCATCAAGCATTTGCGAATTCGCAAATGATGCGAATCGCAATTTCAGAGCAATTGCGACCGCAATTGGCAGTGTTGAAATGCATCAACCAAAGATTTGCGAAAATCGCTAAATATTCGCAAATAAAGAGAAATCGCAAAAATAAACAGAGAATACAATTGCGATCCCTTATTTGCGAATCGCAATTACCGATTCGCAAATATGGAATCCCAATTGATATGCATAAAAAATCGCTATATGCGATTTTGTCAAAATTCGCATTTTTGCACTTGCAAATTAAGAAGGGACACTACCAGGTGGTAAAAATGAAAATGTAACCTGAAACACCTGCTAACCAACTGAAAAAGTATAAAACACACCAACGCAAGGCCCCAGAGCACAAAATGGCTGGTCTGTACCTGATGGCGAGGAGGATGCGGCTGCTAGGTGCTCGACAGAGAAGGAGGCAAATCAATGAACGCATATTCAGAGTGCGCGTAACTTTGCTTGGCCAGCAGGACGACGAAATATACGATAAGTAATGGCTGAATGGACAAATGATTATTGATCTAATTAATGAATTGGACCCCATTCTTCAACGCCAGACACATAGGACCCAAGCTATCCCAACGCACATACAAATATTATGTTGCCTACACAAACTGGCATCAGGCAGTTTTCAGGGAGTAATTGCAGTTGCCGGAGGGGTCTCACAAAGTGCATTATCAAGAATGTTGAAAGCGTTCCTTGATGCCATGATCTCCCGGATACATGCACATATCAGTTTTCCAACCTCAGCCCATGACCTAGCTAAGACTAAGCAGGAATTCTACCAAATTGCTGGCTTCCCACAAGTAATAGGTTGCATAGATTGCACCCATGTAGCAATATGTCCCCCAGCTACACAGGAATATTTGTATCGAAATAGGAAATGCTACCATTCCCTCAACATTCAGGTTGTGTGTAATGCCAAAACCATCATTACAGACATTGTTGCACAATTTCCTGGCAGTGCACATGATTCTTTCATCTTCCGGCAAAGTGGCATGCACACCCGACTTGCAAGGGGAGATTTTGGCGAGGGACATTTGCTAGGTAAATATGTGCTACACAGCATTACAAACTAGTCACAAATGCATATCTGAAACATATAGTTGACATATCTTCTTTTTTCACATGTAGGCGACAGCGCATACGCCTTGCGCAATTACCTCATGACACCTTATCTCAATCCTGCAACAGCCGCCCAAAGAAGATACAATGCTGCGCACATCTCAACAAGGAATGTGATCGAGAGAACATTTGGGCTACTAAAGAGCAGATTCAGACGCCTACATAAGACAGGAGGAGCTATGAAGTACAACCCAGAGCAATGCTGCAAAATTGTGGCAGCATGTATCATGCTGCACAACATAGCAACGAAGGGAGGCCTGGAAATTGACCTTTCTGACAGTGACTCTGAGGATGAAAACCAGCCACTCCTTCACCAACGTGCCCAACAAGGATCTGACGCAGCAGAAGGACGCAGACGCAGAATTGCGATCACACAAAATTACTTTTAAGGTGAGTAATGATGACACGAAGACAGTATGGTTTGCAAAGTAATTTTTTATGATAACAATATGTGACCTGGAAACAGAGGCGCACTTTAAAAGTGACTTTGGGCACAGTTTTGTTGCCAACACCATTTACTATCACTAAAAAATAAAAATACTTGTCAGTCAGTCATGAGGTCACAATGTGAGAATGGTTCATTCACCATCTCAACAGGATTTGTGCATGTAAGCTCAGCGTTTCTTGCCCCGAACTCCGAGACGCCTCTCGGCAGCAGCATCTTCTTGCCCTAGGCTGTGTGTGGATGTGATGGCAACGCGTTTTGACCGTCTAGCCTCATTCACAATTGGCATTGGTGTATTGATCATGCCTGAGGCACCCTCAGTGACTACATTTGGTGCTGGGATGTTTTAATCACTTGTAGATGCAGTCACCATCTCGACTGAGTTTGTCACTTGCTGTGATCCTGTAGCAACATCACTGTTACCATTGGTCATTTTGGTCTGCATCGTAGACATTCTACGTGACAACATAGCTGTTGCTGTGGCCAGTGTGTTGTTGGACTCCACTTGCATTTGCAGTTGCTCCATGAGTTGTTGATGCTGTGCATTGTGTGCTTTTTGTCCCTCCAACATTACTCTTGTCATTTCTTGGAGACTAGTGGCAAGCAGAGCTAGGTTACCAGACATTTTGGCAATTTCGCCCTTGATTAATCTTGTGTTTTTTGCCTGCAGGCGATGTGACCGAAGCATCTGTCCCTCCAAGCCACCCCATACATCATTCAACTGTTCCACCTGCTGTGGCCTTCGTGCTCTGCATCGTCTCCGTGTCAACCTTGCATTGGCTCTACGGTGGAAGGATGATCTACTTGTTGTGGAAGTACTTTGTGGGTTGGTGACATGAGGTGCTGCATCAGCCTCATCATCCGTGTGATAGGGTACCAAACTTTGGACAGGTGTCATACGTGATTGTGGGACTCGTGATTGGATGCTTTTCGAAGCTGGTGTGTTTTCTGCTTCAGAGGCGCTGCTCAGCTGGATGTCCTGGACATCTTTGTCCCCGGCCTCACCATGTTCTGCATCTGTGAGTTTACACAGTGCACAACTGCATTAATGTATGCTTATCTGGTTATGTGACTGTTGTAACATGAATAAACATTTATACTTTGGCACACTTACTACACTTTTGGAATTGGTGTTAATTATATGTGTGTCTGTGACTGTAACTGCTTGACCAAACTACATCTCCCATGATGCACTTGCTATACCATTGAAAGTGATGTTAATGTTTCACTGCTTGCGTGTGCGCTATGCAGAGCTAACATTCACACTGCTGTGATAGGGGCAATGTACACATGCATTCCTCTTACCTTGAGACGTGTGTGCTGCTCTGGAAGTATCCAGATTCGTAACACCAACAACTGCTTCTTTCTGGATTGTGCTCTCAATTAAATCCTCCATGGGAGTGTTGCCGGTGTGTGGTGGTGTCCCTCCTCCAGTTACTAGTGCAGCCTTCAAGCGGTCTGCGATGCACGCCTTGACCCTACTGCGCAAATCGTACCACCTTTTTTTCAGTTCGTCGGTGGTAAGATGAGTGACCCCAATTGCGTTCACTCTGCTTTGAATCATGAGCCATATTCTCCTTTTCTCCTGCTCAGGCACCTTGAGAGAAGCCTTCCCAAACAGCTTCTCATTGTTGTGTACAACTCCCTCAATCAGGGTTTCAATTTCTGTTTCAGAAAACTTAAGTTTTCTTTTTCTGCCACTTTGAGAGTCCTCAACAGTTTCTGCAGGCTCCATTTTGTTTAAATAATCAGACACATTCCTCTCCTGCTCCCAGTACCAGCTCCCTCCTCTCTCTGTGATCCTGGAGTGAAAATTAGTCTCTCAGAGCACACTTCCTGTATCAGAATGAGGCTTGGAGGGCACATTTCCTGGTTCTGACATCATCAATATGCATCATATTGCAATTATTTCTGTGATTTTTAGCGATTCCTTAGAAAATCGCAATTTTATTGTTGCATCCCATTTTGCGATTCCTTATTTGCGATTCCTTAAAAATCGCTAATAAGGAATCGCTAAACGCTTTGTTGATGCATGTCACCGCAAGGGTTTTAGGGTGATGCTTGAACAATCCTTCCTAGACCTAGATCAAAACAAAGGGGGGTAAGGGGAATACTCTTAGGAGAGTCAAAAAGGTACCTAATGAACCTATTTTCCACAAGGATGAGGTCACTTGAATCTGTATATCCCCAAAGCTCGGCACCATAAGTTGCCCCCGATACTGCTGTTGTTGTATACACTTCCAAAACTGGGGTTACAGCTCTGCTGGAGGTGGCCTTATATTGTTTCCCTATGGCCATAGCTCTCTGTAGTAGAATTGTTTTATTTTTCCCTATTTGCTAAGGTCAAGCCATGTTGTCGGATAGTCTTACTCCTAAGTAATCGAAAGACTGTACCTGCTCCAATGGGACCCCCCAATTGCTATTTTGCCCCTAAAAGATCAATGGGGGCTTAGGGCAATAAATTGTGTTTTAGCTGAATTTATCTCGAGACCCCTGAGAGGCAGAAGAGGGAAAAATGGTCAATCAGCAACTTGAGTCCACGTGATGTACGGGATATTAACAGCATGTCATCTGCAAACATTAGAATGGGTAGACTCTTAAAAGCAAGTTTAGTTGCATCATGTTGGCAATTAGATAGCCACTGTACTGATCCATTTATGTGTGAGCAATAAAGAGTGAGAGATAGCACACAACCGCGCCTACCTCCAAGGTTGATACTTATCTTTGATGTAAGGTCTCTCCTCTCGTTCCACCAAACCTGGGCATATGATTCTGAGTGAAACTCATTGAGGGGCCATATCTCTGTGCTGTTTACCTGCAGTTTTTAGCCTAATGAATGAAAGGCGTCTTATCCTGCGCGAACTTAGCCCAATGGGCGTCAAGGCGCCTACTTCAAAATACCAGCTCATATCCATGGCGTAGCAGTCCATCATTAATAGGCTCTTGAAAAGCACCACGTTTTTAAGGCCTTTTTGAACAGGTCCATTGAGGGTAACAGAGCTGAGGGGCAACAACGGAAAAAGCCCTAGCTCCCCATCTGGTCAGCCTGAATCGAGGAACAACAAGTTGGAATAATCCCGCAGAATGGAGACACCTTGTTGGATAATAGCGGGTGAGTATAGAGCTAATGGCACCCTTAGAGCCATCCTCGAGTGCTCTATACGTCAAGCACAAAATTTTAAAGTAAATTCTGTGCTGGACGGGAAGCCAGTGGAGATCCCTCCTCGCGGTGGTGGCAGATGATGTCTTAGGAAGAGCTAAGACAAAACGCGCTGCAGCATTCCCCACGATTTGCAGTCGATGTATGAGGCCCTTGTTGAACTCCATATATAAGGAATTACAGTAATCTAACCTGGAGCCAACAAGGGCGACTGCAATCTGCTTGCGTGCCTGAAGGGAGAGATAGCTACGAATTCTGTTGAGTATCCTGATCACACCCCAACAAGTAGCCACGGTCCGATTCACTTGTAGAGACATCGAGAGTGAAGTGTCAAAGACCACGCCGAGATTTCTGGCAGAATGAGAGGGGGTGGGGCAGATGCCAAGAGAGGAAGGCCACCACTCACTCGACCAGACATCTTGGTCCTTCCCAAAGACCAGTACCTCTGTCTTATCGCCATTCAGCTTCAGGGAGTTGATAATCATCCAGTCTGCCACATGCTGCATGCATGACCTGAAGCTGAAGGCAGATGTAGTGACAGAGGAATGAGTGAGTGACACCATGATCTGGGTGTCATCGGCGTATGATACCACCTCCATCCCCTGCGATCTTACCAGCCTAGCAAGGGGGGCCACGTAGATGTTGAACAGGGTCGGGCTTAATGCCGACCCCTGTGGTACCCCACATTGCAGAGACTTGGCAGGGGAGAGGTGGTTTCCGAGCATCACTCTCTGTTCCCTATCAAGGAGAAAAGAGTTGAGGAGACTCAGGGCCGACCCAGTAACACCTGCCTCCCTAAGCCGAGATGTTAAGATGGCGAGAGACAGGGTATCGAACGCGGCCGTGAGGTCCAGAAGCACTAGAACTGTAGTTTGACCAGCGTCCACTTTGCGTCGGATGTTATCGACCACAAGAGTGAGAGCAGATTCTGTGCTGTGATATTTTCTAAAATAGAACAAACTAGTGTGACTCAAAGTCCTAGGGTGCAACTGACTTTCCTGCCCAAAGCTGCTGAGAGGGGAGGTGTGGTCACTGCGTGTGAAGCGCTGCCTCGACCCCCGTGGTACAGGAAACTCATTAGGGACGATGTCTCTGCACTATTTGCCTGCAGTTTTTACCCTTATTGAACACCCTGGTGGGACTCGAAGTCCCAGGGTGCAACAGACGTTCCTGCCTGCAGCTGCAAAGGGGAGGCGTGTTCACCGCACTTAAAGTGCTGCTCGACCACCGCTGTGGGCAGGTCCTGCGCTCGTCGGTGACAGGAGGAGGCAGGGCCACCCCCCACCCCCGGCTATAAAAAGAACTGCAAATTAGATTAGATCTAACCTTGATTGGACCTTCATTATATCTTTTATTAGTCAGTCCAACTTGATAGAGGCAGCTTCCTTCCTATACCTTTTACAACTGGTATACCAGTGTATGCATATCTGCTACACCTGCACTGACCCGGAGGGAGGTCAAACCAAAATACTTCTTTGGAAACGGCAGAGCAAGCATTATTAAGCCACGCAAAGGAGAGGATAAGGTACTGTTTTATGGTTTCACTCCTACCTCCTTAACTTCTGTTTCAAGAGTGACTTAAAAAAGTTATACTTGCGGCACACGTGGAAGACTTTTTGTATTTACACTTCAGGGTGGTATAATTGGCAACTGAACCTGATCCCAGTATCCCAGTATAACAGAGGGGAGTATTTTTACACTGTAAAGGGAACTTATACTTGATTACTGGATATCACTGCTCTGTTGATTAGTGGGAGGAGAATGTTATTTGGCTATGACTCTAGAGAGGAGTGAGCGTCCACTGATATTGCAGTGAATACTAATACTAATATTGTGGTGAACATTGTGCAAACATATTGTATTGTTCTTCTAACTCATTGATCTGAGGTACAGACACTATCTTATATGATTTGACATCACTCTTCTTCCAAGCAAAGTAACCCCTGAATATGGGAACAAGAAAGCGCACTGTTACTGTGAGCAAGTCCCAGACCCAATCCCCAGATATCTCACAGTTGTAGCTACTAAAATATATTGGTATGCAACGCTTACAACGCGCGCGTTACCACGACCTACCATTACAACGCGGTCGTAACAACGAAAGTTGTTACCACGCATTGCGCTGGGGGGTGCTCAAGGATAGGAAATGATTTAATTTACTATCCCAACACCTTCCCTACTATCCACAGGGACTGGTGTTGGAATAGTAAATTAAATTATTTAATTTTGCGCCCCCCAGCGCAATGCGTGGTAACAACTTTCGTTATTACGACCGCGTTGTAATAGTAGGTCGTGGTAACGTGCGCGCTCTAACGTCATACATCCAAATATATTACAGGAGTTATGGGGGCCATAGACAAACATAGATCAACAGTCAAAGAGTCATTGCTAACTTGTGGGGAAGGTGTAACATCTTTAGCAACTCCGACCCATGCCACCTCTAACATTCCAAAGGACCCCATAGCGAGTCTTATATCCAATAATGAAGGCAGCGGCTCATGGAAGGATAGTGACGCGATTGGGGTTAAGGGTTATAATGGGTGTATTCAATTTATGATGGAATCAGTCTCACCATTTGAATCCAATACATCACCGCCTCCTAAAGGAGTAAGAAAACCCACAAACCATTCTGCAAGTACCTGTGTTATAATGAAGCCCCTACGAAATAAACAAACAACTATTCAAAAAAGGGGTCTCCAGCAATTAGAAAAAGATTCGGCTGAAATTACCAACAATTTACTAAGTAGTAAACTGGATTCCCCAGGCAAGGCACTCAAGCTCTTTGAGCATAATTTTAACAGTGCATTAAGGGACACACAGTCTTGCCTAACAAAAGTGGAATCCAAAACAATTTACTGCTTGGATTTGCTGAATTCCTTTGTAAATAGAGAAAGGCCAAATGCAAAATACACCATGATTGGACTGCTCCCTATTGATGCCCGACTCTCCCTGCAATAAACAAAATAGTCTCTGATAGCTCAACTTTGTACCCTATAGCTCTCTTGAGTACTAATTCAAATACCCATAACAATTTTATGTGTAATGTTTTTTTATCCAGGTAATGAAAGGGCTGGGGGAGGATGGTGGCAGAAGCTTGGGCCCTCCTGTAACAGCCTTAACAACAGACAACAAGTTCCGAGAACCCATGGAACAGCCAGCTGATCATCTTGATCTTCCACTGGCTGCCACTCATATGTGATTGTATTGGCCAATGTTCCCCACTTACCTACAAACAGCTTAGAGAACTGGTCTGCACTAGGAAATAAGTCCCTCAACTGGCTGGGTGTAATAACGGGCCTAACTGATCAACTATTTAATGATATTCATTGGTGAGGAGCATTAAATGGGTGGGGAAAGGTAAAAGTCTCTGCCTGATGATTGTATAGTCCTGTCCTTTAAAACTCCACAGTTGGTGGAAACTGTTCTGTCTAGGACTAGGGCCCTAGCATCTCTCCAACCTTTACATCCTCTCTCCCACTAGGATAGTTCTTCCATCCCGCAAAGCAGATTGAAAGTGACAGATCGCGGCTCACCACTTTTTTAGAGCCCACATAGAATTTTAATTTCCTGGTACCAACTTATAACTGATTCTAAAGTCTGACAAATTTGGATAGCCCGGACTTACTTAATGGTGAGGCTGGTACAGATAGTGTTGGACTTGGCCTTGTTGGCTAAAGTTCAAATAAACTTATTGCTTTTCCCCTAGACCTTTTCCTGACAGAGTTGTGAAGGTAGATGCTGTAGGTACTTGCCACTGCTAATCAGTGTGCAAGTACAGCTGTTCCCTGTATAAATTGTAGTGGTGATTGATTGTCTCTGGTTGGTATGTTTGCTTTACTAGCAAGATCCCTAAGTGATGTGCACTGTGTGTGCCAGGGTTAGGACTAAAGAAATGCGCAGAGAGGGAACATAGGTCTTCAGTGTAGGGCCTGTGCACATTATGCTAAATTAGCATGTTGTCCTGACAAGTACTACCACTTGTCAGGCCTGGCTTTCCCTTTTGCATACATATGGGGCACGTCCTAGGTAACTCCTAGGCAGAGTGCAGTGTAGGTAGAAAGCAGAACCGGTTCCAGTGTGGGTGCTAGGCCCTGACCATGAAAAACTCCATATCATTTTCCCTGGTGAAAGGCCATCCTGCCCATAGGACAGAATGGGGTAGGCTGGGAGTAGTATTGTTAGCCTAGTTTCCCAAGAATTGGAAATGGAACAATGAAGTTTTGTATGTCTGAACTCACAACGTCATAACGCATCGTTTTGAGTAGATGGTTTTGTCGCTGTGTGTCCAGAAACCG
This sequence comes from Lissotriton vulgaris, assembly GCF_964263255.1. NCBI lineage: Eukaryota > Metazoa > Chordata > Amphibia > Caudata > Salamandridae > Lissotriton > Lissotriton vulgaris. The sequence goes on from NC_141698.1 coordinate 969,316,885, forward strand.
CTGTTTGAGAAAATGGCTGAGTTTGTGCTTTAGACCTTTTTTTGGGTCTTAGCAGAATGTAAATTGCCTGCCTGGATCTGGGAGAGGTGAGAAAAGCTGAGGGAGGTCGTGCCCCAGGGGAGGGGTGGAGACGGCGCCGGGCTGCCCCGCACCTACCGTGGGGAGAAGGAGAGGGTTTGTGAGGTTAAAAGGCCTGGGTCAGAGCCATAAAACAATAGACCCATCTTCCTCTGAGTGATTAAAGATCCAGGCCCCCAGTATCAAAGAGAGTACTGTGACACTGGGTGGGAGATACGCAAGACCGATTTAGGGAGGGGTTGGGGACACCTGATCACAAGGAAATTCAAAGACAATGAGGGATATAACTAGAAGAACGGTAACCCCAAGACTTTCGTTATGTTGATGATGTCATCGAGAACAGACGCGGTATCATTCAGAGAAGTGCTGGACTCGCTTTAAGATGCAGTGGACTGGTCGCGTCCCTGGTGGCTTTGACCTGTCCGCGATCGGGAAGAAAACCTCTGCCTCAGGAAGAGTTGCTGAATAGGCTGCGGGACACTTGATCCTTGCTTCGTGATCTGGGCCTTTTGGGCAGTTTGTAGCTCTTGACGGAGGAGAGACTGAAGGGGCGCTGCAGTGGGTCGTGCCCTCCCTTCTTCCTGTGAGCATTAAGGAATTTGCTAACCCCCACGCAAATAATTGTATAAAGAATTATTCAAAATAGCACAAACAAAGAAAATCTTCAGCTTGTGCAGGTATTTTATTTAAACCTGTTGAAATTTTTATCAATATAAATAGTAAATATCCCTCATTCTACACAATAGGTCTACAGTTACAGAAACAGGACCCTAGAAGCAATTAGCTCCGTTACACATATTGGACCCGCGGGACAGCGTTGCCCATAGATCAAGGTAATAGACTGTGTGACATCAGTCTTTTTTAATGGGAGCAATAAGTTTTCAGATCTAGTTACTGAATGATCTTCTTTCACATTTTTTATTCAGATTACCCTCAATGAAAGAGCCCTGATGAGAATCTGTCATTCATCTTCAGATTCGAAACGCGTCGGCACTTAAAGAAAGAAATTAGAAATTTATTGTTGATCGCATTACCAATTGTTTTTGACTTTTTCCCTTGTAATGAATGGGTTGCTTTCTTTTGTTTTCATTTCTGGTAATCAAAAGTGAGAAATATTTCATAAAGGTAGAGAAATATTTCACAATGAGTAAATATTTGTGAATACGCAGCTTTTGTAAAAGAAGATTGTGCAATATTTGTATATATGTTTGTCGTTTAAATGTTGTAAATATGTATAAATGTGGTTCATAAGTACCTTTCTCTTCCATGAAAACACAAATTTGATAAAAATTTCAACAGGTTTAAATAAAATACCTGCACAAGCTGAAGATTTTCTTTGTTTGTGCTATTTTGAATAATTCTTTATACAATTATTTGCGTGGGGGTTAGCAAATTCCTTAATGCTCACATTTAACCGGTCCAGCTTCCCCTGCATCCCAGGACCATACTCCTTTTCTCTCCCTTCTTCCTGAGCAGGACTTTGCTTGTGCTGCATCCTGTACCCCAAGGGCCCGAGGTGAGCTGGCTCCCTGTTCGGAAACACAGGAACATAAAAGTTTCCTGGAAGTCTCAAGAGACACGGTGGTGGGACTGTGTTGTGGCAGCCTGAGACCTCCAAAGGGGTGAGTAAGGTGATCGTGGGCACCCAGAGCACATCAAGTCTCTGTTGCGCAGGGTGCGTGCCTTGGTGCGGCTACAGGTGTTGGAGCACCTGTGGATTTTGGGTATCGTGGAAGAGAGCCAAGATTCTGGACGCGCAGGGGGTACGTGTCGCAGTGCAGTCCAGGCACTAGTGAAGAGTGCAAGGACATCGTAGGCACTAAGAAGGAGTGAATCTCCGACACGCAGGTTGGCGTGTGGTGGTGCGACCAGGGGTTAGTGGAGAGCCCCTGGATCATCGTGTGCACCAAGAAACGAGGTGGGTCTTCAGCACTCAGGGAGCATGTGGGGGTGCAGTTGCGGCACTGGAGGAGAGTGCCTGAAGATTGGGTGCACCAGGAGACGACGCGAGACTAGGACGCACAGGGTGCATGTGTCAGGGTGAACAGATAGCTCTTACCAAAACTTGCACAGGAACAGAGACACTAGTTCCCCACTCCCACTCAAGGATGCCTCGGAGACCTATTTATGATTTAGACTCCAAAACACCCCCAAGGGGGAAAAGTGAGTGGATAAAATAACAAATAAGAAGAGACTGGTATTGGAGCCTTGTTCTCTATGCTTCGCTTGTTCTATCATCCGTCGAGCAGACTGTAACTCTGAGAAGACCTGAGGATACCAAACACAGAAAATTACGGCACCTTCTACCCTACTCTACTCTTTTTTTTTCTTTTTTTTACATTCACATTACCTACCCAGAACTCCAAGATATGTGCTTCTCTTCTAATTATTCCTGCGTAGGATTCTTTTGTATTGGTCTATTAATGATTACGGTTTTCAGAAGACTTAACCTATTAACAATGAAAATTCTTAACTAAGTATCTTTACTCTAATTGGTTCTAGTTACATATATTTATTCACATATACTTCTCACAGTTACTTTCCTGAAGTCTGTGTTTTTTCTGGTTTCTCTACAATTATCTTCTTCTATATTTCTTTAAGATTATGTCTAGATGAAATCTCTGTACTGCTCTCCTAATTAAGAAACTAATAATTCTTTTAATTTTTCTTTTACAGTGTTTTGAAATCAGTATTCTTTTCTTTTTACAGGTAAGTGCTTCTATATATCTTTTAAACTATCAAAGAAATACCCTTTCAGGCATAGGGTGAAGAATAAATTATGCAAAAAAGAAGCAGAGAACTCTGGTTAGTTCTCAAGTTTAGGTGGGAAGCAGCTCCTGTATAGAGCACTCTCAACACCAGCAACACTCTAGATCTGCTCACTTCAAATGTCTGCTTTTCTATCAAAGTCTTTAAGCATAGGATTAGCACAATGCTATCCACTCCGAGTTAGAAATGGACAAAGTCTTTTTGCCATTTCTACAGCAACGTTTTTAAGCATAGGACTAGCACAGTGCTGTCCATGCTGAGCTGTAAAATGACAAAAGCTATTTATCACTCTAGGCACAGTATTACAGCTTTAATTTGGTAAAATACCAACCAAGCCAACCTAAAATGAATAAAAGCAACCCCTGACACAGTGTTTCGCTCTAATTAGAGCTCTTCAGAGAGGTATAGCTTTGTCCTAATACAAGCGAACACCCAGTATAAGTAAAAAAATTACCCTTTCAGGCAAAGAGTGACAAATAAATTATGCAAAAAAGAAGCAGAGAACTCTGCGTTGTTCTCAAGTTTAGGTGAAAAGCAGCTCCTGTATCGAGCACTCTCAACACCAGTGACACTCTAGATCTGCTCACCGAAGACCTTTTGAATTATGTCAGTTAGACAAATGGGTCTGTAATTTGCAGCCAAACCCTTTCTCCCCTTTTTATAAATGGGCACAATAATTGCAGCATCCCAGGAAGATGGTATATCCTTACTTCTCAAAATATAATTGTTGAGAGCGTTTAGGTATGTGATCCAGATTTCATGATGTGATAAGTATAAATCTCCAGGAATGCCATCAGGGCCGTTGGCCTTTTCCCTTTTTAAGAAATGTAGAGCCTGTGCAGTTTCTGCAAAATCCAGGACTATGGTTGCCCCAGAATCTGGCCTGGCTAATTGCCCTTAAGAGATATCATTCCCTTCTCTGAAGATCTGGTGCCATTTCTTAACCATGGCTACTATAATCATGGAGAAGTGAGATTCCCATGCTGCAGGTTGTACTGCTGTCCCAAAATCATTTCCTGCAGTTATAGACTCAGATGCTATGAGGGGCCAAAAGTCCTTGGCGTTTCTATTTGTTAAGGCTAAGGTGGCATTCTCCAATTGATGTACCTCCCACCCCCTTTTGGTGATTAGTAACTTTTCTTTGTAAGCTTTTCTGCCATTCTGCAGACCCTTGTGATCCCCACCTACCTGCCTGAATAATAGCCATTTTAGCCTGTCGGTAGTCGTTTGTGTAAAAACCAGGAAGGTTGATACTATAGCTCCCCCTATGTTTCTCCATGCACAGCAGTAATTATATTTGCCCCATAAGTTTAGTATGGATATCCACTAGATCAATTTTATTTGGATCTAAGAATTCGAACGATGCCAACTGTTCTACGTACAATGTATGGATGTTCACCTGCACTTTGTCATCGCCAGCGAGTACTGCCAATTTCACATCCCTCCTATTGTTGCAAATGTTGGTTCTACTTAAAGCAGTGAAATTTCCCAATTCAGATACAAGGGCTTTCAAATGCAAATAAGCCTCTAATGCATCATGATCACTATTGGGCCTCGGTATTACCCGCATATCTTCTAAAAATTGTCAGAGTTGTCTGTCTAGCAGGATGTAATCTATACTGCTCTTATACAAACCCCTCTTAAAGGTTGGACGGTAGATAAAGCACTCAATCAGCAACTCTCTGACTTCATAAATGGAATTATTTCGCAGCCAGCATAGCACTGAATCAGCCCTCATAATAGCTGCAGAGAGTATAAGATCCATTGTAGACAAAGGAGAAAGTGCAGCCTTGATACTTCTGTATCTCTCTGCAACCTTCCATACTGTCAGTAGCGGCATTCTGATTGATTGCTTGCACGAGCTAGGAATCAGAGGCAAAGGCAACGCCTTATTTACATCCTTTCTGGCAGACAGGGAAGAATATATCACTATTAATTTATTTATTTATAGTCTTATAGCGCGCCTGAATCAGCCCCGAAGGGGTATCTCCGCGCGTGGCTTCTGTAAGAGTTGGACAAACTATAGTTAGGGAGTGACAGAGGGAAGGCTAAATTAATCTTGTGTGAACAGGTAAGTTTTTAGTTTCTTCCTAAAGTTGAAGAGATTGGGAGTTTGTCTTAGCTGGGGAGGGAGGGAATTCCACAGCAAGGGACCTTTGAGGGAGGGGGCTCGACCACCCTGTCTCGCTCTGGTAACTTTAGGTACATGTAGCAGCATAGTGTTGCTGGAGCGTAGAGTACGTCCGGGAGAGTAAAGAAAGAAAATATCTTTCAGATATTTGGGACCAGACCCATAGATGCACTTATGCATGATGCAGCAGAGTTTAAAATTCACCCGCTGTTGCACTGGAAGCCAGTGAAGGTGGGAAAGGAGAGGACGGGAGGGGGTACGGGGATTGGCATTCAGGATGAGTCTTGCCGCGGTGTTCTGCACCACCTGCAGTCTGCGCAGTTGTTCATGGTTGGCGGAAATGAGTAGACTGTTACAATAGTCTACCCGTCCAAGGACTAGTGCCTGAACCAGCGTTTTCCTATAGATGTTTGGTAGGAAAGGGAAGATACGCCGTAGGAGACCGATTGTACGGAAACACGTTCCCGTGATCTGGCTGACGTGATCTTTCATAATCAGAGTTTGGTCAAGGCGTACCCCCAGGTTTTTAATGGTTGGTTTGGGTGCTGGGACAGGTCCAAGCTCAGGTGGCCACCATTCCGGGGACCAGAGCAGGGTGGCCCCTCCAAACAACATGACCTCCGTTTTGGCCACGTTGCATTGGAGGAAGTTCTGGGCCATCCAACCTGCCACCGCTCTCATACCGTCTTGGAAAGATTGCATGACTGCAGGTGTAATGGTTTGAAAGGGAAACAGCAGCTGAGTATCATCAGCATAAGAGATTAGTGAGAACCCATGAGATCTTATAATCTCTGCCAAGGGGGCCACATATACGTTGAATAACGTGGGGCTCAGACATGAGCCCTGTGGCACACCCTTGGTAAGCTTCCTGCAGACAGATTTATGGGAGCCTAGTTTGACACCTTGTTGTCTGTCTTCAAGAAAGCTTTCCAGCCACGCAAGAGCGGTCCCCTTTACTCCCACTCCCTTCAGACGGTCGAGAAGAATTTTGTGCGACACCGTGTCGAAGGCAGCGGACAAATCCAATAGCACCAGAATCACTGAGCTCCCTCTGTCAAGTGACATTCTGATGTTATCTGTCACTGACAGGAGGGCTGATTCGGTGCTATGGTTGGGCCTAAAACCAGATTGCGAGTGGTCTAGGCTGCCCGCTGCCTCGATGTAGTTGGACAGGTGTGCGTTGACATGTTTCTCGACCATCTTACTGTAGTAAGGCAGAAGGGAGATGGGGCGGAGGTTGGAAAGCTCCGTCCATGGGAGAGCCGCATTCTTGCGGATAGGGTTCACCACTGCTCTTTTCCATTCTGTTGGTACTTTTCCCTCTTTAAGAGACTGGTTGATAATATCCTGAATGTAGGGGGCTAGCAGGGTACGGAGAGGGGTTAAGGTTTTAGCAGGGATAAGGTCATCCGGCGATCCAGATTTTACTTGGGTCATTATTGTATAAAGCTCTTCAGTGTTATTAGGAGGGAATGTAGTTAGTGTAAGGTTGGTATTTTCATTGGGGGAGGAAGCGTTTAGGGAGTCACTGTTTGGTTGGGATACTAAGATTTTTCCATAGATGGATTCTATTTTGTTTTCAAAGTAGGATGAGACTTCTTCACATAAACTTTGTGAAAAGTCATCTGGACTTATACAGGCCGTAGGTTTTACAAATGTTTCGAGAATCCTGTACAGTTCTCTGGGGGAATTATCGGCTTCCATGAGCTGTTGAGCAATGTTATTTTTACGGGCAGCCTTGATATGTTTATAGTAGTTGGCTTGAGCTGCACGATGTGCCTTTTTGTTATCCTCAGAGTGTGATTTCCTCCATCTCTTCTCTATCCTTCTACATTCTTGCTTCTCTATTCTGAGAGCCTCGGTATACCATTTTTCCTGTTTGGCCACAGGGAGCTGTCTAAATGTTTTCAAGGGGGCATTTTTATCAATGGCTGCAGTTAGAGATTGCTGAAACATAGTTAGCTTATGTTCTACTTCCTCAGAATCTCTAATCTCGGGTTTTTCCCACGCCTTTTCTAACGTCTCCAGCGTGAGTTTGTGCCACTGTCTACGTATAGTGGAGGGTAGGGAGTTTTTATGGGGACCTTTATTAAGTCTAAAAATAGTAAATTGTAATAAAAAATGATCTGACCAATAGACTTTGGTAGGTTTATGACACAATATATTGTCGAAGTTGGTGTATATCAGGTCGATGCAATGTCCACCTTCATGGGTGGGATCCTGATTCTTTTGTGTGAGACCGATAGTTGTCATATCAGTCGACAAACTTTTAGTCCCTGTGGAGTCAGATTGGTCAGTGTGAATATTAAAATCTCCAAGGAGAAGGAAATCTTCATTGGCCCGCATATAAGGGCCAAGCATCTCTAAAAGAGATGTGGAAAAACTGGGGCATGGAAGAGGTGGTCTGTATACGAGTGCACCTTTGCTAGTCTTTCTGTTGGGGAAGGTAATTCTGAAAACCATTGTTTCCATTTCTCTGCAACATTGTTTATCTAAAATGTCTAATTTAATAGACTCTTTATATATTATGGCGATGCCACCGCCAATTTTATCGGGGCGATCAGAGTGGTGAAGTTTGTATCCCATAGGTACTCCCAAGGTAATGGCAGATACCGTGTGGGGTTTTAACCAAGTTTCGGTGATGAAACATAGATCTGGGGACAGGGAGTGTATTAAGTCCCAGATCTCAGTTTGGTGTTTGGGCATCGAACGAACGTTCATGAGGATGCAGTGTAGATCATTAAATGATTTACAAGGTTCGTGAGAGTTATTAAAATGCATTGAGGAATAATGGCATTTGTTACACGAGAACGGGCCATCAAAACAGGGTCTATTGTCCTCTGAATAACACGGGGAGGAAAGTTGCCTCAATGATTTCAGAAAGCAAGACTCATACCTGATATGTTTGGCAGCGCCGAGAGGCGGCATGATATAAATATACCGCCCCGTCGCCTCGTCCTGTCGCGGACGGGCGCAGACGGGCAGCTCTTAGGCTGGTCTTCGGCTGTGATGAGGCTGCGCATAAACGCTGCACGCTTCCTGTGAGGCGATGGCTAAATAGCCCCCAGTTGAGCACTAGAGCGCTGACCGCTCCCGGAAGTGCCTGGCCCTCACCTGTCCGCCCTCCGCACAACGGTAATGAATTACCAAGTCGGACCGAGGCGGGCAGGCACAGAAATCGAGACCAGCACTCCGGATAGGTTTAAAACAGTATTAAACTATTTCGAGCTGCACACTCGCTAAAATCGTGCACAATGAGTATTTAAAATGACACGTTTTAAAAAGCGCTAATTTTCTGAAACGCTCTTCCAGTTACTCTATAATTGTACCTTCTCATTCAGTCGCAAGCTAGCGGAGTATAGACACTGCCACTGTCTTCCCCCGCAGCTGCGCTGACCAGAGGCTCCGCCTAAATAGCCCCCAGTTGAGCACTAGAGCGCTGACCGCTCCCGGAAGTGCCTGGCCCTCACCTGTCCGCCCTCCGCACAACGGTAATGAATTACCGAGTCGGACCGAGGCGGGCAGGCACAGGAATCGAGACCAGCACTCCGGATAGGTTTAAAACAGTATTAAACTATTTCGAGCTGCACACTCGCTAAAATCGTGCACAATGAGTATTTAAAATGACACGTTTTAAAAAGCGCTAATTTTCTGAAACGCTCTTCCAGTTACTCTATAATTGTACCTTCTCATTCAGTCGCAAGCTAGCGGAGTATAGACACTGCCACTGTCTTCCCCCGCAGCTGCGCTGACCAGAGGCTCCGCCTAAATAGCCCCCAGTTGAGCACTAGAGCGCTGACCGCTCCCGGAAGTGCCTGGCCCTCACCTGTCCGCCCTCCGCACAACGGTAATGAATTACCGAGTCGGACCGAGGCGGGCAGGCACAGGAATCGAGACCAGCACTCCGGATAGGTTTAAAACAGTATTAAACTATTTCGAGCTGCACACTCGCTAAAATCGTGCACAATGAGTATTTAAAATGACACGTTTTAAAAAGCGCTAATTTTCTGAAACGCTCTTCCAGTTACTCTATAATTGTACCTTCTCATTCAGTCGCAAGCTAGCGGAGTATAGACACTGCCACTGTCTTCCCCCTATAGAAACATGGAATCTCCCCTGTGGCAACCCTCGGGGGCATCATAAAGTCCCACCGTATTCAATTTGTACATTAGTCCGCTCGTTAAACTGATCAAAACCTTTGGCTTGTTAGTGGTCTCCTATGCAAACGACACACAAATTGTGGTGTCTGCCTCAGGAAATCTGGTCCACACAGCCTCCAAATTCCATCTATGTATGGAAAACATCAACATTTGGATGGCGGAACACTGCCTTAGCCTAAACTCGGATAAAACTGAAGTATCGCTCTTCAGAAATAATACCAACATTTTTGACACCAGATTGGTGGCCACCAGATATGGGACCTCCCCCATCACTAGCAGAAAAGAGTAGAAACCTGGGGATCATTTTTGGCAGAAAGCTCTCTTTCGAGAACGAGATCAAGCAACTAGCCTCCTTAGTCTTCTTTCGTTTTCAGGTTCTGAGAAAACGTCTACCATTCATTCCCCCTCACCTCCAGAAATTGATCAGGTCAGCATTGATTCTGTCCAAATTGAACTATTGCAACAGATTGTATCTCAATATCAGCCTAAAACAAAAAATTATATCAAAACTTCAGACACTACAAAATGCGGCAGCCCATCTAATTTTTAATCTCACCAAATTTAATCCAGCATCTACGGTACTGAATCAATTGCATTGGTTACCTGCGAAAAAAAGAATTGCTTTCAAGGTTTTGAGCACAGCCTTTAAGGCATTACACAATATTGGCCCAGTTGCCCTTAAGCAACACTTTAAATGGTATATACCTCCTATACTCCTACATTCTTGGGGCTCGAAAAATGTGGTGGTACCCAATTTTAGACTTGCCCGCTGGGGCGGTAAAAACTTTGTGGCCATTACCACTAAATTGTGGAACTCCCTCCCTTTAGAATAAAAAAATTCTCAAACACTTCTACAGTTCTGAAAAGCATTAAGGGTGTGGCTCTTCTAACCAGGTCAGTAGGGTTTTCATCCTGCCTCTCTGATTGCCCACATATAGCACAGCACCAAGACACCTTCGAGTATATGAGGGCTATACAAAACCTTATAACATAACATAACATGTTGGGACTCCTGATTTACTAGCTGTAGAATTTGTTTGCTACAGTGATTGATTCAGTCAATACTTATATGAACAGGTCAATCAATTTCTGCAAGCCCTGAGCCCTTTGTTAGTCTAACACTCTAAGATAACATTTGTATAACATAACTTTGAGTTGTGTTTACGGGACCTGCCGGGCATTCAAACGTAGGCTAAATTAACAAATTTGGAAGAGGGGGGTCGTACGATGGTTAATTAAGCCATCCACAAATGTTGTGTTTTTTTTAGCATCAATTCAATATAATCAAATGTGTCAGCACTTGTGATCAGCTGAAAGGTAACGTCTTGCCACACAATGTTGGAACATATCACAGAGTGGCATTTTCGAGCTGTGCGTGTCAAATTAATGCACTTATTAATTAGGGAGTTTACGTCCTCTCTGGAATTTGTGGAGGATTTTGGTACATCAATCATAAACTGAAACGTCAAAAATATATATATCCCTTTGGAACCACTACATACAATAAATCTGACTGATACTAACATCTACTAACATCCACATACATATCACCCAAGGAAACACACTTACTTAGGTTGGAGTATGATTTATCCACAAAATATAGATGCTACATGTACCTTTGTAATTCTGATAAGGTATGTGACCAACAATAGCGGGGGGTCTATTAGCAGTGGGTATTAAGGGATTTGACATACTGCGACAACCAGGGGGGGGGGTTCTTTTTCCCCCTATATTGACAAAAAATATACTTGTATTATCCGATGTCTAGAAACATGGATGTATCATCAAACTGGTGGCCTAATTGGAATATGGCCCGTCGCCGAGTGCCTTGCACTGGTGAGTTGTCCGAGAGGACTTTGTCCTGAGCATGAATCAGACACATATAAGGTGAAAGGCATGGGTGAAGGAAGTTGGATGTAGTCGTGCTTGTGGGAAATGCACTGAAGGATGTTGGAGCACTTATTATGGGCACTGCTGAGGATACATTTAAAAGACACATGGAGAAGTAGAAATGATTGTTGCTATGACCTATGGGTTTACAAATTTCCTTTTTTGAATTAAAAACAGGAACGCTGTGTAACAAACATAATGAGAAGATTTATTCATGTTTTTGTCCTGAAGAAGGTGGTTGTATCAAGGTTATCCACTGAAACGCTTTGGCGCTGAGTTTTAGGTTAAATTTGTGTAATATAGATCCACACTTGGACAGAGAATTTATGTTCTTGCTGTGTGCTGTCTATGTATGTTCCAAATTAACCAGATGACAAATGTGATTGTCTTTTAATAATCTTTTCTAGGTTTTTTGTTGTGTATGTATAGATTTTATGAAAATGAATGTATTATGTTGCATTATATCGTATTTTTCTGAATGTACTATGATGTATTCTACTGTATGTTTTTATTGAAAGCTTTGATTTTTTATTCAATAGAATATAAGTGTTCTTACATCCAGAGTAAGTGTGTTCCCTTGGGTGATGTGTATGTAGATGTGAGTATCAGACGGAATTATTTCGGTAGTGGTTCCAAAGGGATATATATATATATGTTTGATGTTTTAGTCTGTTTGGTGCCCTGTCCCTTTGAGTAGGGGGGCCATCTCCTTGTTTTCAAGGCATCAATCATAATTACAAGTCAAGGTTCATAACCGCGGCTTTCCCTCTGATTTACTCTTTGGGAGTGGTTTATGGATATATATGCAGGTTCAATGTGCTTCATGGTCTCTCTGCGCCTTTTTTCCCTTAATGGAAGTTTTTGGGACGCCAGAGCATTTTTACAATGTGTAAAAGCTCTATATTCCTTTATCGAATGCTGGCAGGTTCTCATCCTTATTTGCTGCACGCAGGCCTGTGTGTTTAATGGAAAATTCTTCTTTGTGTGTGCTATGGGTACCCCTACATGTAGGTGCTGCACCCCCCTCCGGCCGTTACCCAGATTGGCCTGAGTTGTATCTCCTTGTACCGTTTTATGTGCATGTGGTTGGACCAAGGGGCATATTACCAAGCAATAGCGATAATTATCGCTATTGCTTGGTTAGAGACAAAAATTTACCGCTGAGCTGCGGCGATTTTTATCGCAGATAAACCTTGGTATTACCAAGGTTTATCGCAAATGCGATAAAAATCGACCGCAATGCATGAATATCGCTGAAAAGTCAGCGATATTCATGCATTACCGAGCTAATGCTCTTAGCCATGTTATCCACCGCCCATTGGATAACATGGCTAAGAACTGCTCAGGGCAGGTGTTAGCTTTTGGAGATATTCGCACTTAGCGCGAATATCTCCAAAAGTTGGTAATAGGAGATAGCGATGTTAGCGACTGTTTCCAGTCGCTAACATCTTGGCACGCCCACTTTGCATGTCATTAGTGATAAATATCACTGACATGCAAAGTGGGGCCCAAGATGCCTTTGAGCCTAATATATAAGGCGGCCGCTGTCACTTTCAATTCCATGACTTTCTTCTGCAAGCATAATTCAGTCAGATTAGCTACTGGTAATTTTATCATATCAACTCCCCTCACAGTGCAGCCTGAGATTGCTCCCTGCCTTTCCTTGAGCTGCTCTGGGGGTGCAAATCTATTCATACTTATTATAGTACCAAGGCCCCTAGGGGCCATTGCTGATGGAGTCATTGAGGTACCGCTAGATGGATTCAATTCTACAGAGCTGCCATTATTATCCACAGGCATAGATTTATTGCATTATAGCATAGAATTTGTATTTTTTTCTGTTTGCATATTCCTGGAACTCTAGGGGATGATTTACGCAAATTAGTGCAGGGAGTCGTGCGAATACTTAACATGGCTACTGCCGCCTCTATAAGTGTATCAATCTCGTTTAGTGTACAGTATGACCCTGATTTCTTAGCAGCTTTTTTGGCTTCCTCAGGCCCTGAAGCAGTTCTACTGCCTCCCGTTTCCCCATAGTTTCTATTTACAAAAAGACCAAGTAACAAAGGTAAGCGAGGGATGGAAAAACAGAAAGGATAATAAAACTGTCCACTGACCTCGAACAGTCAAAGAAAGGTGAATTAATATTGTTAATTGTTGCTTATCCTAGTCTGTCAAATTCCATATTATGGGGGGCGTTTTAAAAGTAAAGTCCTACACCAAAGGGCAATGTTCCCGCTCCAGAATCACAGGCCCTTGAGGAGTGGCCCAACCCTGCCTCTTCCGGCCAAAGATGGCGCTATATAGTGTGTTCTGCAGTGTGGCCCTGCCTTCTACTTCCCCACTCATGCCAGTCACGAAGGCTGATGTGGGCTGTAGTGCCTCAATGTTAGGCCTGGGAGGTAAATTCCATTCCCCTCGCTGAATTTGCTGAATTTGGGTAATTTAGCGTTCTGCAAAGAATGCAGAATTGGCAAAAATTCTGTGATCTGCAGCTTTGCCAACATTTTTGCTTCTTTGTGCTTTCAAAATGCGTGTTCGTGAGATATTACTTCCTGAGCACACAAACAGCATTCGCGAACAGGTAAAAAACATCGCGAATGAGTGGAACAAGCAATTACGCATGTTTGCGGAACTTTTGCGTGCTTGCAGAGATTATTCTACCATTTCGCAGAGCTTTGCGTAGCGTGACTATGCAAATTCCGCTCACCCCAACTCAATGTATCCCATACAGTGAGAGTTTTGGTGGCGCTATGTACTGTATTCTGCAGGTGACCCTGCCTTCTACTCACCCACTCATGCTAGTCATGAGGGCTGCTGAGGGCTGTAACCCGTGCAGCAGGAGTTGCAGTGGCACTACATAGCGCATTCTGCAGGGTGGACCCGCCTTCTCCTCTTCCATTCTCGCCAGTGACTGAGAGCTATAGTGCCTCGGTGTAACCCACACAGCAGGAGTTGTGGCGCTATGTAGCTTGTTCTGAAAGGTGACCCTGCCTTCACCTCCCCCAATCTCGCCATTCACTGAGGGCTTCTGGGGCAGTAGTGCCTCGAAGTAAACAGCACAGCTGGAGTTGTGCTGGTTGTTTAGATAGCGTGTTCTGCAGTTTCGCCTTCCCTTCTCCTCCTCCACTCTCACCAGTCACTGAGGGCTTCTGTGGGTTGTGGTGCCTCAATGTATTCCACGCACCCGAAGTTACAGTAGCGCTATTTAGGACATTCTGAAGGGTGGCCCGCCTTCTCCTCCCTCACTCTCGCCAGTCACTGAGGGCTTCTGGGGCTATATTGCCTCGATTTATCCCCTACTGTATTGCTTTGTTTTGATTGTTTTAAAATATTTTTTCACCATACTTCAGAATTACAAAAAAGAGTGCCATTTGTGCTTTCCTAATTCTGATATATTCTGAAATGATTGCACAGTTCATTTACAGACATTTACATTTTGCTGTGTACTAAAAAATATATCTTCTCTTTCCAAACCCCAGACTCCAGAAAAATTGTTACATAAATCCTCTCACTTTGAATCCAGTGAAAGAAAACTAAACACCAAGCTCTCTCTGAAGATTACGATATTGACGGTCAGACCGTTGGACTGCTGTTGCGGCGGTCAGCAGAACACCACCAAGTCGGCAGCATACAGACCGCCACGTTACAATTTTACAGTCGGGCTGGTGGTGTGTCGGCGGTGCCATGGCGGCGGCATTCTTCTTCTCATAGAGAGCCTGAAGCATATGCTGCTGTGCCACTTGCACGTCGAGTGCACTGTGTAACAGGCAGTATGTTGTGCACACAGTGCACGCACTAGAGTGCAATAAGAAGGGCCCCTATGCAATTTGCCCAATGGGCAAAAACGCCCTGGAGCCCTGTTTGGGGCCCTTCCCTGCCTTTCCGCCAACCTTTTCATAGCGGGGTCCCTGCCAATAAAAAGTCAGCGGAAAGGTAGGTCGTGATTGGGACAGGGGTGTGGCATGGACACCGCCTCCCATCTCTGCCACTTTTCCCACCACCTCCACCGCAGGAACTAGGATCCTGGCGGTGGCAGCGGTCTGACCGCCATGATCATAATTGGGCGGTCGGATCGCCACCGCGAGTACGGGGGTCTTCGGACCGTCATACTCGTAATCAGGCTCAAAGCCTGACTTTTGACCTCTGTCTTTGAATGCACAGCAAATGTGACAAGATAAGACCAAAGTTTGATACCTGTTTACAGAAATCGAGCACTTGCGGAAGAATACAAAGAGCAATGGTGAACAGCCTGTGCTTTACCTGGTATTGGGATAATTCACACAGTATTACAGTTAAGTGTGCGTGGCAAAATTTGCATTTTCACAAACGTCTAGCTACAGAATCTATATACTGTAAGGAAGCTACAATCTGTCATAAAGCAGCTCGCTATCCCAGTGTGCGACTTTGCAGAAGAGTACACATTGCATCATCACAGGGAGGGATGACTACAAACGCTCAGTATTGGTCTGTAATAGGCAACTCTGAACTTAGAGTGTGAATCAGAAAGCCTAGACCCAAATGGAGATGCTTCACATGCATCACTCAGCTTCAATTCAACTTCCAAACCACTGACCTAATTTCCATTCCTGTATGAGACAAACAAAAGTGGCAAATCTTTCAATTCCTCACATTCATAGAACCCTCCAATGTAATCACCTCATTTAATGAAATATCTTATGAAGACAACATGCTCCCACCCTCATGACTTTTAGAAAAAGCAACTCAAAACAATTACAAACTTATTAGATAACTAACCTTCCTTTAGAAGACTCTGAACTTTTAGGTCTTGCCTAAACACAGCTTTGAAAACAGACTTATCATATCCAATGTATATTTAAAGTGTGCATTATGTCTGCCCCTACTCATGAGTCAATTGTGTTCTTCATTCTTTTGTTTGTCCTGCTCATGGAACATTTCGGTCCACCTTGCTTTGATGAGATGAGTGGTATCCTTTCAGTGCTGATATAAAGACCTTTCACTGAGGAGCATGTGGAAGTATATTCTCTCCCTCTCTTTGTTTCTCTCTACTCCATTACTTCTTATTTGCCTTATTTAAAAAAAGTAGCTGCAAAGGGCCAAAGACATCTAGCTCTGTCTGCTGCCCACTGCACATGGGCCGTTTGCACGGTAAGCATCTTGAATGCTCCTTAGTAAGAAAAAGCATTCCAAGATGGCTGTGGCTGCCAAATATTTGCATAAATGTATTCACAAACTACTTCTTCGAATACTTTTTTAAGTATAGGAAAACCTTTTCTAATTGGCCACCCATGCGAGGGCACACATAGCTAGCGGTCATCTGGGGGGAATAAAGCGTTGACAAAACCAATGTATTTGCGCCTGGTGCCACAGGAGACCTGTTGACTTTACTGATGATTATTTGAATGCCTACCTCTATTGGTGGATAAACCATTATACCAACCAGAAGTGGGTGAGCCAGTGAAAGCTCGAGCCAGGCATGAGCCTGAAGATTGGCTCTGGCTCAGCCTGAGGCCCTGTTAGAACTTCGAGCCGAGAAATAACGAGCCAAACGTTCATGTGACTTCTGTCTGCCTGCCTCTTTCTACCCAGGATGAGGTGTTATGGCCAGAGATGGCAACTAGGTTGGATTCTCTATGTCCGCTTAACATCATATGTTTCTGGCCAAATTACTTAATCTCCCCACTTAGAAACAATAAATGTGACATTTTGTAATGTAAATAACGCTCGTATAAAGTACTCCACTACCTTCAGGTCCAGTTCACCCTGTATCAAAACAGCAAACAAAGGGCCAGATGCATCAAAGGGTTTTGCTGATTATGTGTCTATGGGAAAATGTGTTGATGCATATGGCCCAAAATGCACAAACAGATAACAACAAAGCGTTAATATAAAGAAGCACAAATAAATACCGATTTCCTGACTGATTTGTACAAAGGGAAACCAGAAAACCTGGATAAATATCGGTTTCCCGCTTCCACTGTGTGATCTTCGGAAAATACTTTATTTCACCACAACTCCTTTTTTAGGTCTCGCCTACTCAATGCTCATGCGTTGCATAGGAGAGAGACCCGTAGCCATCGCCACAGCTTTGGGGGGAAAGACGTGCATGCGTTGCATTGCTTGCAATGCAACTCGTGCACATCTTGGCGATTTCCTTTCAGGAGCACTCAGCGCCATATGGTGGCGACATATGGTTGCAAGCTCCCGAAAGGAAATCGCCCATGCCCTCTCCCCCTGCTGTCACTTTCACGGCGCGCGGCTTTACTGCCACGTAGCCAATGCTTGTTTGTATTGTTCGTGCTGAGACGAGTAAACCTCTGTTGACCAGGGGCCACATGTAATGGTGCCCCCGGGCATTACTCAGAGTATCAGTGCGTTAGAGGATACTAATCGTCAACTAGTAGGATATTCTGGGCTAGGGTGGTAAATGAGGGCGTGATGGCAAAACTTTAATTGGAAGCAACGTATCAGTTCTTCCCATTGTGTACATCAGTCTCAGAAAAGAACAAGAAGAACCCTACTCACATAGGAACCAGGGCATGAATTTATATCAAAGAACAACGGCTCCCGTGGACTAGTACTACAAATATATCTTTTAACTATGGCTAAATAGCAATTCAAATGGACAAAGGCTAGCAGGGATGTCAAAAAAGGCCGCACCGTCAATTTGAGAGAGTACTCAAAAACTGTTTATAAACCAAATCACAGATCACACGATTGTACAATTCTATGCAGCTTGTCACATAATCATGTGAACACAAAGAGAAAAATAGAAAAATTGTGCACAGTGTCCCAAGTGTACATGTGAAACCAAAAACATTAAATAAGTATAAGTATAAGTATAAACCATTTTATAACGCGCTCCGTTACTGGAGAGTATCCTGGCGCGTGAAAAAAGAGAAAAGCAGACAACAGAGCACAGGAAAGAACCTTAGTTTACACTATTAAATAAATGTGTTTTCAGATGTTTTTTGAAGGCAGCTACTGTAGGTGTGGAGCGCAGGTGAAAAGGAAGAGCATTCCAGGCGCGAGCCACAACCACAGAGATCGACTGGCCGCCAAGTCTGGCACGTTTAAAACGGGGAAGGGTCAGTTTAAACAGAGTGGAGGATCTTAGGGTGCGTGCAGGGGCATAACTGATGAATCTTTTTCTCAAATACTGGGGACCCAGATTGTGGGTAGCACGAAACGCCAGTACCAGAGATTTAAACAAGATGCGCTGTGCAACAGGAAGCCAGTGGAGAGTGCGCATCTCAGCGCGCACGCTCTTCCATCTGGGGATGTTAAATAGTAGACGGACAGCCGCGTTCTGGATAATTTGCAGTCGTTTTACTAGATAAGAGGGGATGCCACTGAACAATGCATTTGCATAGTCCAACCTGGCCAGTATGAGTGCCCGAGCAACAGATTCCCTGGCATCTCTTGGGAGCAGGGGAAAGAATTTGCGGAGCATTTTTAAAGTGGCAAAACAGGTACCAGTAAGTTTTTTTATGTGGTGTTCGAATTTAAGGTCCTCTGCGAACCAAAAGCCAAGATTTTTTGCAGGTCTCCCCATCTCTTTCGGGCTGGGAATGTCAGGAGGCCAAAGAGTGCTCATAAACGAGGGGGGAAAAGAATACAACATATATAAATTACATACAAATAGGTTTCTCATACAATAACAAGGAAAAAGGAAAATGACCAATATATTAATAGTGAATGTATAATAGTGTCTCTAAATGATTGTAGGCACTAGTTGTTGGTTCATTTCCTTATGGCATTGTGTACATCAGGCAGGAATGGCCATACTGAGTAATACCTATGCTATTCCACTGTTTAGCAAACTCGCTGAAAAGTCACTGCCCCTTTATAGGTGCAGTAGCACGGTTGAATTATCCCTGTACTGTCCCTTTACATGGCCAGAAGCTCTGCTGAAAAGTCCAGCTACTGTTAGATGCTATCTCTGCCACGAAGTGCAGGTACATCCTATAATATGACTCTTACCTCTCAGATAACCCTGCAATCAAGTGCAGGCACCATTATTACAGTATCTGTGACCAGCAATCAACCATTGTCTCTTTAAATGTGCAGTCACTGTCTAATACATGCCATAACAAAATGTTAGCAAGTATGAGTCTTGGATGCTGTCAGCGGCTTCTGGCTGTGTTTTAACCCCCGGTTAAGGATGCAATTAATTTTGTCACACGATTAAACTAGTGTATGGCATTTTTCATTTTGTGTAGTTTTGGTGATTGTTGTTGCATCTAACTCCAGGAGGTTGTATTGAACGAAATTATAGGGAGCGAGTGTGGTAGATATTGTAAAAATTCAATCTTTAGTTATTTGAAATCTTCCTTCTCAATTCATGCGACTCACTATATTATATTTACTTCTTTGTTTGTGATGACATTTGAAGATATTTT
Organism: Lissotriton vulgaris; assembly: GCF_964263255.1. Classification (NCBI taxonomy): domain Eukaryota; kingdom Metazoa; phylum Chordata; class Amphibia; order Caudata; family Salamandridae; genus Lissotriton; species Lissotriton vulgaris. The sequence continues at coordinate 969,336,297 of NC_141698.1, forward strand.
CATATTGCTTATCTTTCTCTTTATCAAAGGATGCCATTTGTTTGCTATGTATAGTTAATTTAATTTTAGTTATGTCTTCTCTTATTATCAACATTTCTTGGAAATTATTGTAATCGTTGTCAGTCCTTGTTCTGTTATATTGTGCCGTTATTTTGTATATTAAAGGCTACTTCATGCATTTTGTCATGAGTGATGGCTGTCCAATTTAGAAAGGGAAAGTTACACATCTCTTCTTGAAAGGACGGCTGTCTGCTGTCCTCTTTTGAAAGGGATTTAGACTCCCCTCATTAGGAATTGACACCTTTTCAGCTTCTCCTTGATAGAACCTTGGCTTGTCAGAGAGGTCCTTGATAACTGACAGGCCTTGCCATCAAGTAGGGTCCCTTCAACATACCTTGGATAGCTTCACTTTATATAATTATTCTCACCATGGTGGAATGGGATTTCTTTGCCTGATTACCTCGCCTCGTTCATCCACCGCAAGATTGCCGACATCCACAACAGTTTCGGCGCACCACCCACGCACCCAACAGTCGAACCAACGCCCCCCACCGCCACCTTCCGCACCTGGACCACGGTGACCACCGAAGATACAGCCCGCACGATAAACACCATCCACTCCGGATCTCCGACTGACCCCTGCCCCCACCACCTCTTCAACAAGGCCAACTCCACCATCACACCCCAACTCCGAGACATCATCAACACCTCCTTCGACACCGCCACCTTCCCGGAGAGCTGGAAGCATGCCGAGCTCAGCGCCCTACTGAAGAAACCAACAGCGGACCCCACCGACCTCAAAAACGTCCGCCCCATCTCGCTCCTTCCTTTTCCTGCCAAAGTCATCGAGAAGATCGTCAGCAAACAGGTTGCCCCCTTCCTCGAGACGAACGGATCCCTCAACCCCTCACAGTCCAGTTTCAGAGCCAACCACAGCACCAAAACCGCCCTCATCGCAGCAACCGACGACATCCGAGCCCTGCTCGACAATGGGGAAACAGCGGCACTCATCCTCCTGGACCTCTCCGCAGCGTTCGATACTGTCTGCCACCGCACCCTAATACAGCGCCTCAGCAACATCGGCATCCAAGAGAAGGCACTGGAGTGGATCATCTCGTTCCTCGCCGGAAGAACACAGAGAGTCCGCCTCCCCCGTTTCAATCAGAGGCCACCAAAGTTATCTGCGGCGTTCCGCAAGGATCATCACTCTGCCCCACCCTCTTCAACGTCTACATGAGAACTCTTGCCGCCATCGCACGCCAACACAACCTCAACATCATCTCCTACGTCGACGACACCCAGCTGATCCTCTCCCTCACCAAAGACCCCGACACCGCCAGAACCAGCCAACACGAAGGGATGAAAGACGTCGCCGAGTGGATGAAGAACAGCCGCCTGAAACTGAACTCAGACAAGACGGAAGTCCTCATCATGGGACCATCGCCCTCCGCCTGGGATGACTCCTGGTGGCCCTCAGCCCTGGGCACCGCTCCTGAGCCAACAGACCACGCACGCAACCTGGGCTTCATCCTGGACTCCTCCCTCTCGATGACCAGACAAGTCAACGCCATCTCCTGATCATGCTTTCACACCCTACGCATGCTACGCAAGATCTTCCGATGGATCCCAACCGAAACCAGGAAGACGGTCACCCAGGCCCTCGTCACCAGCCAATTGGACTACGGAAACACCCTCTATGCCGGAACCACAGCCAAGCTGCAGAAAAGACTCCAACGCATCCAGAACGCCTCCGCCCGACTCATCCTGAACATCCCCCGAAGCAGCCACATCTCCGGCCACCTGAGGGACCTGCACTGGCTCCCCGTCAACAAGAGGATCACGTTCAGGCTCCTCACCCACGCACACAAGTCTCTCCATGACCTGGGCCCCAAGTACCTCAACGACAGCCTGACCTTCTACACGCCCACCCGCCAGCTACAATCTACTAGCCTCGCCCTCGCCACCGTACCACGCATCCGAAGAGCAACCGCCGGAGGCAGATCCTTCTCCTACCTGGCGGCCAAGACATGGAACTCCCTCCCCATCCACCTTCGGCTGACCCAGGACCACCTCGCCTTCAGGAGACAACTCAAGACCTGGCTGTTCGAGCAGTAGCGGACCCCCTCCCCCAAGTGCCTTGAGACCCTTCCGGGTGAGTAGCGCGCTATACAAATGTTATGATTGATTGATTGATTATGCATCGTCAACCCACTCCTGCAGTCATGTCACCTGCCATTGTAGTTGTGTTAGTTGCGTTGCATGTTCCTTATGTTGCAGTTCTAATTCAGCTATGGCGATTTTGTTGTCTTTAATGGTGGTGGCAAGTTTTGGCATGGTCTGGTTTCAGAAAAGAGAGTCCTGTTGTCAAGGAGCCAATTTGCTGCTCTGTGGACTTTCTCGATTTTCGTACCTCCTGGAGAATTAGGTCCAGTTTGTTGGGTTCTTACACCACATGAGAAAAAGAAAAAAGGGCAGCAATCTACACTTCAGAATTTTTATTGTTGGTTTTTCTGTGGATAATAGAGAATAGTGCATCTACCGATCATCATAATTAACCTAGATTAACTGCCAGTTCTTCGTCCAAGTTGAGTGTTTTTGGGTGAAGGGTGCTATACTTGATAATAAGTTTTGATTCAAGCCTTCTTAGCTCCTGGATTCTGTTGTAAAGTTGAATCTACTACCGTAAAGAAGACTCTTGAGGCGGATGTAAGCAGTAGTAGTCTTTATTCTGTCACTCACTCTCCAGACTGCCTGGGGGAACTCAACATTCCAGAGCAGACTCCAGTGGAACACACCAACAGGTAAGGGTACAGGGGTGTGGGCGGAATGTACCACTAGTTCCTGGATTCTTTTGCCGTCTTCTTCCCAAATTGGGACCCTGTCCTACACACAATAGTTTAACAGATTGTTGCTTTTGTTATGTTTCATTTTGAACTGTTTCTCTTCTTTATTAATTGCCTTCATTTGTTCTAACACTTTTTTGTTTTGCTCTGTGACTAGTACTACCAATGTAGTACTTGTTATTCGTGCACCATAATGTATAAACACAATGATCTGAATTACCTGTAAGGTATTTCGTTATCTCATATGGCTGGTGATCTGTTGACCACTGGAATGTTTTACAATTGTGGCTATATCTGCAGACTTTGCAAACACCACATGTAAAGAATCCTTGTATGTTGCTTACTTAATTTTTGGGTTTCACCAAACTATGGCTAAAGGTGTCTTTTAGGGACAAACTTCTTTTTTGAATGTGGTTTGTGGATCGTCATTTATATGCTTGGCCAGATGTTGGACAGTTTTTAAAACCTCCCAAAATTTCTTGAGGTTACATTTAACCTCCCACGCCTGACTGTGAAAAGAGGTAATGAACCTTACTGGTTCTATATCTGAGGTGCTCCTAACATTCGAGTCAACAACTCATCCCTTTCAACCATATTTACTTTTTTACAGGTCTGATTTATCACTTTTTTAGAACACCGTCCTTCTAGAATTCTACACTTCGTGTTCTTTTTTTTTGGACGGCGTCTTCAGAATTGCTCTCAGCAATTCACAACAATTCTCAGCTTTGGGAAAAAAGTGGTTGGAACGAATGTGAACTTGAAAAACTAGATTTTCACATGAGCAAATCTACACATGCATATTTGCTCATTCTAAAATGCAGTTCACAAATATTTTCTAGGAGTAGTATTTTCTGTCCTACTTCTGTAAATTCTTGGGAATTCACGAAAGCCTTATAGCTGCACTTAATGCAAGGACATATACCATGGGTGCACTTCTGAGATTTTCTTTAATATTTGGGCCCCTAATTTGGTCTGGCGATGACCATGACCTTTTGCGTTTATTAAAATGCTATCTCTGTACCGGCGGTCTTCACTGTGAGTGACCGCATTCTGCTCTTTCACAATGAGCATATCGGCACACAAAGTAGTTTTGTTCAGTGCCAGTAACTAGTGTGGCAGTGTGAGCTTTTTGAGACCAAAAATGTTTTTTTGCATTTGCCAATGTTTGTTATAATGGTGAGGGCCCAGCAACTCTCACACCAATACGGTTTTAAAAAATCCATGCCAAAACAAGTCACACATTGACAAAACTAAAAAACTAAAAAGCTGACCACCAATTTCAGACCTGCTGGTTTTGCCAATCCTTGTTTATTTTTGTTTCCCATAATCTTGTTGAAACTGGTTACACTGAATTTTCCAGCCGCTTATTTTGCAGTGGGGTAGCGAACACCCACACATACCAACTTCCGATTCTTTAAAAAAATGACGTCCTTTTGGGAGAGGATGTGCTGTAAGGGCCTGAGCTGCGGGTTATCGAGCTGGTAATTCGGGTTTGAATTTCGGCTTCTCGATGCCCACAAAAAAAGAATGTGTCCTTGTGTAAAGTAACTGGTGTTAATGTAAAGTGCTCCAGGTCCATATGGCGGTAAAACTGTGGTATTACATAGTGTGTCTTAAATGATCACTTGTTGCCTTAACCCCTTCCACGCTCATGACGAGCTGGGCTCGTCATGGTGTAGCCTCCTCGCACGCTAATGACGAGCCCAGCTCGTCATAAAACAATGCAAATTGCAATTTTTCAGCACAGGAGGGAAATTGCCTTAGCAGCCATGGAGTTAAAAAAAATTATCACTTCAGTGCATAAAAGATTTATAACCTCAAATATATATGAGTACCCAGGGCATTGGCATTGTAGAAAGACCAGGGAGCTGGCAACCCACTCCATGATTTTGAACCAATTTGTTTCTGAGCCTCTGCTTCGCTGTCGAAAATCTGAAGCCTGCTGTGTTCAGTGTTCACCCGTTAGCGCCAAATAATCAGTCTCAATGTGGGATGGCCTTTGTTGGCCCAGCCAGGTACCACCCCTTCCAGCCCGCTCATCTGGAGTGAAGAGCCTTGGGGTAACATTTGACAATAGGACTTTATTTTGTGCTCAGATCGATCGAGTCGTGGTAGTCTGGCATGGCCTTCTAAAATCACTGAAGATATTTCTGTATTTACTACCTTAGCAGTTTCCAATAGCAATAGTTTAATGCCCTGGTTATGTCTCGACTGGACTGTGTGAAAGGCTTGTTTTGTGGCCTGGCAGCATCCAAACTGACAAGACTCCAGTTATTTCAGAATGCTGCAGCACGGCTTTTATTGATAGCTTCTAAAAGGAGTCTTTCTTATCCACATAATTACACGCCACATAATTGCACTCTACTCAATGCAACATAAATACACTTCACATAATACCACTCAGTGCCATATAATTACACTTCTCACTCTACTCAATGCAACATAAATACACTCCACATAATACCACACAGTGCCCCATAATTATATGCCCCATAATTACATTGCACTCAATGCAACATACACTCTAAATACCACTCATTGCCACATAATTACACACAACATAATTACACTCTACTGAATGCAATATACACTCCACACAATACTACTCAGTGCCACATAATTATTTGCTACATAATTACACTCTATTCAATGCAACATAATTACACTCCAAATAATACTACTCAGTGCCATATAGATGCACGCCTCATACTTACACTCTACTCAATGCAACATAAATACACTCCACATAATACAACACACTTATATGCTACATAATACTTGCATAATTACACTTCACTCAATGCAACATACACTCCAAATAATACCACTGAGTGCTGCATAATTACACACCACATAATTACACTCTACTGGATGCAACATACACTCCACACAATACCACTCAGTGCAGGAAGAAGTTGCCAGCAGTGCAAGTACAAAAAAAGTAGAAGACATTTTTTATGTTAAAATCTTTTTTTAATCAGGTTTTTCGGTTGTATATAATGTCGTCTTTGTTTGTTTAAAGGTAACAAAAATGCTTCACGCTTTTAATATAACTTTTCAACATAATGCACAGCATCCACAATGCTCTACAACATAACCAAAAGTTCTAGCTAAACACATAAGGCCCCAAAGGCGAGACCTATTGGCTATGCCAATGCTTGTTTTCTTCATTAACGCCTATGAAAGCACTTTCAGAATGTGAGTTCAGAATACCAGTTATACAAAAATCTATTGTGCTTGATTTAATAGACTATAATGTTTCTCTATAATAATGTGAGTCACTACACTGTTTACATGCCAATTGTCTTGCCTCTCAGTACACTAATGGTTAATGTTTAAAAACTATCACTTTTAATAGGTATTTTTAGTGCATTGTTATAATGTGAATTATTCATGTCAAAGCTTCGCATGTTAAGGATATACATAATCTTGCATTTTGAAGCAGCTGTTTGAAATTTTAGGTGGTTTGTTGTGTGACTTACATAGCAAACATATTTAGGGCTCGGCTCGTGCCCCGGCTCTCTGATCCGAACCAGGCCCTATCCAATGCTCGGCTCTGGCTCGGCTCTCCCTGTAGCTCGCCCAGCTCTAATACCAGATGGTTGCAGTAGAAACCATCTGTAACTGCTCAAGTGGGGTTTCCATCAAGGCTTTCTGGATCTAAATGCACACATTATTCTCATAACCTGGAGTCTTGCAATGTACTCCCACCTCCTGCAAGATTAACAGAACTACTCTAATACACTACTGCTGCGGTTTCGTGTCCTTTAATCGCACGAGGAACTGGTTTGAACACGCGCCTTTTGACGCATAATACACTGTCTCATCCAGAAATGCAAGAAACGAACACAAAACAATTTCAACAGAGCAGCAGCGTGGCTCGAGATAACGTCTTACTCCTGTAATAAAAACCTTCTAACAGAAACCTCGTGTCAGGGGCAGCTCGTAGCACGAGGCTTTTATTAAAGGAACCCCTTTTGAACGCCTTTAGCCTCAAGAGAGACCGCAGAATAAGCCGGCAGTGGGAACCATCCTCAGACTGGGCGGGGCTGCCACACAATTGTGTTATTGTACACCTGATACCTGGAGGAACCATCAATTTGTTCGGAGCAGCCAGCGGAAGCGCGGGATTGTCTGCTCTTGACAGGTTTAACGCTCACAATGGCGGCTACACACAAGACACCGCGCGCACACAATGAGGAGGGGAAACAGAGGGAACCTTGTTGGCCTGCTGACAGCGGATACCTGACAGGAGCGTCTCCCCTTCCAGGTGTGGTAACTTCAGGTGTAGTCCTGACAATGGGCTATGAATAATGCGCAATATTAAGAGAACGGAGGCCGGGAGCAGGCTTATGGGTGTGCAAACAAAGGCCACATCCTGGCGGCAGGAAGTTACGCTGTTGTTTATTATGGTAACAGTTAGTAAGTCTCTTCAAATGCCACCTCTTCAGGCATCTAAACACCGCTTACGGAGTTCATTTTGTGCACTCCACAAGTGCTAACTTTTTATTTTTATTTTACAATGCGAGATCCGAGGCGGACTTTTAACACTTATCGGTATTTTGTACAAATATTTCATAATACCATAAACATTTTCACCCATTCTGAGACTCAAAAGTCAGAATGAGGTTGGAATTTCAAAAACCAGCTGTAATGAGGCGGGCCTTAGTATACTTATACTGGCTGTTGTTAGGGTTGGTACGATTTTAGTTGATGCACCTGTTATTTGTTAATATTTTGAGATTCTGGTGGTGTCCAGCGCATGTGCCTGGATGAAAATGAGCATAAAATTCCTCTGTAATTCTTTTAGGTCTTGGCTCTAGACGGCACGCATGCGCTGCCTCGAACCGAGAAATGCTGTATCTCTTTTTGGGCTTAAAGCCCACCCATAGGCTTTTTGCAGGCACCATCATCACTCTTCAATTCTTTATCTCCATTCGTCCACGCCTCCACGGCATGCATGCATCATGCCTCTTCCTTTGTTGAGCCCTCCCTGAGAGCACAAGCCAAATTACACATCTCCAGACCCACAGTGGCCATTTTAGTTAATGATTTCGGGACTACTTTTTTCATTGGTTAACAGTGCTTTTCACAAACACTATTGTTTACGTTTGCTACATTATGCCTACAATTTATTTGTTCAATGTACTTGAACATTTATCAGCAGACAGATTAGGTGGATGATTTCACCCACTTAATTGTTTAAAATTAGTCTACGAGTTCTGTCACGCAGCCCGTCCCTTGTACCGGACGGGAAGAGAGGCTGTATAGTTTCAAGAGCAGTGGTAAATAAAATTCCAGCCGCCATGCATTGTTGTCGCAGTGCGAAGAAGCTTCTTGAAAAGGCTCAGAGTGTGTTAATGATAGGAAAAACAGTGTGTAGCTTGTGCTATTTCACTACGGTAAGGACAAATAATAAGCAACTTCCAGGGGGCTGCCCAGTGGAAATTAACAACGTGAACCTAGCAGATAATCTGGATGACATCTTTTGCGTTCCAGTGATGACGATCTGAAGTGGTCAAGTCTCTCAGGGTAAGACAAGTTTCAATGAACACATCTACACAGGAGCACACATGTTTGCACAGTAGCAGAGCTTGGGTCTGCTTGCATTGGACAGTTCTTGGATCTGGTTGATCAGATGGGTTTTGTGGTAGGCAAGCTGGGCTATCTGTGCAATGTTTTGCATGCTACCATGGCAGTCGATGGACTAACTGCAGCACAATGATGTCATAGCTCTTTAAAATGAACCACATGTTGCACCAAGTCAGCCCCTTTCATGTTTCCCCTTAAAAGGGCTCCGAAATCCCCCACAGGCTTTCATTCTTAGTTGACTGACAGAATAGCACTTTGTGAATGTTTATGATATATAGGTCCCTAATACAACTTGCATGATGCAGGGGTGCTGGAATTGCTCAGTCCCAAATCAACGACTCCAGGAGGTAATTCAACATGCACCATTTAATAACCATGCGGTCCCCGAATTACCGGGTCCAGTTCTGCAGGACTATTCCTGTTTCTGGAGACTATTCTGCTCCTGTTTACCACCTGCTGTAAGCAGTTGGTAAATGGAGAGAGGGGTGTGGGTCAGAAGTGGGAAAGGTCTAAGGAGCATGACAGGATGTGGACAGGTAGGGGAGTGTGTTGTATGCTCCCTGTATTCTGTAGGAGGGGATGTGCAGGGGACAGGCTAGGCTTATACCACAGCCAATGCCTGGACCCGCACATGACTTTACCAACCTGCTTTTCTGATTGATAATGTGAAGACTGGTTTACCTGCAACCAGTATAATCGAGTACACGAATACCAGCCTTTTTGTGATTGGGCCGAGCAGTATCTCACCCATTACTACGGGACTTTACCGCCGCGGTCGGCGGCCTTGCAGGAATGCTCTGCTTTTCCGGGAGATTCAACTCCAAATTGTAATGACGCAAAGAAATTGAATTTAGCCTTGTGAAAGCCCTGGCCCAATACGCCACAGAGGGCGAAACACGTGTCAGCTGTTTATGTTCAATTTTGCATCAATAAAATTCTATTCTTTCTAAAAATTGGATCAATCCTCTTTCTTCCTTAAGTGAAAACTTGCACCAATGATTACTGGATTCAACCCTATATAGCATCTCAATTTGGAAAACATACTCTCTTTATCCAAAAAGTATCTCACCCAGGGCCACCATTTCTACCTGATTCAATTTCGAGCCCAAAATGGTCTTAAACAGAGGTTTTTGCTTTTACTTGTTATTTATGTTTTGTTTGGTGTTTGATGGTTGTTGTCAAGAAGTAGCCAGGAATTTTCCAGTTGCTTCTCTTTTGGAATGGGTACACTGGCTGCCTGCAGGTGCGATATACACTGTGGGTGAGCACTGTAGCCTTAGTATTGATATATTTGTTGCCTTGTTCCCTCACAATTTGAATGCCCTACTGGCAGTGGGTTGCAGGTTGGTGCCTTCCTAATACTACACTGCAGACCAGTGTGTAATGTACCAGGCCTCTTTGAGCCCGCACCTCTTATTATTTACTCTTAGTCTTGCCATTTCTCTGGACAGGCTAAAAAAATTTGAGATTTCATAGCGTGTGATAGAGAGGAAATTACATTTACACTTTAAAGACGAGTAAAAACTGAACATGACACTTTTGAGGGAAAACAAATAAACATGCAGCAAAATTACACGTTACATAAAAGATGATGAGAACAAATAAATTTAGTTACTGCCTCGTAAAAGCATACAGAAAAAGAGTAGTCTAAATAGTATACGTATAAGTAACATAGGTTGTGGTTTACTAGAGAAAAATGATTTTGTTTACTTAACGTGTGTTTAGAAAAACGTGTATGTGATGAAATTCTCACATTAAACAATTTACTTCTAATCGTTTTACATTTTATATAAAACTCAAGAAGAATTAATGAGATGTATTGAACAATATAATTAATCTTGATTTTGATAGTGAATTTTATGATTTTTAGGCTTTGCCTGCAAGTGCGCACGTAGTGCGCATGCGCTAAAAAACCTTATGAGTCTTATGTGGGATCGATGACCCGCCCCCGGCTCCCATTGGCTAGCTCCATAAATGGAGGCTAGCCATTGGGAGCTGGATCTGTCCGTCAAGGCCGGACCAGATTCGGGGGCGTTCCCGCGTTTTTTCCCCTGGGCGTGGTTCCATTCGTCTTGGAGGAGGTCGTAGAGTTCGCCCCTTTCTTTTTCGTGTCGGATATGCTGAAGATTTTGTAATGGGCGCAAAATGCGCACAAAGCAGTTTGGGCGCGACAAAGTGCGGTGTTCTGCGTTTACGTTGCGGAGCATTTTCGAGGACGACATCGCGACGCTGTGGAGGAGAGGCACGGAGCAGTTTGGATCCTATCGGGAGGCTTTTAAACGGAGGCTTCCAGGCGCAGAGCTACACAGGGACGCCAGCGGGACACGAGGTATTGTGCGGGGCAGGCAGGGGGCTCTGCAGCGGTTCGAAATCGGCCACACGAAGCGTGGGCAGCATCAGTGCTAAACAGGGACACCAGCGGGACACGAGGTATTGTGCGGGGCAGGCGGGGGCTCTGCAGCGGTTCGATAATCGGCCGCACGAAGCGTAGACTGCATCAGTGTACAGGCGAGTTTTTTAACTGAAGCGAAGCAGGGTCATCCAGGGCTCTGAGCGGATGGGAGACCAGAGGGGTTTTGTGTAGAAAATCGAGCGCTGACCAGTCTTTGTGTGTAATAATGCCTTGCTGCTGAAAGGGCACACCAAGATCGTTGTGTAGTGTTGCAGCTGGAGTTACATAATTGATGATATGTACTTAATCATTCAGGGTGTTCTTTAGCAGTACTGCTGTATGCTGACATAAGTGAAGTAGGCATTTGATTCAATGTTCAATTGATGATACTTACATAATCTGTCTGGGTGTTCTTTTGCAGTACTTCTGTATGCTGACACAAGTGGAATAGCCATTGGATTCAATGTTCTTTTTCCTTAGGCCTTGCCAAAATTTTGCGTTTTATTAACTTTTTGAACAGTTTATGTTGCATGACCATACTGCTGGTTGTATGCTTGTACATAGCTGGAACGGGAATTTTCAACTTATCAATAGCCGCAATTCGGTTTTAACGAATTTCCTCTAGCTCCCTCTCTCTCTGCCTTTCTCACTCTAGCTCTCTCTCTCTCTCTGTCTTACTCCCTCTAGCTCCCTCTCTCTTACTCCCTCTTGCTCCCTCTCTGTCTTGCTCTTTCTAGCTCCCTCTCTCTGTGTCTTGCTCCGTCTAGCTCCCTCTCTCTGTGTCTTGCTCACTCTAGCTCTTTCTCTCTCCGTCTTAATCCCTCTAGCTCCCTCTCTCTCTGTCTTGCTCCCTCTAGCTCCCTCTCTCTCCCTTGCTCCCTCTAGCTCCTTCTCTCTCCGTCTTAATCCCTCTAGCTCCCTCTCTCTGTCTTACTCGCTCTAGCTCCCTCTAGCTCCTTCTCTCTCTATCTTACTCCCTCTAGCTCCCTCTCTCTGTCTAGCTCCCTCTCTCTCTGTTTTACTCCCTCTAGCTCCCTCTGTCTCCTTCTCTCTCTGTCTTACTCTCTCTAGCTCCTTCTTTCTCTGTCTTACTCTCTCTAGCTCCCTCTCTCTCTGTCTTTCTCACTCTAGCTCTCTCTCTCTTGTGTATGTATAGCTCTGTGTACATATACCTGTGTGTGTGTATAAGTGCAAATGCAATAAGTCTCACATTTGCGAAAAATAAAGCTATTTACTACTAAAAAACACCATTTATTGATCTGTTTACTCAAAAAAAAACATAGATGAAAATTTTAACATTTACAATGCCAATAGCTCTAACATTGTCAAAGGCAAAACCATTGCATTGTAAATGCTTTTATATTTGTATGTGATAAGTTGGGCACATAATGGACAAAGAAAAACAGGTGCTAAAGTTTGTGCTAAGAAATGTAATTGCAAAACTTTCCAAAAATATTCTTTACACATGTGCTAGTAATAATTACGTGAAACGAGAATAACATCTGTAATTTGAAAATGCATATAAATGTTTGTACTTATCATGTAGTACTCACTTATTTGTATCTGAATTAATTATGATCATATTAATGTTCCGAAGTGCATCAAAAACTTTACAAAGATAAGCGGCTGCTACTGGACAGGAGTGGTAGAGAGAGGAGGGTGGGGGAATAAAAAGGATAAAATAAAAACACTTACCTGAGTACTGCCGGCCGTGCCTCTCCCCTGTCGTCATCTTCTTCCTGGAGTCTGCAGCAACAAGCGCCCGAACTCTCCTAAGCCAATCACAACGCTGCAATGCAGCGTTGTGATTGGTCTGAGTGCCATGGTTCGGCTCTCAGCCAGGGACTGGGAGCCTGGACATGTTCTCCACCCAGGCTGTAATGCAGCCTGAGTGTAGAACATGCCAAGGACGCATGACTGTTTAGCCGGGCCGCGACGGCTGGCAAAACTGTCAGGGGCTTTGGGGAGTGCCTCCCCTCCTGCAGCGCTCTGGCATCACGGAATCCAGCCCTGCCCACAGGAAACAACTGAGTCAATGCAGTAGGAAAAATAAAATCATAATAACGTTTGTTGTTATCATTTTGCTTTTACTTTTTTCACTTCTCAGACAGCAGGGGGGGCGACGCTCCTCTGCCTTAGCAGAGGAGCCGCCCTGTGTACAAAATTTCAACCTGTTCATGATTTCCTATAATGTATACATGTAATTCTATATGCCACTGCGATATATTAGCCTAAAATAACATAGACCAAACTGTATTCATGGACTTTTCTGCTTCGCTATACACACTGACTGTGAGAGAATCACTCGATGTAACAATTGTATGTAACAAGTTCTTCTTCCCTCTTGAGTTCTCATGTATTGTAGAAAGATTTTGCTAAAAATATGTTACCAGCTACAGGACACTTGCCTGGGCAAGTGCCCTTTCGAACTCTACAATGCGATCTAGCATTGTTTAACGCTTCATATAACAGGATGACTTAAGGGCTGCGTAATGGTTCCACCTATTTCCTCTGCATTTTCTGTCTTCCTTATATCGCCTGATACACATTCCAATATGAACTGACCAATAGATTGAGGGGCCTGATCAAATGAGGTGACACCAGGAGGTGTCACCCCCGGAGACGCTAATAATATATTATTGTCTGATCTGACAAATTACGGTGTGGTCGTTCCTTACTTTGCCCATGGAAGGATAGAGACTTTCATACACTTAGCTGCTGATGGTGGTGACAGATGGATGCTGTTCTGCATGCATGCTAATTTTGGACTGGATAACGAGATTTGCAGAACTTTAAAGCAGACTCTCTGGATTTCCTTTCCTAACTTAGGCATTGGCTGCATGTGCTTAGTAGTCTCTTTCTTCTGAGACTACTTGAACTGGCACATTTATGTCATGTCCTGAACTTGTGAGCCTTGGGTACTGATTTGTTCTTTGTTAAAAAAGTCTTATTTCTGATGATGCATTTATTTTTCTAAAAAATTGATCAACTAAAATATTAACTAAATTGACTCAGGTAACATGATTTTCCACCAGTGAATGAGCAATGTCAAATCAAATTTACTAAATGACTAAGACTGATGGAAGAGAGATTATAGGACATCAAATACTAATGCTGCTGTTTTTTATTGCTTTATCTGAACTTTTAGTGTGTATGATTTTGGATCGCCTTCATTTCTTCAAGAGATTTGGACCAGTATATTAATCCTATATCTCTATTGTATTGTGTTAAGACATGAGTTTGACTTCAAACTTGTAGTCTAGTTATCTAATTCCTGGTCCTCATTGGATTACTTGAAACTCCATTATGTCTAACCTCTCTCGGCACACAGCAAGTGCAATCGGAGGACCAAGAGAAATAGGAATATGGAAGTGATCATTTTTGGTGAGGCTCAGTAAATGCTACAGCACGTGATATTAACCCAGCTGTTGGTTACTATTTGCAATGAGATTTTTTATGTGTATCAAAATCAAACCGTTTTCACTATGTGTTGAATATATTTTATGTCTGGTAGTGGCAAATATAGAGATCTATTGGCCATTGTGCGAGGAACAAAGGTCCACTTTTGATTTGGAGCAGGCACACTAGTTTTGGCAACCATGTAAGTGGTCCTTGTGATGAAGCACTAGGCAAAAGACACCACATGTTTGGAACTTGCACCTCCAGCGGATCCATCAATGAATATTTTATGCTTCCTATTTTTGAATATGTTGCATCCGACAACAATCACCCACCAAATTTCTTTAACCAGCTCAAATGCAATATTATAGAGCATATAATATTTTCTTCAATTCGGCTAAAAGAACTACAATCCTTGAAAGGTCTTTTAGATAATCAATGTTTGGGCCCTTAATTTATGGAACCCCCAGCTCAAGGGAATGGCGATCATTTCCTCATCTGGTGGTATTTCAAATCTCATTTGCCTCTTCCTTTACACAACATTGTATGCAATAGATTTAAATCTCAGGTGCAAAAATCCTCTGAACTTGTAACAAATGAACTTTTTCCATATGGGAGTTTTGTCTTGGCTAGCAAAAAGTGGTTTGTGAGACTATTCATTGTAGTGATTCCTCAACCCAACTGCCTTGAGTGCCCTAATGTAGCACGCCCTGATGTTTGAGGTGTACATTTGTGGATAAAATGGTTGCCACTCCTACTCTTTCTTCAAGACCTTTGGTTTTCTTTCCAAAACCTGACAGGGATCACAAGTAGGTCTTTTATAAGATGTGATTGTCTTGTCACAATACATTTTTAGGTCTCAGCTAGACAGTGCATGCGCAGTTTCTATGAGACATGTTGTGTGTAATCTGTGGGCTTCAACCTGCCCTAAGGCTTCCGATGTGCTCGCTCGATCATCTGTCTCATATTCTATGTCACCATTTGTCCCTAGCATGCATGGTCATGCCCCTGCTTCTGTTTAGCCCTCTACCCAGAGCATGGACCAAATACTTGTAAACATCCACTGCTCCAGCTTTAGTGACTATTTTAAGATCTAGTTTCTTCTTTCTTTTACAGCACTCTGAACAGTGCTCGTGCTATTAGCAGCTCCATCTTCTACCACCCGCCCTCATGCCCCATCCACAGATCACCCCCTCCTTTGTCACTGCTTTTCCCATTGTTGCTGCATTTCATTTCCCCCACCTCATTCCTTCTTTTGCTGCTTTCTCCCTCGCACCTCCCAGTGCTTGCCCCATCCAAAGATCACCCTTCCCCAGTTAATGCTTTTCCATTTGTTGCTGCTTTCTCTTTCCCCCACCTCGCTCACACCTCCTGGTGCTTACTCCATCCACAAATCACCCCCTCCCCGACCTGTCACTCCTTTAAAGCCTGATTATAGTCTGCTTGGCTCTAGTGAGTGGTGGTGTTCTGTCTTTTAATGCCCTATTTGTGTACAACTTATGAGTGATTTGTAGCATGTGTGCACAGCTGCTATTACTTGGCGCATATTTAGTCTCTATATTTTCTATGTGTGTAATGTAATGTAAATTGATACTTGTATAGCGCACTACTCACCCGCAAGGGTCTCAAGGCGCTTGTACGAATACCGCTGTGGAGCCCAACCTGGCGTTCCCTGTGAGGCGTCCACTCCTGGGCACCCCCAAGGTGGAGGCCAGGCATCCTTAGCATTGTGGGGGCCGTTGTGGAGATTAAGCAAGCTATTGCCCAGAGTTGCAGAGTGGGACTCCATGATTGGAATATTATCAAGTGTACGTTGCCTCTGACACCATGGATCTCGCAAATTATTTGTTTTCAGTGTCCTATTTATTGACAATGACTGCATTAATACTTTTAGCACTTTTCTTTATGAGTAGTTCAATGGTACACAATTGGGTGTGAACAAATCATTTGTAGTTATCTCCTTTGATAATAAAGCACATTCAACATATATTAAGACAAATAACTTCCTAACATCAAAGTAAATCAACATTCTACACAAATAGACAATGAACAATAGTGAAACTAGTTAATTAAGCTCATATGTAAACATAATCCTTCGAACTTGCTATTTTATCAGGTTTGCAAGGGAAGGGGGTCCTACTGAGAATCAAAGAAAGATTTTGTGAGTAGCTTGTGGGTATAACTATTTTTCCCTCAAAGAGTCATTAATTGTCCTGTATAAGGCCGGAGAAAACCACTTGTTTTTGGAAAAATTTCGGAACAGCGCGCAGCCGGCATTGATTCTTTCACGTGAAAGAATCAATGCCGGCTGCGCGCTGTTCCGATCTCACCACAGCGGTACCCGGCTTCGTGGAGAAACGTTTCGCGAGGAGACGCCGCGCTGAATGCTAAAAAGAAAAGCAGCCACCTCAGAGGTTTCCAATCCCATGGAGAGACCGTTCCGCGAGAAGATGCCGCGTAGAACGTGAAAAAAGAAAAGCCGACATCGGCCACCGGCCAACTCACAGTACACCCCGGACTGTGGGACGACGGGACCGCAACGGTACCAGACAAACGAGTTAAACGCTACCACACCGAGTTCTGTGATCAACCTGCAGACAAGACAAGCAGAACCGCCTTCTTTTATATTGGGTGTAGCATGATGTCCTACAGCACCTACAGCGAGCCCTGATGAAGACCTTTCCAAAAACTTTTTCCTGCCAAGATTAAGAAGGTCGAAACGCGTAGGCTCAATTCCCAGGCCAGGAGACCTGTATGCCCTATGATCCAGTAAAGCAATAGGACATATAGTGAGAGACGAATCTCACACTACGGCAAAAAAAATTCCAAAAACAAGTGGTTTTCTCCGGCCTTATACAGGACAATTAATGACTCTTTGAGGGAAAAATAGTTATACCCCCAAGCTACTCACAAAATCTTTCTTTGATTCTCAGTAGGACCCCCCTTCCCTTGCAAACCTGATAAAATAGCAAGTTCGAAGGATTATGTTTACATATGAGCTTAATTAACTAGTTTCACTATTGTTCATTGTCTATTTGTGTAGTAATGTGAAGTCTCATGTTGATTTACTTTGATGTTAGGAAGTTATTTGTCTTAATATATGTTGAATGTGCTTTATTATCAAAGGAGATAACTACAAATGATTTGTTCACACCCAATTGTGTACCATTGAACTACTCATAAAGAAAAGTGCTAAAAGTATTAATGCAGTCATTGTCAATAAATAGGACACTGAAAACAAATAATTTGCGAGATCCATGGTGTCAGAGGCAACGTACACTTGATAGTATTTACTTTGATTCCAGCCTCTGATTACCTTAACTGAATCAATCCCCTGTGATTTTTTTGCTCCATGATTGGAATAGGCACCGAGGCGAGAATTATCAAGTCCATGGAATTTTGAGCCCAAGACCCACGGAGGCGGGGAATTGAACCCTGGTTCCAGGCTAGACCTCTGCATCAGGGTCTGCCGCTCTAATCATTGAGCCACATTTCTCCATTTGTGTGGCTACTAGGTTTGTGTGCATTTTTATACCATATGTGGTGGTTCATCAATGGTGTTTATAGCTGGTCAACCAGATCTCAAGTGAATCAAGAATGTGTTATCATAGGGCATGTCAGAGATTCTAAAGTACCCGTGTCTTCTCTTGCAATTACATAGCCACGTTTTTCCTCTGCGAAATGATTACACTGTTTGTATCTCACCTTGTTGCTTCTCATATCATAGGCTGGGACTCTATTTCTTCAAATTTCTCCCGTCTGGACACTTTCTTACTTTTTCTGCATTCACTGGCGAAGTGTTTCCATGCGCCATTGTTGCTTAGCTTGAATTCTATTCAAAGGAGGCAGGCTGAGTCGTGATGTAATCAAGGTCTGCCTGACCCTCAGTGTCCATGACAAAAGTAGTCCTTTTACTGTGGTTGCTGATGCAGTGTATTTTCTCATGTTCACTACTGTAAACCTGTCTAACACTGTGATTCTTTCTTGTTTTTTGTGTGCAGTTTTATATAGCACCAACAGTGGAGTGCACTACATTAGCACCATTTACATTTTTGTGTAGTTTTGTATAACGCCAACACAACCCGAAGGTATTGGAGCACTTGACATTAGCACCAGTAACTTTACACAGGGACCCATTATTTTTTGTAGGAACAGCAAGATTAAGTGATTTGCCCAATATCAAGGATGTTAGAGCAACACCGAAACTCAAACCCTGTTTCTCAGCTTCATAGTCGCCAGGTCTTGCCCTTACCCCACAGTCTTTCCCGAAAAGACACCATATCATCGCCCTAGTCTCTGCTTCAGTTCCACATTTTGTGCATGCTTTAGATATTCCTGTGAACGTTTTTTTGCAAGCAAAGCAAATAGGTTATGCCACTCCTTGACATTGCCAAAAGACAATAACATTTACAAGACCAATAGCTCTTAGGTCCATCTTGCCGTCCTGACGAGTGGTCGCTCCCCTCGCATCCTCCTCCTGATTACTGTGGTATCGTTCAGCTCATCTGCGCGCATTGTGATCCGCTTGCGCGCTCCTCTAAACTTAATCCCTGTGCATTATTGAATAATTGCATTGTCTTAGCGCCTTGACTACGTGCACCGCTAGACACTATTTATTGCACTGTAGTGGCTCCATTTGCATTGACTGTGATTATATTGGGATAGCGCTTCGTCTGAGTGCACCTCTGGCCATTTACTCTGAACTAGACTGTGATCGTGTTCAAAGCGCCTTAGAGTGTACTTATTTTGCATAGCGCTTTGCCTGCGTGCATTTGACTGTTCATTTCCTTGGGCTGATATCACTTTCTGCATAGCGCTTCCACTCCGCGCTTGTATACGCTCCCACTGCGGCAGTACCCATACTATATCTGGCCCTCAAAGCGCCCCTTTGCCCCCACTGCCAGTGCCCCTTCTCGCCCTGCATTGCAGCGTTTGTTGTTGTTGTTGCTGCCATTTTGTCTGTTGACCCGAGCCCTCCTTCGACCTCGCTCCCGCCTCCCTGCTGCCCCTCCCACCCACGAGAACTACAGGCCGTCCTCAGCCTCTGGAAGAGCTGTGACCATCTTGCCGTCCTGACGAGTGGTCGCTCCCCTCGCATCCTCCTCCTGATTACTGTGGTATCGTTCAGCTCATCTGCGCGCATTGTGATCCGCTTGCGCGCTCCTCTAAACTTAATCCCTGTGCATTATTGAATAATTGCATTGTCTTAGCGCCTTGACTACGTGCACCGCTAGACACTATTTATTGCACTGTAGTGGCTCCATTTGCGTTGACTGTGATTATATTGGGATAGCGCTTCGTCTGAGTGCACCTCTGGCCATTTACTCTGAACTAGACTGTGATCGTGTTCAAAGCGCCTTAGAGTGTACTTATTTTGCATAGCGCTTTGCCTGCGTGCATTTGACTGTTCATTTCCTTGGGCTGATATCACTTTCTGCATAGCGCTTCCACTCCGCGCTTGTATACGCTCCCACTGCGGCAGTACCCATACTATATCTGGCCCTCAAAGTGCCCCTTTGCCCCCACTGCCAGTGCCCCTTCTCGCCCTGCATTGCAGCGTTTGTTGTTGTTGTTGCTGCCATTTTGTCTGTTGACCCGAGCCCTCCTTCGACCTTGCTCCCGCCTCCCTGCTGCCCCTCCCACGCTCCGCCCCCTCAGCTATCCATTTTAATGACCAATGCTCCAACGCGCAGCGTCCACGCGCTGCGGCCACGCCGAAGTTGCGCCAAAGGTAAGCCCGTCTATGCCCGTCCGCGCCAAGCCCGCGCCCAGCGCCAGACCCCCTGGCCCCCGTACCACCCACCCCTCCCGCATTACATACGACGCCTCCACCCTCGTAGCCCTAAACCCCGGCCGCCTCCCCAACTGCGCCCTAGCTGCTCCTGGACACACCCATGGACCCTTCACATGCAACTCATGCAAGTATGACGGCACCAAGACTAACTCCTCATCCACTAACACCAGACAGATTTCTGACACCAACCACCTAAAATGCATCCTGCTCAACACCCGCTCGGTCCACCGACACGCAATCGACCTTTGGAATCTACTAGACACCATCTCCCCGGACGTCGCTTTCCTAACAGAAACTTGGATGAACGCCTCCTCAGCCCCAGACATCACCATCGCCATCCTGGAAGGCTACAAGATCATCCGAAAAGACCGCACCCACCATACAGGAGGAGGCATCGCTATCGTCCACAAGAATTCCATCCGCATCTCAACCAGCTCAGACGTCAACCTCGCTAGCGCCGAGCACCTTCACTTCCAGATCCACACCAACCCCAAGACCACTCTCAGAGGCACCCTCCTCTACAGGCCACCAGGACCCCGTGCACAATTCAGTGAAGACATCACAGACTTTATCACCTCACACGCCCTCCCCTCCGAGGACTACATTCTATTGGGAGACCTCAATTTTCACATGAAAAAGAGCAACGACCGCAACGCCACCACCCTTCTGGACAATCTCGCCAACCTCGGACTTAAACAACTTGTTAATACCACTACTCACTACGCAGGTCACACACTCAACCCTATCTTCACCTCTAGCAAACATATCTCCTTCAGTCACACCACAGTTCTCCATTGGACGGACCACAGCTGCGTTCACTTTACCTACAAAAAGACCACAACCCACAACCATCCTCAACCTACTCTGCGAAGAAACTGGAACAAAATTACCATCGACCAGATCACCTCATCGCTTCTTCAAAACCCCCCCCGCCCACTCCTCGAACCCCAACCAAGCAGCCATTAACCTCACTCAATGGCTAACCAACAGCGCCGACATCCTAGCACCTTTAAAAAAGCGTCAAATCCAACAAGGCAACAAAAACGCATCCTGGTTCAACGATGATCTTAAGAAATCCAAGAAACTCTGTCGCTCCCTTGAGAAGGCCTGGAAAAAAGACCCAAACACCAGCACCAGGGACGCCTTCAAAAACGCCACCCGCATACACCACCAACTGATCCGGACTGCCAAGAAAGCCGCATTCAAAGACCGACTAGACAACAACGCCCACAACAGCAAGGAATTATTCAACATCGTCAAAGAGTTTACCAACCCCACTGCCAACTCCAACGACATCACTCCCTCTCAAACCCTTTGCGACTCCCTAGCTTCGTTCTTCCACGACAAAATCGCAGACATCCACAACAGCTTCGACAACCAACCCGGAGACCAACCGACACAACCTTCTGCTGTACCTTCACCCCCCTTGAACATCCTTAATGACTGGAACCCAATCTCCACTGAGGACACCATCCGACTGATGAACTCCATCCACTCAGGATCCCCCACAGACCCATGCCCTCACCACATCTTCAACAAAGCAGACTCCATCATAGCACCACACCTCCGAGACGTCATCAACTGCTCCCTCAACTCCGCCACCTTCCCGGAAAGCTGGAAACATGCCGAACTCAGCACCCTTCTGAAAAAACCCACAGCTGACCCCACCGAACTCAAAAACTACCGCCCCATCTCGCTCCTTCCATTCCCGGCCAAAGTCATCGAGAAAGCTGTCAACAACCAGCTCGCCGCCTTCCTCGAAACCAACAAATCCCTCAACTCCTCACAGTCCGGCTTCCGAGCAAAACACAGCACTGAGACCGCACTCATCGCAGCAACAGACGACATTCGAACTCTACTGGACAATGGAGACACAGTCGCCCTCATCCTCCTCGACCTCTCCGCAGCCTTCGACACAGTCTGTCACAGCACCCTGTTACAACGCCTCAGAAACATCGGAATCCAAGGAAAAGCACTGGAATGGATCACCTCGTTCCTTGCCGGAAGAACTCAGAGAGTCCGCCTCCCACCATTCAAGTCAGAGGCCTCTGAAGTAATTTGCGGCGTGCCACAAGGATCTTCACTCAGCCCCACCCTCTTCAACGTATACATGAGCCCCCTCGCAGCCATCGCACGCCAACACAACCTCAACATCATCTCCTACGCTGATGACACTCAACTGATCCTCTCACTCAACAAAGACCCTAACACCGCCAAAACCAACCTACATGAAGGAATGAAAGAAGTAGCCGAGTGGATGAAGCACAGCCGTCTGAAACTGAATTCAGACAAAACAGAAGTCCTTATCTTAGGTACCTCCCCCTCCGCCTGGGACGACTCTTGGTGGCCAGAGGCCCTTGGAAAAGCACCCATCCCGACGGACCACGCACGGAACCTGGGCGTCATCCTGGACTCCTCACTCTCGATGACCAGACAAGTCAACGCCGTTTCATCATCTTGCTTCAACATTCTCCGCATGCTCAAAAAAACATTTCGCTGGATCCCCACCGAAACTAGAAAAACGGTCACCCACGCACTGGTTACAAGCCGACTGGACTACGGAAACACCCTATACGCCGGTACCACCGCAAAACTTCAGAAAAAACTCCAACGCATCCAGAACGCAGCAGCCAGACTCATACTAGACATCCCACGTAAAGACCACATTTCTAGTCACCTGAAAGACCTCCACTGGCTCCCCGTCAATAAGAGGATAACATTCTGCCTCCTAACCCACGCACACAAAGCACTTTACGAACTCGGACCCGAATGCCTCAACACACGACTCTACTTCTACACCCCCTCCCGCCAGCTGCGCTCCTCCAACCTAGCCCTTGCTGCTGTACCTCGCATCAACAAAACCACCATGGGAGGAAGATCCTTTTCCTACCTGGCGGCTAAAACATGGAACTCACTTCCCATTCACCTTTGCCTCACTCAGAACCACCTAGCATTCAGAAAGCAACTTAAAACGTGGATATTCGACCAGTAATTCCCCACCCCTCTTCAAGCGCCTTGAGACCCTCTGGGTATGTAGCGCGCTATATAAATTCATAGACTTGACTTGACTTGACTAGGTTGCCGAGACCTTTTGGCATTGGCAAATACTTGATAATATGGCAATTCTGCATATGTTTGCTTTAAAATTCATTGGAGAAAAATGTATACAGCTTGGACAGCTTGGTGGCAACCCTAGCTGAAGGCGCAGTTTTTTATTGAGTGCCCTTTTACGCAGTGCACATATGAAAAGAAAATAACTTGAAAGCATGGTGGACAAGTAAAGTTGACAAAGCTTTTATCATAACAACAAGTTCCTAAGCGCACAAAGGATTATACTGGTGATTACGTTTTGTTAACTTTACAGCTATTAACTAAATATGGAGGGGGCCTTGTCATCCAGGAAGCTGTTAGCTTGAGTGAAACAAGGAAACTGTGAGGGTTATTCACAAACTGCATTTTGTAGTGCATGTTGTGGTACTATCCTAGCTCGACAACGTAATACAAAATTCTATTCACAAAACTACATGCAGCGTTTTCACCTCTGCCTCTCCTATCTTTTAATGCATGGTTATCCTTGCCCAACTGCAAAGTCTCCATAGACGTAGGTTTACCTTTTAGTACAAAATGTGGGAGGGACAGAGGGGAATAGCTGGAAAATAATACTTATGAAAAAAGGGGAGGGGATAAGAGAGGAGTACGGAGCGAGATAGCGAGGGACAGGGAGTAGCAGGTAGGGGTTTAAGGAGGGATGTCAACTCACCTATAAATGAGTAAGCCCATTGCTATTCACAAACTGCACTTCGTAGTTAGTACAGCCAAAAAGAAACCTAAATAATAAACGTTTTTGCATTTCAAAATTTATTTAACAATACATGTTCTTAAACTATAGCTATAATACTTTAAATTAATTTTATACATCCCTTTTACTAATTTGTAATGCATAATACAAATATGTTTCATTTATTTAGTTGTGAATTATTTTTTATAATTTAACCAGAATTCTTATTTTATTTAATGTTTTCAAAATAAATATAACCTTTTTTTCATGTGTGTGGAAATGTATTTTTTAATTTAAACTTCAGCAAAAATAATTTTAATTCAATGTAACATATTCACATTAATTAAATATTTAGTTCAAAATTAAGTTACATTTCTTTTTACATTTGAAATAAGTATTATTGACATTGACATTAATAGTCAACATAGAATAATTAAAAATTTTCATGTTTAATAAACGTATTACATTTTTCCTACATAGTGTACAGGGTGCAGCATGGGTAAGTATAAGTAAAATTGAAAAGTCTATTGAACTTGAAAACATTGAGTTACTCCTCTGAAACTACATGTGGGGGGAACCAATGGAGGCTTACTACCATTCACAGTGTAATAGACACCAAGGATCAAACCGAGAAGCACCAAGTTTACATGTAAAAAACTAGTGCCAAATGTAATCTAAAATTTAAACCTTACTCTGCACCCAGTAGGCATTCCATGGACGTTGCAGTGGGTTTTCCCAAGCAACACCCATAGAATTTGCTATGTCTCAAGATATGTGCTCCAGTGGATTTTGAGTAATTTAGGTTCAAAAAAATATATATATCTAAGGCAGCGCCCCGGTACGCGCTCCGGGGAGCGCTCCGGGCGCGCCACGCAACTTGCGCACAGAAAGCTGATTGGCTCTCGGGTGTCTGTAAACATTCGAAACAGTCCGGAGCTGCCGCCATCTTGTGTCTCGGTAAAATCGAGACATAAAAGGTGGAAAAATCAAAGGGGAAATGACCATAAGGGGGCAGAGTAGACCCTCCCTAGGTTTGATGTGTAGATGGTATTTGGACGAGATGTGACCAGGTAGAATACTAACTTGAGAGTAAATTTAGAACCACAATAGAGGATTTGTTTAGGCCAAATGGTTGTGCATTGCCACTATCTTGACAACACAAGCCTGGATTATCAACATATAGTCATCAGAGGGTAAGAGAGATTTGATTTCCTGTCCCAGATTCAGGGGCTAATTTATGAGAACCCTGCGTTGCTTTTGCACCAGTAAAGTGGTATATGCGAGACGCACGGCTCTCATTCCGATTACGATGCTATGCAAAGCCATCTTGTGTGGTTTTCAGTGACTTCATAGATAATGAGTAAAGCAACGCAGCGCAAATTGCTGCAAAACCTTACTCTGCACCCAGAGGCATTCCATGGACGTTGCAGTGGGTTTTCCCAAGCAACACCCATAGAATTTGATGCTGCCCCAGGTTTACAAAGTCATGTAAATCTGAGAAATTGCCAAATCTGTATGACTCCCAATGTGAGATGTAACAAGGATAAATATGTTTACTCATTTTATCATCTTGCTATGTGTGCTGCATTCTATAACACACATAGAAAGAGGGAAACACCTATTAGGATTGTTTTCGTGCAGGAAGGTGCTCCTTTCTGCATAAAAACAATCCTTGCATCCTCCATGGTGCAAGGGTATCTATGTTGGTGCTAGGCTGCCAAAACGGTGTTCGCACAGGGAAAAAGGACAGAAATGCACCATTTTTCTAAAATGCACTGCATTCCTGCCCTTTAACTTTGGCGTAGGGCAGCGCAGTAATGTGCCTTGCTGCACTGCCGATTGCCAAAATCCCATATATAAGCTCTACAGTTTTTAGGCATCAGACTGGGTGTCTTTGCCAATGTGAATGTCATGCTCTTAATGCGCATACATTTGGTAAAATCCCAAATCCTTTAGACAAGAACGAAGCTCATAAACTACCTCTCATTAAAACGAGACATAAAAAATAGAGATAACACCCTAAAGCAACAAAGAAGATGGCAGCCAAGACTTGCTGCTCCATGCTCATGCCCATTAACAGAGAGTTTCTTATCCCAGAAATATCAGTGTCAGAAGACAGTTACAATATCCTGAAGTACACACAATATTTAATCCACGTCAATAATCTAGGAGTTAAAGTATTTGTTAAGGAGGAGTTCTTTCGGGTTTTTTTCTTAAGTTAGGGAAGGAAGGGTTGCATCGAAGCTCACAAGATAAAGAGTTCCAAATGCTCAGAGTATTTCCGGGAAAAGAGCGAGACTTGGTTGTTGATTTTTTTTAGATTTGGATGTATGAGTAACAGAGCGTTAGAGCTTCTCAAAGATCTGGTAGACCCAGCTTACATTAGTTTGTTTTCAATGTAGTTGGGAGTGTGTGAGTGAAGTGATTTGTGGAGGATGTAGGCAGACTTGTAAGTACATCTTCCTTCGATGGGAAGCCAGTTTAGACTCTTGAGGGCAGGAGTGATGTGTTCAAAACATTTGATTTCTAAAATGAGCCGGGCGGCCAAGTTAAGAACTGATCTAAGGAGTGCGAGGTGAGATTTCGGCATCCCCGTGAGAATAGCATTACCATGGTCTAGTTTGATAAGGACCACGTATTGCATCACAGTCTTGAAATCATCGTCGGGAATTAAAGGTTTTATTTTCTTAATGTTTTTCTGTGAGTACAGCGCTCCTTTTGCTGAATTTCTGATGTGTTCCTTCATTGACAGGTTTTTGTCCAGGAAGAAGCCCAGGAAGTTTGCGGAGTTGGATATAGTGAGAGAGCAATTTAAGGCATTTAGGTTGTTGAGCCATTCGTGAATTGGAAGTGGGTTGCATTTGGGGGAGAATAAAATTACTTCAGTTTTGATGGGGTATAGCTTTATGCGATTAGAGCAAAAACAGGATTGTAACTCAATCAGTGTGGAGTTAAGATGTCAAATGTCACTAGGGGATTTGATTTTGTATTAAAGTCGTGTGTCATCAGCAAACAGGTGATATTTGATCCCTGCCTGCTTCAAGATGACCGTCAGGGGTTCCATGAACAGATTGAAAAGCAAGGGGGATAGAATGGAGCCCTGCGGCACTCCTAGATTGACCTGTGAGGGTGTAGAAAGACATGAGTTGATTTTGATTTGTTGGAAACGGTGTTGTAAGTAAGATGCAAAACATTTTAAGACAGTGCCATTGATGCCGAAGCAACACCTCAGAGATTCAAGTGTGGCTGGGTGATTAACAGTATCAAACGCCGCCGATCGGTCAAGAAGGATAAGTAGGAAAGCGTCTCCCTCGTCTAGGGATCTGTGAATGTCATCCGATATATTGAGCATGGCTGTTTCAGTACTGCAGCCTTTTCTGAAACCGATTG
The DNA here is from genome assembly GCF_964263255.1 of Lissotriton vulgaris. Taxonomy (NCBI): domain Eukaryota; kingdom Metazoa; phylum Chordata; class Amphibia; order Caudata; family Salamandridae; genus Lissotriton; species Lissotriton vulgaris. The sequence goes on from NC_141698.1 coordinate 969,363,485, forward strand.
GAAAGTGTCTAGAAAGGTGAATTTTCATTTATGATGATTAAGTTGCTGTAAGACACATTTCTTCAACACCTTGGCTAGGAATGGGAGGTTTGAAATAGGTCTGAGGTTGTGGAGGGGGCCACTTTTCTTTTGGTGCCCAGGTATATTTTCTATCCCAGTCCAAACATGAAGGCCACCCCCTATTCCGAGCCCCAAAAAAATTGGCAGAGTAATAGGCCAGATGCAAAAGAAAGCTCCCTAGCAGTAGCTAACAGATAGGGTGTATCAGAGAACACCTTCTAAGAGGCACACTGGCCTCAGATGGACTTTGGTGCTGAATTCTCTACTTGAGTTGCTCAGCAACGGTGGAATCCTCTACGGGGTTATTAGTCTGTGGACTAATAAAGGGCTGGGTTACACGATTAATTTGGGTTTGGTGAGGCTTCATTACATCACTATGGCTGTACCGAGGCTAGGGAAAGGTGCGAGAGCCAGGCCCTATTGAGAAGGGTCTCCAGTGATGCTGTAACATCACCAAAGAATGGTAGAGTGCACTGTGAGGATAGCATAACCTTCATCGGTTAGTGTTCCCTTTCACATTTATCAAGTGCCTGGCAACTTTGTGAGAGGAAAGGGTCTTGCAATCATAACTAAGCAAAGTTGGGCTCATCCAACCTAACAATAGTAAAATGCAGTCAGCTCTTCAGAATGACTGAGCATTCCAATAATCTTCATTAATATTAATTAAATTAATTCATTTTTTTACTCTTGCATATTCCTTATGGACATTCAGAAAACCTCACTGGATATTGATAAGCTGAAGAGCTCAGTCCTAGGGTGTCACTTTCATGTATAAGGAAGAACTTGGAACCTTTCACCAGCGTACACGCCCAGATACTCAAGGTGGACAGGCATAGTACACTACCACCAGTGAAAGATGTGTGTGTCCCTTATATTATTTTGCCCTTGTGTATGACTGAGAGGGTAAAAAGTACAAAACCTCAGTAGGGACCTATATTTCTTTTTTACATTGAGTAAATCTAATCAGTTTGTGTGAGAGATGCCAAAGAGAGGAACAATAAGGTATTATTCAAACAAATTTATTAATATTTTTACATTTTTTTAAAGAATTTTTTAGACACATTTTCACAACTAAATTGTTCATCATATAATCAGTGGAGAATTAATCAAATTTACATACATACTTTCATGAAAAACAAAACATTCAGAGTGCCCTCTAGTGACAACTAATCTAAACATTCAAACACACATACTCACATACCAGTCATACTATTATCTGTTTTAAAAGAGCATATCTTTCATCACTAACACAAAAGACTAAATTATACAAGACAGAAAACTAATACAATTGGCAACTCCAAGGTGTACTAAGTTGAATACACATGGGAACCCAGATGGTATAGTTCTACTAGTTATGATGGAGTTAACTAGTTCGTATCCAAGACAGATGATGATAGGCCGACGTACGTTTCGGTGAGAGCCACCTTCCTCAGGGCCAAGAACAACGTAAACAACAATTTATCAAAAAGTGGTATTAAAAGATTGAGGGCATCAGACAAATTTCTGAAAAGTAAAAAGTGCACAAGAAACATGTAAATGTCTAAATTCCTATTGCTTCTTTATGTAACATTCTCAATCATTGGCATCATATAAGTACATATCTACACTTTAATAGTGACAGCTAAATGCTCGTAGCTAACATAAACTCCTTATGAAGAATTGACATTGGATAGATCAGAAAATGGAGAGACCAATAGTGGAAAGGAGGAAATCAGAACCTAGTTATTACCTTTGTATTTTATGCACCCAAGAAGTGGTACAGTTAAAAGCATGCAGTGCTTATAGGATATATAATATTGACATGGAGGTTAAAGCGGATTTACCTATGATGTGATCAATGTAGACACTGAATGTGTAATGGGACAGATCCTGGTCAGTCTTTAGTTAAGGCAAGAGCTGGAAAGGCAAAAGAACTTTCATGATTGTCTGTTAGCATAAAGTAGCGTTGAGAAATGCCACATGGGTCACGCTGTATTACCTCTGATTATGGCGCAGGGTCTACAAGTTATGGAGACCGTATTTTCAAGAGACAGAGAACTTCCGAAAGGACGGCGTGTATTCTGTATAAATAACAGAGATGACCTGTTGAGTGTCTGGCCATTTGCTACACAACAGTTAGATGTGACCATGTGGACAGTTTATATCAAATACCTGGTCATATGCAATTATAGATGTTTAGGACTCTTGTAAAATATTTCAGTGCGCCTTTGATTGTGTACTAGAAGAGACAAGACAGAGATATGACTGAGAGGGTGTCCGTAGTGTAAATGCAAATGCAGTAAATTCGCTTTTTCTACACGGTCAACCAGATGTTTCACCTTTTTTATGGCCCCTGATTTGGCAGGCATTAATACTGTGTGATTGATCACACATTCCTCTGATCTCTGCCACCCACGTGTTTTGACTTCCTTCACATAGGCCATAATTATTTTATAGAGGTCATCCTCAGGGCAATACCATTTGTAAATGTGTACACTGTGTATAGAATACAAAATAGAGTAATCAATGTTTTACAGAGGCTGACTGTTGTCATGGCCTGGTTTCACAAGAAAGTTTAATTATATTCTTAGCATAGTCAAATCAGGCGAGGACACGTGAGCTGTGATTAAAAGCAATACATCTAGTCAGTGAGATGCATGCGTTATCCCTAACCCATACCCTAAGTGGTAATAACCATGTGTGCTCACCTGATTGCTTTGATTAAATCACATGGGCCCACATGCATCATTGTTTGAAATTGCGTTTTCTTATTTGCGATTGCGAAGGAATCGCATTTAAGAAATCGCATATTGCTATTCATCATTATTTTCGCTTTTTTTTTGCGATTTGCTGTGACTCGCAATTTTGAGCGAATCGCTTCAAAATTGCGATTTCTTAAGTGCAAAGTCGCATTTACCGAAGTCGCATTGAGCGAAAAACACCACATGATGAATTCCATCACTGTGATTGCCAGGAAGCCAGTAAAGCAATCACAGGCACCTGTGAAGTGGTTTGAAAGTGGCTTTGGCAGTTGCTTTTGGAGTCTGTTTGGAGAGGTTGCTGCTGCAGTTCGTGTGCGTCACTTTCGAGGAGAAATACAGATGGAGAATCTTGTGGAAGATGGGTCCTCACGAAAAAGGAAAATTAAGTTTTCAGATAAGGAACTGGAAATCCTAATTGAAGAGGTGACTGACAGGCATGATCAACTTTTCGGAAAGTTGTCGCATAAGGTGCCTGATGTAGTTAAAAGAAATATTTGGTTAAACATTCAAACCAAGGTAAATGCTGTAGGTGTGGCCCACCGTGAAATCAGCAACTTACAAAAAAGGTGGTACGACTTGCGCAGTCGTGCAAAGGAGAAGATTGCATCCAGAGTGAAATCTGCAAACAAAACTGGAGGTGGACCCCCTAAAGACATACCTACTACCCCTTTGGATGACCTTGTGGAAGGGACACTTTTGACCGAGGCAGTTGTTGGTGTACACAACATAGATACGTCTGATCTCATCACCCCCTCTGAAGGTAAGTGTGATTATAAAATGGATACAAAATGTAATTTTATGTAGCATTGTGGCCTATTGCAACGTGGGAACAGGGAAAGTGTTTGTTAAAGAAAACCATTTACTCAAGTCATTTCATTTTAAGAAGTTGCCAGCTGTAGATCACAAACATATCCATGCTTTAAGCAAAGCATCTTGGGAAATGTAGTTCACAACTATATGTCGTTCGCTGAAATACATAGTAAGACACCGCGCAATGTCAATGATAATGAAAGCATGTCAAGGAAGCAAATAGTCATTTTGAAATTTTGTGTTTATTTAAACATTTGAAAAGCAACATGGAAAGTAAAATATATATTTCACCTTTTCCCTAACAGAATTACTTCAAGAATTGATAGAGCAAGATTTGCGGGATTTTGGAACCCTTGAACTAAATGTAAATGAAGAGGCAAATAATCCCAGTACTTCCACTGCAAATCTGCCAGCAAATGAAAGACAAAGAGTACGGCAGTTATTGCAAACTGATTCAGAAGAGGGTGGCAGTCAAAATGTACATGAGTCAAGAACTGATCCCAGATCAGCAGTCACCAACGCAAGGCCTAGTAGGCGAAGGAGGCAAAGACAATTTTACAGACGACGTCCAAGAACAGCAAACTTGGCCACATTTGAAGACGGGTCATGCACTGGCAGTGTTGTTGAGGACAAAATTTTGAAAATACAGCGCCTGCAAGGTAAAGATGTCAGAATAATTAAAGCCAAAATTGGACATATGTCTGAACAACTTGTTGCAATTCACAGCTCCATGAATAGGATGGTGGAGGCTTTAACAAAAGGCCATGAGACAACTGCTAAGAAACTGAACAGGATTGCTAAGTCTTTGGAATCAATGTGCACTGTCATGAAAATGCAACAAAAGGAAAGTTCCAATAGGCACCTGAGGCTAATGACCAGCTTACATGGTCAGAATAGACAGTTGTCTCGTATATCAAACTATGCATCTAAAATCAGCAAACAGAATGTAGTCATGCATGACAAATTAAATTATGTTTTGGGTGACATTTCAAGGGGAATGTTGAGAGGGAATGATGTAGTAGAAGCTACAAACATTTGTGAACCACCAGGGCTTTCTATTTCAAATGATAACAGTGTCGAGGGTTCACAAAATGGACAACCACCAGAGTCTTCTAATTCTTGTACAAGACGTAGTAATAGGAATGTTAAAGATGGAAGCAAAGTGGATTTGGTGAAAGGTAAAATATCTGGGAAGGCTTTAGGTCTCAGAGGGCGTAAAAAGTAAAATAAATTCTACTTCATGAAAACATGACTGTTACAAATATGTAGCATTTACCAACAGTTTGCAATTTATAGGTTTCAGTTCAATACAAACAAGTCTAGTTTTTATTCAGTTAATTGTTTAAAAAACTAGTTTGAAAGAACTACATCTCATGTTTCTTAAAATACACTTGTTTTACTTTGAAAAATAAAGACTTGTACCTTCTTTAAAAATAATTTTGTGTAATCTCTGCTCTTCTTCTCCTTCCTTCTGCTGCTTCAGGTCCATGTTGTCTGGCTGGGGGTTGCTGGGGTTGATTGTAATTTGGGGGTAGGAGATCTTCTTCATCCAAATGAATGCCTCTCTCTGTTGCCATGTTGTGTAGCATTGCACAGACTGCCACAATTTTACAGCATGTCTTTGGATTATACTGCAAACTTCCACCAGTCTTATGCAGTATGCGGAACCTTGATTTTAACACACCAAAGGTCCTCTCAATGACATTGCAAGTTGATTTGTGAGCTTGGTTGAAATGTTGCTCTTTTCGAGTTGCTGGGTTGAGGTAAGGTGTTAAAATATAAGAACGCACACCATAGGCACTGTCACCTTTTCAAAAAGATGGATGAATAAATGTAAGTTGCAAAACTGTTAAACAAATTAACTATGAGCAAAAGAATATAGATTGGTTTTTCATATTTACCTAGCAAGTAGCCATCTCCAAACTGTCCAGCAAGAAGTTTCGCATGTATTGCGCTGTGCTTCAAGATGTAAGAGTCATGGGCACTGCCAGGGTAACTAGCCACTATGTCAGTGATAATGGTATTTGCGTTACAAATCACTTGAATATTAAGAGAGTGGAAAGATTTCCGGTTACGGAATATATACTCATTTTCAGAGGGAGGACATATAGGTACATGTGTCCCATCCACACAGCCTATTACATGAGGAAACTGTGCCAAACTATAAAAATCAACTTTGGTTTTCAACAAATCTTGTTGAGTAGTAGGAAACTTAATATAATTCCTTATTCTTTGCAACATTGCATCCAAAAAAGAATTAAAAAACCGTGAAAGGGAGCTCTGGGACACACCACCAGCAATGGCTACTATACCTTGAAAAGAACCAGAAGCTAGGAGATGTAGACAGCATAGGACTTGTACATGTGTGGGTATTGCTTTTGTCCTCCGAGTCTCCCTTTGCAAAATTGGATCTAAATCATTGATTAAATCTAAGATTAAATCACCAGTGAGCCGGTACCTATCATGAACCTCATCATCAGTTTGCCCAAGCAAGGTTATGCGTACTCTAAATATTCGCTCTTGGATCTGCCTTCTCCTCAATCCTGCTGCTACTCTCAATCTGTGGCGGCGTGCCAAAAAGAAAAGCGCAGCCATTCTCTAATGTTCCTTGAGGTTGTGTGAAGCCCAACGAAAGAGGGAACTTGCAAGACACCTGACTTATATACTGTGGCTGTCAATCAACAAGGCACTTGTGATATGTGTACAGCTTACAAGAGCAGTGCAAATAAATGTGAATATCAGAAGAACACTTACACACCCAAATGTCAATCAAATGTTCGCATCTGCGATTCAAGAGCAAAAATATTTCATGGTAGTAACAGCATGAATTTATCAATACATATGTACAAGTTTAACTACCAACATATCACAAGATTACCATTGTTTTGGGATTTGAAATTATCTATACGTCCATCCTGTTACATTACAATTTATAACACACCATTATGTGCATGTTTGAGGACACACGCCATCAGCCATTCCCATACTTTTAGATTTATGTCCTGCTTTACATCATGTAATGGAAAATAGTAATAATGTAAGGCTACTTCCACTTACAAGAAGGCCCAATAGAGCTGTTTCCATGAAGAAAACTGGTTACCCAAAGTCTGCGAAAAAATAACACCAAGTCTGACTTCTTCTAATTTTTGGTAATGCAATTTGCGATTTGCAGTAAAATCGTAATGTGCGAATTTTGATGCATAGGATAAAATCGCAAAAAAAATGCGATTCGCATGAATTGTGAGACGTTTAAGGAATCGCAAATGTACTTGCGATTCCATAAAATGCGAAAACTACTAAAAGTTTCATGCATCTCAAATACATAGATTGCATTCGCAAACGGGTGAATTATGCGATTCGCACCGATTGCGAATGCAATCTACTTTGATGCATGTGGGCCATGGTGTTTAAAAATCAAATAATAAAGAGCTGTGTGAGTCTTAGTTAGAAATATCACTCACTTTGGGGAGGAGGGGCGCATTGGGGAGGGCTTCTAGAGTTAGTACTGGCATGGTTCTCTGTGTGCCGCCCTGTAATAACTAAGCAGTCTACTCCTTACAATTGCTGCAATGAAAGGGTCACAGTGAGAAGCTTTACTGCCATAATTTAAAGTTCAGCGTGGTGCCTTTAGGGCATTCCATCCAGAGCCCCATCCCGGCTAGTAACTCTTATTGGTATACTATCCCTTCTTAAGCTCTACAGAAGAGTTATGGAGATTGCTGGAATTTGCTGATGATGTCATAAGAGGAGAAGGTCATCTGAGAAATGTAGTTGGTGGTGGGAATAACCTTGCTGTACTTTCATCTGTTGTTGGGGGTTTACGCCGATTATGCAGGGAAAAATATTTGTAATAGTCACTTTGATTTGAGTGTATATAGGGTTGGCTCCATTTTTCGAGGAGCATTGTTTGTCTTGTGCAGAAGGGCATCCTGATACATGGAGTCTAGCTGGTGTTGTCCACATGAAAGGTTGATAATAAAATTGAAACTTTCCAAAATCACTGTAACATAAGTTTAAATCCAGGATTAGGTCCATGTCTGTAAGTGCATTGTTCATCTAGTATAGAAGAGCATACGTGGTACATGATACATAGAGACTTACTGAAATAGTGCACATAAAGAGTTAATTAGAAACAGGCATCTGATTTATTGACAGTAACCAGTAAAAGCAGTGAAATGCTGCAAGGTTCTGGTCCTAGAGTCTGTGGAGGGCAAAGCAGAAGAAGAGACTGGCAATGGGAGTCAATAAAACCGGCTCCCCGCAATGTGATCCCCATGGACGTCTGCTGCAAATGCTCCTGGTGGCTAGCGCTCACCACCAGGAGTTGAATGACCACAAGATTGATGAAATTTGCCCATCAGGACCAGAGTTATTCACCTCAAAAGCTTTGACTTTTGACTCCCTGCATGGAAATGCGCGCATTGCAATACTGTGCTCCAATTCTCCCGTGAGGGCCACACACGTGGGGTTGAGCACATCTTTACTTGAATTATTGCTTTAGGGGTGTGGCCGTACGTGGGGCTATCTCCTCATTTCAAACTGTTTTCGTGGCCTCCAATCTCCCCAGGGGCTGGACAAAGGAGCAACCAAAAGCGCTGCTAGGCAAGACTCCATTTGCCCCCGGGGCCACAAGTTCCCAGAGACCACTCTGGGCAGGTGCGTCCAGCACCAGCATTGCTGTTGGGAGCAGCAAGGCAAAATTGCTCCCCACCGCGGGAGCCAGAAAAGAGTGTTCCTGCATGGCAGAAGCAGTAAGGAAGACTCTGGCTCTGCTGCAGCATGGGATCTGTATACAGGGAGCCGGCTGGGGCTGAGGGGACCTTGGGGGCTCCCCCACGTGCTACTCAATAAGTCGCACAACTGTGGGTGCCCTGGGTGGGACTGGGCACCCAAAGCACTGAAAACACAATGAAACCACATTGAACAAGAGGCAGGAGCCACTAATGAAATATTCATTAGTCCAGGCTTGGAGAACCCTATAATGCCTTGTAATGCTAGTTTGTATATTTCCTGGGTTTTGTGGTGCCCAGAAATGAACAGGGGGCACCGCCAATATATTTTAAAAAGTGATGTGGGGGCTTTAGGAGGCACAGCTCCTCCACCCCCATAAACATTTATAATAAATTAAGCATATGTATCACAGGTCACATGATGCATGATCTGGGGAGAATTTTCAAAATGTTACAGTGACGGGGGAGAATTTTCAACGTTTTAAAGTAGTGACACCACATGCCCTTGACGTACAGGAAAACTCCTCAAGGATATAAGCCATCCAGACAAAACAGGATAATTTGCCTTTCGTAAAAGTATTAAAACACTTACATATTTGTTAACCTGGTACAGCCTCATGGAGAAGTACAATCAGTGTTTAATTTGTGCAGGTGTTAGCCGGTACAAAGCACTGGCCTTTTCTTGCAAACACCAGCATGTATTTACAACAAACCACCACATGGTTGCGCTCTACAAATATTTTTAAGCAGCTTTTTAATATACATTTAAAGAAATTATAATAAATAGACTTTAACCTACAGTTTAATCTGGCACGTAGGTTGTGTTAGCTGCAGTGGACCCATGTATAATACGTTGGGCCCTGGCACTTAATTATTTACAAATTAAGCACTGAGAGACGAAGTCCCGCTATTGCCCCAACACAATCCATGTCACAATACACTTCAATCTCAGGGGATAGCTCTAAACCAAGATGAGCCAAAAGGTGAAGCATTAGCACCCAATCTAAGAATTCAAATAACAGGCAAGCTTGGATAGGCAAAAGCTGTATTGGAGAGGAGTTGGCCTAACGGCTAGGGTGGTCGACCTTGAATCTGGGTAACTGGGTTTGAGTCTTGGCAATGATGCTGAACATCCTGTGATTCTGGGCAAATCACTTAATCTCCCTGTGCCTAACAGAAAAAAATGATTATGTCCTAATCTAACGCAACTGGTGCTATGTAAAGCACTCTGATACCCGATTCGGGTCAAGTTTGCGCTATATAAAACTCGATTAAAAAAATGCCAGCTGAAGTTCTCAACAATATCAAAGATATCTAGGCGTACATCTTCAATAAATTTCAGCCTGTGACCTTGCCTGAGATTTATGTATGAACCAAAATAAAGACGTATATTACAGCAACAAGGTTATTTGAGGCTCAGATCAAATAAAGTAATTAAATCCGCCATCTGTAAAGAAACTAGACCTCATCAAGGAAGATGTTTTCAGGTTTTAAAGTTCTGAGCTGAGTAAAGAAATTGAGCAAGGCTCTAAAAGTACAACACTACCTTTTCTTTCCCCTTGCCACCAGGACAAAGGGCATGGCATAATGTCAGGAAACAGAAGGACCTACTGATAAAAAAAAAATATTTGCCATTCTGCGACAGATCTTACACAATGTACAGAGATCCACCAAAAGACAAGAGAAAAACAAGGATGTAAGTTTTCCAGATCCTATAGCAGCTGGGAGAAGTAGACACAAAGCTAGAGGTTTTCCCCAGTCATCTTGTAGAAACTGAAGAGAGAGTAGATTTGGTGGACGATACACCTAAAACTTAACAGATAGAGAAGGGGGATGTATTGAACAAGCTACAGTATAAACATGAGGATACTGAGAACAGATCTGTTTTTTAGGGTAATATTTAAGCCACCTTCAACTATCAATGGGAATGGATAATCAGCTAACCCCTGCATTAATATTCTTCATCGACTACAGGTCATAATAACAACAAGCAGTTGTTTACGTCTCACCCTTTCCTAATAAGTGCTGCAACCATCTACCCTGTTTATCCTCCCATTGCTCTTTTTCAGTAAACTGGGCAATTCCCTTTGATATTATGATGACTATCCCACTTACATTACAACCACTTGCTGTAATGGGCGCGCTGGTATTGGATTTAAAATCCAACACCTTCCCTGCTCTTGCCCAAACTGGAGTAGGAATAGTAAATAATACTATTCTTAAGTCCAGCGTGCCCCCAACAGAAAATCGTTTTAATGACTTGCGATGTAATGGTATTGCGTACTAACAACGCGGTCATTGTAACAACCACGTTGTAATGGCATGCAATCAAATTGCATGCGTTGTAAGGAGCTATATTCATATCTAGACAAAGTTGGTAAAGATTTTTTTAAACACATTCATTTGGTACCTTTTATACAATTCATATTACTTTATTTACCTTGCTTATCATGCAAATACTTGTATTCACCTTAAATTTTCTGAAGAAAGGCTCTAGCCTTCTTTGTATCATTTAAAAGCATGAAACTCACTGCGCCACAGCACCTTTAAAGGGGACTGTTAGAAAGCACATCATAGACAGTAGTATTATATTTTAATATTAATGTGTGAAGCTTTATGATATTTCTCTGGATGGTACGCACCCTTATAAAAACGAAATAAATAAATAAAGGATTATATTACTGCCGAATAAAGTCACAACGGCAGGTATGAAGGTGTTGGGTCTTCACCATTGAGCTGAAGTTAAAAAGGCAGCGGGAAACTGACCAGGCTGGGAGTGCCCTGCCGGGATCCTCCCAGGGAAGCATTGGTCTGGATGGGAATATGGGAGGGCCTCTTTCTAGCCAGGTACCTGAGCTGCTGCCACCTACCAGTTGAATGCATGAAGATGATGCCAAACATTCTCTTTCCTGAAACCCACCCTCAGGCCTTCTGGAAGTTAAATAAAAAAACATGAACGTAAGGAGGCTGGAGAACAAAAACACAGAAAACAGCAGTTCACAATTGAGAGGTGACCTGTATTTTGCACTGGGACTATACCACACACATGGCAGATTTGCCATGGACAAATACCAGTAAATGACAGTAATGTAAGGTACAATCTGCAGCACTCGGGGTGTAGGGGATAATCCATGATGAAGAGAGTGAGCCTGGGCCATCTCTGGGCCAGCTCCCATGATTTTGCTTGGGATTCTTGTTTTACGCCTATGATTCAAATGTATTAAAAATATAGAAAAAACTTCTAGAAAAACCTTTTGTGATAGGGCTTTAAGCCGAGGCTATCTCTTAAAGGTGAAGATGCATTCTCCACTGCAGTGCTTCCCAAATTTTATATAACCAAGACCCACTTTTTAGTAAAACAAACTTTCACACCCTCCTCGCTTGAATGGACATGAGGTGGGTGATTTTCGTAGGTAACGTAAGCATCGTGTTGTAGTGCACTGTCATTGAGAAACCGCAATTTTCCATGGACATGATCATTAAATTTGCACAGGCTTACAGTTTTTCTAATAAAACCATATTGTACACACATGATAAGGTGTGGAAATTGGTTTCAGTGAATATTTATTATATTTGCATTACCAAGTAAAGTGTCTTGATGTATTCTGATCCTATTAAAGTCTTTTTAAATCACACTTCAGAATTACACAAAAAATGTGCTTCTATTTTTTTCTTTCCTAACTGCTGAATGTGTACAGTCCATTTACAGGTATTTACAATGTGTTGTGTGTCACCAAAAAAAAGACATCATACAGTCTTTTCTTTCACACTTCATTTACCCCAGCAAGGCTGTCACATAATTCCCAGCATTTTTCTTTCTCTGTCTGCCAAGTGAGAGGAGTTTGTAAACTACAGTCCTCATGTTAAAATAATAAGAAGCAGAAGACATAGTTTGACATTTGACCTCTGTCTCTGAAGCGCAGCAAATGTGACAAGATAAATATAGAATTTAAAGGCATCTTTATTCATTGCCTGGACTTTCGCGTCCCCCCACCGACCCACAGTTTGGAAAACACAGCTGTACTATACATGGACATGTCTGTAGCCTGGAGACAACTCATCTTATGTTTCAACATTCTGTATGTTAAGTCTAGAGCTCTTATGGGAGACACAATCAATCCCTGAAACTCAGTTTCCGGAAACGTTTTTTTGTCAAAAGGAACAACTAATTAAAACACTCTTCACTCTAAAATGCAAAGTAAGGCAATCCAAAACTCTCAGCTGCTTGACTGTAGTGGGCATCTCTATCTTGTCAGTTTCCAATGTCCCACAGTTCAGACATGCTTCCAAACAGCCTCCCCCCTAGGGTTCTTATCAGCCTCTCTCACCCTAAGTGCCTCTGTCAGGGGATACTTACATAATCCGCCATCCTGAAACGTTTTACAACAGTACAGCCTGGCTCGCCTTTTGTTTGTTGGTGGGTCTGCACTCACGGGGACTCTCTTCGAGACATCCGGTGCACGTCCCCATATTTAGTTTCATAAGAATGCAAAGAAGCGCATGTATGCCTTTAAGAACTCTATTCGTCATATCACCTGACGTTATCTTTACTTGCTTTAGGTGCTTAAGAACATAATATTACTTGCGCGGATTCACTGGAGGCTAAAATTACAACTTTTGTAATTGCACCACAATGGGGGAATTAGCCATCTGTCATAATTCTTTCAAATGACTGTCTGGGCAGCGCAGAAAAATAGTTTTTTTTTAAAAAACATGTCTGCCTCGTTGTTATTGCTTCCTGTTCTATAGCTTAGGGCCATGTCTAATCTAGGAGTATTAAGTGACAGTACCAGGGTCTAGAATTTCTTTAAAATGTGATGAGTTCTTGTCATTTCTGGAGGAACAACAGCACAAGGGGTTTCAATCAGCTGTTTGTATCCCTTCTATTCAGGAATCAGCTTGCTTTCTGATAATGTTGCAATTCTATATCCGGGGACAGATGTATTATTGTTCTGCTTGTAATTTACTACCAGAATGTTATTTTGTATACCAACCTATATACTTATAAAACTGTTCACTATATAAGGAATTAGGGTGGTAGCAATTCGACTTGTCGCATTTACATTAATTTGGGTGGTCGCACATTGTGAGTGTCTCCAATTGGTCACAATCACAAAGATGGAGGCCTGCAAGAGGCACCAGACCACTATAAATCTAATTGCTTTTATATAAAGCAAACCGTTTTTTTTTTAATGCCGCCCGAGTTCCCCAAAGGAAACATGGTTGTTTTTTCTTTTAAAGTCCAGTGGTCACTGCTTACTGCCCCTCAAACTTTTACCCCAACACACAAAGGAGAACGGGTGCAAAGGGGACCACGTACCTTTTGCAAATCAGTAACCATCCAAACTTCTGGGTCGGTAATTTTACGATCCATTGTAACCACTATTAGTCACAAACCATTATTTGATATGGATATCAATTTTGATGAGACATCCACAAAAAACACCCCTTCCACACCGATTCAGATTTCAGTTGCGGACACATTTTAGGAGTCAGTGAAACATTCTGAATTCCTAAAATGAGTTTGTTACATGGGGAAACACTTTTAATGCGGTTGCAAAGCACGAATTGGAGTATTTGTGATCACAAAAATGTTTCTTCGCACATGAGACCACAATACATTCGGCGCAACAAGCGCCTTCCTCAGATGCCCGTCCAAATACAGTCTCATTGATCCCACATGTGCATATACCTCCTGGTGTGCTCCCATTGGTCAGGGTGCTCCTCCCCATGGTCACATGTCGGCCCTCCTTCTGCAGTTCGGTGATACAACTACAGGTCCCAGAGTTCTCTTTCCCGGGATAGGTTATTGCTGGGGCAGGAAATGAAAGATCAAAATAGTCTGAATTGCAGGGGTAAAAGGTGCAGAATTCCAACGAATGACCCCGTATTTGATGGCATGTCCTCAGGCCTCATTGGGTCCCCACAAACGTTCTAGCCCCTCAGACAAACACCGGGCGGGCTTTGCGACGGGATACAATGATTCCCGCCGCTTCGTGCAGTCACGAACTGCTCCCGGCAGAAACCCTGTCCCTTGTCTGTCCTCCGAGGCGGGCCGGAGCAACCAAATCCTTGGTATAAGTGAGAAAATCAGCGGAAGCTGGACCAGCTACGCTCCGGCCACTTTACAGAACGGGGCCTCCCAAGCACGCCACTGGCAGCGTGCAAACATCCAAAAAAGCACCCCTCCATTGTAGAAAGGTGAGAGGCCACACGGGGAAACTTGTTGGAGGCTTTTATTAGGACAATGTGGCATGATGCATTTCGGTGCAACAAACGCCTTCCTCAGATGCCCGTCCAAAATACAGTCTCATTGATCCCACACCTATATATATATATATATAATTTATTATTTATTTATTCCACAGTAAAAGTAGAGTAACACACACACACACACATATATATATATATATCATACATGCCAACATTTCAGAAGAGCGAAGTGGGAGAATTAAAAAAAGAAATCGGGAGAATGGGGCCTTGAATCGGGTTACTGGCATGTATGGGCTTTGGAAGTGTGCTGCTGCAGGATCGGACATTTGAAATGCAAATGCACTTTTTTTTACCTTTCAGATGCACTGAGCGCAATGGCAGGCAGAGAGAGGGTGATGCAAATGTTGTGCACTGGCCTGGCAGGTTGCTGGCAGTGCACGCACTCCTCCTCCCACTCCTGTGTGGCATCCCGGACTGAAACAGCTTCCTGGCACACACACAGCTGCCCCAGTACTTCACAGGTCTATAAAAGACCATTGCCTTATTAATTACGCTTTGTTGGTTTTTCCTTCCTTCTAGAGCCCCTGCATCGCCACTCTGAACATTGCTGGAAGAATCAGCACCTTACACAATACCAAGCCTTGTCAGCTAAAACCTCAGAGGAATCGGGTTTTTGCTTGCAGGAATCGGGAGGTGTGAGACTAACCTTGAAATCGGTAGTCTCACGCCTGAATCTGGAGGGTTGGCATGTCTTATATATATATATATATATATATTACCTACTGGCAGTCGCCAGTAGGTATAAATAGTTAGGACCTAGTTACCATAGGAAATTCCGAACATTCTATTGGGAATAACTTTGGCGCCGATTGAGGGATCTGCCTGTAATTTTCCTTAAATTTGCCTCTCTGCGCTCCGCTCCTTCCCTGAAAGTTTCGGGGGGATTCATCAAGCGGGGGCAGAGAAAAAAGGGGGGTCCCAAGACGTGTTTTCCCGATGTTAATTTCCATGGGGACATTCTGACAAGGCTACAGCTCGAACGGCTGAACGGAATTACACCAGATTTGGCAAAATGGTAGGGACTGGTATGCAGCAGTGCCTTTTGTATGTTTGGTGTAAATCCCTCAAGTAGTTTTTGAGAAAATTGAATTTGAAATTTTTCAAATGGCATTTTCTATGGGACCTTTAGACACGGATACAGCCCGAACGGCTGAACGGAATTACACCAAACTTGGCAAAATGGTAGGGACAGGTATGCAGTAGTGCCTTTTCTATATTTGGTGAAAATCCCTCCAGTAGTTGTTGAGAAAATGAATTTGAGCAAATTATATATCTATATGCGCTCAACATTCTATTGGGAATAACTTTGGCGCCGATTGAGGAATCTGTGTGTAATTTTCCAGAATTTCGGCCAGCTCCGCTCCACTCCTTCCCTGACAGTTTTGGGGGGATTCGTCAAGTGCGGGCCGAAAGGGGGGTCCCAAAACATGTTTTCCCCATGGTAATTTCCATAGGGACCTTTAGACGCGGCTACAGCCCGAACGGCTGAATGGAATTACACCAATATATACTTGGCAAAATGGTAGGGCCTGGTATGCAGATGTGCCTTTGCTATGTTTGGTGAAAATCTCTCCAGTAGTTCTTGAGAAAATCGAATTTGAAATTTTTCAAATGGCATTTTCTATGGGACCTTTAGACACGGCTACATCCCGAACAGCTGAACGGAATTACACCAAACTTGGCAAAATGGTAGGGACAGGTGTGCAGTAGTGCCTTTTCTATATTTGGTGAAAATCCCTTCAGTAGTTGTTGGGAAAATTGAATTTGATCAAATTATATATCTATATGCGCTCACCGTACACGCAACGCACGCGTACGGTACGCGTACGGTACGCGTACCGTATGCGTACGTGCGCGAGCGACTTTCTGATTGGCTGGCAGTCGACTGTCAACATTCCAAACTGTCCAAACCAGGAAGTGTTGGCCACCATCTTGTTTTTCAGGAGAACTGAGTCACAAGAGAGCCCAAAACAAGAGTGGAAACTACTAAAAGGGGGCAGGGTAGAGACCCCCTAACCCTCTAGCCCTTCTCAGGGGGTCCCAAAAGGACCCCCAATGGCAAAAAAAAAGCGAAAAAATCGCCGGGTAAGCGTACCGTGCGCGTACCCCGCGATTTAAAAAAATAAATAAAAAGAAATTTGCACTTGGTGGTCCTTCTGGAACCCCCTGAGAAGGGCTAGGGGGTCAGGGGGTCTCTACCCTGCCCCCTTTTTGCGTTTTCCACTCTTGTTTTGTGCTCTCTTGTGCCTCACTTCTCCTGAGAAACAAGATGGCTGCTCAGGTGGTCCCAGAAGGATAATAACATATATAAACGTTATCCGCTAATAGAATTTGCATTTACAAAACCTTTGAAATTTATTTTAAAAAAAATATAGGTTTCACGCCTGATATAGTTAGGAATTAGCATTTAAAAAACCTTGCAAATTCACTCAAAAAATCATAGGTTTCAGGCCTTATATGGTTAGGAATTAGCATTTAAAAAACCTTGCAAATTCACTCAAAAAACCATAGGTTTCAGGCCTTATATAGTATTATAGTTAGGAATTAGCATTTAAAAAACCTTGCAAATTCACTTAAAAAACCATAGGTTTTAGGCCTTATATAGTTAGGAATTAGCATTTAAAAAACCATTGAAATTGCTCCTATATAGTTAGTTGCACTAACTATATTTCGCGCACCCGCAATCCACTGCTGATGATGTCACATATTACATCATTCATGACATGGTCAGTGAAATCATTGATGACATCACTGATGACATCTCAAATGACATCACTGATGACATCACTGATGACATCTCATTTGACATCACTGATCACATCACTGATGATATAATTCATGTGATAATACGATGCACCTCCTCACAATCTAATATAACCTTTGATACACCCAGTGTTAAATACAGACTACCATTCTTGAAACCATTGACACACCAATTCCAGTTACTACATACGCACTCACTGATTCCTAGGTCTACACACACATTCACTCATTCACCCATAGAATCACTCATACATACAGTCACTGACTGACTGACTGAAATATTTGTAAAGCGCACGAATGCCGCAGCGTCTTGGCGCTGTGAGATACAGAGAGGAGAGGAAAGCAGTGGGGCAGATCGGTTTAGGTAAAGAGCCAGGTCTTTAGATCCTTCTTGAGGCTCATTTTAGATTTTTGGGCGCGTAATGCTGGGGGTAGCGAGTACCATATTTTAGCCGCCTGGTAGGAGAATGACTTTCCTCCCCATCGGGCTCTGTTTATTCTTGGCTGGCAGACTAGGTCATGGGTGGCTGACCTCAGTGTTCGCGACGGTACATATCGGGGCAGTAGATTAATGAAGTCGTCAGGTCCCTTGCCATGTAGAGATCTATGTACCAGGCAGAAAGCCTTGAATTGAATGCGGCGTCTAACCGGGAGCCAATGAAGCTCCCGAATGGCTTTGGATGTAGGGTGGCGCTTGGGGAGGTTCAGTAAGGCCCTGGCCGCCGCATTTTGGATTGCCTGTAATTTGGACAGTTGTTTTTGTCCTGCTCCCAGATAGAGGGAGTTACAATAGTCTATCCGGGACATTACGAGGGCTCCCATCACCGTCTTTCTTAACATAACTGGGATGTAAGGTAAGACTTTTCTGAGCACCTTGATGCTGTAGAAACAGGCCGAAGTCACCTGATCAATACAACACTATCATATGCACTCATACACCTATACAGACACTCACACACTGCCACTCATCCATGGAGTTACTCACACATCTAGTCAGTCATGCAAAGAATCAATCACACTTCCATTTCCTCAACTATACAGTTATTCACACAACACCTTACTTATTCAAACATATACTAACACATATGTACTCTCTTATACAATCACTGATACAAGTACACAATGATCCATACAGCCACTCCCACATTCACTGGCTCTCATGTATAGTCCTTTATATATGCCAACTCTCACATGCACTGTGTTTTACATATGTACTTACTTGGACATGTAGCACTGAGATATCCATTCACTCATCAACACACCCATGCACACAGTCAACCGCCCATATAGCTGTTTCCACATGCACTCTTGAACTCATACACCTAGTAAATCAAATGCTCACACATCTATGCACAGAGTCACACACCTCCCAGCCACCCACACACACACTCAGTCTCCCATTCAAATACTTGGGCAACCAATCAAAACCCATATAGCCACTCATATAGCTACTGATCAACACATGCGGCAGCTTACACAACAACAGACATACTGATGCACACATTCAGACAGTTTAGTCACTAACCCATGCATTTAGTAAGACACATTTAATCACTCACTCATACATTCAGTCACGCACCTACTAAATCCTTCATCCAGACACTTATACATCCACTCATTCTTCAATATGTAAAACACATTTAAACTTTACAGAAACACACAGTCACTGGATGATGTCATCAGTGATGTCATCAGTGATGTCAAATGAGATGTCATCAGTGATGTCATTTGAGATGTCATCAGTGATGTCATCAGTAATGTCACTGACCATGTCATGAATGATGTAATATGTGACATCATCAGCAGTGCATTGCGGGTGCGCGAAATATAGTTAGTACAACTAACTATATAGGAGCAATTTTAATGTTTTTTTAAATGCTAATTCCTAACTATATAAGGCCTGAAACCTATGGTTTTTGAAGTGAATATATATATATATATATATGTGTGTGTGTTACACCCGCGCCTTCTCGGCTGCACCCGCTGTGTGTTCGGTGGCCCTCGGTGGAGAAGCCTGCTTTGGATATATATATATCCAAAGCAGGCTTCTCCACCAAGGGCCGCCGTACACACAGCGGGTGCTTCCAAGACGGCGGGGTGGAACCCGCCAGTTTCACAACTACTACCAAACAAGTTCAGTGCACTAACGAAGTGTTTAATGAAGGCTTTAATATCCGCAGACGTGTTTCAGCTATTGCTTTCTTCGGTGCAGTAAAGCCATAAATAAAGTGACACAGTGCAGTTCTTTTTGAAAAGTCTGACAGCGTGATTGGTGATTCCATGTCAATGAAAAGACTATAAATCTCCCAGGACTGACAGTTAAGCTCTGACATTTCCGCTATAATAAATACAAATATAATCATATCCAATGAAAAAAAATGTCAGTGCACTCATTTCACGTCAACCCTCCCACTTCGGTAGTTATCATTGTAATTAATATCACTGTGTTAAAGACACTCCTCGTCTGCCGCTGGATGTAAACACGGACTCACTGCGGGTGTCCATCATATGTTACAGCATCCCAGGCCTTGGATAAGCCTCGACCATAGTTGATCGGCAGTGTCTGTCAGCGGCGGTTCTGGCCACCCAAAAATGAATCCAAAGCATATATATATTTAAAACTACATAGAAAGGTAGACATGTATATGAAAAATAATAAAGAGATAAAAGTTGCATTATAAAAAAGTCCCATATGTATATGTATGGTCAAATAGTTAGAAACTCCGCCTTTGTTGTGTTGCTGTACATAAAGCTATTTTCTGATGTATAAATGTTTTGGGGGGGAATTTGAATGTTTTTTTCTTTCTTTCTTTCTTTAATTTATTTATTTATTTGTATTTATTCATTTGTATTTTATTTTTCACAATATCTCAATGGTGAAAGTCTTATAAATACAATTATCATGATAATTTTTACACATTGTGATAGATAAAAATTAAACAAAACCCGTAAGTATATAATCAATTGAATTACAGCTTTATTCGATTGATAGTTCAAACAATCATAAAAGCAGATAAAGACATGTGAATATTACATAATAAATATATTAGTTTAAAAAAATCATGATATGAATCAGAATATAAATCAGCTGTTAGTTCATACAATCAATAAAAAGAGAACATACATATGTGGAGACGGAAGAAACATCCGAAGTCATATACTGAAACTTTTCCTTAGATGAACCACTTTTTTTAAAACATTGATATTCTCCAAACCGAGTGCACATTATCTAGATATTTGTAGCGGGTTGTGGAGGCAAAGGCAGGAGGCGGGTCTTAGTGATAGAGGGTTTTAATTGTTTAAACAAGTAATCGGTACACGTCTTCCTTAAAGGGAACCTCCTGGGGGATCTGCTCCTCAACGGTCGCCTCCGGGGTCTGGGTCCTTCTTCCTCCTGTGTTCGACTTCGGGGACTCCGGTGGGGCCGCGCCTCTTCCGTCTCCGTGATGTCACCAGGACCGCCGCCCAGAAGAGATAAGAAGAAAGGAAAGTATCAGAATAACGTCCTGATCGCTACAGTTATACCAGGGAAGGGTGTGAGGGATTCACCACCAGTGCTATGTACAGGTCGCTGTGAGGGAACGGGGAGTGAAGGGAGTAGGGGAAAGGCAGGTCAGGGGACGGGTCTACCCCTCCTCTCCACCCAGCCCGTGATACTGTTCCGTACCTCGGATAGCCACACACCTCCTGGCGTGTGGCTGGGCGGCTCGTGATGCCGATGGCCTCCTGGCTCCCGTGCCGCCAACGGGTCACTCCTCCTCTCTGCCGTGGATGGTACAACGATTCTTCCAGTCTTCTCCTCTTCGATTCCTCCGTTCGTATCTGCTCTCGACTCTGCTACCGCTCCTCCAACGCCTCCGGTGAACAAGCACCCCTGAGTGCTGTCAGCTGCGGTATTTGATGACAGAATAGGCTCCTCCCCTTCACCAATGTGGAGCCAGTTAAAGGGGCCGTCGTCCTCGTATTCCTCGTCCTGTGGATGATCGGATTCCGGTGCATGTCCCCAATCAACAGTCTGTGGAGATAAGAGGGGGAGTCTCATGATGAATACCCCGCAGGGGTTGACGCACGCTTAGGGGTTAGGGGGGCTGGCTTCCCCACGCTACACTCCATCCCCTCTGGACTCTTCCGTTCGGGAAGGGGATTCCGTGACAGGTAGTCTGCTCCCGTGTTTTCAAACCCTTTCTTGTGTCGGACTTTGAAGACAAAGGGCTGCAGGGTCAGGAACCACCTCATCACACTTGCGTTGTTGGATTTGGTTCTTGCCATCCATATGAGTGGGGCGTGATCAGTGAAAAGGGTAAACGGGTGCCCCTCTAAGTAATAGGCCAGTTTATCCACCACCCACTTTATGGCCAAGCATTCCTTTTCAACAGTGAGGTATTTGAGTTCCCGGGGAAAGAGCTTCCGGCTTATGTACAGTATAGGGTGGTCTGACCCATCCTCCCCTTCTTGAGAGTACCGCCCCAATCCCATACTCAGAGGCGTCCGTGTGTAGGGAAAAGGGGCGGGAGAAATCAGAGGAGGCCAATACAGGGGTGGATGTGATAATACGTTTGAGGGTATGAAAGGCTTCCTGCATCTCTATGGTGGGCTTGGTCAATACCTCTTGCTTGACATGCTGTCTGAGAGTATCGGTTAGGGGGGCAGCCTTCTGGGCAAACTGAGGTATAAACCTTCGGTAATAACCGATGAGGCCCAGGAAGGCTCTCATCTCCTTTTTGGTATTTGGAAAGGGAGTGTCGGCTATGGCCCTTACTTTCTCTATCTGGGGCTCGATAAGCCCATGTCCCAGAATGTATCCGAGATACTTGACCTTTTGGAAGGCTATCCGAGATTTTTTTGCATTGACTTTCAATCCTGCATCTTCCAGCGTGAAAAACACCTGGTGAAGGTGGTGTAGATGTGTTTCCCAATCCGGGCTGAAAACGACAATGTCGTCCAGGTAGGCAGACGTGTAGGTGGTCATGTCTTTTAACACATTGTTCATCAACCGCTGAAATGTAGCGGGGCCCCATGGAGTCCGAACGGTAGGACAGTGAATTCGAAATGCCCTTCGGCTGTGGTGAAGGCCGTTTTATGCCGATCTTCCTCCCGCAGGGGTACCTGCCAGTACCCCTTGGTCAGGTCTAGCGTGGTTATATACTTCACCTCCCCCAGTTTCTCGATGAGCTCGTCTATATGGGGTATAGGGTAGGCATCAAAGTCAGAGATGTCGTTCAGGGCTCGGAAGTCCATACAAAACCTCCGCGTTCGGTCCGGCTTAGGTATCATCACGATGGGGCTTGACCAGTTACTCATCGAAGGACGAATGACACCTAGCCTCAACATGTCCTGGACTTCTTTTCTTATGTCCAGTCGTCGGGACTCGGTTACCCGGTAGGGCCTTATCTTCACTATCTTTCCGGGCTGAGTGTTGATGCGATGTTCGGCCGCCTTAGTCCTCCCGGGCCGGTCTGACAAGACCGCGGAATGTTTCTGGAGCGTGGCTTAGAGTCCTTTCCTTTCTTCCTCTCCCAGATCCTCGTTCAAGACCAGGTCGTCTATAGTGGATGTGCCATCGTTTACCTCCTGGGTGGTATGGTGGATGTCTTTAGGGGGTGGGCCTAACCATTTTTTTAACATATTAATGTGGTAGGTTTGGATCTTTCTTGCTGAGAGTCTTAGTTTATAGCTCGTCTTCCCCACAGCGGACACCACCCGGTACGGTCCCTTCCATTCAGCTTTGAACTTCTGGGATGATGAAGGGAGCAGGATCAAAGCCCAGTCGTTCGGTTCCAACGCCCTCCACTTCTTTCCCTTATTATACACCTGTTTCAGTCGGACTTGGCTTCTCTCGAGATTCGTGTAGGCCAGGTCCCGTAGTTTTCCAATCTTGGACCGTAGATTCTTGGCGTATTCCAGGGTCGTTCTCAGTTCTTCTGGAGACTCCTGCTCCCATGCCTCTTTCGTCATTTCCAAGAGGGAGCGTGGCTGTCTTCCATAGAGTAACTCGAAAGAGGAAAAACCGAGGCTACTTTGTTTGTGGCTTCGGATCACGTACAGAGCCAGAGGGAGCACTTGGTCCACTCTGCTCCGCTGACTTCCAGCATCTTGCGCAGAGTGGTCTTTACCGTACGGTTATACCGCTCCACAAGACCATCCGTCTGTGGGCGGTATACTGAGGTTCTTATTTGCTGTATGTTCAGTACTCGGCATACCTCCTTCATCATTCTCGAGACAAAGGGGGTCCCCTGATCGGTCAGGATCTCCTTAGGGAACCCCACCCGCATAAATAATTCCATCATCTTATCGGCTACTTGTTTGGTGGTTGCCGTGGTCAGGGCGAAGGCCTCCAGAAACCTAGTTGCGTAATCGACTATCACCAACACGTGCTGATGTCCTCTCTTGGTCTTTGGCAAGGGTCCTATTAAGTCCATTCCCACCCTTTTGAATGGTGTCCCAATGATGGGAAGGGGCTGCAGAGGGACGGCAGGAGGTCTAGACATATTCTTCTTCTGGCAGAGCTCACACTCCTGACAATATGTCAGGATATCCTTGTATATCCCGGGCCAGTAAAAGTGGAGGAGAACGTTCTCCGTGGTTTTCTTAGCTCCTGTGTGCCCAGCCACCAGGTGGGAATGTGAAAAAAACATGATTTGTTCTCGGAAGGACACAGGTACCAAGAGCTGTTCTGGTTCCACCGGCTGACTCTGTCTGTACAGTAAATTATTTTTGATGAGGAACCTGGGGTAGGTAGGCTTTTCTTGTCCTATGGACTCATGGGCTTTCTCCCAGGCATTAAACAGAGTGGCATCATTACTTTGTGCAAAACGGAAGCTTCTATCTAGTACCCAGGGTTCAGGGGTCACCAAGGCAGGGAGCGGCGAGGGAGACCCACTAGGCTTGTAACCCTTCCCGGGGACTGACCGTATACTTTGTTGGAACCAGTGTAAGAACGCAGGGTTATCTGTCCCTATGATTAACTCCTCGGGGAGTGTGGATAAGACCCCTACCCTCATGATTCGAGGATCTCCCTGTAAGGGGGCTATGGGGAGGTGGGCCACGGGATATGATTTCACATCCCTGTGTACACAACGTATGTGTACCTCTTCTAAGGGTACATATTGGGACGGTTTGACTAGCTGGGACTGCACCACCGACTGCCTACAGCCTGAATCCAATAGGGCATGAACAGGGGACCCGTTTACCCTCACACTCACTCTGTAGTTGTTACCGGTCTCTGCAGAGTAGAGGACTGTTCTGGGGAGGTATCCCACCCCCATCGGCTCCTCCGTGTTTTTTCTTCGGGGACAAAGTCTCGCTATATGGCCCCATTGGCCACACTCAAAACACTGGGGTCCAGAGGGAGCCTGGGGATCCGGTTTCCACGGTCTCGGCCTAGAGGGTTCAGGCACCTTCAAAGGCTTCCGTTCCACTTTTACTCCCGGTCTGGACCCTTTCTCCACCTCCCAGGAGGGGGTTTTGGGCTGGGCCCTCGAAAACGTGGCCGCCATCTCGACGGCCTGTGTCGTGGTGAGGTTGTGGTGTTGCCTTAGCCATTTGTGGGTCGCAAAAGGCAGGGCGCCGAGGAATTGCTCAAGATACACCTTGTCCATTATTTCTTCTTTCGTGCTGATACCCGGAGTGAGCCATTTATCGGCTGCCATCTTCAAACGTACAAAAAGGGTCTTCGGGCTTTCCCCCGGGGTCCCTCTTTCTCTCCTGAAACGTAGGCGATATGCCTCGGAGTCCAACCCCAAATGGTCCAATAATATTTTTTTCATGTCTGCGTATGATGTATCCCCTGTCGGGTTGGCAACCTGGTAGGCTGCTTGTGCTTCACCCACCAATAGAGGTGCCAAAAAGAAAGGCCATTTCGCCACTGGCCATCCGCACGCCCTGGCGGCCCTCTCGAAATTCAACATGAACGAGTCGGGGTCTTCCCCGGGTTGGTACTTTTGAAGGGAGACCACGCTGATCCCATGTGGCATGCTCCGGCTACCGGTTATCGTCCACGTGGTAGGGGGATCGCTTGTTCTAGCTGTCATGGCGGCCTTCATGATTTCACGGTCCGCCTCTGCCGACCGCATTTGCTGTTCTATAAACCATTCCAGGCGCTCCTGTCCTTTTGCCAGTTGCTGCACTACAGTTTCCATCTCTAAGGTATGGATGGAGGGGATGCCCGCATTCTCCACCAATGTAGCGGGTTGTGGAGGCAAAGGCAGGAGGCGGGTCTTAGTGATAGAGGGTTTTAATTGTTTAAACAAGTAATCGGTACACGTCTTCCTTAAAGGGAACCTCCTGGGGGATCTGCTCCTCAACGGTCGCCTCCGGGGTCTGGGTCCTTCTTCCTCCCGTGTTTGACTTCGGGGACTCCGGTGGGGCCGCGCCTCTTCCGTCTACGTGATGTCACCAGGACCGCCGTCCAGAAGAGATAAGAAGAAAGGAAAGTATCAGAATAACGTCCTGATCGCTACGGTCATACCAGGGAAGGGTGTGAGGGATTCACCACCAGTGCTATGTACAGGTCGCTGTGAGGGAACGGGGAATGAAGGGAGTAAGGGAAAGGCAGGTCAGGGGACGGGTCTACCACTCCTCTCCACCCAGCCCGTGATACGGCTCCGTACCTCGGATAGCCACACACCTCCTGGCGTGCGGCTGGGCAGCTCGTGATGCCGATGGCCTCCTGGCTCCCGCGCCGCCAACGGGTCACTCCTCCTCTCTGCCGGGAATGGTACAACGATTCTTCCGGTCTTCTCCTCTTCGATTCCTCCGTTCGTATCCACTCTCGACTCTGCTACCGCTCCTCCAACGCCTCCGGTGAACAAGCACCCCTGAGTGCTATCAGCTGCGGTATTTGACGACGGAATAGGCTCCTCCCCTTCACCAATGTGGAGCCAGTTAAAGAGGCTGATCCTCGTATTCCTCGTCCTTTAAAATTGGGACGATCCAAGTTTTCCTAAACCGCAATAGAATTTACAAAATAAAAGAACATGGATGGTGGATTGACCTGAAACATTATCACATGAGCACATATCAATTCCCTGTCCCAGTCATACATTTTTGGGAAGCATACAATTCTGTGGAATGTTCTGAACTTAAATCGTGTCAAAAGAAACCTGTCATAAAGTCCAGGTACAACAGTTAAGTCTGGTTGGATGGTGAAAAAGGTTAAGATCATTTTATTTTGCTGTACACTGAGTTTGACAATCTTGCCCGACAATCTTAACAAATCCAACAACAAAAGCCCATCTTTTTAAAGGTCCTTTCTATTTACAGATAACATGCTATTTAGTTCAGTAAAGTATTCCAGATGGCCAAGGTCCTTCATAAAATCTAGAACATACCTTAACCATGGGATTTTTGAAGCCCCTTCCAATGTTAAGCAATCGGTTAGGATGTCCCTATTTAGTAAGGGCTCCATTTTAGACCAGATCTTGTGCCATAGTAGAACGGGCTCCAATTTCATTAGGTCAGAGATATAGGGTAGACCCAGCTCGGCATGACAAGCGTATGTGGAAGAGCTACTCGGAACGGACAACAAAAATTTCAGAAACACATTTTCCACTACTTGTATGAAATGCGTATCTGTAAAACCCCGAGCCCTGCCCCACGCAATACTGTGGTAACGCTTTTCGCTTTATACATCTGCAGGAGCTCCACTGGGGGCGTCCTGCCTAGCTTTCTACTAAAATGAGCGAGCGCAGTAGTAGTTTTCAAAAAAACTAATTTCTTAACTAATATAGCCTGGGTCCAAGAATCATCCTGGTCGAAAAGTATTCCTAGTTAAGAAAATCCCTTTATAGGCTCTGTTTTCTGACCATCTACATACATGTCCCTACATCTCCGACTGCCCCCCGACCACACCGCATTATAATGGTCTTGGATGTATTTACCCTCAAGCCAAGATTACTCATAAAACCAAAGAAACTATCCAAGACCCTTTGCAGACCTACTTGTGTGTATGACATTAAGACAGCATCGTCTGCGTAAAGAAGGGCAGGTATGGGGCACCCAGCTATCTGGGGGAAATCTTTATAGTCTTTATGCAGTGCATCTCCCAGTCTGTTAATGTAAAGATTGAAAAGGAAGGGGGCCAGCACAAAACCTTGCCTGACCTCCATTCTTTGGGAGAATCTAACTCATGTCTGTGCGTCATTGTAAAACATTGAAGAAAGTAGATAATTTGTGGGTCCAACCCCATTACCTTAAGGATCTCCCACAGCTTTGCATGTATTACTGAATCGAAGGTTGCGGTGAGGTTCACAAAGGTTAAAAACAATCTCCCCTTTTTTCCCTTGTATACTTTCCTACCAGAATTAACAAATTCAGACTCTGCTCTACGGTCCCCAGCCCTTCACAGAAGCCATATTGGAGGTCACAGAGGACTTTGTTGTCCTCTGCCCACACAGGCAAAAGTTCTAAAACTATCCACCCCACTACCTTTGTAATGGCATCCAATTGTGAAATGGGCCTATAACAACCAGGATCCTGGCGGCTCTTTTTAAAAATTGGCACTATTATAAACACAGCCCAAGTTGAGGGGAAGCGGGCTGAGACACTGGCGTTAATACCCTGGTTTGCAAGTGGACTCCATAAGGTCAGGTTTGACTTAAACAGATCAACCGGGACCCCGTCCGGCCCTGACGCCTTTCCTCCCTTGCGCATATAATCAAATAACTTATGCACCTTATCATATATTGGGATTGACAAAATAGGGACACATAAACATATAATCAAATAACGTAAAAGCAAACTAATCAATGACCTATATATATGTTAACTATAACTATAAAATAATACATACATTTGTGATGCAGACCTATGAGAATATCTATATATTTTTAAACCATAAGTAGTTTATATATTTAGTTGGAAAATAGCCCTCTCTGAAGGGTCACCCCAAACATTTTGCCTTCCTCCTCCACTCTTTCTGACCTTCCTTTTTTTGGCTTTAGGTCTATGAGCATGTTACCACTGCTAACCAGTGCTAAAGTGCTTGTATTCTCGTCCCTAAATATGGTAACTTTTTTGTTGTTGTCCTCATTCACCTCTGATTGCAATATCCTCTCCAAACGTCAGTACCCATCGCGCCCTCGAAGTAGTTGTGGAAATAAGTCTTCCCCCCTGCAGGTAGACTTGCGATTTAGAATGCATTACCCCAATAACGGGAAAAGGTCACTCTCCAAATTCCATCCAATATAAACCAGTAACTGTTTTGATCTCCCATAATGTAAAAACGAGGAAGGGGCATATCACAGTCTAGTGAGAGCCAGAGAGGTATAATCATAGGGCAAAGGAGGAGGGGCCCTGTTTCGTTTACCTAGCGTCCGAGTCTAACCATCCTATTAGGGGGTTACAGAGGGCCGTCTTCCTCTTAGATTGAGCCCCCCTCAAGTCCATCTTTGATGTTGAGATTACTGCCAGTCCAAATGCTGGGGAGGCGAGCATTCCACCCATCTGCAACAGATTTCCCTTCTCACTAGTAATATAGCATAGAAGAGAATGGCTCTAGCAGGGCCTGTAACTTTACTAGAAATTCTGGAAACATGGAACATGTAGATGTCGGAAGCTCTCTCCAGTCCACATTGCCTGCATTTTTACTGGAGGGCCAGTTATTATCTTCAACAGCTTTTGAGGAGTGCAGTAAGCCCTGTGGACGGAAAAAAAGTGATACCTCCTTAACCAAGCTGGCTTAACTATGAGGAACAGTGTGTTGAGTGAAACTTGCCAGAGATCTTCCCAGGAGACTCCCGGAAGGCAGGCACCCCATAGTTCTTCAGCCAATCTGAAGTCTCCATCAATTGTTTCTTCAGTCTCCCAGTACCACCTGGCCCCTTCTTTTTCCCCTGGAGGTTTGCCACCAAGTGTTCTTCTAAAGAGTTACCTGCACCTAATGGAAGCTTCAAATTCTGGGCCCAGCTTTTGAGCTAGGTTTATTTAAACCTGGAAAGCTCTCCCTCCAGAGTGGCCTGTAATGTTGACCAAGGTTGGATCACGCCTTCTTGAGCGAGGTCTCCCCAAATGCTGAGCCCAACATTCCTTACTGGCTGTGCTAATTTGCCTTTCAGACACTCCGGTGTTTTGGGGGAGTCCCCTAGGAGGCGAGACTGGAATAGTAACTAAGCCCGGTCAATCTTCTGGTTGCAGCCTGTAACACCTTTAATCTTAACATTTTAAAGAACTTAAAGTCCCCTTTTTAAACATGAAGCATTCTTTGCCCAATTGAGCCCCCTTCAGCATAGCTGAAAACATGGACCCTACCCCAGAAGCGTCAGGGGATTTTAACAGCATTCTGGAGGAAATCAGCTGGAATGCCCATGCGTAATAGTGTAGGTCCGGAAGGGATAATCTCCCCTTTTCCCTCCTGTATCTCAGCTTCTTTCAAGCAATTCTAGTCCCTTTATGTGCCCAGATAAAGGAATGTATGGCCTTCTGGAGCTTATCAATGAGTTGCTTTTCGATATGTAGAGGGATAGTATTGAATATGAAAGTGATTTTTGGTAGCATTGTCACTTTAATCAAATTAACCCTCTCAAAGATTGACAGGGGGTGGTCAACCCAACTCTTCATAAGCTGCAAGTACTCTCTTGTGACACTAGACATGTTGACTCTGGCAATTTTATCAATCTCCTGTACTATTTTCACCCACAAATATCTCATCTCTTTTGTGGTTTGGTGTTGAGTTGCCCCTAAATTCCAAGTCATAGTCTCCGTCTTTTACGCATTAACCTTGTCACCTGAGACCTTCCCAAACTCTCCTGCTTGTAAAACATCTGGAAGAGTGATTGCGAGATCTGATGAGAAGATCAATATATTGTCATCATATAGGGCCGTCTTCCTTTCCCACCCTTGTTTGCCTCCACTCTGAACTTCTGAGCAAACAGCTCAATGTAGAGGTTAAAGAAAAGGGGGGATAGAGGACAACCCTGTCTAGTACCCCGAGTAATTTTGAAGGATTTAGTTAGGTTGCCATTAACTAACCTTTTTGCTGTGGGGTTTTGAATGATCATGCTGGATGGCTCTGTGGAAAATTGTACCAACTTTGCATTTCTCCAGCACAGCTGCCAGATACACCAAGCTGACTCTATCTAAAAGCTTTGTGGCATCCAGCGTCATCACTGCCAGAGAAAGCAAATATGTTGAAGCTAGGTCTACTGCACCAATTAGACCGTATGTGAGTTCATACAAACTTAAGCCTTTAACAAAACCCTTCAGATCAGAATTTAGCATATCACCAGTTACTCTGCCCAACTTTTCAGCAAAAAGTTTTGTGCAGAATTTATTGTCCATGTTGAGCAGAGATATAGGCTTGCATGACTCACATTTTGCTGGATTATTCCCTGGCTTTAACATTAGGATAATCGTGGCATCGCCCCCGGAGTCCGGTATTTATATCCCTTTGCTTAAGATCTCTTTGAAGAGTAAGGTCATGACTGGAGTTAATACCTCACCCAAGTTTTTGTACAGCTTGTTTGGCAGTCCATCTGGGCCCGCCGCCTTCCCTTCCTTGCTTGAAACTGTAACACCCTTAACCTGTGATATTTCCTGCTCCAAGATATACTGTTGTGGTGCTACTAATGGTGTAATCATATTGGAGCACAGCCATTCCTCAACTTGCTGATTATTTACCGCACGTAAATAATCCATGTATAATTTCTGGAAGAAGTCATGGAAGACATCCTCTATTTCTGCATCAGTAGTCAGTTTAACCTTACTCTCCTCATCTTCAATTTCTCTGATCACATTAAAGGTCTTCTCTGTTTTTGCTTTCCAGACTAGCAATCTCCCTGCCCTTCTCTGTACTCAAAATGGGCCAGCTTACTCACTCTTCATCTCTTGGCTACTCTCGTTTGTAAGATAGAGTTGAGCTGATCTTTCGATTCCTTCAGTTTATCCCTGTACCCCTGTCCTGATCCACCCTGAAAACCCATGTCTCTTCTCCTCTTCCTTAGTACGCCACATATCTGCCTCAAGGGTCTTCATATTTTCTTCTATTTTGGCAACCTCCTCCCTATACCTCCTATTTCTAAAGCATAATCCGTTAGAGATTTTCCCCCTTAGATACGCCTTCAGGGTATCCCAGACTACTAAGATAGAGGCAATTCCAACAATGAGGTTTAGGAATTCCTTTAACTCAGAAGCTAGCTAGTTCATTTCTTCAACATCCTGGAGAAGTGTCCGGTCAAGAGTCCAAACTCTATCAACCTTCCTAATTTTCAGGTCTAGGTCTAGGTACACCCCTGAGTGGTCTTACAAATGAGCCGTCAGATACCCAATATCCTAGGTTTTTTCCCTGAAACTGAGGCTAACGAAGAATTAGTCTGGACTTGTAAACGTATTTCCGGTTATAGTAGGATACTCCAATCTGGAGGCCAGATCTTTCTCCCCATATATCGCTCAACCCCCACTGCTTCATCATTAAATGTAGGAATGCGTGTGAGTTAGATGTTGCTGCTGCTCTACTATTTTATTTGGAAATTTGTTTAACTTAGGGTCTAGTACAATATTAAAAATCACCTGCCATTATTACGGGATCTGGATAGTCTAATAGGTTTGCAAAAACTGATTTTAAAGGTGCCGGGTTGTCGCAGTTTGGCCCATTTGTATTTGGTATTTGTTAAGCGTGTATATCACCCGTAGGTCTCATAGCGCTAGCTGATACTCAGAAAACCAGAAGAGGTGGGGCAGCAGAGCTAAAATAGCCTGGTTTTAAGGGTTTTGCTGAATCTCTTATGATCGGGTTCCAATCAGAGATGTTAAGGCGAGGTATTCCATATTTCAGGAGCAATTCTGGAAAAAGATCTGCCCCCGTTCCTTACTGTGCAGAGTTTTGGTACCATTAGGAATTGTTTACTGGTGGAGCGAAGGGTTCTGGCTGGTTGGTGTTTTATCAGTTTGTGGCCCTTTACTGTTAGGGGTTTTGTGAACCAGACAGCAGAGTTTGAAATTGATAATCTTTCTGATGGGAAGCCAGTGAAGGGTCTTCAAGCTGGGCACGGAGGGTGAGCGGTGGGGTTTAGGACTAGCCTGGCCGCAGTGTTCGGCAGGACCTGGAGTTTTGTCAGATGCTCTTTATTTATGGAGGCAAGCGGTGCATTTTCGTAGTCCGAACGGCTAATGATTAGTCTCTGTATTAGGGGCATGCCAGAAGAGAGGGGAATCCATTCGAAGATTTTCCAAAGATTACGCATTAGACTGTAGCTGGTACGTACTACATTGTTTATGTGCCCTGCCATGGAGAGTATGTTGTCTATTACTATTCCAAGATTGAGGGCTGCTGTCTTAGGTAGGGGGCAGGGTCCCAAAGAGGGCAGCCACCAGTCATCTGTCCATAGTTTCTGTGCATCACCGAGGAGCATGATTTCAGTTTTGCTTGCGTTGAATAATAGGTGGTTGTTTGTCATCCAGTCATTTATGGCCGACATGCAATGTTTGAATCTGTGTTTAGGTGCCAGTGGGATCAGGTTCAAGGGTGATTATTAACTGCATGTCATCAGCGTATGACACTTTTTCAAACCCATGTGCTCTGAATATGTTTGCCAATGGGGACACATAAGTTAAATACTATGGATCCCTGAGGGACTCCCTTATCGATTTTCTGGCTCTTGGATGAAAATCTCCTATTTGGACCTTGGAGGACCGAACCGTCAGATAGCTCTTGAGCCAGTTCAGTGTGGAGCCCTCGAC
The DNA here is from genome assembly GCF_964263255.1 of Lissotriton vulgaris. Lineage (NCBI taxonomy): Eukaryota > Metazoa > Chordata > Amphibia > Caudata > Salamandridae > Lissotriton > Lissotriton vulgaris. The sequence continues at coordinate 969,396,534 of NC_141698.1, forward strand.
ACCAAGCTCCGATAGGATGTCATGTGAGATGGTGTTGAAGGCAGCCGACAAGTCAAGTAAAATCAGGATGGCGGATTGTCTTGCGTCAAGAGAAAGCCTGATGTTGTCAACCATCTCTAGTAATAATATCATAGGCATATTATCCTATTAGGCTAATGAGATTACCCAAAAGTGACATTTTTGCAATAACCCATCTTCCGCAGGTGTCGACTACTGAATCGATTATATGAGCCCTAGCTTGTTTCTTTACTAATATTGCCACGCCCCTTATGTTAGTGCTGTGGGCAGTGCAAATCATATGGTCAACCCAGTTTAAATTTTGAAAGATAACTTTACATTAGTTTTTTATCAGAAGGTTCTCTTGCAAGATAATTATTTGTTCAGGAAAAGCCATTAAGATACTGCAATATCATAGCTCTTCTGTTTTTTAACGTGTAGCCCATTAACATTCAAAGATAGGAACTGTATCATTTTTTCGGTATAAAGAATTTTTTAGACCATAAAGACCAGCTGCTGTATTTTTCTTTGAAAAATATTTGACTGAGGAGAAAGAGGTAATTTTTTGTTTTTCCCCAAATGCTCCCCACCTGGTTGGCCCCTCCCACCATGCACCTACCCCCCACCCTGGAGAACGCAATCCACCATTTTCCAGGACTAGATGTAAGGCCTAGTTGTTGCATCCAGAGACACCCCGCCACCAACACCCTCATACGTGCAATGCCTATTGCCGCACTAGTGTATTATGTAACTGATGTGTACATTTGTTTGCCTCACTCTGCCTGCCCCACCCAAAGCGGCCGGGATAATAGAAATGCCTTTTCTTCTGGTTTGAGAGCAGCTCCAGATCAGAAAGGGACGCTCTAAAGCAGAATGAGGGGCTGTAAGTCTTATTTTTCTCATTTCCTAATCCTCTTGTTTAGACTGCACGTTGTGCATTTTATTCTTGTGCATGACTTTCAGGGAATTTAAGTTGGGCCACTGCCCCTTACTTTTTTAATCCATCCCTCGTACTTTCAAGAAATTGATTGTATCATACGGGACCTGCTGTAGGAGGGGAAGCCACCTCGTATCGCAATGCATAAACTTACATTAGGGTGGGTCGATGGGGGCATCGGACTTCCAGACATACGAAAGTACTATTGGGTGTCACACATAGCGGCGATTAACTAATGTATGTGTAGGCCGCAGGACGAACCTGCCTTCCAGATTGACAGATGGCTCCTCCTGGGAGGTAACTGTGATGGGGCCCTTCATGTGCGGTCGTTAAAATCTGCCCTGACGGGCCCTACTGGGCATGTAGTGCAGGTGTGGCGGCTATTAAACGTTTGGGATGGGAGGGGAACTCACACAGGCCACACTACTCCAGCATAGCAAAACATTGGGCAGGCTGATTCGCTCGAGGGTATTTGATCGCTGGGACCTCATAGGTATATCTAAGGTGGATGATCTGTGGAAATCAGGTGGGGTGGTCCCTTTTCCTTGAATGGAGCAGGAATACGATCTAGCACATTTGGAGCATTTCCGGTATCACCAAATTAGACAGGCCTTACTTGCGAATCTCCCTAAATGTAGTGCCCTCTCTGAGTCCAACCCACTCGAAGACATAGTTTTAGATGGTGACCTGCTGGAGAAGGCATATCACTCATTTACAAAAAACTGATTAATAAAATGGTAGATCCCCTGGCTTCTCTGAAGGCTAAATGGGAGCACAATTTGGCGGGATTGGATGATGATGAGTGGCTGGCAGCGATGGCCTCCCCTCGTGAGGGGGCCAACTCCTCCAGGCTTCACCTGGTGCAGCTGAAGCTTCTCCACAGGTCCCATCTGTCTGGGTCATTGTTGGTTCACATGGGATATAGCTCCAAAGGTGGCTGTATAAGGCAGTGTGGGCAGGAGGGAACCTTTATCCACACACTTTGGGAATGCATGATTATTCAGCGAGACTGGGAGGCGGTAGCGAACCTTATGGAAGAAGTGTTGGGACAGCAGATAGATTGTAACATTAAACTGGACCTCCTAAATGTAAGGGGCCCTACTGACCTAAATTCCAAGGAACTGATATGGGTTACCTTGGGGCTGATGGTGGCAAAACGAAATATTGCATGACTGTGGAGGGCGCAGAGCCCGTTGAGTATCAGAGAATGGGTAGAGATATGGACTGGTGTATGGTTACGGAAAAGTCCATACAAGTAGCCAGGGGGATGCCTGAATAAATGGACGCAAGTTTGGGGGCAATGAAACACTCACAGGGGAGAAATATGTGAACCTCCGAGATCGAGAGAGGATATTGTGAATGATATCTGAATATGTTTCATTGGGGACTGTATTTATTGAGTCTCGATCACTATGTCTCGAGTATCACTTGTAGCGTAACGATATTGCCAATGTATGTGCAATGTGTTTTTTTAATTCATCCAGCTTTTATCCCAGCTCCCATTCTCTGTCCAAGGAAGCTCTAGTAATATCCGATCTAATTTCAAAGGAAAAGTCTTTCCACTTCAACGATTTTGCTTTCAAAGCCATATTTAAAATATTCTCTTTTAAAGAGTATGTGTGGAAATTCAGAATAGTTTTTATAGGCTTTGTTTTATTGGGGTTTCTTCTGAAAGGATCTCTGTGTGCCCTTTGAATTTCTTACTCAGTTCTTCCTCAGACTCCTAGATCTGGATTGTTTCCTTGATTAATGTGACAATGTAAGACCTGAGGTCATCTCCTTCCTTCCCCTCTGGAACATTAAGGATGAGGAGGTTGCTCCTCCTAGAATTGTTCTCCAACTGTTCTAACTTTTCCCAAACCACTCTCTCTTCTTTTTTAAGGACCGATAAGTCTGCTTTTGTGGAGCTCAGCTCAGCTCAGATTTTAATCCCCCCACCGAACTCTCAAGCGTTTCAGTCTTCAAACTCAGAAGGTCACATTTTTTCTCTAAGGATTCGCGGAAACCCCTGATCTCTCCTTGATTGGTTTCAGAAACGGCGAAGCCTTTTTATATTTCTTTAGAGATGGTATAAAACATCACTTCCATGGGCACAGATGGGTGCCTCATGGAATTGCTCGGGGTTAGACCATCTATACCTATCTCTGTCTCTGATTTCCCGCTCTGGAGCTCACTGGGGTGATTTTTCTATCCATTGTCTCAGAGGAGGGCTTCCCCTGGCAATCTGCAGAGTTCAATTGGGGGCGTACTCTTTATCCGTCATGGTGTTAGGGCGTTCTAAACCACCTCTTCTAAGTGCCTCTGCCTGCTTAGTAATGTCTACTACGAAAGGTTGAACCTTGAAGTAGGACCTTAGAGAGGGAGTGATTTTTAGTTTTTCTGCTGTTTCTAGTTTTTTCCTCCCCTCCTCTCCTGCTGCTGTGGCCCTTCACCTCACACTGCAAAAATCTGCGTGAGTCTGCTTCTTCCTCAAAGTCTTGTGTGGGGTTTTGGGTGGGGGGGTGGAGAAACCCTCCCCCCTCTACTTTTGCCACCCTTTCCCCTCGTTATTCACAGCTTTCTCCCTCCAACTGGGGGTTTATAAAAATTTGGGTACACCCCTTACCCTATTTTCCTTGCTCTAAAGAAGCTGCCGGGAGCAGAAGATCCTCAGGGGTATGCTGGGATGTTTCCCAGAACTGACCTTGTGAACCCGTCTCCTGCCCCACCATCTTGCCTCCTCGAGTGTGCTGATTTGTGCACAGACTTGATTCCTCGTTGGCAGGGCAGACTGAGCATGTGCTGCCACTGCCACTTCTGCCCTGGAGGAGACCACACACTGCTGCTGTGCAGCTCCTCCTGAGCTCCAGGGCTGCCTCCTTCCAATGAGACCCAGCTCCAGAAACTGCTGAGGCTCCGAGGAGTGGTGGAACTGCCGACATATGCCAGAGAAGGTAATTTTAGCCAGGGAGGAGAGGGGGTCTTACGGTCCGCAATTGCAATGGCTCAGCTGATTTTGAGTGGCTGCGCTCTTGGCATTGGTGTGGGTGATCTCCGGTGTACAGCGGGCAGCTCAAGCAGCAGCCGCCATGTTCTCCGCCCGACTGTAGACTTCTTGTCTCTTTTGACCTAAACATGGTACACAATTGGCATATTTAAATTACTTATAAGTCCCTTGTAAAGTGTTGTACCATATACCAAGGCCTGTAAATTAAATGCAACTAGTGGGCCTGCAGCACTGGTTGTGCCACCCACATAAGTACCCTTTCAAATCTGTCTCAGGTCTGCCATTGCAAAGCCTGTCTGTGCAGTTTACTGCCACATCTACTTGCCATTTAAAACCACTTGCCAAGCCTGAAACTCCCCTTTTGTTAAACAGAAGGCACCATTGAGGTAGGCCCTAGGTAGCCATAAGGGCTGGGTGCTGTGTAAGTAAAAGGTAGGAAATGTACTTTTAAGTTTGGCCTATTCGTATCATAAGTTAACCTTAGGAATTCCTTAAAACACTTTAAAGCTGTAATTCTTGATCAGAAGGGAGTAGCTGCATCATGTTTTATATATTTGGAATGGTAATGAGAAATCCCCTTTATTGGTAAAGTTGGATGTAATCTTACTATTTTAGAAATTGGGCTTTTCTCTGCTCTTACTGCTCTGTGTGTCTTGCAGCCTGTCTCTAATGCAAGTCTGGGGTGGGTGACAGCTAAACTTCGTGCTTTCCTTCTAGACAGCCACAAACACAGAAAGGGTGGGTGACCAGAGACCTCATCTGCATTCATCTACATTCTGATTGCTCCACCGAGGCAGGAAGATAGAGGGGGAGCTGAAACAACTGAATAGGCAGTGTCCTGTTTCCCACACAAAGGGCTGATTACCTCCAACTGATAGTCTGAGCCATGGCTGTGAATATAGGGAGACCTATGGAATTCAAGGGCCTTATTTGAAGTCACCCCCACTTCAAAGGCACAACTGGGTATAAGTACTAGGGCTCTGACTCTACCAAGACAGTACACTACTGGAACTGTGAAGAACTCTGCCAGAAGTAAAACTGCTGTGTTAAAGGGTTGCTACTGTCCTTGACAGCTGCTCTAAAAGGCTTGCTTTTCTGCTTTGGACTAATCTCACTTGAACCCAGAGTCTCTCCAAGGGCTTGTTGGCTTGTCCCCATATTCTGAAGTCTCAGGCCCATGAAAGACTTCCTTCAACCCTACAACAGCACCAGGACTCTGCCATCTGTGAGTCCTTCCCTGCCAAGAGGTGCCAATCCAGTCCTGGGTCCTTGAAAGGTGACTTCTGCTGTACAGAACCATCACAATGGAAGCAATGACAACTTTCCACCGCATTGCCCTTCGATGTAGGAGCCGATCGATGACATCGATTCTGCGAACTGCGTGGCTTGATGTCGATGGACAGCATGACTTGATGATGATGCAGTGCCTGCATCGTAAAGGTATTAGTCGAAGAAGCCTTCATTGCCTGCGTGGATCGAAACCGAAGCATCAAGTCTTCGACGTCAAAACGTCCCCCTTCCAAGGTACTTTTCAGCGGGACATGTGTGAGTCCTGTAGCTGGCTTGCCCTCCATCGTGATTGGCCTAAACTTTGAATTTACCTCGGTCCACCGAGACCTGAAGTAACCCCTAAGTGCTATTTGACTCCAAGCACTATAATTTAATTTAATCTTTAAAAAGTAATAACTCCGGTTCAACTTACTGGAGTTTTGTGGTTTTGGTCTTGTTTTACTCATAAAAATATAATCTAGTTTCCTAACCATGTGGAATATTTTTGTTGTGTTTTTCTTGTGTAACTGTGTGTGTGTTTTGCACGAATACTTTACACATTGCCTCTTTAGCTGGTTCTGACTGCTCTGTGCTAAGCTACCAGAGGGTGAGAACAGGTTATCTTTTAGTGTGTATCTAGCTTACCCTTACTAGAGTGGTGGCCCCTGCCTGTACACTGTGCATACTCTTACAACCAAAACCCAATTTCTAACAAATTTGTACAAAGAAATGAAAATATCTAACTACATACGCATAATAAAAATTATGCGTGTTAACATATGGTTTTAATGTATGTGCCAATCTGGAGTGAGGTTTCTTTGTTGTATGTATTTGGTGATGTTATTCCTGATGATAAGTGGTCCTGTTACATGCACTGCTTTGTGGGTGATACAAAGCTGCTTTAAATTGGATCTTCTGGCAACCAGTAACCAGTGTATGGCCCTCAAGTGAGGGGACACGTGGGCTTGTGGCTTTACATGTGGGAGTAGTCTGGCGACATCATTCTGAATCCTTTGTTGATAAGGATAATCAGTGCAGAGGCCATTGGTGTAATCAAGTTTAGACAGTACAAAAGAGATTGTAGCTTGGATTGTGTGTCGAAACCTAGGTGGGATTAGATGCATCACAGAGTTTTCATAGTAATGAAGCTTCATCTTGCTAACTTATCCACTTAAGCATTCATCCTTAGCTTGGAATCCATGGTAGTTCCAAGGTTTTTTACTTCCTTAGATACTTTAGGAGGTGGTCCCAGATCGTCAGGTCAGGCACAGAGTGGATCATCATTTTTCCAATCGCTACATGTGAGTATTTCGGTTTTGGATGCATTCAATTTGAGATGGCTCCATGTCATGCACTAATAAGCGTTTCTGATGCAAATGAATATTTTTTACTTTCCCATGTCTTTTGGGCTTTCCAGTTTAAGAAGTACTTGTGTGTCATATGTGTAGCTACAGCATGTGAGTTGAAAATCATTGATCACTGTCAGTAATGCATTCATGTAGATGTTGAAAATCATAGGTGAGATGATAAAACCTGGAGGGACCTCTGCTTTTGTGAAGAAAGGTTTAGATGACAAAGGGGGAGTAAGGATGGCATTTGTTCTGTTGTGATCAGATGAGACAGCACAATCACAACAGACAAAGCTGAGGATTGTGAAAAAATCCTCTTTAATAACATAGGTCTAATCTGACAATAAGAGCCATAGTGACTGCTTACAGGCTAATACACCCACCTTACTCGTACAATGAACAATCAGCAAAATCTACCACCCTTAAGCCTCACATATATAACGACACAACTCCAATATCATTAAAATATCTAACATTCCTTATACCAAACATCACCAGAACTAACTTCACCAACTGCATGACCACAGTAGTAGCATGGATGCTAACCAACTGCCTGAAGCTCGACTCTGACAAGATAGAAGTACTGCTCTTTGGAAAAAAAGACATCCCCTGGAATTCCACTTGATGGCCGTCAGCGCTAGGGCCATCAGCCACACCCACAGATCATACAAGAAATGTAGGGGTCATCCTAGAAGACAAGCTCAACATGACGGCTCAAAATAGCACAGTGTGCACCTCCTGCTTTCACATCCTATATATACTCTGAAAGATCTTCAAATGGTTGCCTCAGAACACCAGGTGGACTGTCACACAAGACACCAGCAGGCTAGACTATGGCCAATCTCTCTATGCCAGAATCTTCAAACAACTCCTACACAGACTCCAAGCCATCCAGAACTCAGCCGCAAGACTAATACTCGACCTCTCACGCTGCACCCCCATCACATCATACCACTAGAAGCTCCGCTGGCTCCCTGTTCAAAGCATAGGCAATTCAAAATTCTCACACACACATACAGAGCCCTACACAACACGGGACCAGATTACCTGAACAGCTACATACACTTTCACCAACTCACTAGACACCTACACTCTGCCTCACTCTCACTTGCACACAAGTCCCGCATTCCGCAAAAGCAAAGCTGGACGTTGGACGCTGCTCATTCTCCTACATCACAACCAAGACATATAATGACATCCCTCAACACATTAGAGCCTCCTCCTCACTTACTGAGTTCCACAAAAAGCTGAAGACTTGACTCTTCATAAGAACACCTTCCGACCACAAATCTACACACCTTGCCCAAGCACCTCTCGGGTGATTAGTGTGCTATGCACCTGTCCTTCTCCTTCTCCCCCTAAACTCTTCTGCAGGCCCATACCAGCCTTACCAGAGCTATTTTAAACAAACAAGGGAACCCAAAAAGTAACCAAGGACCCCAGGTATCAATTATTTTATATAACAATGGTCCTTAGTAGACAAGTATGAAGTGGCAACAAATACAATATAGACCTGAATGGGTACTATAACAATTATGATGTCCAGCCGGACAACAAGTTTAATATGTAAATGAGAACAAAGATTACTTAGATACTTTGAGAGGAGCAAATATAACGGGATACAGTCCTGCACCCAGTCTGTGAGCCAGAAGAACGAAAAAACATTCAACAAAAAACATAAACATAAAATAACAGGCACATTTTAGAGCTTTTGAAAGCTTGCGCTAGAAATACAGTGAAATAAACTATCCAATTATAGTAACCATATCGAGCATACATAATAGCAGTAAATGGCACTATTTAACATGTTGACGGCGTTTCGATCCCAAGCTCATTAATTAATAGGGATCTTCATCAGGACTAAACAATTGAATTGCCTGGTTTTTACCACCCTGCCTGGAGGGACAAGACATGGGAAGAAAGAACAACAGGAAAACTATCAAAAACAGTTTTCTCCAAAGATTCACGCATGTGTCAGCAAGAGCATGCAGCATTGAACAGTGACTTCTGTGGGTTCTCATATTCAGAAATTCGAGACACATTTTCCTTAACCGTAAGAACATGCAGCAATAAAGTTGTGACTTCTGTGTGGTATACATGTAATGCTAACGAAGGCTAGTTGTTTCATGCTACTCAATTGAATGAATTAAAACATTGCTAGTCATGGGAGACTGTACTGCTGTGCTGGGCACATGCAAGGATGAAGAGAAATCTTTTAAATTGAAAAAGCAAGTATTGCAAGGCGTGCAACCCGTGGAAGTACAACGCAAAGTGGAGTAATTGTTCCGGCGCAGTGAAATAAGGTTTTTATGGGCTACAATTGGTGCAGGTCTGGATTGGACAACTAGAGTAGTGAAAAAAAAACTGATGTAAGATACTTAAATCGGCACAGTGAAATAAAGTACTGGTGGGCTAAAATGGTGCAGGCCTAATTTGGGCGGTTAGAGTAGTGCAGAAATTAGATGTGAGGAACAAACCTCTAGACCAGTGTTTCCCAAACTGGGGTCCCCGGACCCCCAGGGGTCCGTGACACGTTCCCAGGGGGTCCGTAGGCAGCAGTTTTAAAAGCACAGCAACTTTCTTGTAAAATTAGCAGCTTTCGAGCTACAATAAAAGTGTCAAGATAATGGCAGTGATTAATGTACCTGCTGGAGAGAGACCAGAGTTTTGTTCACTGGCAGCTTGGACTTAACTAATGTAGCACAGAGGGTTAATATGCCTACTGCAAAGAACGTGTAACATGCATTTTAAGAAGCAGTATTTTATGTGCCTAGGTCCGTGGTTACTGCTTTTATCACAGAGATTCTTTTGCTTCTGTACACTTCATAAGTGACAATCGTAATCTAGCAGATGGACCTACAAAAGGTCATCAAAGAGCTTCTTGCAAACTGATTGGTAACCGTTACTTACTTATGTTTGTTTCCCACTCATTCATTATCCTGATGCTGCTAAAAAGCCCCGTATGGCGAAATAAACCCAACAATTGAAAAGTTAGTCATGGAGATGTTTCACCAACCTTCCGATTACATTTTTTCCTGTTTTGCAAATTCCTTCCATATAAAATACTACGGTGCAGATGTACGACCCGTTTTCATATGCACAAACGGGTTCGCGAACCCGTTTGCGCATGCAAAAACCTATTGGGCCATGTACACAACCTATTTCGCGAGTCTCAAGTTTTTTGTGACTCGCTAAATAGGTTTTGCGATTTGCTATTTGGAAGGGGCATTCCCTTCCAAATACCTAGTCTCAAAACCATGTACAAATGTTTTGCGACTGCAATTGCGGTCGCAAAATACTCGCAATTACTACCTACTTCAAGTAGATGGTAATGCATTAGCAAATGGGAAAGGGTCCCCAGGGGGCCTCTTCCCCTTTGCAAATGCATGCAAAATTATTTTTAAGGGCAAGCAGACCGCAATTGCAGTCGCAAAACATTTGTAACAAAAGCGTTTCATTTTCTTTTTTTTTAAAATGCATGGAAAACGGGCTGCATTTTTAAAAAAAAGCTACTTTATTTACATGCAGTCCCAGATATGGTGGTCTGCTGAGCCCAGCAGGCCACTATCCCTGGGAGGGCTGGCATTCCCAATGGGCTTGCAAACTGCGAGAGGCTCATTAATATTAATGAGCCTCGCAATTTGCGACCCATTTGGAATCCCAAACAGTGTTAAACACACTGTTGTATATTTCATTTAGCGACTCGTACTGTGTCGTCAATTGCGAGGCGCTAAATGAAATGGTCGTACATCTGCCCCTAAACTCCTTAGTAATTCGAGTATTTGTTTTGTATTCACACGTGGGTTTTTTCGAATTACTGTTTTAACATTTGAAATTTAAATCATACAAATTGCTTGGGGGTCCCCGGCTTCCAGTGGTGACTCAATGGGGGTCCTCAGGAGTCAAAAGTTTGGGAACCACTGCTCTAGACGATGGTTTGAGAGGTTCCAGGGCAGGGTGGGATTCAGCACGGTGGCATATACTGAAATCAAGGGGTAATCAATGGGTCAAATGAGGCCATGGGGCGTTTGTCCCAAGTGACATATAGTAAGGGTTGCGAGGGTTTACCTTGGTTTGAATTGTGCGTGGAATCCCAGTGAGGTAATTTAAATTGACATCGCGGTTCCACGATAAAAGATCCGGGATCTTGGAGGGCTCAACATGCTGTGGGAGGAGCAGGGAGGGATTTGAGAATAAGGCAAAAGTAATTTGTGCAACCTCAAGGCGGTGTGAAAGGTGTGCATTATTACCTGTAAGTAGTATAGTACAGCGTTAATGGCGCGTATTGGTAAAAAACTTGTGGCGTCATGGAAATCGGAGCTTTGCCGAAATCAGCGATGTCTCCAACCCGGCTGTAAGAAGACCGGGGCATTAGTATTAACGGGAGAGAGAATGGGGCAACAAAGAGAACCGGTATGGTTCTTACCTTGTTAACAGCCGGCAGCATGTATTCTGTAGTCCTTATGCGGTGGCAGGAATTGGAAATGACGTATAAAGCGTCACTAATAACTAGTTTGGGCGCCATCTTGGGTGAGTGTTTTAGTGAAGGTGGTAGAGAGACTACCATGCGACTATGGGAAGTTGTGCTGTGAAGGTGAAGACAGTGCAACAACCTCAGTTTGTGACGCCACAAGTTTTTTACCAATACGCGCCATTAACGCTGTACTATACTAATTGCAGGTAATAATGTGCAACTTTCACACCCCTTGCGGTTGCACAAATTACTTTTGCCTTATTCTCAAATCCCTCCCAGCTCCTCCCACAGCACGTTGAGCCCTACAAGATCCCGGATCTTTTATCGTGGATCCGCGCTGTCAATTTAAATTACCTCGCTGGGACTCCGCGCACAATTCAAACCAAGGTAAACCCTCGCAACCCTTACTATATGTCACTTGGGACAAAAACGCCCCATGGCCTCATTTGACCCATTGATTACCCCTTGATTTCAGTATATGCCACCGTGCTGAATCCCACCCTGCCCTAGAACGCCTCAAACCATCGTCTAGAGGTTTGTCCCTCACATCTAATTTCTGCACTACTCTAACCGCCCAAATTAGGCCTGCACCATTTTAGCCCACCAGTACTTTATTTCACTGCGCCGATTTAGGTATCTTACATCAATTTTTTTTCACTACTCTAGTTGTCGAATCTAGGCCTGCACCAATTTTAGCCCATAAAAACCTTATTTCACTGCGCCGGAACAATTACTCCACTTGCGTCGCACTTCCACGGGTTGCACGCCTTGCAATACTTGCTTTTTCAATTGAAAAGATTTCTCTCCGTTCTTGCATGTGCCCAGCACAGCAGTACAGTCTCCCATGACTAGCAATTCTTTAATTCGTTCAATTGAGTAGCATGAAACAACTAGCCTTTGTTAGCATTACATGTAGGCAACACAGAAGTCACAACTTTATTGCTGCATGTTCCTACGGTTAAGGAAAATGTGTCTCGAATTTTCTAAATATGAGAACCCACAGAAGTCACTGTTCAATGCTGCATGCTCTGGCTGACAGATGCTTAAATCTTTGGAGAAAACTGTTTTTGACAGTTTCCCTGTTGTTCTTCTTTCTTCCCATGTCTTGTCCCTACAGGCAGTGTGGTAGAAACCAGGCAATTCAATTGTTTAGTCCTGGTGATGATCCCTATTAATTAATGAGCTTGGGATCGAAACACCGTTGATATGCTAAATAGTACCATTTACTGCTATTAAGTATGCTCAATATGGTTAACATAATTGAATAGCTTGATTCACTGTATTTCTAGCGCAAGCTTCCACAACGTATAAAATTTGCCTGTTATTTTCTGTTTATGTTTTTTGTTAAGCCTGTGCAGTGTGGGGTTCCTCAGGGCCTATCCTTGAGCCCCACACTTTTTAACATCTATGTGGCCCCACTCGCCAGGCTAGTAAGATTGTTTGGACTGGAAGTTCTGTCGTATGCTGACAACACCCAGATTATGGTATCCTTATCTCAATCAGTGAACATCACGGCCCTAAATTTCAGGAACTGCATGGAAGCAGTGGTGCGCTGGATGATTAGGAACTTCCTGAAATTAAATGGAGAAAAGACCGAGGTTCTCATCTTCGGAGGTAAACAAGAGGTCTGGTCGGTTGACTGGTGTCCCCCTGCTCTAGCAACCTGCCCCATGCCCTCTCATGCTGCCCGTAACCTGGGGGTTATTCTTGACACCACTCTCTCCTTTGACAAACAAGTCAACAGGACGGTCTCTACCTGTTGTGGTGTCCTAAGAACTCTGAGACAAATTACGCATTACCTTTCCCCGGAAGCCCGGAAACAGGTCACGGTGGCCCTTATCTCTTCGCGTTTGGACTACTGCAACGCACTATATTTAGGAATAAATAAAAGACTAGTTCAACGCCTACAAATAGTGCAGAATGCGGCAGCCAGGTTTGTTGCGGATGCCCCTAGATGTTCATCAGGCTCCTCAATTAGAATACCTGCATTGGCTGCCCATGCAGGCTAGGATGAACTTTAAGGTTTTATGCCTTACCCACTGTGCCCTATATGGGCCTGGAGCAGAAGACATCAGGTCCCTTTTGTCTTTCTATGCTCCTAGCAGGGCATTGCGCTCTGCTAGCAAGAACCTTTTGTCTGTTCCTCGATCTGCTAAGGCCAGATGGGGAGGGAGGGCCTTTTTCTCCCTTGCCCCAAGACTGTGGAACATGCTTCCCACTGAGCTCAAGGGCCATGCATCTCTCGCATTCTTCCGCAAAGCCTTGAAGACCTGGCTATACACAGAAGCTTACCTGTAGTCAACACATGTTTTACATCTCATTCAGCTGCACCATCTTGATGCGCCTTGATGCCCTCGGGCTAAGTTCGCGCCTTATAAATCCTAGTTCATTCATCCATTCATTCATTGTTGAATGTTTTTTCGTTCTTCTGGCTCACAGATCGGGTGCAGGTCTGTATCCCATTATATTTGTTCCTCCTTCAAAGTATCTAAGTAATCTTTGTTCTCATTTACATATTAAACTTGTTGAATGGGTGGACATCATAATTGTTATAGTACCCATTCAGGTCTATATTGTATTCGTTGCCACTCGATACTTGTCTACTAAGGACCATTGTTCTATAAAATAAAAGCCTCACTAGAGCATCACAGATCAATTTGTCCCCAAACCCCAATTACCCTACCTGAACTGGATCATGGGCTTAGGGGCCAAGACAACCCTCCTGTCAGCAATCCAACTTTCACCCACCTGCATCAGGAAAAAAAAAATCCTTTAGGATTTATGTACCCCTTTATTTTCCTACTCATCACCCCATTCCCTAACACACCGCCTTCCATTCACCCCCACAGAACTGTATTTGTAAACAATAATAATTCCTAGTAATAATAAGTGGCCTCCAATTCCTAGTCCGTCACACAACCTGCATTCCCCAAATGTAGTATCCTTATGGCTAATTAGACCATCACCTTTCTTTTCCATGTTGAACTTCTGCCTTGCTTTATGTTTTGCTGATTTTCCTTAGAGTCATACATCTCTTGTCCCCAACACTGCTTGCAGCGCAGGTCATCCCCACCCATTGTCTGGACCATTCTCTGTATCATTAATAAGTCCGAGTTAACCCTTCCTTTTTATGAATTCGTGGAAATGTAGATAAAAGCTGCCCTCATCTCACACACCCCATTAATTCTCTTTAAATTCCCTACAATAGAACTACAATTGAATCCCAAAATGTTTTTTTCTCAGCTTATTTTTTTGCAAATATGTTGTTCAATGGGGAGTGAACCTGCCACCCTACACAATCAAAATTCCTTCTGTACAGCTTACTTTACAGTTTCTGACATGGCTAGTTCGAAATCCAATTCTCCACCCAATGCTTCTTTCTAAGGGCCTGGTAACTGGAGTTAAAACCCAGTCTAATACCCCCCCCCCAACACAAGTGCCACATCCCTCTGCAGGTAAAATTCTATTCAATAATCAGACCTCCTATATAGCTGACACAGTGATTTTTACCCCTATTCCCCTGATTCTCCCTCTGTTGTTGTGTTGCCCTTATGTTACTCGCCCAAACAAATTAAAACCGCGTACAACTAGTTTCTTAGCACCACAGTAGCATATTTATGCTTGAGCTTACAGAATTCAATGCTACAGAACCCCTAATAAATGACCAGCATGATCCATCCCCTTCTTCAGCTACACATCCGCCAGCTTGTGAACCCTCCCTCGCTCCAACTGGTTGGTACACATAAGAAAGGGACATTCTGGACTAGTTTACCCACAGGCTATTTAAATTGGTGGCACTGGCCTTATTGGGGGCATCCACTGTATTCACAAATCCATACTTATCTTGCCTCATTGTTCCTCTGCATTCTGTCCCATACTTATGTGAAACTATTTGTCATGCTGCATCCAATGCTTCATTTGCAAATAATAATAATAATAGAAAAAATAATAACTGTGACAGGGGACTTTAGTTTTTCTTAGGAGCCTGACACCAGTGCTGCTGAGCACCAGGGGATCTGAATACCAAGGCTTTTTAGTTTTCATTCCCCCTCATGTCTCTTTGTTGGACTTGGCCCTTCCTGCTGGGTCATCCCTAAACTTTTTGCCTTTTTCCTCCTATATTTCCTCTGACCTGTTTTTGTTGGTTTAGGACTCTGGGCACTTTACCACTGCTGACCAGTGCTAAAGTGCATATGCTCTCCATGTACAAAGTGTATCTGTAATTGATATTCCTGATTGGGTCATTGGATTTACTATCAGTCCCCAGTAGAGTGCACCAGGAGTGCCAGGGCTTGTAAATGCCAATACTGCTAGTGGGCCTGCAGCGCTGGTTGCGCCACCCACAGAAGCAGCCTTAAAATGTGTTTAGGGTCTGCCATTGCAAAACCTGCGTGCAGTCTGGTACTGTCATGCTGGCTGGGCAAGTGCACCCACTTACCAGCCCCTAAACCTTCCCTTAACTTCATATTAGTCACCCCTATGATAGGCCCTAGGGCAGGGTGCATTGTAAGTGTAAGGTAGGACATGCTCTGAGGTGTGTGGCATGTCCTAATAGTGAATTACTGCCAAATTCGTTTTTCACTATTGTAAGGCTACCTGCTCCCTTTAGGCCAGAATGGGCTGCTGGAATTATTACACTCTATAATCCCAGCAGGCTCAGGGAACATGGTAGAGAGTCATGTTTAGTATGCCTGAACTCAGAATAATAAAATACATCTTTTAGTAAAGGTTATTTTAATATCCTGTGTTTGCAAATGCTACTTTTAGAAAGTTAGCATTTGCTTGCCTAACCATTTCAGCCCGCCTCTGCTAGTATGTGTATCTGACTGTCTGGGATGTGTGAGTGACAGGGCTGGGGGATGGCAGGTGGTGAATGCAAGGATTACACCTTAGTGGGAGGTAGGAGTGGCCCTGGACTTCTAATCAGGCTGTGCTCTGCCACCACAATGCTGGCTCCGCCCCCCTGGGGAGCGACTGATGACTCAGCCGGCACCTGGCCCAGGAAGGGCGAAGCACCATCATCAAGGTACTCCTGGCTGCCCCTGGCCACACAATGCTGGCTCCACCTCCTGTGGAGCATCTGATGTGCCTGCCCCTCACACTGAAAGAAGACACCAGAGTACACCCAACAAAGTACTCAGAGACTGAAAGGAGTTATGCAGAGGCCCCCCTGGCCTGGGAGAACAAAGAAAACTCTGTATAAAAGTAGGAGCCCTGCTCCTTGTAAATTAGATCCAGTTTGCGCAAAGAAGAAGTTCTGCCTGAAGAGAAGGACCCTGGAAGCTGCAAGGAGAAGTACTGACTCTGACCCCAAGAGACTGGCCTGTGGTGGGTACCTTGCTGCTGATGGAGAGCAGGAGAAGAAAGACTTTGCTTTTATTCAACTTGTGCCAAACTTTTACCAAGATCTCCAAGGGATTGCTGTGGAACTTGCCCCCTGAACTGCGCCCCAGGAACAGTGGGCGCTACCCCCCCCTGGAAAGAGAAGCTGCCGTGAGATCTGCATCTGCCTGGTAAACCCTCCTGAGGAAAAGCGGAGGGCGCTGTGAAGGAATCACTGTGCCCCCTAAGAGGCCCTTGGCACCCCCGTCCCGCCGAGCAACGCATCTGCTTCCTGGCAGGCCCCAGATAACATCGCCAGGACCAGCCTCGCTGGCCCCAGCACCGTGCCTGTCGCCTGCCTAACTGTGGACTGCACCGCAAGACCGGACTCTGCCTTTTGCCGCCTGTTCCTGAAGGAGAGAGTGCCTTGAAGCCCCAGCCGCCGCCGTTCGTGTGCAGCAGAGGCGTGGGGAGAGAAGGAGCACTCCCTGTGCTTTGCCAAGGCTTGTTTGTGCCTCACTTTACTGCCCGGGGCGCCGCCCCCTCTTTCCAGGACTCGAGGCGCTATGTCTCTCTGGCCCGGCCCGCGCCGTAACGCCAACCTTCAAGCCCGAGCCGAGCCGCCGCCCTCTCCAGCCCAGGAAGGAAGACACCGCGACGCAGGACACCGAGCCGACCTTGACCTTGCCGCCTCGACCCTCTTCAAGGATCTCTAAGGTACTGTGTGCCCCCGCGGTGCGAGCGTCCTGCCTTCCATGCTCGCACCGCCCTGTGTGACCTTGTGTGCCCCGGAGCCTCGCAGCTGCAGTCTGCACCTTGGCACGAGCCTCCCCTCTCCAGCGAGGCTCGCACCGCTCCTGGCCCCCCGAGGCCCCCCTGATATTCCCCGTGGCCGGTGCCCTCCACCTCGAGCCCCACACAGCAGTGTGACTCATCCTGAGAGCCAGCCCCGGTCGAGCCCTTCGCCGCTCACGCGAGAAGCGTGAGCTTTGGCAGGCCGGGCCCGATTTTCAAGCAGGAGGTGCACAGAGGCCCTGGGAAGCACACAGGAGCGCTAGAAAGCACTATACTTGGTGGAAACTGGGCAGAAGGCCCCAAAGAACACATTTTAAAGCCTATTTTGAAACGCTGAACAAAGAACTGTGGCAACATATTTACAAGCAACTGGAACCTTGCATTCAAAGTAACAAGACTGTATTTACAAGCCTGATATAAAGATATATATAAAGAAGATATTTTTACAGAAATACAGTCTAGTGTCATTGTGTTGGGTGTTGATGATTATTGTGTGTGATACTGTAAGTGTTTAACCCTATGTACTCCAGAGTTTAGCCTGGACTGCTTGCGCCACACTACCTAGAGGGTGAGCAGGGGTTATTTCTGGGAGTAATCCTTTGCCCTGACGTAGAAGAGAGGGTCCCTGCTTGTCGCAAGTACATACCTGCGCCAACCAGGGACCCCCAATTCTAACATTGGACGCAGCGGTGAGGATCGTGAATTTACATTTGCAGTGTCCATGCAGTGATTGTTGACTCTGGCACAGTGATTACCGTCCAGTAACTAAGCCACAGATTTTATTGGGGATTTATGATTTGCTAGAAGAGATCTCCATGTGTTTTTGAAGTCATGCCTGTGTCAGTGAAAATGGAAAAGGCAGCATCCATTTCTTCTATTGACTGTGATTGGGAGAAACTAGAAAACTATACCGGGAAACAGCTCAAGAGCTTCTGCAAAAATTTGAACATTTCCATGACCGGACTCTCCAGAAGGGAGCAGTTCCAAAAGGCGCTGAGGGCCTGGGTCAAGGCAAGGAATGCCCCTGGAAAATATATTGAATTTGAGGATGCAGAACAGCAGCTGGAGGGACCCCTGACTCCAGAGTGGAGGGGTGCAACCTCCCCATTGGGTAGCAGTGTTTCTGGCCGAGGTCTGTCGCCAGAGGAGCTGGCGGACAGACAGGCAACCCGAGATCATGAATTGAAGTTGGCAGAGCTGGAAATAAATGGACAACTGGAGCTAGAAACCAAGAAGTTGGCCCTGGAAGAAATTAAAATGCAGCTTGCCCGTGACTTAAGAATGAGGAAACTTGACATGGAGCTCGAGGGGCTTGAGGCCAGGAGGGCTTCAGCCCAGCAACAAGAAATATGTGTAGCTCAGAGATTGAGCTTTGCTGAGTTGGAGGTGGAGTCCAGCTCAGATGGTGGTAGCAACATTAAGGTATCTAGTGCTGACAGCATAGTGCGCGCACCTAGAGATAAGGCACCTGACTTGGAGGGGGTTAACTTACATCAGGAGGTTCAAGGGCATGAGGTAGCTCCAGTAGTGCGCAGCGTCCCTGAAGGGAATAGGGTAGCTGGCGTAGGAGTTCATGGTCCTAGTGGTGGGAGGGATTCCCCCATGGTTGAGGTCCTGGTGGGTGAGTGTAAAGACCGCCCGGAAGAGTGTGGGTTGTGTGACAGAGACAGTCCGCTACTGTCTGGCCAGTCTCAGAAGGATGGTGTGGAGTATGTGTGTGAGGCGCTGGATGGAGAGGTGGAGGATAGTTTGGTTAACCCTGCTAGGGGGCTGTGTAATCCAATTGTGGGAGAGCATACTTTAAGTCTCAGTTTTCCAGAGCTATGCCAACACCTGTTTGAGAGTGAGTTCTCTGACCCCAGGGAGCTCACATTGGAGGCAGACCTTGTGGTGGATTCCAGAGGGTCTGGAGAGGCATTGGGGTGTGATCCTGTGGGGAGTGGCTCAGGTGTCTTCCAGCCCAGAGTGGTGGAAGTGGCGCAGAGTAGCCCAGCTAGGTCCTGGGGTAGTGAGAGGGGTGTAGGGCCTCACGTCCTGTCCTTAAGGGGAAGGAGTGAGAATGGGTTTTGTCCCGGTAGTGCCCAACCTCAGCTTCAGAGCCTGGATGGTTCTTTAAGGGAACACCAGGTGGGGAGCCTAGGCTGTCCTGATGAGTCACCCGCTGAGGGGGATCCCCCAGTGGCTAGAGAACGTGGAGGCTCTGTAAACAGAGCTCCATTAGTTCTGGTATCTGGCAGTACCACTCCAGTTGGGAGGGTGCAGAAGTCCAGAAGGAGGGGCGAGAGGGGGAAGGAGTCCCCAGTGGAAGAACCAGTGGGTCAGGGGCCAGCCACCAGGGCTGCGTCCCCAGTGAATGACCATGGGGACACCACTTCTGTCCTGGGGGATCTTCCCGCACTGTCAGATGGACAGGGGTTGGGAGATCTGCGCCAGGCAGACTGTCGCACGGCACATGAGCTATGTGCCACCCTCAGGGGGGGCATGCGTGCTCCCCGGGAAGTCCTGGTGCGCCAGGCAAGCGTTCAACTGCAGGGTTGGGTCCCTGAGTTGGAGAGCCAGGTTCAGGTGTTGTCTGACCTGGAGGGCAGGACCACTGTAATCAGTGTCCTGGCCCATGTCGCTTCTAGGGGTACCACTCCAGTTGGGAGTGGGCAGTACTCTGGAAGGGAGTGCAGAGGGAGGAAGTCCTCGCCTCTGACCCCGGTTCAACTAGAGGGTCTAGACCCTAGGTTTAAGGGCCAGGTGCAGGGTGTCCCCCCTGACCTGGTGCCCCAGTTGCAGGATAGCACCCCTGAACTTGTGGGCGAATTGTGCAGATCACCTGCCACAGGTGCCCTGACAATTCTGGAAGGGGGTATCACTCCAGGTGGGAGGGTACAGAGCCCCAAGGAGGAGGACCGGGTGTGGGAGAGGCTACCCCAGTCTTTGGTCCAGCCGCCAGGTACAGGCCTGGGGCTGGTGGGTCAGCGCCAGGATGTCATACCTGACCTGACAGGAGGGAGAGTGGACAAAGGGTGCCAAGCACCTGGGGCTACTGCCCCCTGCTCTCCAAGGCCACAGAGGTTTGAGAGCCCTGAGAGGCATAAGGCCTGGGTCTCATTCCTGACTACTGTCAGTGGCCACTGTGACATTTTTGTGTCTGCCTGTTGGGACACACCTGTGAGCGAATGAAGGCTAGGTGCTGCCCAGGTGGTGTCCACGGGTGAAGAGAAGGGTTCCACACGGGTTGGCTGTGTGGACCCTGAGAGCATACCCAGAGGAATTGAAAAAGGTTCAGTTTGGCGTAGAACTGGAGTCTGCCCTTGCAGTTGCGGGCCAGGTCCTTGTTCTATCGCCCAAAGCAGTGAAGGCCATCAAGGTAGTGATTGGTCTACCCTGCGTTTTGGCTGGAAGGGGGTTGTGTTGGACTTGGCCCTTCCTGCTGGGTCATCCCTAAACTTTTTGCCTTCTTCCTCCTATATTTCCTCTGACCTGTTTTTGTTGGTTTAGGACTCTGGGCACTTTACCACTGCTGACCAGTGCTAAAGTGCATATGCTCTCCCTGTACAAAGTGTATCTGTAATTGATATTCCTGATTGGGTCATTGGATTTACTATCAGTCCCCAGTAGAGTGCACTAGGAGTGCCAGGGCTTGTAAATGCCAATACTGCTAGTGGGCCTGCAGCGCTGGTTGCGCCACCCACAGAAGCAGCCTTAAAATGTGTTTAGGGTCTGCCATTGCAGAACCTGCGTGCAGTCTGGTACTGTCATGCTGGCTGGGCAAGTGCACCCACTTACCAGCCCCATAACCTTCCCTTAACTTCATATTAGTCACCCCTATGGTAGGCCCTAGGGCAGGGTGCATTGTAAGTGTAAGGTAGGACATGCTCTGAGGTGTGTGGCATGTCCTAATAGTGAATTACTGCCAAATTCGTTTTTCACTATTGTAAGGCTACCTGTTCCCTTTAGGCCAGAATGGGCTGCTGGAATTATTACACTCTATAATCCCAGCAGGCTCAGGGAACATGGTAGAGAGTCAAGTTTAGTATGCCTGAACTCAGAATAATAAAATACATCTTTTAGTAAAGGTTATTTTAATATCCTGTGTTTGCAAATGCTACTACACAAGAAAGTTAGCATTTGCTTGCCTAACCATTTCAGCCCGCCTCTGCTAGTATGTGTATCTGACTGTCTGGGATGTGTGAGTGACAGGGCTGGGGGATGACAGGTGGTGAATGCAAGGATTACACCTTAGTGGGAGGTAGGAGTGGCTCTGGACTTCTAATCAGGCTGTGCTCTGCCACCACAATGCTAGCTCCGCCCCCCTGGGGAGCGACTGATGACTCAGCCGGCACCTGGCCCAGGAAGGGCGAAGCACCATCATCAAGGTACTCCTGGCTGCCCCTGGCCACACAATGCTGGCTCCACCTCCTGTGGAGCGTCTGATGTGCCTGCCCCTCACACTGAAAGAAGACACCAGAGTACACCCAACAAAGTACTCAGAGACTGAAAGGAGTTATGCAGAGGCCCCCCTGGCCTGGGAGAACAAAGAAAACTCTGTATAAAAGTAGGAGCCCTGCTCCTTGTAAATTAGATCCAGTTTGCGCAAAGAAGAAGCTCTGACTGAAGAGAAGGACCCTGGAAGCTCCAAGGAGAAGTACTGACTCTGACCCCAAGAGACTGGCCTGTGGTGGGTGCCTTGCTGCTGAAGGAGAGCAGGAGAAGAAAGACTTTGCTTTTATTCAACTTGTGCCAAACTTTTACCAAGATCTCCAAGGGCTTGCTGTGGAACTTGCCCCCTGAACTGCGCCCCAGGAACAGTGGGCGCTACCCCCCCCCCCCTGGAAAGAGAAGCTGCCGTGAGATCTGCATCTGCCTGGTAAACCCTCCTGAGGAAAAGCGGAGGGCGCTGTGAAGGAATCACTGTGCCCCCTAAGAGGCCCTTGGCACCCCCGTCCCGCCGAGCAACGCATCTGCTTCCTGGCAGGCCCCAGATAACATCGCCAGGACCAGCCTCGCTGGCCCCAGCACCGTGCCTGTCGCCTGCCTAACTGTGGACTGCACCGCAAGACCAGACTCTGCCTTTTGCCGCCTGTTCCTGAAGGAGAGAGTGCCTTGAAGCCCCAGCTGCCGCCGTTCGTGTGCAGCAGCGGCGTGGGGAGAGAAGGAGCACTCCCTGTGCTTTGCCAAGGCTTGTTTGTGCCTCACTTTTCTGCCCGGGGCGCCGCCCCCTCTTTCCAGGACTCGAGGCGCTTTGTCTCTCTGGCCCGGCCCGCGCCGTAACGCCAACCTTCAAGCCCGAGCCGAGCCGCCGCTCTCTCCAGCCCAGGAAGGAAGACACCGCGACGCAGGACACCGAGCCGACCTTGACCTTGTCGCCTCGATCCTCTTCAAGGATCTCTAAGGTACTGTGTGCCCCCGCGGAGCGAGCGTCCTGCCTTCCAAGCTCGCACCGCCCTGTGTGACCTTGTGTGCCCCGGGCTCGCACCGCTCCTGGCCCCCCCGAGGCCCCCCTGACATTCCCCGTGGCCGGTGCCCTCCACCTCGAGCCCCACACAGCAGTGTGACTCATCCTGAGAGCCAGCCCCGGTCGAGCCCTTCGAGAAGCGTGAGCTTTGGCAGGCCGGGCCCGATTTTCAAGCAGGAGGTGCACAGAGGCCCTGGGAAGCACACAGAAGCGCTAGAAAGCACTATACTTGGTGGAAACTGGGCAGAAGGCCCCAAAGAACACATTTTAAAGCCTATTTTGAAACGCTGAACAAAGAACTGTGGCAACATATTTACAAGCAACTGGAACCTTGCATTCAAAGTAACAAGACTGTATTTACAAGCCTGATATAAAGATATATATAAAGAAGATATTTTTACAGAAATACAGTCTAGTGTCATTGTGTGGTCGGTTGATGATTATTGTGTGTGATACTGTAAGTGTTTAACCCTATGTACTCCAGAGTTTAGCCTGGACTGCTTGCGCCACACTACCTAGAGGGTGAGCAGGGGTAATTTCTGGGAGTAATCCTTTGCCCTGACGTAGAAGAGAGGGTCCCTGCTTGTCGCAAGTACATACCTGCGCCAACCAGGGACCCCCAATTCTAACACTCTTCTTTCCAACACCCTACACTTTCTGCTTTTGTATGTCACATTTTCAGGTTCTGTACAATCTCTGCTTTTTCCCTGTCCTATGTTTTTCTATTTTTCTCTTCTTCTTCCTTTCATTCTCTTCTTTCTTCTTTCACTCTTTTCTGTCCTACTTTCTCTTGTTCTGGGCCAAAGTCTAAATGATAAAAAATAAATCCTGGTTCCCAAGAACAAATGGCAGTGGACATCAGCTGCAATAACTAGCACGAATGAAGCACTAAGTTCACCCAATTCATTCCGCCAAAGTATGCCCATGGTTGTCATATAATATTGATATACTTAAATTATGCAGTGCACCATTCCAAGTAGCAATGGTAATTGTTTCCCACTAGCTCTGGCTCATCCCACATACACTCTTCATTTTCACACACCTCCCTGCGCAATAGTTTGAAAACATCAACAGACTCCCCTTTCCATATTTTCTTCTTCATTATTACCATCAAATATTCCCCCAATAATTTGGTGCAGTACCTTCAGTTTTGCCATTTCTCTTTCAGATGCTTCT
This sequence comes from Lissotriton vulgaris, assembly GCF_964263255.1. Lineage (NCBI taxonomy): Eukaryota > Metazoa > Chordata > Amphibia > Caudata > Salamandridae > Lissotriton > Lissotriton vulgaris. The sequence goes on from NC_141698.1 coordinate 969,420,285, forward strand.
GGCCTATAGTGTCTTCTTCCATCTTACTCTAGATTCCTAATTTTTTGTCTTCTCTCATTTTTCTTCTTCCATCTACATTCCCCCTCTTTTTTTGTTTATTTCTTTCCCATTGCCACCTTCCTTGAAACTGTACCCACTCCAGCAGCCCTTACGCACTCTTCCTCTGTCCCGTCACATCCATATCGTCCTCAATTCCTAAGACTCCTTCTCTGAAATGCTACTTTCCCACCGTCCCCATTTCGACAGCCTCAGATATGTCAGCTGCTTTTCCTGCAAATTCACCCTCTTCATGGTCACCATCTCCTCCTCTTCCCCTCATGATCTGTCCTTTGGGCTCTTGCTCTGTTCTCTAATCTTCTTATACATACAACCCCTCATTTCCCTGTGGCTTGTTGTCCATCACCTGAAACTCCAACCTTTGGTAACTGATGGCCCCATCCTCGCTGTGGTGCCATGTATGCCCTCTTGCTCTTATCACCTCTGTCTTAATCTTTCCTTCATCCATGTTCTCTCCAACCTCCCCTCGTGACAATCCAGGTCTTGGTCCTTCCTTAGCACATCCACACACGTTTTCTTCATCCTCTTAAGATCCATCACCACTAGGACCTTCCTCCATCAATGCCACCATCCAAAGATTCAAAAATCATTTTCTTTACGTAAATAAAATAAATGTCAATCCGTATTTGTAAAGCGCGAACCCTTACGGGTCTCAAGGTGCTGGGGGCCGTCGTGGAAATTAACCCCCAGATTCATGAAAACCCAATTCTGCGATTTCTAAATTGCAAGAAATACCGAATCGCAATTTAGATTTCTCTGAATGGGATTCATGAAAGATTGCGATTCGCAATCGGCCGCAATTGCCGATTGCAATTTTGCCAAAATTGCAGAAAAATCGCAGAATTAGCCATTTTCCATGTTGAAATTGCGATCTCGCTATTACCGAAATCGCAAATTGCGATCTCGCTAATAGCGAGATCGCAAAAACGGGAAGTCGCATTTCGAGCACAGTGATGACATCACAACCAGGAAGCAGGCAGTTCCCTCCCTCATTCTGCATACTGAGCCTGATTTGGAAGCAGCACTGGCCAGAGCTCCACTCCAGACCACCTCCAGCTCACAATCAGGAGACACCCCACTGCAGAAAATGTCCCAGGAAGCAGCAGGGAGCAGTTCCTCAGGAAGGAAACGTAAAATAAAGTTTTCAGAACAAGAACTTGAATACCTTATTGAGCGAGTGAGTAAGGACCACGACCGGCTCTTTGGGAAGGACTCAAGGAGGGTGCCAGAGGCGGACAAAAGACGGATTTGGCTGCGCATCCGCGCCAAAGTCAATTCCTTGGGAGTGGCCAAGAGTTCCATTGATGACTTAAAGAACAGGTGGTACGACCTCAGAGGTCGTGCCAAGGAGAGGATTGCTGAGAGGCTGGGTGAGCGTGTCGCAACAGGAGGAGGAGAGCCCACAGTCCCACCCAACACCCCATTGGAGGACCTTAAGGAGAACACCTTGAATCCCGAGGCATGCGTGGGGGTAACCCGGCTGGACTCCTCCCGGCCCACCAAAGAAACCCAAGGTAAGTGCCATGCGACTGCGACCCTGTCCCCTAACAATGGCCATGACCCCAGAGCTACCCATCAGAAACCCCAGTCATGCAGCCCATGCACACCAGAAAAGCCCCATTGCATTGTGGGACATGTAGTCTGACCACAATTTCCATTCAGCCCCATACAGCCAGACATGTCCTGTGAGAGTCAATCCAACAGCCAGTCAGAGAATGCTAGCCTGCATGCATGTAGCAACCTTCCATGTGCAAGATACATGTCATTAATCAACGTTCACTTTATATCACAGGTGGCGCTGAAGAACCCAGCAGTGACAGTGAGGGCCTGCAAAAAGATGAGAATCCAGAGGATTCTGAGGGAGACGTCCATCCATCCCCTCAACCTGGACCATCAGGGCAAGCACCTGCACCAGCAGCATTACCACCGCCTGCCACCTCAGCAACAACAGGCGCACCACAGCCGCCAGTGGCATTCGCAACACCAGCTGCAGCAAGGAAAACAACACCGCACACAGCCACTGTGACAACACCGTCCAGCGGATTGGTTAGGGAGCCGCGCAATACTACACCACGCGCCGGCAGGAGGGGGGGTGAATGTGCGTGTACCTGGCCTGTCTATAGAGCGCCGCATGCTGCGCATTCACCAGAAGCAGGCACGTCATCTTGCAGCCATTCACCTGCAGCTGCACAAGACAGCGAGGAATGTGGGCCAGCTGTCAGACAGGATGTAGAGGATGACCACTCCAGTGGAGGAAAACACACAGGCCATGTTGACACAGCGGGACGTCAACCGGCGCCGCTACCGCCAGCTGCTGACACGCCTCTCTGCGTACACACGCTCAAACCGTATCATAGGCAACGCCACATCACAACTTTTACGACGCTAGTTGGCCATGCAGATCCAAATGGTCCAATGCTGCTAGGATGTCGCTAGGGCACTGGAGCAGGTTACCACTGCAGTGCAGGGTCTGCAGGAAACTTGCCACGGCCAGGCAGGTGGGGGGGGATGACGTCAGTGAGGGAAACTCAAGCCACAGCAGCCTTTCGTTGCCACTGGTGGCAGTTCCCCGCCGCAGCACCAGGCCCACTGCAGCCTCACGGGCAAATGCTGAGGAAGAGGTGGAGAGGCGACTTGGAGCGTCGTCCCGGAGGCACCACTGACAATTTTTCTCACCATGCAGGGCCATGCTGATGAGACAAGCATGCCCTCCTGAAAAAAAGGGGATGTATGACTCAATACACCTATAATCTAACTGTTGGAAATAATGCAATATTATTGTGAATGCAACAATAATATTTATTCAGTACCAGTACATCTGACTCGTCATTATTTCAATTGTCATGCATGCATGAGTGAAGTGTTGGGTGAGGGGAGTGGGTGCACTAGAAACAGTTATTTGTGATTTGGTTGCGGCCATGACACGCATGTGCAGGTGGGCGGTTGTCCCCTTCCGACTCAATGCCAGATATCTCTACAGGTAACCTGAGCTTGGTAGCAATGTTGTGGAGTATTGCACACACGGCCACAATGCGGCAGCAGACCTCAGGCTCGTATTTGAGGGCCCCACCAGTCTTGTGCAGTATGCGGAAGCGACTCTTCAAAAGCCCAAATGTCCTCCCAATGCAATTTCTAGTGCGGATGTGTGCAGCATTGTAACGCCGTTGCTGTGGTGTGGCAGGGTTGAGGTATGGGGTGAGGAGGTACTCACGGAGACCGTAGGCGCTGTCACCTAAATGAAAGGAGCAGAGGGTGAGTGCCTGTTATGCGCAGCTACATGGTGACAATGTACTATTTTGTGGCATGTGTACTTACCTAGAAGGTGTCCTTCGCCAAAGTCTCCCCTGGCCAGTCGTGTGTGCATGCCACTATGTCTGTTTTGATTGTCTTAGCGTTGCACATCATCTGGATATTCAGGGAGTGGTAGGACTTGCGGTTCCGGTACATGTATTCTGTTTGTGCAGGTAGGCAGATGTGGATACAGTCAATGCATCCAATTACATGGGGGAATTGTGCAATGTTGTAGAAATCCAGCTTGGTTTGAATCAAGTCCTGTTGGGTGGTTGGGAATGTGATGTAATGGTTTAGCCGGGTCAGCATTGCCTCCAGGAAACTCCTTAGGCAGCGAGACATGGTGATCTGGGAGATCCCCCCTGCAACGGCAGCCACCCCCTGGAAGCTTCCGGAGGCCAGGAGGTGCAGGCTGCTCAAGACCTGTACATGGGTGGGCACGGCATTGGTCCTCCTTGTTGGGTGCTGCATCAGGGGGTCAAGGTCCAGGATCAGCTTAGTGATCATTGCCCCATTCAGGCAGTACTTGGAGTAGATTTGCTCCGCAGTTTGGCCCAGTAGGGTGATCCGCTGGCGGAATATTCGATTCTATATCCTGCGTCGGTTCCTTGCTGCAGCCTGGAGCCTTCGCCGCCTGACCACCATGTAGAGTCCTGGCATTGTGAGAGTCCTCATGCTCCAGCTGAGTATCCTTAAGTGTGTATGGTCAGGCCTGCACCTGTGGCGAGTTTTAATTTTTTTTTTTTATTCCTTCATGGTTACCACCTGGTTTGGGTTCTCCTTAAATTGCGCGTCGCTAATAGCGATTTTCAGGTTTTTCACAATTTGCGATTTTTCATGAATTGCGTTTGCGATTATTTAGCGAGTTCGCAAAATATTTTGCAGAATCCATGGATTCTCGCAATTTCCGATTCGCTTAAGGGGTTCTTCCAAGGTTCTGCGAAATATTTTGCGATTTCGCAATTTTTATGTTGTGATTTCGCAATTTTTTACTTTTCCCAATGATGAATTGCTTTTCTTGAAATTGTGATCGCAATAGCTGATTCGCAGCTATTGCGATCGCAATTTTGGTTGATGAATCTGGCTGTTAGTGAGCTATTGCCCAGAGTTACATAGTGCTGAGCTGCCACTTGAGCCAGGGATCGAACCGTGAACCCTTTGCTCCGAAGCCAGCTGCCCTGGCCGCTGCACCACACCTCTCCAGCAGACAAAAAGCGGGCTGTGCTTGTTTCTTTCTTAAGGCGAGTGTCCTTAAACAGCTCTTATCAGTATGCTGAATACCTTACTCACCTTACATCCTAGTCATATGTACGTTTTCTCCACATGGTAAGCACAAACAGAAAGTGCTTCACCCGTGAGATGGGAAACATTTTGGGCTATCATTGACATTTCACTTGTCCTATCTTGCCCCACCTAACCTGGCCTTTACCACCCATACCCACTCCCTCATTTAGTCTACTCCAAATCTTTCTCGCAGCCTTCTTGAAAGATTTTCATTTTCTAGGGCCTCTTTCCCACTCTGCCTTCCCTACATCAACGTGCTCCACACCACATTCCCAGCTAAGCCTCTCTTCCTTAATCTTCCTCCCTCACCCTTCTCCAAGTCTTTTCCCTCCAATGTGCTCCCTACCTTGAACTCCCTGCCAGCATGCCTAGAAACACCTGCAACCTACCATCATCCTCCTTCTCTGTGGCATATGGCATAAGTGCCACCTGCTGGTTTTGATCAGTTTTGATTGATGAAATTGCAATGTTTGCCCTCCAACACCCCTACGTTTGCCCCAATCCACACCTTCTCAAGGACCCCTGAGCCAACAAATCATCCCTGCCCTTTCTTAAGCACTTTAATACCTCTTTCACTTGTCTAGCGCTATAATTCTCTACCGTTGAAAGGCTGATTTTTAAACTCTTTTGTACTTTACACCAGCGAACTTTCTATTGTCTGCTGGCTTTTCGGCCTGGTGTAGTTCTCTGTACTGCCCCAGTTTCAGACTTCCACCCCAACCTGCCTGCCAACATTGCACGTCCCCCTGCTTACCCTTTTTGACTTGCTCAAAGAGACAGATTGAAACGCCAGAGTGCCTCAACTCCCCCAGAAATCCATAGGCACTCACATCACACTGCCAAATAAAATAAAACTTTGCTATAACTCAAAATAATTTGCATATATTCACCTGAATAATAGTTATGTCAATAATTGATATATATGCGAGAACATAGTTTCCCCAAGGCAGAATTAAAGTTGATTCACCAAAAGGTTAGTGGCAACACACTCTTTCGCTTTTGATTACAATACAGTGTTGACCCTTGACCCTTTTCCCACTGTTAGCCACTAAAGAGTCCCCTATTTGCTGCAGAGGAGCTAACGGTAAGAGCAATGAGTGGAAGCTGCAAGCAAGGCTCAAAAAGCTCTGTTTACTTTCTGTTCCTGCCACTATCTCTGTTAACCCTGAGAGATGACGTAGCATGGTCTGTGTCTGGTGCACCAAAGGGCAAGCCAGTGGCAGCTGCTGCTACCTTGGCAATCCTTTATTGACTCTATGCAAAGAAGGCCACTGACTGCACGGGAAATGGAGCTCTGTGGGAAGATGATGACATTGCATGTGTGAAACCGTTCTTTGGATTATGTTGGCAAGATGTGTTAAAAATTCAAATATGGTAATTATTAATGTTTTAGGGAAGAATATGTATTATATAGAAATCATAAAGTATGCTAGCCCTAAACCAAAGCATAGCCTGTTAGCAAAAGAACACTGGCTTATGGTGGGGTCCTCGATGCAAATAAACCTCAACATTTGTTTTTATTTTCTGTTCTTTTTTTTATAAAGAAGCAAAACTATTTTTCTCACCTGCATGCCTCTAAACGTGTGGGGATATTCCAGATTTGTCATACCCTATTCCATAATTACTCCAGCATATTTCATAATTACAATATTTTGCACAAACTAGATGTGAAAATCCACTGGGAAGGTTTATCAACCCCCAAATACTGTGAGGGTGCTCACCACATTCATCTGCCCTTTCCCTGGCAACACCATACCCACTTTAACCCTAGATTTAAAGAAAACCTACTGGGACTGTAACTATTTGGTGTCATAAGTGGGATTTAGCATCAGAAAATTGTTATTGATTAAGTCTGCTAAGCAGGATTTGGAATATGATACTCTTTACTCGCATTATAGTCAACATAAGTGTAATTCATGGATGTAAAATGTTTTGTGAATGAGACTCAATATTATCTTTTGTAAGCCTGCTCTGAAAATGATGCAAATTATCCAGTTAAGATGTTGTAAGTTAATACCTCACATAGCTTTAGAACAGTTTTCTCCTATACATCGATTTCCCTAGTCACCTGGGCAAAACTGGATGTGGAACTAAAAGCAGCCCTGACATGTATTTTAATAGGAGTATCACAAGGAGGAGGAGCTACGCTAGCAAAAAAGATGGCTGCTTAGGCTCCCGGCTCCGCCGACCTCCGTATCCTGCCAGATGATCCTGTCGATAATCCTGTTTTTACGCCCGACCTCCGTGTAGATGAATCGATGCACACGCCGATGGTACAATCCCGAAAACTTAATCGGCTTGGTTGACGGAGTTGTGTCGAGTTGAAGTTTGCGGCCTAGTCCAGCAGGAAAGCCGGGACCTCGAGTTTTGACCCAGCCGGGTTGCAGTTGAACAACATCGGCCGTGAGAATCAAGCAGGGTCTGGTCTACCGCAGTGGAGGCCCTTTTTTGCCCGATTTTGACGACGGTCATTCTGATTGACTAACATCGAGGGAGGAGTGACATGGCACGACAGTGGCTGTGGGTGGAGGTCCCTGTCCCGCGGACCCGGTTTGCCGCCGCCGGGGTTCGGTGAGTCGGGTCTTCGCTCGCGTCAGCGGAGTGCAGTTTGCTAATGCAGAAACCGATCAGTCACCCTCCGACGCCGTCCGTTCAACTCCTGTCTGTTCCCCCAGAGAAACCGGGCTCTCTGGGGGAAGTGAATATGAATGGTACTGAGCGAGGAGAAATGGACCGGACGGAGCGTGAGCCGTCGCTGAGGACAGTATTGGCAGCCATCGGGGCATTTCATTCACATATGGATGCCCTGATTCACAAAATGATTACGGGCCTATCTGAGAAGGAGTGTGTGAAACCGGACCCTGCTCCACTGCTGGAACTGCTGCCAGCTACGATTTACATGACGACCATTTTGATTCTGGATGAGGACCCCGTGCGACAAGAGGCGCCGAAGCCCTCGGTTGGTACTCTGGAGAATCATGAACCCGGTGTTTCGAACGTATCACTACACCTACCATCATTGCTGACTTTGGGAGAATCGATTGGCGTTCCCTTCCCGGAGGCTCCTGTTGGTGATTGTTCTTGGACTTCTGTTTCCTCCTTTCCCTTTTTGGTGACCATGCGATCGTGGAGGAAACAACATTGGGACTATCCATGAGGGAGCGTTTCTGTGCTGATGGAGTTCTTGAGGAATCACTGACTTTGATTTGTTTTGGACTGAATTGTTTCAGACTCTTTTTGCTCTTTTCGCATGATGATTCGGAAGGGCCAAGTCTGAGATCGATTGACCGGGGTTGGTTCTCTGGCCTTAATGGATGTGGGATTCATAACTGTTGGTCTCACGAGAGGCTGGGCGGTGTATCACGGCTCCCCCTAATTGACCTTTTCTGTGATTACAGATAAAATTGTATTTTCATCATAGGGGTGCTTGTCTCTGGCGGGGGGGGAAGGGGAGCCCATACGGAAATGCCCTCCCCCATATTTTCTCTTTTCTATTTTTAGAACCTAGTTAGTCGGGGCGACAGGCACACTGCTAGTTGGGGTTAGGCGATAGCCATATGCAGGGGTGCAGGGTGGGGGGATGGGTTTATTGTTTTATTTCTGTTCTTGTTCTTATGGTTTTCTTTTCTTCACTCTTCTCTTTTGTCTCTTCCTTATTAGTAATATTGGCGAAATATCCTGATTTTGTTTAAATTCCAGTGTCTGGTTACCATGCTTTTTCTACTATTCTGATTTTATGGGTGGGCGGGCGGGCTCTGAGGGCCTGCGCTTAAATTGTTTGTCGATTGTAATGCCACAAATCCTGCTTCGTACTCACTAGCGCAGGCATCTCAGCGATTCTTCTGTTGTTTCACGTCTATCCTGTCGTTGTACCTATACACCCTATTATTATGTATGAATGTATGGCACCGGATATGTCTATTCCTTTTTCCGTGTTTTTAAAATGATAAAAATGATAATGATAAAATGATAAAAAGATTTATAAAAAAAAATAGTAGTATCACAATGCACTAAACACTTGTAGAAAGCCTTGCCTATTTCAAGTTTGGCTCCCCCTCATATATAAAAAAAAAAGCAAATTGTTCACTTTATTGCACAACAATCTACTTGTATTACATTTTACAGGCTTGATATGGATTTACAGCAAAACATTCCAACTATATTGACATGTATAGGTTTGATGCAGTTTTTTAAACAAAAAGTACCAAAAGAAAATACAATTTTGAATGCTGTTTTATGGGGAAGACACACACAGCCAGTGCATCATTTTTTGTTTTCTATGAGGTAAAAGGAAAGATAAACCCCCAAAGAGGAAACTACAGCCGTCGTTCTAGTTATTTTTCAGGGTCATATTGGTATTTCCCCCCAGCCGAACATCGGTGGAGTTTCTTTATTTTTGGCTAATTTTGTTTTGTTACAAGGTCTGTCATGCTACTGTACTTGAAAAGAGGGTACCAGATGTCAGCTGTTCCAGCCCTTCTCAACCTGAAAAAAAAATGGGAACAGAGGAGACTGATCATTGCTACTGTGTCTCTGCCATTATTGCTAAAATCAATCGGGCATCTGTCCTAGTCACCTCTGCAAAGAAACAAATGAGCTAGGATGGCCAGGGCACTCAGCAGCTGCCTCAGTGCCATTGTTCACCACTGTGAAGAGGGTACAGGGTAGCAGTCAGATAGTCCAGTCCTCCTTTACATGCCTTCACCCTTGAAAAATGACTACTCATTTCCAAGGGTGAAGTGCAGTGCAGAGAGCCCCCAACCCGGCTCCCGGGGACCTGCAACCTTCAAGGGGTCCCATTTAGCCCAAGACTAATGAAAATTTTTGAGATATTGGCGACTTGGTGGTCCCTCATCATATTTTGCAGGGAGGCCCAATCATTTTGCATTGCACCACTGCATTGCTGCACATAAGCGTCTGCTGTATGGAGTGAATCTCTGTGATATCACATTGTGTTGTGTCTGGGAAGTTGTCTTAGCAAAGGGCAGCTCTGCCTGTCTGTATTCTGCAGACTAGCATCAGCTTTCTTCCTTCTTGCTTATATTGTGATTCTGGATGCAGCGCTCCCATCTTGAAGACCTTCAACCTTCTCTTTAATATGATTTTCTCATGATGTTCTGTTCTCAGAGCCAGAGCGGGCTGAAGATCCTTCTCTGACATCGCAGCCTAGACATGGAAGGAGCTACCGGCAGACACCAGACGCGCCCCCTCCTTGAACACTGTCAAGAAGACCCTCAAGACCTTGCTCTTTGGCTAAACAGTTCTGCGGATCCCTCCCTCTCCCCGCCCATGCCTTGAGACCCTCACGGGTGAGTAGCGCGCTTACAATTCCACTGATTGATTGATTGATTGAAGACTGGTGGCTCCACTTTCCAGCAGAGGCAAATTTCCACTGTGTCTGTTTCTAAAGTTTACTTCCGGGTCGGCTCATCCACTCTTGTGGCTGAAGTTGAGTGACTCCTTCACATTTCCACATCAGGGAGGGACTCATTCACACATGTATGTTTCATATTTCTGTGAAACTTCTAATCAATCCAGGGGGACATGGTTGATCAGGTAAATTTGTGTTTATTGTGTAGTAAACATCCAACTATATGGCAGCTGCCTACATCTCCCACCTACTGCTGTTGATAGACTCGACTTCTCTAAGTTCCACTATCTTGAGTCAGAGCACCATTGACTCTCCAGTGATACTTCCTGTTTTATAAAAACCAGAAACAATACATCCCTCTTTCCAAAAAATGAACGAAACATGACAAAGTTAAAAAATATCATTACATCTAAAAACATTTTACAATGTCCTAATAAATGAGAAGATATGTGAACTGAATCGAATCATTAAACGCCATGAGTGCATAACCTTCCTGTCATGACATCGAGTCATCATCCTGGAATTGCAAACTTAACAGCCTCCTAAAATAACTGCATTCCCTTTCACTTCAACCTACTTAGGTCTGGACTATTTGAAATCTTCCTTCCTTCCAGGGCCCGTATTAACATACTGGGGTACTTTCCCTGTTTGCCCCTTGGCGTACCTTATGGTGAATGTGCTGCTCTCAGGGCTGCTGCGAAGTCACGCGGCCCTGTGGATGGTACATTCGAGTGAAATACGCAGCGGCTGCTACGAAGCTGCTCCGTGTTTCACAGTGCAAGCGGCACTCATCTGCAGTTTCAAGAGGTAAGAGAGAGATCCTTGCAGGCGAGTGCAGTAAGTGACTGAATCCACATGCAAAAGTGGTCATCTGCAGGGTCCAGAGGACTGCCTTTAGGAGGCGCACTCAATGTGTGCAACCTTTTTGTGGTGCACTGAAAATACTCCTCCTAATGGCATGATTGTTCCATCACCTGCATCCATAATATGACGCAGGCGCAGATGCAAAGTGATTCCCCCATTAGTGTGGTGCCATGCCCCGTTGCAAATGATGGAATGCTCTCTAATGATAGCTCTGGCGCTACATGTGCGCCAGCCCTATCTGTATTACAGAAAGGGCCACACAAGCATCTGCAATAACAAAGTGCCCCACGGGCACACAAAGCAGGCACACACACCGGTTGTGCCCCAGGGCACTCTGTAATAGGGCTTTTTGATGGAGTGTAATTTTTCTTTGGCGAAATTAAATACATTCATTAACAAAGTGTGATTTACAACGTTAAATAACGTGCCTAGTCATCTTATAATGTGTAGTTGGTGATACAGCGCAGATGTATCAACTAGTTTTATGACAATAAACTCTGGATGTGACAACAAAACCACACATGAAAACAAATGTGCACCTTGAACACGTTAACTGCACTGATGATATGCAAACTAATATAAACTAAACTTGATAAGTCATATATGTATGCTTACATGAGTCTAAATTTAATAATGCAGTGTATACAACAAATGTAAAAGCAATGTTTTAATGCTTCCATTGTAATGGATGTATGACGTTACAAGGCATACTTTTACCACGCATGCCTCTAAAACGCGGTATTTACAACGAAAACATTTACAACGCATAGTGCTTTGGGGTGCTGGATAGTGAATAGTTTAATTTACTATTCCAACTCCAGTCCCCGTGGACACTAGGAAAGGTGTTGGATAGTAAATTAAACGTATTCCCTATCCTAGAGCGCCCCCCCCAGCGCAATGCGTTGTAATGGTTGTCGTTGTAAATACCGTGTTGTAAAGGCACTGCGTTGTAAAGGTTGCGTCGTAAAGGATGTTTCCCACTGTAATTCACCATAGAGATCGAAACGTTGGTGCAAAAGTGTCATAATACAACTTACATGAAAGAAGCTTCCTATGTAGATGCTTTTCATTGAGAGGAAACTAGGTTTATTGAAACATCCATGATTGTATGTTTTATACAATTATTTTACATACAGGTACTTTGTGACTCATAGTAATAGGCCATAATTAGGACTGAACATTTCCGTTCACTCACTTATTACAACTTATAAATCTTGCTTATTTGACAAAAACACATAATTGAATTTGTTATGTTTGAACCTAATTGCACATTTGTTTATTAATAAGAGTCGCATTATTTTATATGCTTTAAATGATTTTCCCTTTAGGATTGCATTCTACTCCATGGACTGATGTGAAAGGATTCTGTTTGACTATTCATGTAACTTTTTCCATTCTTTCCCATAACATTCATAATGCCTAAAGGATACTTTTTTGATACTTTGATATGGTTTTTCATGTGAGAACCCAAACTTTTGACACTAATACATGAAAAGCAACATTGAATTCTTCTTTGTGGATTGACCTGTGTGCCCGGAACAGACAATCGATTCCCATGGATCATATGGGAACTTTCTCTAAAGCATCTTCTTTTGCACCTTGTGAGTGGATGATAGTCACATGGGTGACAGACCATTGTGGGCTGATGGTTGATGTCACCTCCGGATGCAGCAAGTAGTATGTTACTGAAAGGATCCTTGGTGGATCATCATATTTTCCTTTCGGACACCTGCAGATGCTGGCTCTCAGAGATATGCTCTCAGACTCTTGGAAGGAGACATCCTTTCTTTGGCGGTCCTCATTTCCCTGATCCTGAGGCGGCATATGCAGACTTTCCTCCCTCTTCCTACCTTTGGAACTCAAGTCAGTAAGACTCAATGACATTACTGGTTCACCAGTATTTTCTACTTTTCAGAATACTAAACTCGGATTGAACTATATGTCTATTCTAAAGAACTGTCCTGAACCATGCTCAAGCCTTTATTGTTAGTAGGATTTTCCCTTGGCTAAATACTAAAATCTAGACTTTCTTGTAAAATTGCCTTTGATTTATCGCGACTTGTGACTTATTGCCTAAATGGTCTTTCCACAGAGACCGTGCATAATTGTGGATTTCTAACGCACTAGAATCGACTCCCGAAGGAGTATCTCTGCGCAATAGACCGCTGGGGAACCCGTCATGGCTTTCCCTGTGAGATGGTCCCTACTGGGTATCTCCAAGGTGAAACCAGGCATCCCCGGCGTATGTGGGGGGTTGTTGTGGAGATGAGGCAAGCTATTGCCCAGAGTTGCCGAGTGTGATCCCTGGTTAGAGTAGGCACCGAGGGGAGAATTATCGAGTCCGCTGACCCTGGTCCATGACCCTGCCGCGTCAGGAATTGAACCCTGGTCCCAGGGATCCTCTGCTCCCGGGTCTGCCGCCTCTAACCAGTGAGCCACACCACTCCACTATAATTAAAATGTATAACGGAGATAACCATAGATTATTCTCAGAACACCAGATTCTTTTGCTATTATTCTGTAATGTTACAGAAGAATTATTGGTTTGTATAATTTTGGCTCGACTGAACTTCTTTAAGCGGTTCAGAATTCCTAAATTCATTTTATACATTTATTGTATGATCTTGAGGGTAGTATACTTTAATTTAATTTCTAATTTGTGAGTTGGTGTACACTTAGTTGGTCATCAAGTCAAAAGGAGACACCCTAGTTCCTCACTCCTCAATGCGACAAGCAAGATCCATCAGAGGATCAAAGCCTTGTGGTTGGGAGTGGAGATCAGAGATGAATAAGGAGAGATAATCAGCAAATTGTCCAAATGGTATGTAATGGGCCCAGTGGACACAACTTATTTGAGCTTCTGCTGCAACATAGATACTCACATTACTATTATATGCAAACATTTACGTTAACATGTAATGAATTCAGTTAGCCTAATGCTAATTCCATTTTGAAAATCAACTTTACACGTTTAAGGCTAATGATGTTTTCCTTTTTTCTCTTCCCACTGCAGATGCTGTGAATTTCCAGAAGCCTTCTATAAGGTACAGAATAGGTATTTGTTATATATTGGAGGACTGACAGTAAGGTTCTCACCAGGAGGTGTAGAAGATGCCAGTAAATGTGACTCATCGAAAGAGCTAGCTGTATGACATATTCGACCCAAATGTTAAAACTCAAGGACGTAGCCATACAACAACCATTGTCATATCATGGGAAATAAGGGTGTTTACCTGCTCCCATATTTTGGAGAATGAGTGGTCCTGATAGTAGGAACAGGCTGAAATGTTGCAACTAGTGCTTTGTTGAATTGTTATATTGTGTGTACCTTAGACTAGTTAGGAGAAGGCTCTAGGGATGATTACTCACTTACAACGGAGAAGATCCTTCTCAACTCTGCCAATCCCTACTGCTTGAAGGAAAAGGCTACATGCCTGATCATTCCAATTCTCTCATCTGAAACCTTCCATTGATTTTCTAAAGCTTACACCTTACTCATTGCCTAAATGCACTTTTCAACTTATACTTCTTTAATTTAGATCAGGGGATTCATTTATAGAACACACAAGTTTCATATTCTGCATTCTGCTTGTAATTCCTGCTAATGTTCGAGTTTACCTTGTTGTGAAATGTCAACTTTTAGATCCTTTAAATCTGTAATATTAATATTAACTAAAAGTTGAACACGTAATGAACTAATGATTTTGAATTACATTGATTTGTTAATTAATCCCTTTTAACTCATTCCTTTTCTCTTTGACGTGATGTCTCATTTATTCTTCACAGTCTATGGAAATTAATGCTCCTTTCTGGCACTCCTTTTCAATTTACAGGCCAATGGTAGGGTTTGTACGATGATTATACCCGTTTTTAGAGATTCTAGCATCTTCATACACATCCACTATTTCTTTTTAATTGTATACAATCCATATCCAGTTTTTACCTAGTGTCTGTAATGGTACCTTTACTGGTGCACTGATACTTTGGCAAAAATGTTCGCTCTCAAATTTACAGCCTCGTCTATTACATTATCCTTCATAGCCATCCACCCTGGATATAATTTATTACATGGCTCACGACCATGTAACATGCAAAATGGTGACTCCACCATGGCACTGTTGGTGGTAGTTCTGTAACTCCACAAAAGTTATCACACTTAACACTTCCATTGCACATTCTCTGCAGTACCCACTGGATTCCTTCTAACTACTCGGTGTCTCCATCAGGTAACTCACTAGTACCTTGAAGTAGCTTCCTTAAGTGCAATCCAGCCCTGTAGGTAATTCAGAGGGTCTATCAGCTTTGAAAATGGTAGCACACACATCTCTGTATCTGAGGAGTGGCCTTCAGCCAAAGCAATTACAGGGCCACACGCTGATATACAAACATACTGTAACAGCCTGCCAGACCTGCAACATGCCCACCGGTCTCTGCTCAATAAAAAAAATCACATGGAGCTTGGGCTATTTGCAGGCCCCACTCTTTTAATCATATAGTACCAGTGAAAACTGGGTGAGAAAAGAAGTGTCAACAGTAGCCAGAGTGGAGTCACTAGAATGCAGGAAATCCAGAATGGACATATGTGATAAACGTGAGCTAAGAGCCCTGCAGCCAAGAAGAGCAGAGTGGAGACAGGTAATGTTATTGTTTGTTTCAGATGGTGGAAGTGTAATTTGCATGTATGTGTGTATGTTTAAATGTTTCTTTAAGCAGACATGCACTATTATGTATGTATTATATATGTGTCTGGTGTTGTGTCCCTTTATGAAATACATTTTCTCACCCTGGAAGCCATTCCTGATGTCAGTGAACACCAAATGTATTTGGTGCTCCCAATATATAGGGTTAATCTCTGGCACAATTATGACATAATACTGGCATCATAATAGAAAATGTTGACCTATATTGAGCAACCTTAGACTAATCTTGGGATAAGTACATTAATCGAAAGAGGCTCTTATTATAGAAAAGGTTGGAAACTGCTGGCATAAATGAGTGTTAAAATATGCTGACCCTCTAATTTTGTGGCAAATACTATTCAGATAACATCCTCTGTATAAATTATGTACATAGTGAAAGGAGGGAGAGCGAACACACAACCCAACCTCCCACCATATTACATCTGCATTATTTGTTTTAGACTTTCCACATGTGAATCTTTGTACAAGCCACATTTTTAAAATGTATCTGGGAGAGAAGGGATAATAAAAGTATTTATGGATTGTACTCTTGGTCGATCCATGCTGAGATTGATGCAATGTTTGATGCCCTTGAAGAGGTCTCCTCATCTATTTATGGCTGCATTGATGGTGTTACTATAATAGTTTCTGGGCTTTGGTGATGATATTTCAGCATATAGAATGAAGTGCTTTCACTGCTTCGAGATCAACCTGAAGCCATTACCTTAATTTACCATGCTTAAAGATTTTTTATTTTTTGTTTGATCTGGTGAGTTTACCATATTGTTGAAAGCTTCGATGTTGTAGAGCGGGTCTTCATTGGAGTGCTGGTATCAATTTTTGGATTTGAAATCTCAAAGTGAAGGTTGACCTTGATAGAAAGGCCTTGTGAAGTGGTCAAATGTTGTTGAGTATCACTGGTGAAGTCTCTGGATGAATGAAACTGCTGAGTAGATGGATTTGATTTGCATTCATGTACTGGTCTGATATGGAAAGATAGAGAGGGATGGGGATATTCACCATGCTGGAATTGGTTCGCGTGAATGACTGGTAAGAGTGGGCATGTGAGAGAGGAAAGTTCAAGTGTGTGACTTTGAGGGGGGTCATAAGTCATAGTGTTATCCAATGCTTGTTTGTTAAGTAGACTAACACGTTTTATTGATGGTCTGCTATAGTTGTATTCATTAAAGGTCGAGGTCCCCAAAGACAATGTTGTTGTATTAGTTGTTTGAGACTGATGTAAAGAGACTGAAGAGTTTAATACTGAAGTTGAAGAGGGCTCCTCTGAGGCTATAGTTGAGGTGGAATGTGGCTGTCTGGGTGGCAGAGAGATAACCATGCCATGTAAATAGATGAAATCCCTTGATTAAGGAATGTTCCTATAGAGTGCCCTGTAAGTGAACACCTCAATGTATTTCACCTGGTACGTTGTTTGAATTAAGACGATAAAGATGTGTTTGGTGGTAATGTTGAACTCATGTTCTGCAATGGAAGAGTGTGCGTTGAAGAACACAAGATGCAGTCAGTATTCTGTTAACTTGATATGACAGTTGGTGAGAGGGTGAGGGTAAGTCTGTTTTGAAGGAGTGAGTATATGTTCTGGGTTTGGGTGGGATGTTTATGTAGCAGTGTTAGTGTTGGCCTGGATGCATGTGGATCTGGTCCTTTCCATTTCCTACCAGGACCAAACAGAGGTTACCCATTACTAATTTGTCCTTGACTTTAAATCACTGTCTTGCATAGTTTCAATATTTAAGACAATTTATACGACCCTCTACTGGTTTAAGCCAAAAGGAGAAGCATCTGATTAGCTCTACATTTCCTTGAAATAGGTCCATGGACATCTGAACAAGTTTGGTTTCAACCTTTGTTGCAAAAAAAAGGTCATTTGGACAACAGGTGGAACTTCCTCCACTATGACATATTCCACAAATTCTATGGCGGGCTTTGTATGCACTTGTGTATCATCACTGGCACATGTTAAGTGCAGCAGTTTATAGTAGTGCCGCAGCACGCTATATATCTACCCAACATATGGCCTAGTCTGTCATTAGTTCTCCTCCTCTATCTATGCAATTTATTATGCCTTTGACATTGCTGTCTCTTTTATTTCTATAAGTTCTTAATAATACCGCCAAGCCTCGGTGGTGTTGGCAGACTTGTAGTTTCCACATTTTCAAAAGATTGTGGTGAGAAAATGAAAGAATCTTGACATTGGGCTCTAAAAGGGCGGGGGCTTCACTAGAAAGGGTTGGATTTCGCATTTTTATAGTGCATTGCAATGAGTGGTTTGTTGGTAAAATGTCTGTTTACGGTCAAATGTGACAGAAAACAATGATGTACGGGTAAGTATGTGAGTATGTAAACTGTGGGAGAAGAGGATTGCTAAAAGGCAGTGTTTCACTTTGGACCAGTCCTTCTTTTTCTGCTACCTCTTCATTGTGTTTTAGGTCTCAGCTCCAGATAATGACGACCTATTGGTTCCAATACATAACATATACTTAGAGTGGACTTTGGGTCAGCAATTGTTTCGGTTAATCATAACCATAAAAGTTCTCATAAAAACATCATAACAAATATTAAATATCAGCAGTTCATAAAAATGCAAAATACAATGTCACCATTTCCTAAATCGAGAGGCTATCTAAATACAAGTAGACTGGCGGAATAAAACTCATAAAATGGTCAACTATGCTCTCCGAGAGTAGCTGGAAAATCTTCAGGAAAACTGCTATAAAGTTATATTCATTAGTTAAACAGATATATTAAACCGAACTATGCTATATAATGATAAAATGTGATAAATTAATTAAAATATTAATATCCAAAGTGCACTGTGCTTTTATATTAGATCTAAAAACCATATTCCCCATCACTCTTTAAATTTGCTCTAAGGTGGCAAGTTGGTTGCAAAACATTGGAAAGAGAAACCACAATACAGCTTCTGGTTTCTGTCTTGCCTACTCTCTGTGCATGTTGACGATCTATCTCTGATACACGACAGAGTGGAATAATCCAGTAAGCACGTTGTTTCGAATACGCTTTACGGAAGAATAAAAAGTGCTCTTCCTTTTCATCAACCTTGCACCCCATAGGGCATAACTTGGTTAAGGTGTTATTTTTAAACATGTGGAAGTAAAAGTAGCAAGTGGGAAGATCCCTAGTCTACATTTTATAAACAATGCTGCAGTGTGCTGAAGAGAAATATAGTCCATACATTTGACAAATTGGAAATCACACTTGACTGATAAAAATGTATGTGAAAAACTGTCTTTTGGAACAGCAGTAAACCAAGTTCTTAATACAACATTCCAGTAGCTCAATATCGCAATTATGAATGCACTTGCGTGGAGTGGTGTGGCTCACTGGTTAGAGGCGGCAGACCCGGAAGCAGAGAACGGCCTGGGACCAGGGTTCAATTCCCGACGCGGCAGGGTTGTGGACCAGGGTCAACAGACTCGATAGTTCTCGCCTCGGTGCCTACTCTAACCAGGGATCAACTCGGCAACTCTGGGCATTAAGCTTGCCTCATCTCTACAACGGCCCCCCACAGACACCGGGGATGCCTGGTTTCACCTTGGAGATACCCAGAAGGGACCATCTCACAGGGAAAGCCAGGACGGGTTCCCCGGCGGTCTTCAGCGCCAGGACACCACGAGATGGGGTAACAGTGCGCTTTACAAGTATCATCATTTTTATCATCATTACTTGCTGGAATTCAGTTTCAGTTTCATAAGTCTTTATTTCGATTATCAAATCATAAAAGACAGAAATATCAAAGACAGGATAAGAAGAAAATTTGATAAAAACCATCATGACAATCATCATTTAAAAAGTATTAAACAGTATAAGAAAGACTTTATAAATATAATATCTCATAAAACATTTTCCATATTAAAATACATTTGGGTTCCTGGTTCTAATAACCCATGCCCACCCAAGGTATTTTGCAACACCAACCGCTACCAACTCAAAAGTGTTGGTACGAAATATCCTCATGGCTTCGGTGCTCCCTTTAATTCCTAGCCTACAGCAAATAGGCTTGATCCATTTTATTCTTGGGACATGATAGGCAGGGCAGGCAAAAATAAAATGGCCCACACTCTCCAGATGGTCTAAACAGAAAGGGCAGGTATCATTTGAGTTGGCAGACCACTTTTTTGTAAAAGAGTTAATGGGTAGTGACCCAACTCGGAACTGGTGATATAATTTCCGGTCGAGAGTCTTAGTGATCACATCCAAGTAGATCTCTAGGGAGGGGGTCACTTTGTGGGCCAGAAAAAGACCTGTTAGGCTAGTGGCGTCAGACTGAGCAACTGCTGAATGCTTGACTGAAGCCCAATACAGATCTTTGAAATCCTGTTTGGAGGGGAATGTAGAACTCCCCGGGGAGGCCCAAAGTTGGTTTAGACCCATCTCTTCCAGCACCAGTTTCACTTCCCTTAGCCATGTAATATTTGAAGCGCCCCATAATGATTTTACCTCGGCTAGTTCGTTGGCAAAGAGGCTGAGCTCTGGAGAGGTCCAGAGCCGTCGCCACAGTGCCACCAAACGATATCGAGCCAACTCATTAATGGGTTTACAGCCCAGATCTAACAACAGAGGTTTGATAGGTGTAGATTGAGGGAGACCTACCAAATTCCGCAGGAATTTGTTTTGGGCTTTAACCAGAGAGGTTAGATCTTTAAAGCCCCAAAGGTCGGCACCATACAGAGTGGCTGCATTTATTTTTGCTTCATAGATCTTAAGTACTGGGGCAATACGTTTGGTGAGTGACTTCTTATGCTCCTGGATTAAACAACCTGTGAGGCGTGCAAATTTAAGATATAATGCCTCAACCTGGGGTTTCCAGCTAAGGCGAAAGTCTAAAGTTACGCCCAAATAAGTCATTACCTCCACTTGTTCGATACAGGCACCATTTAAACTAACCGAGCTTTTAATGGGGCGGTTTTTACTAAAGACCATGAATTTAGTCTTACCAACATTAATTTGCAAATCGTTTGCCCTGCAAAACTCATCAAACCTGTTGAGTGCTATCTGTAGCCCCCCCCCCGAGTTTTTGAGAGGAGCAAAGTATCGTCCGCAAAAATTAACAACGCATCAGTCGGGGTGTCAGCAAAAAACTTAACTACCTGATTGATAAACAAAAGGAAAAGGGTAGGGGCCAGCACACACCCCTGACGGACGTCGCGTGTTACTGGAAAGCTATCCGTCACCTGCCCTTGTTTCCCCCATCTCACCCTGGCAAAGTTATCCTCGTGTAGCCTAACCACCATGTCCAGGAGTTCTGGCGGCAGGCCCATGGCTCTAAGAACATCCCACATTTTCTCCCTTGGCACAAGGTCGAAAGCCGACTTGAGATCCACAAAGACGGCATAGATTGCTCCTCCTCCGAACAGAACAACCTTCCAGTACAGCATGGTTAGTCTGAAAACCTGATCTATTGTACTGGTGCCTGATCTAAATCCGGCTTGCATTGGGGAGAGAAGTAAGTAAGTAAGTAAGTAATACTTTATTTGATTTGTGAAAATCATAAAAGGGTGGGTCTTACCACCATGGGATAAAACTTTACATCTTTGAAACAGCATAAAAACAACATAAATCACATAAAAAGATAATACATTAAAGTAACGCAAAGCATTAGCAAATTGCTCGAATGTGCAGTTACTGTGTAAAGTTGAGAAACACAGATGGAACTGGGCACGGGGATAACTGTCTTATTGCAGCTGCCAGTCAGCAAATGGATATTCTAAACGGGGGTACAGTGCTTGGGGGTTAAGTGTAACTTAATGGAAGTAACACGTTGTTAACTCAGAATGAAGTTTTTTTTTTTTTTTATGCCGGAAAAGTGGAATGAAGGGTATCCATTAAGAGATTGAGGGAGAGTCTGGACCCAGCCTTGGGGGGGCCAATTGGCACGGGTCGTCTTTAATTGTTTCCTTGTTTTCCAGCTCTTGGGCAGCGTGGGCCAAGAATTTTATAGTTTTGCAGGAAAGTTGTATCCAAGACCCGCTAAGGCATTTTATTACAGCCGCCCTGCAGGTTCTTACTTGTGCTTCTCTTAGGAGTGGTAACAAGAGCGTCTTCCTTAGATCTTGGAGTGCCGGGCATATGCATAATAAATGCAATAATGACTCTACGCCCTTGCCACAAAGGCGACAGTTTGAAGTTGGCCAGGTACGCAGCCATTTGGGGGTGAGGTCTTTGCTCGAGAACCAACCCAGCCTCAGAAGACTTAATTTCCTCTTGTAGTGATCCCTAAAACAATCTTGCAAGTATGGCTGATGTTTCAGATGGTTATATGTTGGTAACACAATCCAGGCGTGGCTTTTGCCAGCCACTGCGCCTTTGTCCATTATCAGCGATGCTTGTTTGATAGCTTTGTTAGTGATCTGTTTAAAAATGTTATAAGACACGGCTGAAAGCCAGGCTTCTTCCAGCTTTAAAGACTGAAGCGCTTGCCTAAGGGACTTATATGTTGAATTCGAGAACCCAGCCTGTTTTTCGAACTCTAACCAACAGAGGTGGGCAAGTGAGTTGTCTTCGGCGTCCCTCATACGCCAGTAATATTTGGCCAATGCTCCTTGTCTTGCCGGAGTCTGGTTTGTTAATCCATATTCCAGACATATTTGGGCCTGTGAAATGTGTCACGGGATCGAAAAAAGGTGTTTAAACAGTTTGGATTGAGCAAGATTCAGCGCTGTAGAATCCCTAGATGCCATTGGGGAGAGAATGTTATCCTGCTCCATCCACCCCTGGATTCTTGCGAGGACCATCCTAGCAGCTATTTTTTAGATTGAGTCAATTAAACTTATCGGGCGGTAATTTCCCGGGCCGATCGGTCCCCTTTTTTAAAAATTGGTAAGATTTCCGCCCCTTTCCAAGAGCGCGGGATCCTTGCCCCTTTAGGGATGGCATTAACGAGCATGGTTATATAGGGAACCCAAATATGTAGATTAATTTTAAAAAGGTCTGCTGGTATTGCATCCATCCCTGGGGCTTTCCCTGATTTTACTATACTGAGGGCCTGCTCTGTATCGGAGGTGGTAAAAACAAGTGTGAGGCTAGAGCTAGGAGACGAGAATACTCCCTTCATCTGCTCTGTATGGTGATCTATATTTAAGGCCCTGAACTGGGATGAGTAAAAGGCCACCCATTCATCAGGAGAGACATGATTGACTGGAATTCGGGAGTCTGGATTCATACCCCACTTTACAATTTCCCAAAACTTGGTTTGGTTGGATGATTGACACGCCGAGAGGAGTTCGGACCAGTGATGCTCGTCCCACTCTTTCTTCGCGGCCCATTGAGCTCTTTTATATGTTTGCTGCGCCATTTTAATATCACCAGTAACTCGAGATTTTATCGCCCTGATCAGACTACAGTGCGCTGCCCTGCAACTCTTATTATACCATTTATTTTGGGAGCCTGGTGCCTTTTCTTTCCTTGAATTTGGTGGTTGCGTTAGAAGGGTTTTAACTTTCGAGAAGCACTGGTCATGCAGGTCACTAATCTGAGGGATTGCCCCCGAAAGGGATGGGGGAGTTTTCATGGCATTCAATGTTACCGAAACTTCCTTCTCTATGTCATTTATTAAGGAAGGATCTTCGACTACCCTGGACCATCTAACCCTTCTTCTATCATTGGTCAAAATAGCCTCTGATGTTAGACAAGTGGCTTTAGGAGGCCCGCCACGATCACCTGGAAGCTTCAAAACTAACGAAAGGGGGTTGTGATCGCTCTCTTGGCGAACCAAAACCTCCATGTCAATTACCAGAGACCAAAATTCTATTTAACTAAAATATAGTCTATTCGGCTCTGGCTGACCCCGTTATTGAAGGTGGGATGCCCTGCCTTATCGGAGGTCGTGCGCTCATTTACTGCTCGCAGACCCCACTCCAAACACAGCCCTAGCCAGAGGAGTGCCGCTTCAGTAGCCTTTACACCCTTGTTTAAAAATAAAGGCGGAATATCCCAAACAGCGTCTTCATCTGCCCCCAGATCCTTACCCACACTAAACAAGGGTTCAAACGAGCAATTTAGATCCCCGGCTACGAGGATAAATTTATCTCTACCTATTGAATCTAGAAGCAAATCTAGATCGTCCATGATGGCCGGCCTACGACTACCTGGCCGTCCTCGGGCATAAATATTTATGACTACAATGTCCTGTTCATTGGCCCTACTAAGCTTTATTCCTAGTAGGTCAGGGTTGGCCACTGAAATTTCTGAAGGTCTATACCCAGTGGACTGCCTCACCCAAACCACTAAACCTCCTGAGGCTCTCCCCTTAGGACCCTGGATCGCTGGCTTAAAAAAATTAAGATACCCTGCCCGATATATGGGGTCAGGGGCACAGCTCTCCTGAAGGATGACAATATCAAAGGTGTCGATAAAAACTGCCCAATCCTCTGAGTCGATTCGACCCTTTAATCCCGCAATATTCCAGGAAACAACCTTGAGCGACCCAACCTGACTAAAAGATGTGTTAGACTCTGATACACACAAATCCTCCTCTATTGTTTCAACCATTCTGGAAGGGGAGCTAGATGTCTGATTAAGAGCTATTGGGCTTGCAATATCGCTCTCTATCCCTTTGAAACCCTCGTTAAAACACTGTTCTAGGTTGTATACCACCAAGTTGGCACATTCAACTTCTCTACAAATGTTTTCTAACCCTTTGTCTGATTCCAGTCAGTCAATGCCCTCTAGGCCAGACAGAGATTCGAACCGGTTTGACAGACAGGGATAGAAGGGGGAGAGGGGTATCCTCTCTACCATGTTCCTCCCTACAGGTCTATGCGTTTGAAAACAATTGAGGCGAGGTACACCAGGTCTTTTGGGATAAAAATAATTCAAGCCCAAGGATTGCACATCCCCCATCCTCCCAAACCTGGCCTCCCTACGAATATATTCTACCACCCAGGGGTCCCGAAAGTTTATAAGAATGCAGTCGCCTTCTAAATCCTTCGTACAATAACCCACCCAATCAACTCTACGAACAGTCAGAATCTTGGTTGAAGAGGAGGGTGGGAGGGGACGATTTTTATTTAACCAAAAAGCGACCTTATTCATAAGATCGCCGTGGGATTCAGAATGACCATCCCTTAGGGGTGCAACACCTGTAAGAACAATAGTATAAGGCGTAGCATCCATTGGTAGGTCCGCTGGCGGGGGTCCCCTTTAATAGTTTTCCTTGGGAGTTGTGTAGTATTAGCCTTAACACGCCCAGCAGCAGCACCAGAGCTCCCTGTGGGCTGGGAGGGAGGTTTAGGCTCGCCCTTCCTGGAGGTCTGGGCCTGCATATTGGTTGCTGGTTTGGAGGAGCTTGGCTGTGGCTGGCCATTGGATTTGGAGCTAGCCTTCTTATGTAATGAAGCATGGGCTACGGTGGTCGAAGATGAATTGGGGGCAATATTTGATTTTAAATTACTGCTATTGGGTCCCAACCCGTTAGAATTAGTATGGAACTGCCTGACGGATGGGGTAGCCTGAGCTAGTATAAGATTATTTCCCTGGGACTTGGTGTTACCAGAGGTGGCTGGAGCCAGCGGTACTGCGTGGTCGTTCACCAATTTTTTAAGTAAACAGGAATTGGCGGTTACAAGATTCTCAAGACCATCTAATTTTAGATTCATCAGTCTGGTTCTTTCTAGCACCGGCAACAGGAGTGTCTTAAATAAGACTTCCATTTTTGCCAGTATGTCAATGTCACTACTACTCATGCTTATTGGGCATAGATTTGGAACCCCTGATGGAGCAATGGGAGAGGTAACATGATCATTAGGAAGCAGGTGGTCATTAGCAAGCTGAGATTGGCAAGCTGTTTTTGGTATTTTTGACACACCCCCTCTCTGCCGTCCCTTATTTCGCTTCCTCTTACCGGGGAGATTACTGTTCGGGGAGTCCCCTTCAGAGGACGAGACTAGCAATGAAGGGCTGTCTGACAGCATACTACCTTACACCCTACTCCCTATTGTGTCGACGTTATTAGAGTCGATACTACAATGCAACAAAGAAGGACCTTCAGCTTCGCAGTGAACATCCACTAAGACAGGGATCATATTAGGACTTGGAGAAAGTGATGATGGGGGTAACGGGCTAATTACAGAAGCAATAGGCCCCAGAGATGAACGTTTTATCACTAATGAGGTCTAGTGATAGGCTTTTCTCTACAAAGGCTATCTCCTTCTCCAAAATTCCCGTGGCCTTAATAATGAAAGCATCCAGAGGACCAGAAACCGCCCCCTTAGAAGTCTGCAGGGTAACAGAACGGTCCTTACCCGAGCGTAAGGGCATACTTAGGGCGGGTCAGGCTATACAAACAATGAATAACACAGCACATATAGTAAAGGTAATAATTGGGTGAGAAAACCAACAACCCACTGTACCTAGTAAAAAAGAAGGAAAGAAAGAAAAGTCCAATGTACGAGGTCCATAGGGCGTGGCCCAACCCAACCACGGACGACCACAGACGGCCCCGCCCTTGTCCCGGGCTTAGCACGGGCTGAGTCCCGCGCGCGTCCCGCGTGCGCGGTCACCAATAGGTTTTTATAAGGGAGTTGGGGGCGGGAAGAGACACCAGGTGCACTGTGATGTTGAAGCGCTAGGCACCCTGGTTCTCGCAGTCCCTGCCCCGTCAGCGGTGAAGCCCCGAGTGAGGAGGTGGTCCTTGTAGATCAGGATACCAAGCAGTCCGTGAAGCAATTTTTACAAACAAAGTCCAGCAGGGGAATCCCAGAACAAAGGCTGTGAGCGGCTCCCGCGAAGCGGGGGCCGCGAGCCGTTTATAGCCGCGAGGGAGCTGGGGGCGGGAAGAGACACCAGGTGCGCTGTGATGTTGAAGCGCTAGGCACCCTGGTTCTCGCAGTGCCTGCCCCGTCAGCGTCAGCGGTGAAGCTCCGAGTGAGGAGGTGGTCCTTGTAGATCAGGATACCGAGCAGTCCGTGAAGCGATTTTTACAAACAAAGTCCAGCAAGGGAATCCCAGAACAATGGCTGCGAGCGGCTCCCGCGAAGCGGGGGCCGCGAAGCGTTTATAGCCGCGAGGGAGCTGGGGGCGGGAAGAGACACCAGGTGCGCTGTGATGTTGAAGGGCTAGGCACTCTGGTTCTCGCAGTCCCTGCCCCGTCAGCGTCAGCGGTGAAGCCCCGAGTGAGGAGGTGGTCCTTGAAGATCAGGATACCGAGCAGTCCGTGAAGCGATTTTTACAAACAAAGTCCAGCAGGGGAATCTCAGATTAAAGGCTGCGAGCTGGAATTCAGAAAGAGTATGGTAAATACTCACTCAGCCTTAGGGCAGATTTACAAGCCCCTTGCATCATTTTTGCTCCGCTGTGCGTCACTTTTTGTGACAAAGAAATCTGAGACCGCCTCATCCTTTTTCTGCTTGCAAGCCGTCAATTTGTCCCAATCTACCTTTTTCGGGGGAATGAGAGAATGCATATACTTAATAATGCGTCCTGGCAAAGCTAATATCTCAGCCCTCGGCTTCTCCCCTGGCTTACGCTCCTTGTCCCAATCCTGCAACTCCTGCCATGTACCTCCCAGCTCCTCCGTATGATCCGTACCTTTCACCTGTCGCCACACATCAACCGGGACCAAAAGCCCGAAAAACAATTCAACATCAGCCAACGTCATCACGGTAGAAGACGCCGCTTCTGTAAGCTCTTTGTAATAGGCAGTCGGATTCTTTCTAGAATCCGGCAGCTGAGCCTTCAATGACAACACCTCACTTCTCTTCCATGGCGTATACACCCATTGCTCCTGAAAATGCGCATCAATTCTGTTCCGTGTGACAGCCTTCGTGACTGGGTCTAACAACTCGGGGACCTCAGGGTGAAAAATAGGGTGCACCTCTCGCATTGGGTGGAGACCTGGGAAATGGGGTGTACCAGCGGAGGGCAATTCGTTCCTGTATTGCAATAGCGCGCGCAAACTACTCATCACTTCCTTCACCCCCGTGTTCGTTCTGTACGCTCCAGCCTGTATATCCCGTAAAACTGCCGGAGCCACACCTCCATATCCCTGCTCCCATAGCGGTATCAATACACCAGCCATGTGCCACAAAGCGTGCTGCTGCATCAAGGGCTCAAAATCTTTCATGGTGGACCAAATGTCTTCGAACGAATAGATATTATTCCTGGCCCATTGGCATGCCTGATTAGCTACCATACTTTTTTCATCTAAACCAACTGTAGAACGTGTAAGCAACTTCCGCACCTGTGAAAGCAATCCGCTACCTGCGCCGCGACTCGGTGTTAGCATCTCCTGACTGGGGGTGGTACTAGCTGAGACAGTAGGGAGTGCTAAGGAAAATGGTGAGGGGGCAGGTGAAGTTGTCTGGAGTAGAGAAACGAGGGGTGTCGAGGGCAAGGATTGTTGGGGGGCACTCGCCGAAAGACCTGGAACGGCACTACTAGGGGCCGAAAGTGGCAAGGAGGGGTACAAGGGCTGCGGGGCATAAGGGGGAGGGGGCCGGGCATTCAAAATGTCCTCCATCTCATCTGGGTCGTCCTCTCTTACTACGTAACTTTTATTTTCCTTCAACCTACAAAGTCTATCAGCGCGCTCCATGCGTAATGCATTCTCATTCCCCACCTGTTCCCTCGCTTTCTGCGCCATAGTCTGGGTGGACTTTTTATACTCCTCTTTCTCCTCTCGCATCTTACGTTTCCTGACCTCTTTCTGCCATATTCGCAAAGAGTCAAACATACTCTGACGGCTACGCCTAGCAAACAGTTTGTCCTGCAAATAATCCAACTTAGCTTCATCAAAAGAACCCGTCAAAGGCCATTGCAAATCCACATTATCAGCTGTGTATCGATGCCACAAAGTGCCAAACAAAATCGGGACCAGTCCATGTTTAACATACATATCAAAACTCGGTGTCCCTTCAGGGGGTGCAGGTTGGCTCTCGGCCAGTCTAGTATCTGAGGGTCGACAACAACATCCAAAACATCGCAACTTGCTAAAACACGTCATCTTTACTTTATCTTGAATCTCAACTCGAGTTCATTCACACACAAACATATAGACGTACATCAGAGAACCACGTACACATATACAATATCTCCAAACACGTGTTACCAAATGGGACAAGGCCCGTCGACCAAGTCCTGGGGAACCTGGACTCCACCGCAGACCGAACAGTACACTAACTGTTCTGAGGAAGGGGAACAAATCCGCCACCCGTGCGGCACTGTGGATCACTGCGCACTTTACCGCGGGAAACCCGGATCACACCTCCACTGAATCACCACACTAGGAGTTCAGGGTAAGCGCACCAGAGTCTACCCACAATGAGCCACGCCGTCACCACAGTACCATCCGGTCGGATCGCTACAAACAATTACCTCGAAATACGTCCCCAACCCCGTCAAGTCTGTCAGAGCACCAACTCGTACTCTGAGTTCCCCGGAGCACACTAGCCCCAGGAGCACACCGGCTCCTCAAACCATCGGAGACACTCTAGTCTCCCGGAACACTCCTGTTCCTGCAGCAATCACAGGTGGACCACTCACCTTCCGTAGGCGGCACCGACCTCTACCGTTCTCCACCTCCGGCTGCCAGGACCAACACGGTCAGCTTCAAGTTCCGCCTTCTGGACCCCGGCGTAAGATCCGAACCGGGACCTCTCCCGATCAGCAGGGTGGGGCAGCGCTGCGAGAACCAAGCTCGGCATCAAATGGGATCCCGGACCCACCGTGCCGACCAGCGGGTCCCCGGTCTTCTGCTACCCACTTACGGGTGAGAAAGATCCTTATCGCGGGGTCCCTATTCGGGCGCCATCAGATAAGCGTGGCTCAAATCCACCCGAGTGACTTACAGCACTCACCTATAATTACCTTATAGGAAGTCAGCCGGACAGTGGAGAAGTATAAACAAAAGTCTTTATTAGGCCAAATAACACTCATATGAGAGGGCCCTGTCCGACCTCACTCCTAGGAGTGCGAACGAGAGGACTGACTCTCTGCATCACAGCAATACATTATAATGCAATACAGTAAATAGGGTACGCCCCTTGTGGAAAACTACTGAGCCCCAGACCAGTGAACAATGCTCTCATACAGCAGGCATCTGCACCTGCGAGGGATACATTATTATCTCTGCTGAAGGCCATGGAGCTAGGCTTCGGCGCCTCTGGGCATGAGAACATTGCAGATAGCGGAACTTGTTAGTTTCGGCCACAGTAAGCCGAGAAACGAAAACTGCTGTCTTAGTATATTTCTGTATTCCTGCGGGAGGGGCATGAGCGAGCAGAACCCGCAGGCACAGAGAGTTACACAAAATGGTGGCACACAGGCTAAGCTAAGAAACTAATATGGTCACGCATACATTTGAATATAGGCAATAAGGAAAAATATGAATTCAGCATAAGTGCATTTACGTAAATGCGTCAGTTAGTCATATGATGCTAACACACACGTCATCATAGGGTAATTAGAGCATCGAAAAGTGAATTCTATCAGCAGCATCAGCATAAAAATGCGGCCCATTTACAACATGACACATCCAGGGAGATGTGTCACGTTGTACAGCTCTGCGTCTTATTATACCTGCGTCAGGTATAATGTAAGCAGGGTGGGCGTTCCAATGCAAAAAAGCCTCATAGAAGTGAAGCAGTGAAAGCTACAAGATTTCACTGTGCCACTTCTAGGGCACCACTGAGTCAAATTATTACGCCTGCTTCAAGCAGTGTCGCAGCACATTGAGGATAAGCCCTCCCTGCATTGCTGGAGTTAGGTCGTGCTTGCGACACGACTCCAGCAATGCATGACTTTTGCGTCGACAGATGCTTCACACTTTCTGACGCATCTGTCAATCCTTGCTCCATGGTGCGCCGTATTGTAAATACGGCGCATCCCTAGTGGCGCAAGGGGTTCTCAGGGTGGCGCAGGGAAAGTAACGCATCTTTACAGATGCATCCCTTTCTTGTAAATCTACCACCTAGTCTGCTCAGGCATGCCGTTATATAGGACAAGGAGTTGCCTAATACAGCACAAAGGTATTCTCTATAGGGCTCTAAATCTCGGTTGTCCTTATGCAAATCCAATGTAAAAATTGGCTTTAAGTTGGCAATATTAGTGACTAATTTTAAATTCAAGTCAAGTCTTAGAGGAGTCAACGGTGCACTTGTTGGGAGTTTCAGCAATGTTTTAATAAAAGTATTCTCTCCTTTTTCAAAGGTATTCAATTCCGCTGCACAGAGAGCTGCACCAGGAGCTTGCACCTTATACACCTCCATGGCACGTAATTCAGAGTAAGATTAAGCTTGGTTATTAAATCTAATAATTGCTGAAGCTCGATGTTTAAAAATTAGGCAGCTTTTCTCATTTTGGTCTTTCCAATTATGAGAATCAGTAAGTCTCACCCCTAAATAATCAAATTCAGCTATCCTCTCCAAAACCTTACCTTCCAGGTCTACACTGCCCTTTGCTTTTTTCCTCAGTTTATTTCTAGCCCTTGTCTCTTGCAAAAAGAGAGCAAATCTGCAAGAGGGAACTTAAGCTCTTTGGTGTTATCGAGAGGAGATGAGTATCATCAGCAAATAATAATCCTGCGACCTTCGATCCAGTTATTTATTTTCACATTCCATTAGATATGGGATACAGCCATTTAAAAACAGCAAGAATAGGGTCAGTGTCAGAACACAGCACTGGGAGACCCCTCTTCTGATTGAGAAATTCTCTGTAGTTTTCCCACTTGCCCCCACCTAACCTTGCCAGAGTTATCCATATAAAGCTGTTTAATCAAATGCAAGAGACTGGGTTGAACCCTCTCCTTATATAATATCTCCCAGAGCTTCCTCCTTGGAACTAGGTTGAATGATGCCTGCAGATCTACAAACAAGGCATACAGACTGTCTCAGTCTATGGTTAGGAAGAGGAACACCTGATCTAACATGCTAGTGCTTGCTTTATAACCAGTTTGATAATGAGTAAGCACCTTATTTTCAGATATCCACTCCCAGAGAATAGTAAGAATGTGTTTTCTGTAAACCTTTTGGCTATTGTCAATGAGGCTTATAAGGCGATAATTGGATGTTGTACTTCTAATCCCCTTCTTTAAAATCTGTATAATTTCCACTCCCTTCCAGGAATTTGTAATTGGGGATCCTGCTGCTATGGCATTAGATAACCTGCCTAGGTGTGGCCCTGATATTACTGTCTCTGTACGATACAGGTTCACGGTAATCTTGTCAAGGCCTGGGGCTTTTCCAAGTTTTTGGCCAAGTATTGTACTTATGGTCTCTTCCAATGTAAACTAATTGTTTTCTCTATTGTCCCCCTCATTCTTATTAGATAATTTGGGCAGTATGTTATCAGTGTTGCCTTCACATAGAGACTCAGAGTAAAGTGCTGAGAAATATTCCAACCACTTCTCTGGTTGAATATGGATTTCTGGTTCGAGTGGACCTTACGAACTCTTGTGTGTCACTACATGGCAGAAGTCCCTACTATCTTTCATATTGGCCATATCCTGTAGATCTCCCCAAATGTTATTTTCCCACTTCATCTTGCAGGTTTTGATCATAGTTTTATACTTCTGCCGGCATTCAATTATGCCACTCCTACCCCCATTATTTTATAGCCTTAATGAGTGCATTTTTTGCCATCTTGAAATCACGGTTAAACCATTCATGCGACTTAGCAAGGCATATACAATATTTATTAACCTTCTGAAAGACTTTATTACATTTAGTAAACAACTATTCATGGACAACCAGAGAGATTGTGCAAGCCTGGTACTCTAGGGAGGAAAAGGCTGAAACTAGTATGTCACAAATCACTTGTATAAAATTCATCGAATTATATATTTACACCCATTTTACATTTCACCTGTTTTTAGATTATACTAATGTTTCAGAGGGTAATTCATAAGAACATGTCAAGTCTCTAATTGGGGACATCTTTAATTCTAGCAAGAGAAGATCATGGCCACTTTCTTTTCTTTCAATGACTTTCATATCAGTCATTATGTGCTAGATTCTAAGTTCGATCGAAATATAATCAATTATCAATATTCCTTACATAATCACCTCTTCTAAAAGTCAGTTTATTTAGCACATTGCTCTGATGGAGAGCGGTCACTGCATGCTCTTGGGCCATAATGATTAGTAATATACTAGCTACTATAAACACCTGGTAGCTTTTATTCTATTTCCCCTACTGTCAATGTTGTCAAAAAGAAGGATGATACTCATCGGCAATGGTATGCTGACCTGGGCACTTTGACTCTGCCAGAGACATCGGTGATATATAATCACCTTGCCCTTTAAGAAAGAAAGCCTTCACACCTGTTAGCCATCTAAAAGATCACATGCATATAAAAACGCTTCTGGTTCGAGTACACGGACCTTTCCAAACGGACGAGCTACAAGACGCCAGAGGTATCGCCAAACATCCAGCTTCTATAAGGTATGTGCGTTACGAACGA
This sequence comes from Lissotriton vulgaris, assembly GCF_964263255.1. Classification (NCBI taxonomy): domain Eukaryota; kingdom Metazoa; phylum Chordata; class Amphibia; order Caudata; family Salamandridae; genus Lissotriton; species Lissotriton vulgaris. The sequence continues at coordinate 969,453,268 of NC_141698.1, forward strand.
CCGAATGCTACACCCCCGAGAATCATGTTTAGTTCGCACGAGCGACTTTAATCAAAACCCTTTGAAATTATCTTTTGCTAGATTTAAGAAAACACGTATTTACGGGCGAAACCTTGCCGTATCAACTCTTAAAGAAATAGTGCAAGATTCCAGAATCGTAAAGTACAACTTGAAGGCACTATTATCAGGTAAAATGTATCGCCTTTCGGCATGCGCGCAACACCCATTGGGCTCACCGGGCTTCAGCCCCCCCCCCCCCCCCGTCGCCTCCTCTGCCCGGGCTAAGATTACACGCACTGAAATGGTGCAAGATAGCATCCGATCGGAGAATGATTTTTTTAATGCTTTCAGAGAGGCCCAGCAGCCCGAGCCAGCCAGCCTCTGCTTCAGTGAGTGACCTCCTGCCCCCACCTCTTGTTTTCCTTTACAGTGGCACCGCGAGGTGAAATCCTTGCCTGAAGGCAGGGATTTCACCTAAGCACTTGATCGCTTGTGAGCATGGGGTGTGAAGTGCACAGCAGGGGGAAAGGGCTGGCCAGTTAAGGTGATGCTTTTCCTTTGTAAAGGAATTTCTGCTGGCGTCATAGCCCATGGGGTGCTGTCTGTGCACTTGTATAGATGTGTATTTCATACAAGTGCGCAGACAGCAACCCCTGGGCTATGACGCCAGCAGGAATTAATTTACAAAGGAAAAGCATCACTTGCACTGGCCATCCCTTTGCCCCTGCTGTCTGTGTACTTGGATGGAATTCACATCCAAGGCGCTGCTCACCAGATAAATGGTGAACAGGGCCATGGATCTTTCTATTTTCGCATCCAAGGGCACCAGGGAAGAAGCAGAGGAGGCCCAGGCAAGGAGAATCCAGGAGCCATTTGACCCCCACCTATCTACTCTGAGACCTTCGAGGGGCTGGATGCCAGGACACAGTGCTGCTGATCAACCAGCCTCCACAGTATAGTATCAGAGGAGCAGGCAGCAGTTTTTTCATTTATGTAAGTCCCAGTAACTTTAATGCATTTTTCAGTACAGCATTACCTACTGCCTGCATGTCTAGGTTACTTTGAATGTTGTTCTTGACTTACATACATAGAAACGTCAAAGAGGACAGTCCCCTCCAAATATGCAAATGTAGTGTAAGTTTGTAGTGTTCATTTTTTTTTTGTGGTGGTAGTGGGTAATTTTAGAGTTCAGGGTGGGTGTGGGTTTTAGGGTGCCAGTGAGTAATTTTATGGTTTAGGGTGGGTTACGGATTGGGGTGCCAGGGGATAATTTTAGGGTTCTGAGCGGGTATAGGTTTTGGGATTCCAGGGGGCAATTTTAGGGTTTAGGGTGGGAATGAGTTATGGGGTTTCAGGGGGGAATTATGGTTCAGGGTTGGTATGAGTTATGGGATGCCGGGGGGAATTTATGGTTCAGCATGGGTATGGGTTTTGGGGTGCCAGGGGTAATTTTAAGGTTCAGGGTGGGTGTGGGTTTTGGGGTGCCATGGGATTAATTTTAGGGTTCAGCGTGGGTATGTGTTTTATAGTGCCAGGGGTAATTTTAGGGTTTAGGGCAGGTGTGGGTTTTGGAATGTCAGGGGGCTATTTTAGGGTTCAGGGTGGATATGGGTTATGGGGTGCCAGAGGGGAATGTATGGTTCAGCATGGGTATGGGTTTTGGGGTGCCTGGGGTAACTTTAAGGTTCAGAGTGGGTATGGGTTTTGGGGGGCAAGAGGGTAATTTATGGTTCAGCATGGGTATGGTTTCTGGGGTGCCAGGGGTAATTTTAGGGTTCAGGGCTGGTATGGGTTTTAGGGTGTGAGGGGGTTAATTTTAGGGTTCAGCGTGGGTATGTGTTTTGGGGTGCCAGGGGTAATTTTAAGATTCAGGGTGAGTATAGGTTTTGGGGGGCAAGGGTGTAATTTTAGGAATCACTGCGGGTATGGGTTTTGGGGTGCCAGGGGTAATTTTAGGGTTCAGGGTGGGTATGGGTTTTGGGGTGCCAGGGGTAATTTTAGGGTTCAGGGCGGGTATGGGTTTTGGGGCTCCAGGGGGTTGATTTTAGGGTTCAGGGTGGTAATGGATTTTGGGGTGCCAGGGGGTAATTTTAGGGTGTGGGGTGGGTATGGGTTTTGGGGTGCTGGGGGGGATAATTTTAGGAATCAGGATGGGTATGGGTTTTGGGGTACCAGGGGTAATTTTAGGGTTCAGGGCGGGTATGGGTTTTAGGGTATGAGGGGGTTAATTTTAGGGTTCAGCGTGGGTATGTGTTTTGGTGTGCCAGGGGTAATTTTAGGATTCAGGGTGAGTATGGGTTTTGGGGGGCAAGGGTGTAATTTTAGGGATCACTGCGGGTATGAGTTTTGGGGTGCCAGGGGTAATTTTAGGGTTCAGGGTGGGTATGGGTTTTGGGGTGCCAGGGGTAATTTTAGGGTTCAGGGCGGGTATGGGTTTTGGGGCTCCAGGTGGGTGATTTTAGGGTTCAGGGTGGTAATGGGTTTAGTGGTCCCAGGGGGTAATTTTAGGGTTTGGGGTGGGTAAGGGTTTTGGGGTGCCTGGGGGGGTAATTTTAGGGATCAGGATGGGTATGGGTTTTGGGGTACCAGGTGTAATTTTAGGGTTCAGGGCAGGTATGGGTTTTAGGGTGTGAGGGGGTTAATTTTAGGGTTCAGCGTGGGTATGTGTTTTGGTGTGCTAGTGGTAATTTTAAGATTCAGGGTGAGTATGGGTTTGGGGGGCAAGGGTGTAATTTTAGGGATCACTGCGGGTATGGGTTTTGGGGTGCCAGGGGTAATTTTAGGGTTCAGGTGGGTATGGGTTTTGGGGTGCCAGGGGTAATTTTAGGGTTCAGGGTGGGTATAGGTTTTGGGGTGTCAGGGGGTAATTTCAGAGTTCAGGGTGGTAATGGGTTTTAGGGTGCCAGGAGTAATTTTGGGGTTCAGTGTGGGTATGGGTTTTGGGTTAATTTTAGGGTTCAGGGTAGGTATAGGCTTTGGGGTGCCAGGGGGGCAATTTTAGGGTTGGTATGAGTTGAAGGGTTGTAGGGTTTTAAGGAAATGTGGGTGTGTGTGTGTGCATATAAATGCATCAAATTAACAAAAATGTGTGCTTTAATTGTTGTCCAGTTTCAAATGCAAAATTCACCACATTTTTTTCTCGGCTTGACCTGAGCATTAACCGATCCTGATTATCTGCCATTTTAGCTCCGCCCCATTGATTAACATTAGCCACGCCCCTTCATCTGCCATGTTAGCCCCCCCCGAAATTAAGACCTAGTTGCGCCCCTGCCTTTCGGTTAAAGTTAGACGTAAATAAAGCTAACAACATTGTCGGTATAATGTAAAAGCTGGAAACTATGTTATTTCAGATCAGTAGGAGCAGAGACCTTTATCATGACCTGTTTTAATCGGCGTTGCAGCTGCGTTTTATCAAATGTGTAACTTCAAACTGCAGGTAATATTTATAGGACTAATGTTAGTACATAGCAACTTTCGTTAGGTCGAGGAGTTGCTTACACATGATGCATCTCTTAGAATTCTCTTCTTAGAACGTTTCAAATAAGAAGTGGTTTTAAAAATTAGAACAAGAACATGTTAGGATCACCGCATTTAACAGAGGATTCGTTGAATATTGCTTCGTGCTTTAAAGGTAAATCTCGCGATAACATGCTGATTCCTATATAAGGTTACGTTTCTGAAGGTGCTATCTGTTTCTGACCCTGTGATCATTTCTTTATACAATCATTTTCTCTTTGGCAGTGTTGAATATTGATATTTATCAGGATTGGATGTGTACCCCACAAAATGCGGCATACTTTGAAAGACGCACTATGAAAGGCATACGAAGAAAAGATTAGGTACGCCTTAGAATGAGGATACGCTAAAATTGAATCCAGGGGCTTGTGCCCTTTGTTTAAATAAATGCATTGACAATATTTTTGTATTTTTTTATTATTAATTGAAGTGTGTTTGGTTTTCTGAACACATGTGTCGTCGCGTTTGTTTTCCCATTGCGTAACACCGTTTCAGCATTCATTAGTAATTTAAACGAAGCTAACTAAAACGCAGGGATACAAAGATATGTCTATATCAATTACCCTTTGACTGTGTGCTATACCAGGGGCCTGCGTGGCTTATATAGAGAACGTAAGGAGCATCTAACTTAAGACGGAAAATGAATAGACAGATAAAAAAGCGCGATAAGAGAGTGTTGACTATGATTCTGATCTAAAATATGTTAATCTGTTCGTTTACATGTCATTATCTTTATGTAGCAATAAAACGAAGTTCCCACCTTTACAAGTCAGACCTTTTTAAACGTCAGAAAATTCTTGTTTTCAAATCCAAAGGTAAGAGTCATAGAACCAGACATGTGGTAGCAAGAATACCTGAGGCTTATTTCAGCTTTATGTAACTTTTGTTTAAAATTGAATAATAGGACTCCACCTAGGAAATTCAATCTAAAATCAGCTAGGATAAAAAAGCACCAGTAAATTTTCACCCCCCCTTTTCCTCAACTTGTTTCTTTTTATCTACATTTCTATCAAAAATCTGTTCTCTTCTTTCCCACACTATGATTTTCTAAATATTGATATTAGTCTCCAGAATGTACATAACCACTTTGTTGGACACTGACTTTTTTGTAAATTAAAATGTAGATGTTTCTGTATTAGCGATGTATCATGTTGAACCACTATTTTTCTGGCAACAGATGGTAACACCACTGTGTTTAATAGTAATGAATACATTGTATCAGACATAAGGAGAGTCTTTTATATTTAAAAAACATTTTTTATCTGTTTGACTCTAGAATTCTGCTGAAATTGTCCTGATGAAGACACAATATATGTGTCGAAACGCGTTGACAGGAATCAGCCTCTCCAATTAATTTCGGGAATCACCAATGTTTTAATATCTCCCTGATCATTGTATATCAATTGGATTGAAGAATTGATTTTTAAAAATCTTTTTTAAAGACATATTTGTATTATTGAATATGTTCATATCACCTTTTATAAATATAATTACATTTCTCATGTTATCATAATTTGTTTGAGTTCTTTCTCCTTATGCTGTGTTTTCCTTTAACTATATCTTTTTTTCCCGGAGAAGTTGTTTTAATTAGCCTGGGTTTTACCTTTGCATAACATTGCTCTTGGGCCATAGGCCACTACAAGCTCTACTATTTGTAGATGATTTTACCCAAATAATGAACCTCCCTGACGGTCTACCCGCCGTAGATTCTTGAGCCTCAATGCAATATGTATTGAAACCTAATCTATATATTTGGTTAAACACCTATCACCCTTGAAAAATGCATAGATGATGGTTGTCAATGAATTGCCCCAATTCATCATCAGCTAGCTTTGATTTAATGCCTGCAATATTCCAATTCAATAATCTGATGTAATGAGTTGAAATTGATTTCTTCTAATATTTCTCTGTGAATCCCTGCTTAATGCAGGTCGTGTTTTCTTTAATCATTTAATTCTCGATGACTATGTTAGTTGAAATGCAATTTTCTTGTGTGAGTGGCAAAGAAGTTGCAACACCACCCTGGTTAGTACAATAAGTGCCTCAATCATGGCATGTGGGGTCCTTATCCACCACGTTCACAAAAAGGGTGGGGAAAGTCAATCTAGAGCTATTATATCCCCTCCTGCAGGTGCTGTTACGGTCTTTGATTTTGCCATAATAGCTTCATAATTGTTACTGGTATTATGCCTTGGTCTCTCCTGGCTATTCCTCAGGAGTTCCAACTTGAACTGAATTTCAGAACACTTGGGGGGGGAATGTACGTTGATCTAACCTAATTAACCCTTCAACAAGCTCAGTATCAATTACTTTTATTTGAATACAATCCCACTCTCCCCTATCAGCTGTATGGCGTTTTACATAGACACTGTCAGAGGGAACGATTGAATAACAATGTCAAACATTACTTGTCCAGTGGGCAACTTTCTTCAAAGAACTCTGATTTCAGTGGCACCCTTTGGTAATTATTGAACTTTAGTCATACACACCAATTTTCCAGGATAAGCTTGTGTGGCACAAAGATTATATGAATTTGGACTGAAGGCACATTGCCGTGGGGGGGTTGGTGGCTGTAAAAATGATTTTTAGAATGTGAACAAAGGGCCCTAAAATCGTTAGGATCCAAAGATAGCTTTCTTGAGTGCAAGTTATAACTGTTTCCTCCTGTATGGACACATTCAGGAATTCTAAATCCTCTGAGGGTACTATTTTCACGCCTTGTCGAAGAATTTGAGATTTGAGGGTCAAGCTTGTTCATAATAGTTCCTCTAGAATACGCAAGGATTTATAATTATAACAGGACTCCCTGTGTACTTTACCTAACAGATCTATTTGCCTTAGAATTGCATGTTTTAAATCACGTATCTCCCCTCTCAAAACAGATAAAGGATCTACTTCCTCTGCTAGTGTTGTTGATCCAGAATCGATGGTTGGATCTTACACTCTAGGCTTATTTACAGAGTTCGATGGATGCTTGGGGACTGAATGGGGTAACAATGTTTTAGACTGGAGGGCATCAAATTGATTTGAACACTATACATTAGATAATATTTACACATTCTCTGTGTTGCGAAGTGTTAAACATTCGTCCATAGTGGGAAGGATTAATTTCCCATTGAGATTTTGATTGGCTGGTTAATTAATTGGACTCGGTGTCTTAGCCTTTTTCATAAAGATTACAGCCACCATTTTCCCTCTAGTTGCAACCTCCTTGTGTAGAGCATTACTTTCCAATATATATTCTACTTCCTCAATTAGGTTGTCTGTATCCCTGACTGTGCACTCCTCTGCTGCATGTTTACACTGTTTCTTCTCCGAGGTAGCACAAGTAGGGCTGGTGGCTGCTTTTATTTTCCCTATTAAGATTGATGATTTTTAATGAAGGCAAAACACATTAGCTTGATTCCTTGAGGCGTGGGTAAGTGTCTGTGTCCTCAAAAACTAGAGCCAAGGGGAATGACCCTGCTCGGCATTATCCTGGCTTTGGCATATGCAGATGGCTCACCCTTGGCCCGGGTGAGGCCTGCAGGCGTCCCATGCAGTGGGTGTTGTGCAGAAGCTTTATAGCGCTGTTCGCTTTGGGGGCTTTCCTCCTCCTTAGCACCTCCTCCTGGCAAGCAAGGTCTCCTGGGACTCTGAGTCCCCAAACAGCAATACAGGTGCCCCATTGCACAGTTGTTGTGCACAGAGGCGTAACACAGGCCCCCGCAGCCCACGCGGTGCGGGGGGCCCGAAGCTCCAGGGGGCCCCCTCGGCACTGCAACCTGTCTGGAGAGCTCCTAATTTAGCCCGGAGGGGGGCCCTCTACATACCTTGCAGGGAGGCCCCCTCAATTTTCGTTACGCTAGTGGCTGTGCAGGTACTCTATTGTGCTGTGCATGTTGGGGGCCGTCCTCATCCTTAGCCCCTCCTCCTGGCATGCAAGGTCTCCTGGTACTATGAGTCCTCAAACAGAAAAACAGGCTATTTCAGTTGTCTACTCCTGATTCAATGGCTTTCCTCCATATTCTTGTATTTGTCCTGCTTAGGAGCATTTATAGTCTCACAGCATTCTGAATAGATGAGTTGTATCCTTCCATTGAATACATTTTTTGGAGTAGCACCGTAATGCAGTACTTTTATATTTGCATATTTTAGTGTGCAGCATATTTTTCTTATATTATAATTTTCCAATGGGCAGGGTTTTACGTGTGCCGGGTCCGTCTGGGTCCCAAACCCACTAGTAATTACAAATTGACATTAAAATGGGCCCCTATGAGGTCTAATACCCATGTCTTTAACTTTACATGTAAAAAGACTGGTTCATTTCTGAGCAATCATTGTAAAAACCATCAAGGTAATCCATGGCAGCGGCACGATCCTGGTTTACATTACACTAAAGACAACAGTCATGAAGCTGTTCAGAATACATGCTCATCCAATCCTTGGACTCTCTACAAATTGCATGGAGCAATGGTCACGTGCGTCACTTTCTACTATGATTCAATTCAAAAGTGTCTTAAGGAGGTACACAGCTGTTGAAATATCGTCAGGGAGATGTAAAAGATAATGCAGTGCTTACAGGTGACTGGGTAATAATATGTGTGTGTAGTGGGATGTTGAAGTGAAGGAGATGCAAACAAGTACATGCAGGAGACAGTGAAAAGAGGGTACTGAATAGGAAAGAGGTGAGATTTGAGATGCACATGAAGGATTTCAGAAAGATGAAAGAAAAAGGGTGTGTGTGAGACACTACAGAGGTCAGTGGTGTGCCGGGAAGTATGGAAGTGATTGATAGGGCATGGTCCATTAGACAGAGGTCTATTTTTTAGGATACATCTAACCACAAGAATTTTAGATTTGTTTTACACCAATGAATTGGGAATTGTGTTTTTTTATTTATCTCTTCTGGATTTTTAACTGCCTGTATATTTCATGAGGTATGAATTTAATAATGTTTTAAATTATTTATGTATGTACATGCTTTTATGAGAATTCTCGAATAAAGCCTCTTGAACTGACGGGAAGTGATTGATATACTCAAGAAACCACTACCCCTTCCACAGACATTAGAAATGGTTATTTCACAGTCTCATATTTTCAGAATTGAAATATTGTTGTTGGACCTGGGCCTTTGTGCAGTGAAATCCCCAAACCTTTTGCCTTCTTCCTCCTATTTCTTCTGACCTGTTTGTGTTGTTTTTAGGGCTCTGGGCGCTTTACCACTGCTAACCAGTGCTAAAGTGCATTTGCTCTGTCTAAATTGTATTGGTGATTGGTTTATCCATGATTGGCACATTTGATTTACTAGAATGTCCCTAGTAAAGTGCACAAAGTGTGCCCAGGGCCTGTAAATCAAATGCTACTATTTTGCCTTCAGCATGATTAGGCCTGCAAACATGTCTCAGACCTGCCACCTCAGCGTCTGTGTGTGCAGTTTTGAACTGACATTTCGACCTGGCAAGTGCACCCCCTTACCAGGCCCAAACATCCCTTTTACTACATGTAAGTCACCCCTAAGGTAGGCCCGAGGTAGCCCCATGGGCAGGGTGAAGTGCATTTAAAAGATCACACATATACTTGTGTGTTTTACATGTCCAAACAGTGAAATCCTGCTTATTTTGTTTTTCACTATTGCAAGGACTATCTCTCCGATAGGGTAACATGGGTTTTGTCTTGAAATATCTTTTAGATTTAATTTCCTATTGGGAACTGATAGAGATTTGGGGGCATATTACCAAGCAATAGCGATAATTATGGCTATTGCTTGGTTAGAGACAAAAATTTACCGGTGAGCTGCGACGATTTTTATCGCAGATAAACCTTGGTATTACCAAGGTTTATCGCAAATGCGATAAAAAACGGCCGCAATGCATGAATATCGCTGAAAAGTCAGCGATATTCATGCATTACCGAGCTAATGCTCTTGGCCATGTTATCCACCTCCCATTGTATAACATGGCTAAGAACTGCTCAGGGCAGGTGTTAGCTTTGGGAGATATTCGCGCTTAGCGCGAATATCTCCAAAAGTTGGTAATAGGAGATAGCGATGTTAGCGACTGTTTCCAGTCGCTAACATCTTGGCACGCCCACTTTGCATGTCATTAGTGATAAATATCACTGACATGCAAAGTGGGGCCCAAGATGGTCGCTATCTCCTACTAGCTGTCGCTAACTGGTGTTAGCGACAGCTAGGTAATAGGGAGATACTTTTATCTCCGCTTTCTTGGCTTTTAAAGCCAAAAAAGCGGAGATAAACCCCCTTGATAATATGCCCCTTGGAGTTTGGGATCTCTGAACTCACAATTTAAAAGTACATCATTTGGTGAAGTTGGTTTGTAAATTGTGTGTTTGATAATGCCACTTTTAGAAAGTGTTAAATCTAGAATGTGGATCTGCACACCTATTTAGCTAGTGTTAATCACGTGTCCTCATATATTAGCAATCTTTGCGTGCTTCTGGATTTGAGGGAAAGTGCCCCCTCCCCCTCTGGATGCTATAATGTACGTAAGAGACCTGGGAAAACCCTGGGCTACCAGATGCACAGCATGTGGGCTTTACGCCTTTACGAAAATTATATTCCAAACAATAATCTAATGATATGACTGTATAATCACATTGTTTTAATTCACAACGTTATTCAATACTTTTCAAAACATATCTGAAAACATTACAATGTTTTATTATATAGCACTGATGTCCTTATGTTAAAAAAACATAAATCAATATTGTTGCATACTTTCAGCAAATTTCACTGTTTGTAAAGGTACACTAATACATAAACTTAAAAAAATGTAACTAAATGAAGGTTCTTGATCCTGCCAGTAGCATATGCTTGTCTCAAAGATTAAGCCATGCACGTGTAAGTACACACAGCCGGTACAGTGAAACTGCGAATGGCTCATTAAATCAGTTATGGTTCCTTTGATCGCTCGGGAAACAAGAACCTTCATTTAGTTACATTTGGGCTCTTGTTCATTCACTCTAGACAGTCACACAAAGGGAGCTGAGGTATGCCCTGCATGGATCTTCCTGGGCTAGAGTGGTGGGACGAGTTGTCACTGACACCTGAATAGGGCTGACCTGTCCTCACACAAAGCTGTCTCCACCCCCCCTGTAGTGTGTCTGGAGCCAGGTCAGGGAAAGGCAGGGCCTTGTGCACTACAAAGACTTTCCTTTGAAGGTTGCCTACTTCAAAGGCAGAAAGAAGTATACGTATTGGACTTCTGACACTCTCAAATCAGAACACTTCTGTACTGAGGACTTCTGCCAGGAAGAAGAGCTGGATTCGGTAGGAGGGACTGCCATTCTGACTGTTGTTTTGTGTGCTGGCCTGCTGCTTGATGCTTCTGTCCTGGGAGTGAAAGGACTAGACTGTGCTTTCTGTATTCTACTTCCAAGGTTCTCAAAGGGCTTGTGTGTGCTTGCCTCCTGTTAAGAAGTTGCAGGGCCATCCAAGACTTCACCTACCAGTGCCGGGGTTCTTCTGCTGAGAGTCCTGACTTGCCAAGTGGTGCCAAATCCAATTCCTGGGCCCTGGGAAGTAGAATCTGGTGAACTGAAGGAGAAAATCCACACATCGACAACCTGCATCTGTTTTTATTAGCGCATCACTACATACTTCGACACATCACCCCTGCCAGCACCGGAGTGTGGTTCCCGTTTGACACATCAACCACAGCTTACACCACAGGCCCCAGCTTTCCTTCTCAGTACGTCAGAAGAACCACTACAGTGTGACTTTCGAGCACTGCATTACCAAAGTCTTTGATGCACCTCTCCAACTCAGATACAGTGCCTCCTTCATTGCTGTTGAACTGACGCAGCGAGCCTGGATTTTCGAAGCATCATCCCTGGGCGCTGATTTCTTCATCGACGTTGCCCAGCAATAAGGAACCAAGGTCCGTGTCTGGAGATCGACACATTACCTCCCCTTCCAGTAAGAAACCGACACATAGCCTTTCATGACAGCATGGAACAGATGATCACCTCCCCTGCATGGCAGTAAGGAACCAACGCATCACCTCCCTTGGCAATAAGGAACTGATGCATCACCTCCCCCGTGGGTAAGGCACAGACACATCGCTTTGCTTTTCTGGCACCTCACCTCCCGTGCACCTGCTTCGTCTTTGAAATGTTGACGCATCCAAGGTACTTGGTGCTACAAGAAATGCATCCATAGATGTCTATAAACTGAACCTATTCAATCTTTGAAAAGTGACATCTCTACTTGTATTTGTTTGATTTTTGTCGTTTTGGTCTTGTTTTATTCAGATAAATATTGGCTATTTTTTAAACTGGTGTGGACTCATTTTGTAGTGTTTTCACTGTGTTACTGTGTGTGTATGTACCCATGTTTTACACATTGCCTCTGAGATAAGCCTGACTGCTCATGCCAAGCAACCAAGGAGGTGAACTGGGGTTATTTTAGCGGTGTGACTCTCTTATACTTACTAAAGTGAGGGTCCCTACCTGGGCAGGGTGCAAACCACTGCCAACTAGAGACCCCATTTCTAGCAATTGTCAATTATAATCGTTTACAACAAAATCATTTTTCTCATTTATCTGATACTGCCAACAAGCATTGGCAAAACCATCAGGTCTGGCTTGTTTTAGGTGCATTTCCATTACAGTGTATATATTATTGGATGCAATATCAGAATGCTCAGAGAGAGGCAACAATACTGGTTGGTGGGAGACTATGGGAATTACAGTATTTTAGTTTACATATATCATGCCACACCCTAAATTGCATAGGCCATGCCCCTTTTTTTTTTAGGTTCAAGTTTATTGATACCCAACAGAAAATACAAAGTGAAATGCATAAGAGAAAATATAATACAAGGAATACTGGAATAATATAATGCAAAATAATAGAAAAGCGGAATCAATAAACGATACACTCTCGTTCATGAAAAAAGGAATGAGAGAGGGAAAAAATTAAAATAAAAAAAAGTAAACAAGAAGATCAAAGTCAATTATAGCAGCAAGTGCACAGATTACATTGAATGCAAAAGAGTAAGCAAGCAGATAATCATATAAATAACAGATGGTAGAATAAAAAATGGAATAGGAATGGGCAAAAAGACAACGATGTAATATTCAAGGGGGTTTACGAACTGCATCTGGTAAGTTAAAGGGAGCAATGGTGACAGGAGGGGGAGAGGGGGAAGAAGTGGAGGAAAGGTAATCGGTGAGTGGAATCCAAAGGAGGTCACGTTTGATGGCAAGGGAAACAGGGGATACATAGTTGGTATCTAAACGATGATTAAAGCAAATAGCATTCCACCAGGCCGAATAAGTAAGTTTTGAGGAATCTTTCCAATTGGAAGTAATTAAGTGGAAGGCTACAGCAAGAAAAAGGTCAAACAACTTATAGTGAGAAGGGGATTGAGGTAACTCTGGAGAGAGGGAGCCGAGGAAAGCAATGGATGGAGTGAAGGGAAGTTGAAAATGGAAAATAGTGGAAATACGTGACCAAATACCACGCCAAAAGAAGGTAACATTAGGGCAGTGAAATAACATATGGGACAAATCAGCTGAAGAGGATGGACAAGACCAACATGTCGGAGAAAAATCAGGGGAGAAAGAAGCCAATTTAGATGGAGAGAACAATAATCTTTGATAAATAAAATAAAGGGTTTGTGTGGTATTGGCAGCGCGAGAGGTTTTGTGAATCTTATTCCAAAGCTTATCCCATAAAGAGACAGGCCACGTGACTGATAAATCTTGTTCCCAGGCCAGTTCAGTGCGGGATTTAGAGCGCTCCGAAGGTGTTAGTAAGCAGGAGTAGATACGAGAAGCAGAAGGAGAAGAATTTAAGAGTGGAGACAAAAGAGGGTAGAGTGGGGGAAATTCAGAAGAAGCAGGAAGGGAATGAAGGAAAGAAAGAAGTGCAGGGAGAAGTAGATTATATTGTTTGTGAAAAGAGTTGGGAAGCAGATAACGGGATTGCAATTCAGAGAAGGATAAGGGAACTCCGTCACAAAGCAACTGCGAAATCCACTTTACGCCTTTAGAGTGCCAGGATTTCCAACAGAAGGAACGATTTTTAATACGGAACTGTTTATTGTGCCAAATGGGTTGGTGAGATAAAGAAGCGGAGGAAGGATAAGTAGAGGGGATGAGGGGAGTAAGAATATGACATGAGTGCGCAATAATAGGAGATCGCAAGAAAGAAGTATGAGCCGAAAATGCGAGGATTTCTGAAAAGTCAAAGGGAGAGATGAAAGACTTTTCCAAGGATAGCCAAATTAGTGGATAGGTAGGGGGATCTGTAGATATCCAACGAAGAGTCTGCCTCTGGGAAAAGGAGTGATGATAAGTTTTGAAACTTGGGAATTTCAATCCTCCTTGAGACTTGTCCTTTTTAAGAAAGGAGAGCGCAAATCGAGGAGGTTTGTTCTGCCAAAGAAATTTAGACAGAAGAGAGTCTAATCGTTTAAAATAATAATGAGGAATACGGACAGGAATCGTAGAAAGGGAGTATAAGATAATAGGGGCTAGCATCATCTTAATCGAGTCTAGTCTCCCCCACCAAGAAAGAAATAGTGGATTCCATTTAGAGATAGAATCCGAGATTTTCTTGGAGATACAATCAAAGTTGAATTTTAGAGTGTCTGAAATGGAAGAGGAAAACCAAAGGCCTAAATATTTAATTTTTGAAGGTTGCCAGGAAAACCCAGTCTGATCAAAGTAATGCCGTAGGCAGGAGACATTAAGGGGAAGGATCTCGCACTTATCACGATTAAGACGATATCCTGAAACTAAGGAAAAAGCTTCAACTTGACTAAGAAAAGAGGGAATAGTAGATTCAGGATTGGAACATTAAAAAAGAATATCGTCTGCATAGACTGATAACTTGACTTGGGCAGGGCCTGGGTTGAAACCAGTAATAAGATTATCTTGTCTAATTTTTGTTAAAAAGGGCTCAAGTGCAACAATAAACAATAAGGGGGAAAGAGGGCATCCTTGACGAACCCCTCTGGAGAGGGAAAAATAATCGGAAACTTTACCATTAGCGAAAATAGAAGCTTTGGGGCCAGAATATAGGAGAGCGATGAGGGAAATTAATTTTGGGGGGAAGCCAATCCAGGAAAGAGCACGGAACATAAATTCCCAGCTAATACGGTCAAAGGCCTTTTCGGCGTCAAGAGCGATGGCAGCTAAGCGGTATTGAATAGTGGAAGCTCTACTAAGGACATTAAAGAAAACTCTTGAGTTATCAGATGATAAGCGACCTTTGACAAAACCAGATTGCTCTGGACCAATGAGTTCAGGTAAAATGGGATCTATGCGGAGGGCAAGTAATTTGGCAAAGATTTTGTAATCCGTATTTACAAGGGAAATGGGTCTATAATTCTTGCATAGGGTAGGGTCTTTGTTGTCTTTAGGAATGAGGCATATCATTGCTTCTTGAAAAGTACCTTGAGAAGAGCCGTCAGAGATAAAGGAATTGAAAAGAGAAAGTAAATGGGGTAGGAGTTGCTTGGAGAAATGGCTATAAAATTCAATGGTAAACCCATCAGGTCCAGGGGCTTTGCCACGACGGAGAACTGAAACTGCGTGAGAAATTTCTGCTAAAGTGACGTTCGATTCAAGCGGGGAAAAGTCAACATGGGAAGAGGAAGGGGGGGTGAGAGAATGAAAATAAGAAGTCAAATCATCAGGAAGAGGAGGGGATTCAGGGGTATAAAGTTGCTTATAGAAAGAAACAAAATTATTTAGAATGTCTTCATCTTTGAAGTGTGAGATTCCATCCGAATCAGTGATGGAGGTAATCCGGGTCCTATCTTGACGTGTTTTTAGATAGTTGGCTAAAAGTTTACCCATCTTGTTTTGACCGCCATAGTAGCGGGCACTGCATTTTAAAAGATAGGAGGATGCGGCATCAGTGGAGGACTTATTAAAAGCAACTTTCGCAGAAATAAGATCCTTAAGAGAAGAATCAGAGGGGGATTGATAGTAGGAATATTCTAATTTTTTGATTTTTGCTAAAAGGAGGGAAGATTGACGTTCGAAACCTTTCCGTTTTTTAGATACAAAATTAATTATAAAACCTCTAGCTGTTGCTTTGAAGGAGTCCCAAATCATGACAGGGGAGGAGTCAGGGGTAGAATTAGTGTGAAAAAAGTCAGTAATAAAAGCACCGAACTGGTCTGTGAACTTGGAGTCAGCCAAGAGAGAGTTGTTAAATCGCCAGGTGAGGGGTAGAAGGGTATCAGGTCGAAGTCTACGAGGACAGGGGCATGATCGGATATGAGAATGGAGCCAATTTCAGAAGCAAGGGCACATTGGGTAAGGGATTTACTAAGGAAAAGGTAATCGATACGGGATTGGGTTTTGTGAGGAGGAGAAAAATAACTGTATTCTTGGAGATCAGGGTGACAGAGTCTCCAACTATCAGTTAGGGAATTACGACGAATAGCTGAGGTAAATTGATTATGCATTTTGGATCGAATGAAGGTAACTGGGGAATGTCTGTCAAGGAAGGGATCATGGATCTGATTACAGTCACCACCAAAAATAATATAATTATCGTTTAGGGAAACCAATTTATCTGAGATGAGGGGCCAAAAGGTATGATCAACATTAACTGGAGCATAAACATTAAAAATAACAATAGGCACATTATCAATCTTCATTCTTAATAGTACATAATGACCATCAGTATCAATTTCAAAATGAGAATCAGTAACAGCAAATTTTTTATGAACAAGTATAACTACGCCATTCTTTTTCCCCAAAGAGGGAGAAGAAAAAGTATGGCCGACCCAAAGTCTTTTTAGTTTAGATGATTCAGTATCATTAAGGTGGGTGTCTTGTAACATGGCGACATCAGTTTTTAATTTAGCTAAATGAGCTAATACTCGCTAATTGGTCTATTTAAACCTTTAACATTCCAAGATGTAACTCTGAATGATATATAGTAAAAGCATTAAAAGAGAACAGAATGCAAACAATGCAATAAAAAGTGCAAAAGGAATAACTGTAATGGAGAGAAAATATGAGGTAAAGGAATAGGAGGAAATGGTGAAAAAGAGAGAAAAAGGGATCAAAAAAGTTGAGAAAAGAGATAGGGAAAGAAATGGAGGGAAAAAGAAATCTAAGGGGAAGTATCAAGAAAAAGGAGAGAGTAACAACAGATGAGGTAGTAGGAAAAAATGAAGAGAAGAAGAGAGAACAGAGAGAACAGAGAGAAAAAGAGAGAAAAAGAGAACAAAACAACCAGATAGTAACATGAAATCATGACATACCTACAAATGAAGGATTCAAAAGGTACAAGGGGGAAGGAGGAACCAGACGGAATGACGGTACAACCGGGTTCAAACAGGACGGAGGGCCGGGAGGCATCGCAGCAAGGGAAGGGGTAAACTGTGGAGAAAAATAAGTAAACAATTGTTACAAACATGACAACAGGGGAAAAACATGTGGCAGCAATAAGACTAGCAAACGCAACAGGACGAAAAGGTCAAACAGTGAGGGGTAAGGAACATAAATTCAGCCAGCAGTCGATGAGGTGGATTCGAAAGGATCAGCATGATGAGCGTTGATGAAGCTGCGAAGGCGAAGAGGGTCTTCAAATGTTGTAGTCTTATTATTGTAAGTAACTTTGAATAGGCACGGGTGAAAAAGACCATAACGAGCATCCATGTCCCGAAGAGCAGGTCTTAAGTCCAAGACGGCCTTCCTCCTGTTAGCAGTGGCCTTGGCGTAATCCTGAGCAAAGAATAAAGTAGATCCGGACCAGATAATTCGCTGAGAGGATTTCGCTGCTGAGAGAACCTTCAATAGGTCAGTGTATTCCAGGAAATATAGGATCACCCCTCTAGGCTTCTGAGAGGGGGAGGTCGAAGATGGAGGACGACCTAATCTATGTGCTCTTTGAATGTTAAGCAGGGTGCCTTCTGGCATAGGGAGGACTTTGGGGATGAAGGATTTGAAGAAACCAATGGGATCCGACCCCTCTTGTCCTTCCTCAAGGCCGTAGATACGGAGGTTGTTGCGCCTATTACGGTTTTCAAGCTCCTCCACTTGGCGCTGAAGGGTAGAGACCTGAGAATGAAGAGGAGAGATCTTCGCACAGTCATTCGCCAAGGAAGAAAGCGATTGCTCCACAGTTGTAACCCTGCCGTCGAGCTGCGACCAAGAGTCAGTGAGAACTTGGAGTTTCGCATTAGTGTCTTCCATAAAAGGGCGTAGAGCCCGAATTTCCTCCAGTAATAACTCCATCGAGACAGGAGAAGTTGATTTTGGAGGCAAAGGGGGGTTTTGTCTGAGGCGTTTAGTAAGAGATTTCCCAGTAGTCGCTGTAGGAGTCTCAGACGCCGCCATCTTGTCTTCCGAAAGAGAAGATAGAATAGATTGAGTCCGAGAAAACTCGGTGAAAATCTTCGAGTTTTTAATGAAAATATGCTTGGTAGGAGGTGTCGCAGTCGTAGTGCCTTTAGATCTATCCATAAATAGCGGCGAAGAAATAGAAGCCATAGAGTGTCGGAGGTCGCGGGAGAGACAAAATGGCCGCCGAGTGAAAGTCAGTGAGAAAAGGCACATGAAATTACTCAAAAATGAGCGCAAAACGTATCCATACCTCCAAAAGCAGAAAGGAAGACGAAGGTGAAGGAAAAATCACCACAGAGTTCCAAGGGGATCATTGATAAGGTGACACAGCTCAGCCGGGGAAAAAACAAAATGGCGGTCGCAATGCGACGATGCAGGTACAGAACTTACATAGTTCGTAAACCCAAAATGCCGCACTTCAGCGAAGCCACAAATATCAGGGTAGGAGGAGTAGATGTTCCGACGTCCTCACATCCCACAAGTAGTGCTGAGCGAGTCAGTAAGGATGCCGTACACCGGGCAAACCGAGGAGCTTCACCCAGACACCGCCATTAACGCCGGGCGCCAAGCCACGCCCCAGGCCATGCACCTTTAAGAGGCCCCAAACACACTTTTTTCATCCCAATGAGGTGCATTATCCAGCGGCAGCTTCATTTGGAGTCATTTCTGCAGCAGTGGTTGCAACACACTCCTTCCATTTGCCGTCTGAAAGCGCAACAGGCACATGGTGAGGGCTGATTATGCATTTTACTCCTGCGGCCTCAATGCACCCTGGTTGTTCTTTCTCCTGCAGCCCCACCTTCTCCTGATACTTTGCTGTCACAGTCCCAGCCACTTCCCCAGCTACTCCATTATCTCACCTGCAGCACCTTCAACCTTGCGGGGAACGAGATTTTGATATCAATTTATGATTATGATAAATTTAATAAAGAATCCCGTTCATCTGTTTTGGACCGCTCGTATCTGTCAATTTGGAAAGGACCACCCCCGCATTGGTTAGATAAACCCCATTAACTGACGCCACTCTGAAGAACCACTTACAACTGATAAAGTTTTAAGAGTTTATATCAAGTTAATTTGAATGCGTTACAATCCACTCAGGATAAAATCTCAAAAGAATACAATATACAAAATTGGTTACAATATCAGCCGCTTAAGCTTCGGTGTGAAGTGGTTCCTTCTGCGTCATCTGCAGTAAGATAAAAATCATCAAGTTAATCTGTCCCTACTCTATGCTACGTGACAACCCTGCTTCGCAAGTTTCTTCCCTAAAAAGGTGTCAGCAGTTTGACTTCCAAGGAAGTTCAAACTCTCTTAGCCTCTAAAGGAAATCTCAAGTTTCAGAAGCAGTACCCTATCTGCCTACCCATCCGCTCTCTAAGGGTCCTCGGCCTACTGCTCCCTTGCGCTCTGATGTCTCAGCGCATCTGCTCAAGGCATCTACCCTTCGCCCTTGCTCTGAGCAATTCGTCTCGCTGTTCCTAATCTCCCAATTGCTACGCTGATGGTTCTGCTCTCCTCCCCGGGGTGCTGTCCCTAAAATACACAATCACAGTGTGGGTGGAACGCCCCTTGACGCCCACCACGGACTTTCCCCGATGATGTCAACTTCCTGCTTCTTCCATTGGTCCACTCCTTGCGTCGTTCGTTAAGTTGACCTTTTTCTTCAGATGTCATCTCCATCATCTCATCGTCGACTTTTATTGATTCTTTCAGATCGTGTAACATATGAATTTAGACAAGGCCTTAACTCTATGTCTCTTAACTTGACCCTGCTAGGTCCTGTGAATGGTCTTGTCAAAACATAGTCTACATTCAAAGTGTCGCTCCTCACGTTCGAGCAATAAGCTTCGTCCGGCATTGTCACCTTAAATCTAACAAGTGCTAGACTTCTCGGCTCTCACGTCCACTTCAAGCTATTTACGACCTTCACAAGCCCTCTAAATTACATACATTTGACTATGCTCCTTCGAACTCTTGACCAGTTAGGTTACAAACACAAATGACCTAAACTCTTCCAGCATTCCTACAGAAACCTTCTACACAGTATAACCTTTGGCATACAATTATATATTCGTACTTCAGCAAAAGCCCTAGTTATACTTAAGTACATTCTATATCAAATATATGAAATACATAGAATACGACTGCATAGAATATAACTTATGCATTTTCCTTGGTTACATCTTTATGTGAGTTCTCTTATACATTTATCCACGTTTCTCCATTTAAAGTTACACATGTTTAAAGTTACACACGTACACGAATTCTACTGTGCACGTTCGATATTTCCTAAGCATTTCTACACATTTCTATATATACCCATCATGTATACGGGTCTTCTAAATCTAATGCATTTTAACGTGTGAATACATTTACATTTCCTATACCATGTTATCACATTCATTGGCCTTTATGCTATAATCGCCAACTTTACATTACGATATGCGTTTCATTCCTACGTTTATAACATATACGTCTAGATATGGTTACTATATACTTTGCATTCAAATTGCGCTCTCTCAGTTCCCCCCTTTGATGACTTTTAGGAGTCATCACTAAAAGCAATTTGAATACATCTCTTATACCGAACTAGTTACATCAGTTCCTCTTTTTATCGATTCAAGTGTTCTCAGACTTTTATACTGTTGATCTTGTAGAACAGCTAGTCTCCTTTCTTGGTCTCTCATCGATCTTTGTAACTGGTTCGACCTATACCATTTATACAATTTTACTAATCCTAATAATGTAATTATACAAATTAATACTATTAATACAGGCTTTAAAATATACCAAACTATACTTTTGCCTAGATTAGCAAACCAACTTCCAACCTTTCCCACTCCATTTCCTACTTTTTCCCAAACATTTACTTTTGATAAATCTCCAATTTCTTGATGAATCTGTGTAATGTTCTGTATGACTTTCTCAAGTGGTTTTGAATTATCAGGAATATAAGTACAACATTCCTGAACTTTCAAAGCTTTACAAACTCCGCCTTCTTTTGCTAATATCACATCTAAAGCAAGTCTGTTCTGTAAAACCATTGCTCTAATCGACTGCATCTCACCCTCTACTAACATTAATGATCTTGCAGTGCTGGCAGACAATCTATCCACGACTGTCGCTAACCTTCTAATCTTAACATCGTTAAGAATCAAACCTAACAATGGAAACATCGCTCCCAATACATCTCCTACTACTTCCGCATCACCTATTTCCCTTTTCGTTCTCCTCGAAGCCTTTCCTTCTATGATCGCTAAATCCTTTGCATGATATATTTTGGGGAAGACAATTGCCAAGTAACACGAACCATACCAATTGTCTGGAAGTTTTACATAGGCATTTCTCCCACATACAAAATACACATTCGGAATAGCTTGCATCCCTTTCATAAAATCTTTTGTGTAGTACTCTAGTCTAAAAGAGTGCTCGCAACTAACTTCACCTACAAATTCGCTCTCGTAATATGTCTTGCTTCGAGCTAAACATAACTTTCCTTTCTGCGTTCTATCCAATGCTATTGGACCATTGCTACCTTTCTTTTTATGTGGCTTCTCTTCTTCTGTCCAATCTGTTTTCCATTGTCCTGACATTTTTAGAATCTTCTGCCGTCTGCATCGATCATCTACTTGTGCTATAAACCTTTTCTCTACTTCTGATACTTTGCAAGTCAGATTATTTCTACGTGCATATGATGTATCTAATGTGTCCCAAGGAAGAAAGAATTTAGCCAGTCTATCTTCCTTTTTGTAGTAGTCCCACTTATTCATTTGCTTATAATTCGGAACTTCAGGCAGTACCGAATCATAATTTGAAAAGTAGTACTCGAACCCTTCTCTACCATAGAATATACTAAGCAGTAAACTACATGTTATCCCATAAGTCAATGGGAGATGGTGATATCTAATGCCCTCGTCTACAGAAGCCGGCAATTGCATACAAACGTAGCAATCTTTGGCCTCCATGGCATCGATATATTCGTACAATAATTTGGCATATGCATTTGACCTAAAGTTTCCTTGTGACTCGTCTATATGTAATCTACGAGCTTCATCTGCAAGTAACGCCTTTTCACGTGTAACAGTGCTCTCCTCCTTCTTTCCCACAAGAGCAGGTTTCAAAGTCGTTACAATTTTTACATTTGCTATTCTTTTATCATTCTCATGTCCTGTCATGTAAGATATCGTTACTACTATGATTATGAGAAATATCACTATTGCTATAAGTGTACCTACTATACATCTAGCTTTTCGGTTTGGGTTGCCGTTCTCCATGTCATCAAACAGCGTACCTCGTTCTCTAGCGAAAGTTCCCTTCTCAGTCTTTGGTTGCTTGTTTGCTTTCACAGTCTTTAAAGTGCTTTTTATCAACAGGTATCTTTTAACCACAATGTCTTTTTCTCTTCTTAGCAGCAGACAACCCTAGCCCTTCTCCGTCCTCTAAATGTAATCCCTAATTTTATTCTTCTTTCCACTCGGCGCTAGGTTATCTTCTTCTTTATAACATACGTACGAAAGTCTTTTATGCATCAACAATTATTTTCGGACCTGCAGCTTTCACAACAATAATTAACAGTTCAAAGCGAATAACTTTTTCTTCTTCTTCTGTCATTTGCTGACCAGCCGTTGGAAACTGTAATCTTTTTAGCACTAGATCTTGAATTTTACTCCAACGTGGGGGTATGGGAAGTGTGAAAGTCAGTAACCCCTCAGTCTCGAGTCCAGGCGCCAACATCCATATCTCCACTGCCACAAATGGATCGAGATTGATTACTTTCACGCTCTTCACTCTCCCAGATTTCTGTCCCCAATACATCTGCTAGATAAGTCCACTCTGGGGTGGCGTACCTTCTGCAGGGCACACGTACCCTTCTTGATCTTCGTGGACTCTCAGTTCCTGAATCTGTCGTCTCTTCCTCCTGATCCGATTCTTCAGCGATCGGGGCAAGAGTTCTTTCCTTTTCCCTTTCCGAACTTGGCCTTTTCCTTCTCTCCGGCCAACTGGCTTCGTTGCTTTCCGTCTTTCCGCTCCTTGTTCCAGGACCCGTCTCTTGGTCACTCCCAGTTTGCTCGATATCTGTGTCGGATTCCCAATTACTTTCTTCTCCTGAGGCGACTTCGGTCCCACTCGTGTCCTGACCTTCGTCGCCCTGTTCCAACACAGTTTCAGCTTCTTCGATCACCTCCACAGCTTGGCTTTCCCCCTCTATGGCTTCTCCGCTTCCCGCCGGATTCTCATCCGAGAGAGGAGCTGTGTCTTCTGGAGGTGTTGGCACTCTTCGGGTGTGTGAGGCATGTATCCAGTTTGGCAGACCTCCACACTTCACTGCGGTATTCGTTACAAGTATGACTTGAAATGGTCCTCTCCAACGCACGTCTAAGCAGTTCTTCCTGACATGCTTCTTCACCAGGACCCAGTCTCCTGGACTCAGGTCATGGCACAAGTCTTGTACTGATGGAACCTCTGCAGCCTGGACCTGGAGGGACACAGAATTAACGGCATCAGATAGTCCCTTGCAGTAGTCCAAGATCAAATCGTCTGTGATGTTCACTAGCGCTGCAGTCGGAACCGATGGCAATCTCATAGCTCTCCCCATTAGCACTTCATGTGGAGAGAGGCCTGTTCTTCTATCAGGTGTGCTACGTATGCTCATAAGAACTACTGGAAGTGCGTCTGGCCAACTCAGGGATGTCGATGAACAAACTTTAGCCAGTCTGGACTTGATAGTACTGTTAATTTGCTCTACGATCCCTGAAGCTTCTGGTCGATAGCTGCAGTGTAACTTCTGATCGATATTCAAAGCTGAACACAGCATCTTCACCACTTCGCTATTAAAATGAGTTCCTCTGTCCGATTCCAAAGAGGATGGCACCCCAAATATCGGTATCAACTCTCTAAGTAACAATTTTGCTACTGTAAGTGTATCGCACCTACGTGTAGGGTAAGCCTCAACCCATCTAGAAAATATGCAGACAATCACTAACACGTATCTGAGTCTGTTGCATGGAGGCATTTCTATGAAGTCAATCTGCATCCTATTGAAAGGCCCCCCAGACCTTCCTATGTGACTCAAGGTAACTGGTGTTCTCTTTCCCACATTTAGTTGCTGACAGATCGTACATCGTTGACACACTGCTTCTGCCGCTACTCTAAATTTAGGATTAAACCACGTTTGTCTGAATACTCTCACCATAGCATCTCTACCTATGTGTGCTGATCCATGCAATTTCCTTGCCATTGGACTAATGAGTTCATTTGGTAACACTGCCCTTCCATCGGCAGAAACCCAGAAATTCATTTCACTTTTTTCACACCCTGCTGTTTCCCAGCTCTTTTTCTCATCATTTGGTGCATTTTCCTGTACAGCTCTCAATTCATCCCATGTATCCACCGTGTCTAACAACATGGTCAATTCAGTTCTCTCCTGGATTCCCCCCACTCTGGCATCAGTGTGAGAATATCCCTGCTCTGCGCAGTAACGCGCTACTTCATCTGCGTATTTGTTTCCCAGTGATACAAAGTCCGTATTTTTTGTATGTGCTACACATTTGACCACAGCTATGGCCATAGGTTTTTGCAAAGCCTCTAACAGTAGTTTCACGAATTCTCCATTCCTAATAGGAGAACCCGAGGAGGTCATATAACCTCTTTGAGACCATAACTGCCCGTAATCATGAACTACGCCGAAACCATACTGGCTATCGGTGTATATGGTGACTCGAAGTCTGTCGCCTGCTAGGCAAGCACGAGTCAAAGCCACGATTTCAGCTACCTGTGCGGAGTGTACTCCTTCCAGGCAAGCGGCTTCTATAACTCTGGTAATCGTGCATACTGCATAAGCTGCTCTCAGCTGACCGACATCGTTTCTTACGCATGAACCATCAACGAAGAAAATTTCGTCTGGGTCTGTCAATGGCTCATCTACGATATCAGGTCTCGGTTTGGTACTTAGTTCAGTCACATCGAGGCAGTCATGTTCTGTACAATTTTCGTCGTCCACTTCATTCGGAAGTGGCATCAAGGTTGCAGGATTCAAGACAGAGCATCTCTTGAGGGTCACATTCTCGGCAGCCAGTATGACCTGCTCGTAGCGTGTGAGCCTGCTATTCGTCAGATGCTGAGTCTTAGTCCTGGTCATTAACAGTTCTACAGAATGTGGTACATACACTTCTAACTGATGACCCATAACTACGCTTTCAGATCGTTCAATGCTGACACCCGTTGCAGCTACGGATTTGAGACATCCGGGCAACGCTGCGGCTACTGGATCTAATGTAGCCGAAAAATACGCCACTGGCCTGCGCGCATCTCCATGGACCTGTGCTAGTACCGCTAACGCGCATCCCTCTCTCTCGCAGCAGTAAAGCAAAAAAGGTTTAGTGTAATCTGGCATTCCTAAAGCCGGGGCACGACATAAGTCCTCCCTCAGCTGCAAAAACGCCATCAAACAATCTTTGTCCCATGGTACCGGATCACTTACTCCTTTGTGCGTCAGTTGTAATAGCGGTTTTGCCTTCAGTGAGAAGTTTGCTATCCACTGTCGACAATAACCGACCATGCCTAGAAACATCCTGACTTCTCTTTGTGTCGTAGGCGCGTTCATTTTCATAATCGCCTCTATTCTGTCTGGAGACACCTTCCGCTTTCCCTTTTCAATCCTGTGGCCCAAGTATTGCACCTCAGTCTTACAATATTGCAATTTACTTGGAGACACCTTGTGTCCGTTCTCGGCCAAGTGATTTAACAAGGTGATGGTGTCTTCTCTGCAAGCTTCCTCAGTTTCTGACGCAACTAGGAGGTCGTCTATGTACTGGACCAGAACTGAATTCTTGGGCAGTACTAGACTCTCAAGATTTCGTTTCAATAACTGGTTAAAGATCGATGGGCTCTCTGTATACCCCTGAGGGATACGACACCATGTTAAAACGCGATCTTCCAGCTTGAAAGCGAAAAGATACTGGCTCTCTTCGTCTAACGGTATCGAAAAGAAAGCCTGGCACAAATCTATCATGGTAAACCATTCAGCTTGGAACGGTATCTGAAACAATATGACTGATGGATTCGGTACCACTGGACAACATGAGACAACAATGTTATTAATCTTTCGAAGATCCTGCACTATTCTGTATTTTCCACTAGGTTTCTGCAAACCCATGATCGGGGAGTTACATGGACTTCCCACGATCTCCTTCAGTATTCCCTGCTTAATCATGGATTCGATCACAGGCTTTATTCCTGCAATCGTCTCTGTCGTTAGCTTATACTGTGGTGTTCTTGGATACTCAGCATGGGGTCTTACCAAGATTTTTACCGGGTCTACTCCTTTGATCAATCCTATTTCTTCCCCAGTAAAATCCCATACCTCAGCTGAGACTTTCTCTCTCAAGTCTTGCGGAAGCTCCTCCACTGTTAAGGTAGGATATAGTTCCACACATTCCCTTGAGTTTACAACTTTAAAATCAGCGTCCTCATCATTGGTCTGCACTTCTACTCCCTCAGGTGTGCAATGTATCGTGCAATTCAGTTTGCACAGCAAATCTCTCCCTAATAAGCACACAGGACTAGAATCGCAGATCACAAACTGATGTTCGTCACTGTAATTCCCTATCCTTACTGACACTGGTTCGGTCAAGGGATTCGTCATCCTTTTGTTCGCAACTCCTACCACCTGAACCGTTTCTCGTGATATTGGCAGACCCGGGACTACTGCAGATCTTAACGTGGATCGAGTGGCCCCTGTATCCACCAAAAAGGTCGTAGGACATCCCGCTATTTCCGCCTCTACGTATGGTCCTCTCTGATCTACTTCCAAAGCGGCTCCTAGAGTACAATCTTCCTCCCTATTCGCCCGCTGCCCTGTAAGAGGATCAACGTAGTAGCATTCCTCTCCTCCTACAAACAATGGCATCTGTCTGTAGGTCTTCCCTCCGTTTGAGATGCGAGGTGGTTGAGGAAACGGGGCTCGAGGAGTTTGAGTCCCCCCTTTGACAAACCTGCCCTTCGGGACTGTGGCTCCCTTAACCACGTTGTTCTGAACCTCTTCCTCCTCCTGCTCGAATTCCCCTGACTCAACATTGTAAGGACACTCGCGTCGCCAGTGTCCCACCTCATTACACTGATGGCATCTCGTCGTCTTTTTCAGTGTCGCGATATCCATTCTCGGTCTCGGTCTTTCTTCCTCGTCTCTGCTCTGATTATTCTGTTTCTTTGCCTGCGTTCCTGTTCCCTGCTGCCGCGGTTTATCCTTTCCAGCAGCTTGCATTTGCACTAGCATTAACTTTTCTTTAAGCTTCTTTGCCTTAGAGTCTATCTCGTCGCTACAGTACCTTGCATACCTCAGAATTTCATCTAAAGGTTTGTTCTGCCAACAGATCAGATGCTGTTGGATCATTAGGCATATTTCTGGTCTTAATCCTAAGACAAACTTTGAAACAAACTGTCCTATGTCCTTGGGATCCATCACATCTAATCCGCTGTATTGCTTGAATGCTTTCAGCAATCTCTCGTAAAACTCATGCACTGTCTCTTTCGGCTCTTGGGTAGCCCGATCTATCTTTACCCAGTCTATGTCTTGCACCGGCACTTTCTCCTTTAGCCACGTTATTACTCTCTCGTATTTTTCCATGACTCTATCAGATGGACCATTCGTCCTGGCGTCTCTTGATGGCTCACAAGTGGGCCATTCAACACTAAGCTTGCACGCCGTCCACAAGTCTCCGGGTACTACGATATCGAACAGTGTGTTCAAATCGATCCACAGTACCTTTGAGATCTTCACAAATCTTTCTACCTGCTTATACCACTCGACGGGATTATCCCTAAGCTTTGGGAAGGAATTGGTGAATGCCGCCAAATCCCCCCTACTCCAGGGCACATGAACGTAGCTTCCATTCGCGATTTCTCGCAAAGGGAAGGCTTCCATTCGCATCAAGCCTGTGTCCTGGGAGCCCTCAAGTACACTCCGTCTAACAGAGCCCTTTCTGGACCATCTTTCCTCCCATCTATCTAGATCTCTCCATATTCTGATACTTACGATCAATTCCCTTATGTGTACTTTCAGCGCGATCGTTCTGCGATCATCCAAATCCTGATCCGTGCAAGTTAGCCTATGGTTACTCTGTAAAGCCTTAGTTCGTGACAGGTCTACCATGTACCTGTTTGCTAAATTAGATAAGTTCTCATGAGCTGACCTCGCTCTTCGAGTAATATCTTTGGATAGGAACAGTATCTCATCTGGTGTATACAAGTCTAATCTCTCTAGTGCCACTGTGCCATCAACCAATTCATCCAGATCTGCCTTCAAACTCATCACGTCTAGCCGTTTTGCTTTTATTTCAGCTTTCAGCATTTCAGTTCTATGTTCTTCTCTCATATCCCTCTCACCTCCACTATGCGCCCTACGCCTGAGCACAGGTGAGTTATGAGGAGTCTTCCTTCCATCTCTTCGTTCCCACCCTTCTAGATCCCAAGCCTTTCCATCTCCACGTGGGGTATGGTGGAATAATGCTCCGTCCCCCAACCCTATGTTCCGATTTTTAGGCTCGGTTTCTCCAGATGTGAGATAGGATCCACCGTTCTGCTCTAACCCATTATAACTTGCTTGTTGTCTGGTGTCGCTTAATAAAATGAAAGGCCCTCGCCGGTCTTCCGTGTTCCCGTGATCTCTTTCGTGATCACCGGATGCATGGCGAGACGTTTCGCGACTCCCTAAATTCTCATAACTCCTTCCACTATCTCCGGATGCATGTCGAGACGCTTCGCGACTCTCCATGTTTCCGTGACTCCAATGTCTCACATTCTCACCTGGGACATGGTGTGTGCACCTAAAGGTATTCTGGTACTCCTGTGTCCTACGTTCCCCTTCACTGAAGGTGACGCGAGGCACTTCGCCACACCCTGCACTTCTGTCTTCGCACATTAGCCTATTGCTGTTATCAGTAGGATAAGTATCTCTTCTGCTCTCTTGGCTTCCTCTCTCCCACTCGGGACTGCTTTCGCCAGCTCCACAATGAGAGAGGATCCTGTTATCCTGCTCTCTCCACTCGGATCCCGTTTCTAAACTTTTATTCCGAGCCTCTTCGGCAGCGTCCCATTCTCTCAGGTATTCCCTTAATTCCTTATGGGTTTTTGGTTTAGGACCCCTCAAATCCATCGGTCCTCTTCGACCTCCCTGTTCTACCCTGGGACCCGTTGCGGAATCTAATGGGGTACTCCGACTTATTGGTACTCGTATTTGCCTGTGGGAATTCATTGTGGCATTCCTATTCTCCTCTTCTGCTCTTTCATTGTCCCATCGTGCCTGTTCCTCCTGCTGGACCCCTTCCGGGTTGTAGATTGACACAATAGGGCCTATGGTGACCGGGACCTGCAAAGCGTCCGGCATTTGGTATGACCTAGCGCATTGCGTCTCCGGCACCTTCTGGACCACAAATCTTCCCACTACTCTCTGTTCAGAACTAGTGCGGGGTATCTCCTCAGTCTTGTTAGCGTCCCACTCTGTTACCGGGATCGACTTATATTCCCCCCACCTAGCTCCGTCCGTTTGCGGTAATATGGGACTCGCAAGTTCACCGCTGTATGGAGGTGGTCTATCTGTTAACAACCTTTCTATTAGATCCTCCTCCGACTCGCTTTCCTCATCATCTTGTTCTAGAGGTTTCCTTTCTCCCGTAGCCTCTATCATGGTGAACAGTTTGTCCGCTTCTATCTGTTGTACCCTCCATTTCTTAGCTTCATCGTCCCATTTAGCATCCTGCACTGCCTTTACCGATCTTCTCACTCTTTCTTGGCGCCTCTTTACGCCCCTTTCGTGTGCTGTTCTAAACCACACACCAAGAGCTTCAAATTGTGTTGGCCTCGGTAGAGGTCTCATTGAAAGCATCGTCGCCTTCAGTTGATTCAACACTTCTAATTTAAACGTTCCAAATCTTGGAAACGCTAGTTCTTTTTGCCCTTCAGTTAGCCTGTGCCACTCGGAAATCCATAATATCGAGTGTAAGCCTACATTTACTGCCATATGATATGCAGGTGTGCCTTCTGGTGGAGCTTCTTCTCCGGCATATAAATTTCTCCTTTTCTTTTTAAAGATTTTTCCTAAACCCTTAAAACACTTCATTTTGATAACGTACGATATTTCTTACTTATTTGCGTCTTGATAACAACCACCAGTCCCTGTACGACTCTCGCTAATCAGCCTATCTCAGCACAGTTCTATACTAACCGACCAATCTCAGCGCGGCTCTACGCTGACGTCACTTCTCCCTTCCTCAGCAGCTTCCCTCGTTTCTCAACTCGTCTCACGATCTCACATGCGTTTTCATTCATACATTGAAAAATGACTACTTCCGTCCAAGCGATCACTTTTCTCTGACTGTACGGCCACAGTCTAACTGTAATTGCTACCTCAACTGGCACAGCGTCTTTCCTCTTACGGTCGGACACTTGCCTTAACTGATAGGTTACTTACACACAGTAAACGTACGACCAGCGTCCGTTACTCATACACTCACACATACGCTCCCCCTATCATCGGTCTGTCGGGAAATCAATGGTACCTCATGACCCCCTTTCAATGGTAGACAAATTACTCTGGGTGTTCGATACACCCGAACCACTTAAGTCCTCTGGACATAAGATTTCATCCGGTTGCGCGCGCTCACAACCTTCCCCCAATCACACTACAGGCATTCAACTCCGCTTGACATTACAACACAGGAACAACATAAAACACCGCAATCTTACAACGCATGACCCTTATACTCACTCTCGACCGACTCTGCTGCTTTTCTCTCGACGCACCGTCAGCACCGTCTTCGGCTGCAATTCTTCTTCTGGTCGATGATGACTAGGGACCTTGGGGTAAACTAACCTGGCCTAGGTCGTCTTCCTCAAGAAGATAACCATCATACTCTGCTACCAACTGCGGGGAACGAGATTTTGATATCAATTTATGATTATGATAAATTTAATAAAGAATCCCGTTCATCTGTTTTGGACCGCTCGTATCTGTCATTGAGGAAAGGACCACCCCCGCATTGGTTAGATAATTCCCATTAACTGACGCCACTCTGAAGAACCACTTACAACTGATAAAGTTTTAAGAGTTTATATCAAGTTAATTTGAATGCGTTACAATCCACTCAGGATAAAATCTCAAAAGAATACAATATACAAAATTGGTTACAATATCAGCCGCTTAAGCTTCGGTGTGAAGTGGTTCCTTCTGCGTCATCTGCAGTAAGATAAAAATCATCAAGTTAATCTGTCCCTACTCTATGCTACGTGACAACCCTGCTTCGCAAGTTTCTTCCCTAAAAAGGTGTCAGCAGTTTGACTTCCAAGGAAGTTCAAACTCTCTTAGCCTCTAAAGGAAATCTCAAGTTTCAGAAGCAGTACCCTATCTGCCTACCCATCCGCTCTCTAAGGGTCCTCGGCCTACTGCTCCCTTGCGCTCTGATGTCTCAGCGCATCTGCTCAAGGCATCTACCCTTCGCCCTTGCTCTGAGCAATTCGTCTCGCTGTTCCTAATCTCCCAATTGCTACGCTGATGGTTCTGCTCTCCTCCCCGGGGTGCTGTCCCTAAAATACACAATCACAGTGTGGGTGGAACGCCCCTTGACGCCCACCACGGACTTTCCCCGATGATGTCAACTTCCTGCTTCTTCCATTGGTCCACTCCTTGCGTCGTTCGTTAAGTTGACCTTTTTCTTCAGATGTCCTCTCCATCATCTCATCGTCGACTTTTATTGATTCTTTCAGATCGTGTAACATATGAATTTAGACAAGGCCTTAACTCTATGTCTCTTAACTTGACCCTGCTAGGTCCTGTGAATGGTCTTGTCAAAACATAGTCTACATTCAAAGTGTCGCTCCTCACGTTCGAGCAATAAGCTTCGTCCGGCATTGTCACCTTAAATCTAACAAGTGCTAGACTTCTCGGCTCTCACGTCCACTTCAAGCTATTTACGACCTTCACAAGCCCTCTAAATTACATACATTTGACTATGCTCCTTCGAACTCTTGACCAGTTAGGTTACAAACACAAATGACCTAAACTCTTCCAGCATTCCTACAGAAACCTTCTACACAGTATAACCTTTGGCATACAATTATATATTCGTACTTCAGCAAAAGCCCTAGTTATACTTAAGTACATTCTATATCAAATATATGAAATACATAGAATACGACTGCATAGAATATAACTTATGCATTTTCCTTGGTTACATCTTTATGTGAGTTCTCTTATACATTTATCCACGTTTCTCCATTTAAAGTTACACATGTTTAAAGTTACACACGTACACGAATTCTACTGTGCACGTTCGATATTTCCTAAGCATTTCTACACATTTCTATATATACCCATCATGTATACGGGTCTTCTAAATCTAATGCATTTTAACGTGTGAATACATTTACATTTCCTATACCATGTTATCACATTCATTGGCCTTTATGCTATAATCGCCAACTTTACATTACGATATGCGTTTCATTCCTACGTTTATAACATATACGTCTAGATATGGTTACTATATACTTTGCATTCAAATTGCGCTCTCTCAACCTGCACGCCTCCAGTCATTGCCAAAGACCTGAGGTGACTAGTAAATAATATATCATTATTGGCAGGACCAATCACATGTGAATGTTTCCAATTGGGGCCAGCCACATGCTTATGGACAGACATTGATGGCATTTGATCGAGTATCCAAGCAGCCTTTTGCACATCTCCTAGAGTTCCAAGTGACGTTTGTATCTGTTTCACTTCGCTCTTGAATAAAGAAGCTCAAAACAGAAACGCCAAACCGATGCAATGCAGACATGCCTGGAGAATACATAGGTGAATGTCCATCCACCCACCTGTCCTACTAGACCAGTGTGTGTTTGCAATTAAAGTGCTCGACTGGCTTGTTATCATTCCCTTATATGTAACATTTGGGTTTCACATACCTGTGGCATGGTGTTATACGTCACCGTCTGGCATGAGTGCATATGAACAAAGAAAATGGAAAAGAAGGTGTGTATGGTATTATATCAGGCTGTTCGTGCTGCTCAGTGTGACGGCATGTGTATTGTTTCAACAAATGTGGAAATACACTATACACTGCTTTTTCATAAAACACAAAATACAGGTGGATAAATGCTGATGATATGAAAAAGCCTAAATATAACGAAATATGCACTGAAGTACTTGACATTCAGCCATATTTAAAGTTGTATGTGAAACAAACACACTCTTGAAAAGCGTGGAACACGCATAAACTGCTGTGGCTGAAGGGCGACAGCACTGTGCTGATGAACCAAACCGGGGCGCAACAAGACTCGTCTTTAGGAGAGGGTGGGGGGCAAAATCTTCCAGTCAATGGGCAGGACAACCATTTCAAGCAATGTAGGCGGAGATATCTTTATAGCCAATATAAGGGGGACAAGTGCAGTTTAAATGTAATGGACCACACTCCTATTATGATTGACAGGCTGGAGTCCTTGATTATCCCTAGATTCCTCACTTGGGCTCAGTTCTTTGGTGGCGGGCCCCTTGATGAGGTCATATTGTTGATGGGTGATGTTTGATCCGTTTACTGCAAATGGAAACTTCAATTTGTGACATGTTTATTTTGTTGTGAATATATATCATCCTTTATTTGACTGTTTGAGACATTGTCCGATTGAGAAAGAGTCAAAGTCAGATGGGTTTTCATAATTAACTATGATTTGTTCATTATCTTCTTAACTGTAGTAGCACTTGAGACTGAAGGAGCAGATTAAGTGCAATAGAGAGCTAAGTTAAATGTTAAAGAGGGGGTAAGGATGTTTGGTACATTAATTGTGAACTGAATGGAGTTGACCAGAAGAGAGGAGTGAGATGATAATCTGTCTGATAGAAAAGGTGCAATCTGCTTCAGGTGTGCGCCCTGCACTCTGAAGTTGTCAAGTCTTCGTAGAAGCTTGGAATGATGAATAGCATCAAAGACAAGGAAGAGTCCAAGTAGTTGGTCTGATGGTGCGCCATCTTTAAGCCACTGTAGCTTTAAAGTCATCCCACATGAAAGTCTCTGCTGCTTCATGTGTCAGCCACACCAGAATCTGTTTTGGTTGTCTGAAAGCAGGTTATTTTCTTTGAATGTAGGTATATGTTTTGAGGTAGATCTTTCAATTGTTGTATCTTTTTGACTAAAACAGTCTGTTATTAGGCATCGGTTAGAAGGCTCTTTTGGCTCAAAGCCTGTTCGATTTAGGGAGGGTCATATGTAAGGCATTTAGAGTTCCTTTGGGAAAATACAAATATTCAATGAGTTGCTGGCTGTTCTGGTTGGATTGGCTGCAGGGATAGTCATTAGAACGTGGATCTGCAGGTGATTCTGCTGGCCCACAGGCATCTGCAAAATTGAGAAAGGATTGATGAAGCCTTGATGAGATTAAAGGTCAGTGAATGTAGATTGAGTTTTGTTATCTGGTAAACTGTACTGAGCTTCTGGAACTGAGCACAAATATAACTCAGCTAGGCGAATTGCACCTGATCCTTGATTAATGTCTCACAAAACGAACCTAACGGGGACCTGCCTAGGCTCAAAAGAGAGGGGACTCCTGCAAAAGAGAGAATAGGAAGATAGTAAAGACAGTATGCATTAGTCCAAGTGTCAGTGCATTTTATTGCACCTGCTGCAGTATACCGTTTTAAGTGTGTCTATTAACCCCTTCCATGCTGATGACGGCCCCGGGCCGTCATGCATCACAGTGCTCGTGTGCTGATGACGGCTGGGGCCGTCATGAACTCGCCCACTCAATAAAAGTGCCGCACAGGCGCAGAATCGCTGCCGCGCCCAAGGGGTTAAGGTAGGTTTCTTATCCAAAAAAGCACTAGGTTAGACAAACATACTTTGCTTTGCTGGATGATCTGAGTTTCAATACCATACACTACCTCCCTGAGACGCATGGGACTACTCCAAAGTGTTACTACTGTGAGTCAACTGCAAAGGGTGTGTACGAGGCCCAGTTTGTGAAGCTACCATAGTGGCACAGACTCTGGGACATCCAAGGTCAACCACCCCTGGTCCCATGGCAGAAGCCCAGTAGCTCCTGCTTGCCTTAGGCTCCCTGACCTATATTTGACACATGTTTTCTGCCAGAAAAACTATGCATTCAGAGTGTCTAACTATGCACTGCATGCCAACTAAGTCTATATAGTCAGTATCATTCACTTAATACTATGTTTTCAATGGGAGTCAAGGGCACAATGGGAGCAGATAGGAATGGTGCAAGAGTCTTGGCACTAAAGCCCTTTAAAGGAAAATAATGAAACTAGGGTGATTTTGAATGAAACTAATACTGTTATAAAATCCACTTCACTACTTTTGGATAATGACTAGTACTCCACAACAGATTACATAAATCCATTTGTTATTCTTTAAGTGTTAATGAAGTTAAGTTAATGTATAGTGCTCCAATGTGTGTTTTGTCGCACCTTATTGGATGTGTTTCAATACTTCTGAGAGGTACTTTTAAGGCCCGGCTTAACAGCAAAGCTGTCGGCATACCTTATGTGATAAACAGCCCACATGTTTACCTTGATTGCAGCATTTGATTGGGCAGAACTTGTATGGTGCTGCCGAGAAAGACTGCAGTGCTTTTCGCCCTCTATTGACTCCTGGGTGGTATTTCCTCACCTTATATGGCTGCCCCATTAAAACACAATAATTTGGCAGTGTTCAAGAAAAATACACTCCAAAACGATGTGATGGCCAAAAATACGTCTCAGTGAGCAAGCAGCAGTATAATCGGTAGAGGTACTGGTGAAAAGAGCTTCCCAATAAGGGATTTCCACCATTCAAAATTGTTGCTATGTTCAGCGCGGTGGAGCAGTGGCATCTGAGTCTGTTTGTTTTTTCCTCCTCATTTGCATTAGTGAAATTCAGAGCAAAAAACTGCATTTTGCCTAACCCTCCTGGCACTCCAGAAGTGCTGTTCACTGCAGCCTTAGCCTGTGGTCCTGTGTCGCAACAGCATCATGCCAGTCCCTTCTCCTACACCAACCTACTGCTTCAGATAACTCTCCTCAATTTCACCTGTTCCGCCACGGCCTGCTCCCATTTCAAACAACAGCTGCAGCCTCAGCACGCTCACACCCTGCAGTACCAGCCCCTGCAGAGCACTACTGCTATGCACGCCAACTGGGGCCGGATTTTAATTTAATTTAAACACAATAATTTGGCAGTGTTCAAGAAAAATACACTCCAAAATGATGTGATGGCTAAGAATATTTCCCAGGGAGCAAGCAGCAGTATAATCGGTAGAGGTACTGGTGAAAAGAGCTTCCCAATAAGGGATTTCCACCATTCAAAATTGTTGCTATGTTTAGCGTGATGGAGCAGTGGCATCTGAGTCTGTTTGTTTTTTCCTCCTCATTTGCATTAGTGACATTCAGAGCAAAAAACTGCATTTGCCTAACCTTCCTGGCACTCCAGAAGTGCTGTTCACTGCAGCCTTCGCCTGTGGTCCTGTGTCGCAACAGCATCATGCCAGTCCCTTCTCCTACACCAACCTACTGCTTCAGTTAACTCTCCTCAATTTCACCTGTTCCCCCACGGCCTGCTCCCATTTCAAAGAACAGCTGCAGCCTCGGCACGCTCACACCCTCCAGTACCAGCCCCTGCAGAGCACTACTGCTATGCACGCCAACTGGGGCCGGATTTTAATTTACATCATGGCTTCAGAAGCCGGAAAAATCAGCATGACTGGCCAAAGGTAACCCCAACCCACACCTTTCTTCACAGTGGCTTTTATGAAAGCCACTGGGGCTCACTGCCGGGCCAACAAGTACCTCTCGAGCTGCAATTTCTTCACCAGCCTGCACCACAACTTTAGCCTGCAGTTCAGTCAACTCCAACCCTGGCTCACAGCATCAGTTACAGTGTTTCATACTTAGTCTGTTGTCCTGCTGCCTTCTACTGATTTTATCACTCCCTCTTGGCCTATCGACAAAACCTAAGATTGATCTTGCCTCTCAAACCAGCCCCCACAGCCTCAGCTGAGTTTCCCTTCACTTTCCTCTCTTGCACTGGACCTGTAGTTATGGATGGAACTGAATAGGCAAGTCATACTCATACCCCCGCTCTTAAATGTCACGGGCAGCCAAAGGTCTAGCTATACCGCTTCCCCTCCCCTTCAAATAGCGGCTAAATTGTGTACCATAAAACCAACAAACCCCAAACTCGGTTTTCCTGCTAAACAAAATTTGCTTTACCCTAGGCAATTACCTCATTTCACTGTGCCTCCTTATTTTTTAGGATCCCTTTTAAGGGTATCTTTTAAAAAAAAAAAAAAATTAAGGATGTGTCCTCTACGAAAACTCTAATTTTATGTTTTAATAGAGTTTAGTGTTGCTCATATGATATAAAAATTCAAGCAAGGTTGACAACTGATTTACCTCTTGGTTCACTAATAACCAGAGCCACTGGAATTATGCCGCAAAGGATGACCAAATTATGCAGGATTTTTGATTAAATTATGCAGCAAGAAAAGGCAAATTATGTGGCTTAATGCACTGTACTTTGTGATAGTGTTACTTCATTATTTTTTTTACACATGGTAACACTGTGCCTGAAACAATTTCACGTTATTAGTACTAATTTAACACTTAACTACAGCAATAAGCAACTGAGAGAGCGCAAAACTGTGTTAGAAATTTTAGGGGTGCACCATATTCACGAGTAATCAGCACCCGCATATATAGAGGATTATAATCATGTTGAATATGACACAGAGCTCTGAACCCATGTACCAGAATTTACATAGCTGTAACGTAAAGTGCTTTGAAAATAATAATGTCATGTTAACTTGGAAATGTGTTTGTAGTGTAATACTAAATCAGTTAAAGGATGCCCGAATAGGCATTGAGACATTTAAATGCATGTTTAGAAATTCATAATTGTATTCATGTAAACGACATAGAAGTGTTTAGTTAGAGAATGTGTTCTTTTTGCTATAATGATGTAGGCCTGATGAACGAAAATGTTTACCAATGTTAGGGGGTGATATCCTGAAACGTGCAGAGGCCCAGGTGGGGAGAAAGGATTGTGTAGGCCAAACTAGGAATGTTTCTTTTAACATTAAATCATGGAAATGTCTTTCCTAGAAGGTTGCTTTAGAAAATTAATTGCAAGTAGCATGGATCTGTGAACCGATTTATGTGCGTTCCTTTGCAGGTGCAAGGTTAACTAGAGATAGTAGAGAAGGGCCCATTGTGTATGAGCGTTAGGATGGTAGTCCCAGACATGGAGGAGTGGCTGCAGAATTTAGGGAAGCAACTTCAAGAGGAGAAGACTCTGGGACCCAAGGACGTTTTTCAACGAACAAGGATGAAGATGTCGTAATGGAGTCTTTTTGAAAGTTAATACTCTTGCGAGGGGCGTACCTCAGGGCGTGTCGCCCATATTGTGGGGTTTGTATTAGGGACAGCACCCCGGTAGGAGAGGAGAGCAGATGTGCACGAGAGCGAAGAAAGATGCTGGGTAGGCAGAGAGCTTTTCCATGCGAGATGGGTTCCTAAGCTAAGTCCGAACGAAGTGAGTGTGCTTCTTTGGAAGACACCACTGCTGACACCTTTGTTAGGAGGGAACTTGCTAAGTAGGGATGTCACTTAGTATAGTGTAGGGCCAGATTAACCTGGATGTATTTTTTCTTTTCTTCAATGCCTACCAAGACCCAGATTATAGCAATTCTTGCAAGTCTAGTGGTTTTGGAAATTATACTTGTGTTGTTTCTTAGTCGATTGAGACTCTTCCGTAGGATTATGTTTGTATTAGTGCCCGTATATCTACTGAATCTTTTACTGAGGTGTTTATATACACAACTGCTTTTGGCTTTATGATAAATCTTTAAACTTGACTTTTTGTCAGTGGTTCTTCGGGGAAAATAATGGCAACAGTTTGAATTGATACTACGATGTTGAAAAGATTGCCTTCTACACTCTATGACAGGTAAAAAGGTCTAGTCGACCTGTGGCGGGATTCTAGAAATACTATTCTGATTCTAGAGATAACACCCCACCATTCCAGTTGGTAGCAGAGTAGGATGGTTTATCTTCTGGTGTAAGGGTAATCTAGAGTAGGCTAAGATTTCCCCAAGGCCCATAGAGATCTGGAGATGTGCGTCCGCAGAACTTCGGATGGAGGATGGCGTTCCACGGAAAATGACGGAGAGTGACGGTGCGGCAGAAAGCAGCAGGTCGTAAGAGTGTGAGTATAAAATGGGTCATGCGTGTTAGATTGCGGTGTGTATTATGTTGCTGAATTGTGTTGTCTAGCGGGGTTGAATGCCTTTAGTGTGAAAGGAGATCAGGTTGTGAGCGCGCACAACTGGTGAAAATCTTAAGCTCAAAGGGAGTTTAAGTGGTTCGGGTGTATCGAACACCTACAGTAATTGTCGACCATTGAAAGGGGATCATGAGGTATCATTGATCGCCCGCAGGACCGAGATAGGGGGAACAAATGTGTGAATGCGTGGATAACGGACGCTGGTCGGAAGTTGCCGTGTGTATGTAACCTATCAGAGAAGCGATTGTCTGATCGGACGGACATTTGCAAAGTCGGTGACAATTACGGTTAGACTGTGGCCGTACAGTCAAAGGAAGTGGTTGCTGGGTCGGAAGTAATCATTTCAAGTGTATGATTGGGACGTATGCATGACCGAGAGACGAGCGGAGAAAGGAGGGGAACTGCTGCAAAACGGAAGCGAGTGACGTCAGGGAAGAGCCGCGCTGGGATAGGACGGTTAGAGTGAAGCCGCGCTGGGATTGGTGGATTGTCATCGTGAAGGAAAACGAACATTGTAAACAAAGAACGTTGTGGGTTTCATCATGAAATGTTTAAAAGGATTGCGAAGTTGTTTTTCGGGAGAAAAGAGGCTAGAACCTCGGGGTGGGGAAGAGGCTCCATCCGAGGATACGCCAGCCCATTACATGGCTACGAATGTTGGATTACATACTATATTGTGGCTTGAGAACTGGTGTAAGATGACTGACGGGAATGAGGAATTGACTTTCCCGAGGTATGGGACATTCAGATTAGAGGTGTTGTACCAGCTAAAAGCGATTATGTCTTCTTTGCGACCTTTGCCTAGGCCAACACAGTTCGAAGCATTGAATGCATGGATCAGGGCAGCCCAAGAGAAGAACAGGGATAGGAGACAGGAAAGAGTGAACAGATCAGTCAGGGCGGTACAGGACGTGAAGTGGGATGCACTGGCTAAGAGGTGGAGAGTGCAGACCATAGAGGGAGACAGGTTGTACCCACTGTTGGTCAATGAAAGGGAGGCGCAGAAAAAGAGTACAAAGGAGGATGACAGCGAAATGGACGACAGCTTGATAGAGAGACTGCTGTCGGAGAGACCACCTCCATATAATCCAGAAGTAGAAGGGAGGCCAACACCACCAACAAGGAGAGAGACATCTGTAGTAGACGGTGGAATACTAAGAGAGAGCGACTTGGGCCCAGTGAGGGACAGGTCCGGCTCGATGGAAGGTGAGGGGGTACCTCAACGGACCCCTGAAGCGAGAGTAGTAGGGAGATTCACAGTACAGCAGGTACACTGTGAAGAGGGGGCCAATGCTCAGAGACTACCAGATGCTCTTACGGTACCTGTCACCAGAGGTCCCATAGTGTCAGTGTACAACCCAAAACAGACACAAAACGAAAGTCTGCCACAAATAGATAGAGAAAGGAACGTCAGCGAAGATAGAAGTAATGTGGCGAACAAGTGGAACCACTGGTCCAGACCTGTAGAAAGGAGCACCCCTTTGGCAGCATCGGCAGACTCATCCAGAGAACAGGGGGGTTTAAGAGGACCGATGGATCTGAGAGGACCACGGCCCGGTCGATTAGAGAATTGAGGCCAGATTTGAGAACTTGGGAGACAGTCACGGATACCCAGAGCGACAGGGCAAGAGACGATTGTAAACATTGGAGTTCAGAGAATAGGGAAGTATCCCACTGCAGGTCTAATGGAAGCAGACAGGAAGGGGACCGTGGGAGTGAGGAGAATAGGGGTACATTTACCCATGGAACTACAGAGAGAAGACAAGATTGGGACTGGGAGAGAGGAAGTGTTCCTCATAACACCCCTGAGGAAGACCGAAGAGAGAGTCAGGAATGTAAAGGGAAAGACCCGAGCGAAACCTCTAGTCAAGGCACATTGAGAGCGGTGATAAAGGCAAGGAGAATAGATGTGCTAAGACTCAAGTCAGAGGTAGAGGAGATAGTGGAAGGTACAATACCCCTGGAGAGAATAGAACTTTACGAACCAGATGAACTGTTCGTAGAGAAAGATGTTACTCGCAGAGCTAGGGCAGCTCACGAGAAACTAACGGAATTAGCGAACAAATATTCAGTGGATCTGACCAGGACAAAGGCATTTCAGGGTGGCCATAGGTTGCAGTATACAGACCAAGATCTAGACGAGAAGAGAGTGATCGGATTAAAAACCCACATCAGAGAATTAATTGTGGGAATCCGAATATGGGTCCAACTGGATAAA
Source organism: Lissotriton vulgaris (assembly GCF_964263255.1). Taxonomy (NCBI): domain Eukaryota; kingdom Metazoa; phylum Chordata; class Amphibia; order Caudata; family Salamandridae; genus Lissotriton; species Lissotriton vulgaris. Next base: position 969,494,641 of record NC_141698.1, read on the forward strand.
TGGGAGGAAAAATGGTCGAAAAAAAAGTGTTATGTTATGTTATGTTATGTTATTTAGATTTTTTAAGCGCACAGCTGCCCCAGCTAAGGGGCGTCCCGGCGCTGTAACTGGAAAAAGTAACATAACTAATAACACAGAAAAAGTAGGGAGTGATTAATAAGACAGAGGAAAGAAATAGGTTTTGACAGCTTTCCTAAAAGCAAGAAGGAGGAGTACTATAGAGACATCTCCAGGAGCGGGGCTGATGCATGCAGAAGCATATCCCTTGAGGGAGGTAGCTCATGGAGGATATGTGCACGTACCCTGGAGTAGGGGAGACTTGGCTGCTTTCACGAATACATTCCCCAAGTTGAGAGAGAGCCCAGTAGAGTGGTACAAGCAGGTAGAGAGGTTTGTCAAAATTTCAAAAGTACTGTGGGTTGATTTGAACACATTGTTTGACATTGTGGTTCCAGGAGATCTGTGGGTAGCATGTAAGATTAGTGTTGAATGGCCCGCAGAGGAGCCAGAACGGGATGCACTCACAAATGGACCTTCACCAAGAGTAATGATAAAGTATGAGCAAGTGATTACGTGGTTAAAAACAAAGGTGCCACCACAAGACATAGATTGAGTGAAAATAGATAGAACTAGGCAAGAACCGAAAGAGACAGTCCATGAGTATTATGAGAGATTATTGCAGATATTCAAGCAGTGTAGTGGTTTGGATGTTATGGATCCAAAGGACATGGGACAGTTTGTGTCCAAGTTTGTTTTGGGACTGAGACCTGAGATCTGTCTCATGATACAACAACATTTGATTTGTTGGCAGAACAAACCTCTAGACGAGATCCTGAGGTATGCAAGGTACTGCAGTGATGAGATAGACTCTAAAACAAAGAAGCTCAAAGATAAACTGATGCTAGTCCAGATGCAACAGGGAGGACAGGGTCAGTCTGGAAGTGGAACATTGGGGAGAAGATCAAGCGGTCAGAAAAGGGACAGTGAGGATGGTCCAAGGCCAAGGGTAGACCTGGCGACTCTGAAGAAAACTACTAGGTGTCATCAGTGTCACGAGATCGGGCACTGGAAGCGCGAGTGTCCCCATTACCCAGAAAATCAGGTACAGGAGGAGGAAGAGGAGAGTCAGTTTCCCCAAGCTCCGAGATCAACAGTAGTCAAGCTCAAGGTGGCAAAAGGGGGGACTTCCGCTCCTAGAGCTCCCGTTCCCCAGCCACTGAAGATTGGAACAGGGAACAAAATATACCAACAGATGCCTCTCCTGATAGACGGAGACGAGTACTATCCCTGCAACCCAGTGACAGGAAGGTGCCTGAGTGAAGGGGAAGATTGTATCTTAGGAGCAGTGCTGGAAATAGATCAGAGAGGACCCTTTGTAGAAGCTGATGTAGCCGGACACCCCACTACCTTTCTGGTAGATACGGGCGCTACTCGTTCTACTGTACGATCTGCAGTGGTTCCTAACTTGCCGCTTTCCGGACAAACTATCCAGGTTGTAGGGGTCGCAAATAGAAAAATGACAAACCCACTGACTGAGCCAGTCCCAGTAAAGATAGGAAATTTTCGAGACAATCACCAGTTCGTGGTGTGCGACTCTAGTCCTGTGTGTTTACTGGGAAGGTATCTGTTGTGTAAGCTAAATTGCACCATCTATTGTACACCTAAGGGAGTGGAGCTGGAAACGAATGATGATGATGCTGCCTTTAAGGTTGCAAACACACGTGTGTGCATAGAACTGTATCCTGCACTAACAGTGGAGGAACTCCCCTGGGATTTGAGAGAGACAGTTAGACAGGAGGTTTGGGATTTTACAGGAGAAGAGATTGGACTGATCAAAGGTGTGGAGCCAGTTAAGATACAAGTAAGACCTAATGCAGAATTTCCAAGGACACCCCAGTACAAGCTAACTCCAGAAACGATTGCGGGAATAAAACCTGTGATTGAATCTATGATTAGACAGGGAATCCTGAAGGAAATAATGGGCAGTCCGTGTAACTCTCTGATCATGGGTTTGCAGAAGCCTAGCGGGAAGTTCAGGATTGTGCAGGATTTACGAAGGCTGAACGACATCGTCGTTCCATGCTGTCCAGTGGTACCAAATCCATCAGTGATATTGTTTCAGATTCCAGCTCAGGCTGAGTGGTTCACAGTGATCGACCTATGTCAGGTATTTTTCTCAATACCGTTACATGAGGAGAGCCAATTTCTTTTCGCTTTTAAGCTGGAAAACCGCGTGTTAACATGGTGTCGTATCCCACAGGGGTATACAGAAAGCCCATCGATCTTTAATCAGTTATTGAAGAGAAATCTTGAAAGTCTAGTACTGCCCCAGAACTCGGTTCTTGTACAGTACATAGACGACCTCCTTGTTGCGTCAGAGACAGAAGATGCCTGTAGAATAGACACCATCGCTTTGTTGAACCATTTGGCAGACAATGGTCACATGGTATCTCCCAGCAAGCTACAATACAGTCTCCCAGAAGTACAGTATTTGGGACACAGAATAAAAAGGGGAATAAGGAAAGTGTCTCCAGACAGAATAGAGGCGATAATGAAAATGACGGTGCCTTCAATCCAAGAAGAGGTTAGAATGTTCCTGGGAATGGTTGGCTACTGTCGCCAGTGGATTGCTACTTTCTCACTAAAGGCAAAGCCCATACAGAAACTGACGCTCAAGGACGTGGTTGATCCGGTACCATGGGACACAGACTGCATGATGGCTTTCCTTGAGTTGAGAGAGGACTTATGTCGTGCTCCGGCTCTGTGAATGCCTGATTACACCAAATTGTTTTCATTGTTCTGCTGCGAGCGAGAGGGTTGCGCGTTAGCAGTTTTGACCCAAGATCACGGAGGTGTCCGTAGACCAGTTGCTTATTTCTCGGCTACTTTACACCCAGTAGCCTAGCCGCAGCGTTGCCCAGATGTCTCAAATCCGCTGCTGCAACAGGTGTCAGCATTGAGAGATGTGAGAGTATTGTGATTGGACATCCATTGGTGGTACATGTTCCACATTCAGTAGAACTGTTAATGACCAGGACCAAAACGCAGCACCTGACTAACAACAGGCTCACACGCTACGAGCAGGTTATACTTGCTGCAGAGAATGTGACCCTAAAGAGGTGCTCGGTTTTGAACCCTGCCACGTTGATGCCATTGCCAAATGTTTTAGATGATGATTGTGAAGACCATGACTGCCTTGAAGTGACTGAACTGTGCACCAAACCTAGACCAGACATTGTTGATGAGCCATTAGAAGACCCTAATGAAATTCTCTTTGTAGACGGCTCATGTAGAAGAGACAGTACTGGACAGTTAAGAGCGACCTTTGCAGTTTGCACGATTCATGGGATAATTGAGGCTGCCTGCTTAGAAGGAGTACACTCCGCTCAGGTGGCTGAGATAGTCGCGCTGACGCGTGCCTGTTTGGCAGCCAACAAAATTCGAGTCACCATATACACCGACAGCCAATACAGGTTTGGTGTGGTTCATGACTTCGGTCAGTTGTGGTCTCAAAGGGGTTACATGACATCATCAGGTTCCCCTATCAGGAATGGAGAATTTGTCAGGTTACTGCTGGAAGCTCTGCAGGGACCTGCAGAAATCGCCGTGGTGAAATGTACAGCACATAGCAAAGGTGCTGATTTTGTGTCCCTGGGAAACCGCTATGCAGATGAAGTTGCACGTTATTGTGCCGAGCAAGCTTACTCATTCACTGACCAGGTTATCGAGGGGATGCAACGAGGGACCGAGCTAAACATGATACTTGAAGTGGCAGATACTTGGGATGAATTGAGGAAGATGCAAGAGCAAGCGTCACACTTCGAGAAAAGAGTGTGGGTGACTTCTGGCTGTACCAAAGGGGATCTGGACTTGTGGATTTCGGCAGATGGGAGAGCTGTGTTGCCGAATGAACTAGTGAGCCCGATGGCTCGACAGATACATGGTTCTGTGCATTTGGGAAGAGATGCAATGATACGAGTGTTCAGGCAGACTTGGTATAATCCCAAGTTTAGAACGGCTGCAGAAGCGGTGTGTCAGAGGTGTGTTACGTGTCAACAGATGAATGTTGGGAAGAGGACACCAGTCACGTTAAGTCATGTGGGGAGGTCTGGAGGGCCTTTCAACAGAATGCAACTGGATTTCATTGAGATGCCGAAGTGTAATAGCCTCAGATATGTCTTGGTAATTGTGTGTGTGTTCTCCAGATGGGTTGAGGCATATCCCACTCGTAGGTGCGATACACTCACCGTAGCCAAATTATTGTTGAGGGAACTAGTGCCTAGATTCGGGGTCCCGACCTCTTTGGAATCGGACAGAGGGACACATTTTAACACTGAAATTGTGAAGATGCACTGCTCTGCACTGAACATTGATCAGAGACTACATTGTAGCTATCGGCCTGAGGCTTCTGGCATAGTGGAGCAAATAAATGGAACACTCAAAGCACGAATGGTGAAGGTGTGTTCATCCACGTCCCTGAAATGGCCAGATGCTTTACTGTTGGTGTTAATGAGCATGCGTAGTACACCAGACAGGAGAACAGGACTTTCACCTCATGAGGTGCTGATGGGAAGAGCTATGAGATTGCCTTCCGTCCCCTCAGCAGCCCTGCTAAATATCACAGATGATCTGAGTCTTGACTACTGCAAAGGACTATCTGACGTCATCCATTCTGTGTCTTTTCAGGTGCAGACTGCTGAAATCCCGACTTCTAGAGACCTTTGTCACGACCTATGTCCCGGAGACTGGGTTCTAGTGCGGAAGCACGTGAGGAAGAGCTGCCTGGACGTCCGCTGGCGAGGGCCGTTCCAAGTCATTCTGGTGACGAACACTGCTATGAAGTGCGGTGAACTGCCAAATTGGATACATGCTTCTCTCACCCAAAGAGTCCCAGCGCCCCTGGAAGAAACAGCTCCTCTCGTGGAAGGAAATCCAGCTGTGGAGGAAGATCCACTAGAGGGGACAAGTCAAGCTGTGGGGGCGTCTGAAGAGGCTGGTAACTCATCCAACCGAGCTGAGGGAGATCACAACGACAGCGACACAGAATCCGCCTCAGAAGAAGGAAGCTGCTGTGAAGGTGATCGTGACCCTGGAAGAGCTGAAGGCAGTGATGAGCAAGTTGTGCCGTCAAGAAGCAGAGGAGTGAATCGCACAGAGGCAAGTTGGCCTGAAAGGCGGAAGAGGCAAAACGTGAGGCTGACCTCTGAAAGAGATGTTGCACCTGTATATGAAGAATCAGACCCAGAAGGTGAAAGCAAGGAGTCAGAGGAGAAGGGTCCGAGAAGATCAAGGAGGGTGAGAGTAACTTGCAGAAGATACGCCACTCCGGAGTGGACCTACCCTTTGACAAATGCCAGGTGTGCTGAGATCCGGGAGGGTGAGGTCGGTGCTCGTGACCGATACGACTCCTAATGTTAAGTTGGAAGTGATACTGTTGGTACCTGGACTGGAAATAGAAGGTTTACTGACAATCACTGTTCCTAACCCCCCTCTCCTAAGCAAGATAAATGACTTGATCCTAAATAGACTGGTTTTTCCTACATTTGGCCCTGAAATACCTGCCTATGAATCAATAGTCCTTCACATGGAACTCTTGGGCTATGTACTCTGTGCACTTGGAGAAAATCTTATCATTGATGCGCAGTAAAGACTAAGTAGCTGCTAAAATTACTTAGAGCCGAGTGGAAGAAGAAGAAATTTAGGGTCATCCCTTAGAGGACGGAGAAGGGTTAGGGTCACCTGAATACAAAATGGAAATTAAGATTTGAAAGGGGATCTCTGCTTCTAGGTGTGGTTCGAGAAATTCATAAAGCCAAGCAAGAGACTTTGTGTTGCTGAGACTTTGTGTTGCTGCTAGAATCGAATCATACTGTCTGAGACTATGGAGGCTGGGAACCCGACTCGTAGGGCAAAATGTATTATAGGCACACTTATAGGGGTAGTGATTTTCTTTATATTCTTAGTAGTTTTAGTTTCTTATTTAGCACCACGAGGGCAGGAAGCGGAGGTCGAGGGAACACCTACACCTACCACTCCTAGCTAGAAAGAGGCAAACATAGGAGCAGAGAAAGCTTTGCTAGCAGAAGAAAGCTGTAGATTACATGCTGATTTGTCCAAAGGAAACTTTGGGAAGAATGCGTATGCTAAGTTGTTGTATGAGTGCATTGATGCGATGGATGCGAAGGATTGTTATGTGTGTATGCAGTTGCCAGCTTCAGTAGACGAGGGTATTAGATACCATCACCTGCCGCTGACGTATGGAATTTCATGTAGTTTGCTGCTTAGCATATTTTATGGGCAGACTCATTTTGAATATTTCTTTTCAAATTATGATGCTGTGCTACCGGAAGTCCCAAATTATAAGCACCTGAACAAATGGGATTACTATAAATCCGAGGATAGACTTAGGTACTTTTTCATTCCAACACGAGCAATAGACACCTCATACACACACCGACACAACTTGACCTACTCATTGACAGAGGTAGAGAAGAAGTTCGTGGAGCAGGTTGAAGATAGATATCAAAAACAAAAGCAGTTACAGACGTCAGGTCAGGGCAAAGTAGATTGGACGGATGAGGAGCTTGGACATAAGTCAAAGGGAAGCTATGGTCCGATAGCATTGGACGTGGAGCAGAAGGGGAAGTTGTGTTTGCATAGGCCAAAGACGTATTACGAAAATGTGTATGTGGGCGAGACAACTTGTGAACACACTTTCACGTTAGAATATTACACCAAGGATTTCCTGAAGAGCGTGGTGCAAGTGATCCCTACGGTGTACTTTGTCTGTGGGAAAAATGCGTATGTGAGGTTGCCTGATAAGTGGTATTGTGGAAAAAGGTAGGGCCGATGACCTTTTTCAGAGTTGCCCAGCGTTAACCGCCTCTATTACCACTCAAGTTATCAAACAAAGAGGCAGGCGCTGGAGACTGGAAGGCAGGAAACAGAAGTTTTATTCCGACGGAGCAGAACACATCAAAATCAGACAACAGGGTATCTTCTCGAGGTGCTCTAACCGCATCTCTGAGGCCTGGCCTCTTATACACAGGCTTATGATCTTTATTACAGTTTATTGCATGTGGCACATTCTTGCAAATGCGTTGAAGTATGAAAGGACATCCTTGGAATCCCCGCTTCAGGCCCGTTCCCACACACATTTACAGTTGAAGTCCCCACCCCTGTCACAACAGGTGACGATTGTTGCGCAGCTGGGCATTCCGCCGATTCACGGAATGTATGTGGTTGATCGGATCTCATGGGGTGGGGGCTTTGATCAACTCGGGGATCCTTTGATGGGAGAAGCTTCCTACTGTATGGGGGGGCAATAAACAGCATCCGCAGGGCCAGGTGGCGGCCTGGGAACGAGTAAGACAATCGGGCATAGAGGAAAGGGGGGTTTTATCAAAGGACTCAGGATCATGAAAGGAATGGAGGGAGGTGTTGAGCTGGGAACAGGATGGGGTTCCGAGGCAGAGTTGCGCTGAAGAGGGGTTTATGGCCCAAGGCATGTGAGAGCGGGGGCTGTCAGCGTGCGGGGGATACCTGCGAGGTCGAGAGAAAGAGAGAGACGCGCTGGCTGTGGGCGATGGGCAGAGAGGCCATGGTATTTTAAAATGGCTGCCGCTTACGCGCATGAATGGGCTTAAAAGGCAAACAAGATGGCGCCAATAATGTTGACACTGCAGTCTAGGTTTTAACAGTCCCCCCTTTTCAACATATCTAGCCAGCTTGTCTACTCAATGTCTATCTGCATTAGATTCCTAACCTCAACATCATACAGTGCTCCCATGCGTTCCTTTCCAAAGTCCACAGTCTTAGGGCAGATAAAATTGGCACATAATGAACACAGAGGCGGCAGGCATTAAATTCCTAAGCAGAACCCACATATTACAACCACAGGAATCAGGATAATGGTAAACAGTCTCCAGCCCCAGTTCTTAACAGTACTCCAAAACCATCCACCAAGCGACCATTCTTCCTGCTCCTGGTGAACTTCTGAGGAGAGTCTGTGGAGATGTTCGATGGCCTTGTACACTGAGGGTGAATTGTCCGGTATATATGTACAGCAGGTGGACCCAATAATGCGGCATGCTCCACCACGATCCGCTAGAACCACATCTAGAACAAGGCGGTTCTGGAGAGCCACCAGGCGGACCGCTTGAAGCTCGGCTGTGTTGTTTGCAAGGATACCAGCTGTGATGTTCATTGTTGTCTCGACTGCCTGAGTCAGATGTCGGATGGCACAGCTGTTTGCCATCGGGCCCCAGAGTGGAACAAGTCCCTTCATTGCATCGAGAAACTGTGCTCCTGTAGAGTCGGCTTGTTCAATGTCCTTGGCTCGTTTTTGTCTATGGTGATTCGCCGGAGCCACATAGGTCGGAGGAAGGATGAAGGAGATAAAACAAGTGCCCCCCCCAGCCTTTGGGGAGCCAGGTGTAAGCTTTCGTGCCGCAAACAAAATACATGCTTGGAGAGGATACGAAGGAAGGTGGATCGGTGGAATCCAAAGTTCTGGTGATGCGGCAAGCACTGCGGCCCACCAGCTGTGTCCCAAGCCCTTCTATGCACATAAGGCCTGTGACGTTGATGACAGATAGGGCCACAGTCAGGGTGGCGGCTGTTCGCTTCCGAAGGTAGGAGAAGGCGGGTCAGGTCGGATTGTTGAACACCTGCATTTCAATTCGTTCTTTGGCAGGGATGTCCATGTGGATAGAGTCGTTGGAGGTCTGCGGGCAGAAATGTGTCTTCGTTTTGTTTCGCCAGACCTCATGAAAGAAATGCGTCATGATTTTGCTGGAGGTGGCATTGTCCCTATAGCTCTCTTGTAGGAGGATCAGCCAAGCAAGGCAGGAGCCGTGAATTGAGAAGGGTGAAGGGATGAAGGGTATCGAATGTCCAGTGGCGTGGGGTAGCAACCCACAGATCCAGCAGTTGGTGGCATTGGTGGCAAGATTGTGTTGGTGCAGCAGCTGCACAAAGGAGTTGCTCCAAAACTCCTTTTGCCTTTCTCTGAGTTGGGGAGAGAGAGAAATCAAATAATGTTCCTTCATGGTGGTAGGCTGTGCAGTGGTCAGGAATGTCTCATGAGCGGGTGCGTTTTCTTCCACAATCCAGAGTGTGGTCATGAAGAGAAGGCAGAAGAGGATCGTGATAAAAAGTGCAATTGTCTTTGAACTGTGGATTCTGTCTGTCTTTGGGTTTCTGTATTGAATTTTCGGATGTCCGGTTGCTTCCATCACCTTCTTATCGGGTGCTTCCATCACCTTCTTATCGGGTGCTTCCATCACCTACTTATCGGGCGCTTCCATCATCTTCAAGGGAGCTCGGTAGCGGGCAGAACCAAAAACCTCGTCCGGCTTTCTCTCCTGACAGCCTTTGTAGTGTTAGGCCACCGATCTGAGAATTATGACTTAGTCAATGGTCTGCTTAGCCGAAATTCTCTCCTTTCGTCGCAGGTTATACCCTTCTTTTGATGGCACGGTGGGATCAGGAATCTTTGCAAGTTCAAGTGTCTCTGTGTCTGGGTAGCAATTCAGCGATGGTCGGTCTTTGTTCAGGAGCTCTTCCTGGGCGGTCACGTCTTCGGTCGTCGTCAGAGTAGGGGGAATCCGTTTGCAATGGTGCGCATGCACCCAGGTCCGCTTTCCTTCCACTCGAAGAGCTGTTCGGGTGGTGAGTAGGACTTGCCAGGGGCCCGTCCACCGGGGTTCCAGACTCTTGGCGCGCTGGAAGTCCTTTATCAGTATGAAGTCCCCGGGTTGCAGGTTGTGTCCGGGACCCCTGGAAGTGTCAGGGATGGCATGCAGCACCTGTTGGTGAATGACAGACAGAGTTTCAGTCAATTTATACAAGTAATCAGACATTAGGACGTCCGGGACGTCATGAATGGAAGTCGGTTTTGGTGCAGACCAGACGCTCATGGGTTGGCCGAAAACAACCTTGTAAGGTGTCAGGTGGTGTTTGGTGGGGGTGGAACGCATCGATAGCAATGCCAGTGGGAGAGCGTCTGGCCATTTCAGTCCTGTGGTAGCCACTATCTTGGCTAGTTTTAATTTTAGTGTGGCATTGTGTCGCTCAACAAGTCCAGCAGACTGGGGGTGGAAGACTGCGTGGAACTTCTGTTTTACACCCAGCCCTTTCAAGATAAGCTGGATAACTTCGGCTACGAAGTGGGGGCCATTGTCGCTCCATAAAATTCGACAAAGGCCGTAGCGAAGGAAAAATTCTTTTAACAGTACTTTTGCAGTGGCCATAGCAGTGTTATCACGGGTTGGGTATGCTTCCACCCATTTGCTGAATGCACACACCACAACAAGTACGTATTTCAGGCCTTGGCATCTGTCTAGTTGGATGTAGTCCATTTGCAGGACTTCAAACGGGTGATTGGGAACCCCAAACCCTCCCCGGGGTACCACAGTTCCTTTCCCGGGGTTATGTTGCAAGCATATCAAGCATTGTTGGACCAGACGTTTGGCAGAGTCTGTGATTTTGTCGTTGTGCCAAACTCTGGAGACAAGTTCAATCATGGGGGCTGATCCTATGTGAGCAGGGGAGTGTGCCATAGTCAGTATGGGAATCAGGTATGAGTCAGGTAGCAACCATTTGTTCGTGTCTTTTGTCCGCCAGCAGCCTTCATCGTCTTTCAGGCCCACCCGTGCCCATTCAGTCAATTCGTGTTGTGAGCTAGCCATTTGAATGTCCCTAATAGTGTCCCTAGCGTCGAACCATTTCTCTGCTTGGGACCTGGTAACGTACATGCGTGTCGTCGTCCTATTTTCAGCTGTGGTTCGAGCAGTGATGTCGGCTAGTGCATTTCCCTGTCCAATAATGTCTGTCACTTTCTTGTGTGCCTGGCATTTGATGACCGCAAGTCTTTTGGGGAGAAGGACGGCTTCGATCAGGGCGGAGACTAGATCTCCATGTAAGATGGGGGTGCCGTGTGAGGTCAAGAATCCCCTTTCCTTCCAAAGGAGCCCAAAATGGTGAACCACCCCGAAGGCATACTAGCTGTCGGTGTAAATGTTCGCTGTGGTTCCTGCTGCTAGGATGCATGCTCGTGTCAGGGCAATTAGTTCTGCTGCCTGTGCTGATCATTGTGTGATGCGGGCTGTCTCTACTATAGTTCGGGCCGTGGTGACTGCATAGGCAGCTGAAGTGGTGCCATCGGGGAGTTTGATGCAAGAGCCGTCCACCCACAGCTCTCCATCAGGGTCAGGAAAAGCTGTGTCTCTGAGGTCAACCCTACTTCTAGTCTGTTCGTCTGTGAGGGTCACACAGTCAAGTACAGGGGACGTATTTGGATCGTTCTCCGGTAGGGGCAACAAAGTTGCCGGGTTCAGTGTGGTGCATCTTTTCAGGGTGATGTGGGGTGCAAGCAGAGTCAGTTCGTATCCAGTCAATCGTGCACTCGTCAGGAGTTGCGTCTTAGTTTGGTTCAGGAGGGTGTCAACTGCATGGGGTACTAATACCGTGAGGGAATTCGAGAGCACGATCCCCTCACTCTGTCGGATAGAGATAGCAGTGGCAGCTACAGCTCGAAGGCAGGCAGGCAAGGCTCTGGCTACGGGGTCAAGAGTGGCAGAGAAGTAAGCGCATGGTCGTTGCTTTGGGCCAATGGACTGGGTCAAGACAGATAAAGCACACCCCTCCCTTTTGTGAGTATAGAGGGAGAAGGGCTTCGTGTAGTCGGGGGTTCCTAGGACCGGGGCTGAACAAAGGGCATCTCGTAGCTCTATGAAGGAGGATTGGCATTCAGGGGTCCAAGGGAGTGGGAAGGGGACATTCTTAGCCAGCAGAGAAAGCAGCGGTTTCACAATGAGGCTGAAGTTTGGCAACCACTGCCGACAGAAGGAGGTGAGGCCTAGTAGGGAGCAGACCTGTTTCTGAGTCTTAGGGACAGGGGTTTCAAGAATGGTTTGGATCCGGTCGGGAGTAAGTTTCCTTCCGTCTTTGGACAAAAGGTGGCCTAAGTAAGTGACCTGGGGTTGGCAGAATTGCAACTTCTTCTTGGAGACCTTGTGGCCATTTTCCGCAAGGAAGTGCAGGAGTTGAATGGTGGCGGTGACTGCTAGTGGAGTGGTGTCGGCCGCCAAGAGGATGTCATCGACGTATTGTATCAACACCACTCCGTCGGGTAACTGGACCTCATCCAGTTGTCTCTTGAGGGCCTGACTGTAGATGCTGGGGCTTTCTGTGTAGCCTTTGGGTGCTCAACAGAATCTATATGAGCGGGCTTTTAGGGTGAAGCCGAAGAGATATCGGCTGTCTGGGTGGATGGGGATAGAGAAAAATGCGTTTTTGAGGTCAATGACAGTGAAGGTGGTGGCAGTAGAAGGAATCAAAGTCAGGATAGTGGTGATGTCTGAGACCACGGGGTACTGGGGTACAACTACTTTGTTGATCTCTCGAAGGTCGATGATGAAGCGGTATGCTTTCTCATCTCCCTCTCCTTGTTTCTTGATGATGGGCAAGATAGGGCTGTTGCAAACGTTGCTAACCACTTCCTCTACTACTCCTGCGACTATCAGTGACTGAATAATCTTTACCAATGCCTTCTCACCCTCGGGCGATATCCGATATTGTGGAAGTTTTGGGAGTATTGCGTCCGGTCGAACAGTGATGTGCACTGGGTCAATCATCATGCGCCCTACGTCCGAATCTGTCTTGGCCCACAGATACGGAGGCAGAGTGTCAAGTAGGGACGAGTCAGTGTCAATGATAGAAAACATGCGTCGGGAAGGGCAATGTCTGAGCAGAATGGGGTTGTCGTACAGAAAGACTCGAACTCCGTCTTGGGAACATCTAATAGTCGCTCGGAAATGCTTCAGCAAGTCGAGTCCCATAACGGCGTCAGGAGTATTGGCGGAAAGCAAAAACGTTGTGTCAGTTGTGTTGTTCTCTAGGTCAAAGGAGATCGGTGTGGACAAAGGGTTAGTGGAGGGCGTTCCATCGAAACCTATCGATGTTACAAGTGAGCCAGACAAGGGTGCCCTTGAAATCTGTCGTTTAGATAACGCACTACGTGTCGCGCCAGTGTCTACCAGAAATGGAGACTTTGTACCCAGGACCTTAGCGGTGACATAAGGACCTTGCTGGTCAACATAGAGCTCGACTGGATCCCTCCCTTGCCCTTGGCAGTCCTATGCGAAGTCGTGGGCATCGTCGCAGTCAGACTGCTGGTACTGGTTCTGTCGGGGTAGATCAAATGTATTTGGTCTGTTTGATCTATCGTTAGTCGTGTCATTTGCGGACCCCCGTTGCTGTCCTCTATTTCTCGGTCCACCCGCTACGTCCTTGGGGTCCCTATTTCTGTTCATCTCCAATAGAACCGGGCACTGGGATTTCCAATGACCGAATCCTTTGCAGAAGGCACACTGGTCCTCGCTAATGTCTCTGCGTCCAATGTGGGGTGTTGGGGTGCGGTCTTTAGGAGGTGTGTTCCTAGGGACATTTGTCTAGTAGTTTCCTTTGTATTGCTCTCGTCCTATAGTCACCCCTTGCAACTGCGCAATCATTACCCTCTCTTTTAAGTCTTTCTTCTTTTTCTCTGTTGCTCTATCATTTTCATTTTTCTGGTGCTTGTAATATTGGGCCATCTGAAGGATAGCCGCAGGTTTGGAGGCCGCCCAACTACTCTCACTGGCCTGCAGTTTCTGAGAGACCTCCGGCGACAAACCCTTTACATAATTCTGGACAAACAGATGGTGTCCGGTTGCAGTGGTCATGTCCTGGCCGCTGTAATCGGAGAACACCGTTTCAAACCGGGAGAAGTAGTCCGATACGTCTTCCTGGGGTTTCTGACGACAAGCCGTTACCATCGACCAGTCCACTTTCTTTTCTGGGATCAGGGTTTTCAATTTCTGTACAATTTTGTCTGGGAGGTCTAAAATGGATTTCAAAGGCTTCTGTCCAGGTTCTCGTTGCCTATCTATGCCATCGAGTTGTGACCAGGTATGTCCGACCAGCTCATGGTGGTCGACTTTCCGGATTTGCTTCCACACATCAGCTGGCAGACATAACCCGAAAAACAAGTCGATGTCAGCCAGGGTCATAATCGTTGAACCTAGGGCTGTACCTAATTCATTGTAGAAGGCAGTGGGGTTTTTACGTAAATCGGGCAGAGATTTCCAGAACGTCAGAATATCTTGCCGATCCCATGGCTGGTAGACCCAGTTGTACACTACCCTCCCTCTTGCATCTTGGTGGTTGACGTCATCGTGTGTTCCTAGACCTCGTGAAGGAACCCAGTAGGGGGCAGCCTCTCTTATAGGCATCATGGTGCTAGCTCGCTTAGTTCGTGGTTCGGTTGCTACGGGTGTCGTGGGTTTAGCTTCCGATTCCTGTTCAGTGAGGTGGCGGAAAACCTCAAGCGTACGCGTAAGGAGGTCCGTCACGTCACACTCGCCCTCATCCCCGATATCGACCTTTCTATACAGAGTCGTCAGGCTCTCGGGACCTTTTTCTCGATATCGGTCCTCAAACGCATTCAGGGCATGATAACACAGTCGTACGGCAAAATGCCGTCTGTGGCTCCCTGCATATGAGTTGAACATATCCGTGATGTGCTCCTCACTTTCCTTTCTTTCTACCAGTGTCCTCACTATCTTGTCAATACCTGCTCGCTCATCCTTGCTTAATCTGTTCGTTCTTGCAGAATCTGCCTTTCGGGTCTCTGGGTCATCTAACACTGTCGCTTGTGCTGTATCTAGTACAAGGGGTTCAGCCGGCGCGGAGGCCATGGAGACCGAAGCTCTGGTACTCCTCTCGTCTGTGCTCGGGGGTAGGGAGTGCTGTGCTAAGGGGCATATGGAGGGGGCATCTAGATGATCGGAGGACCTAACAAAAGATCATCGTTGGCTCGCTGTTTCAAGGTCAATTCAGGATAGAGAGTAGAGGGTGTTCTAACCGGACACTGGTTTGATGTCTCTACCTCTAGTTTCTGTTTGGCTTCTTCTCTTTCCTTAATCTCTTCTTCTAATTTCTTAGCAGCTAGGTGGGCTGCCTTTCGCAGCTCTTTTCCCAACCTACTTTCATTTCTCTTTTTACGCTGTTCGGTTTCTTTGCGCCACATGCCGAGGCTATCAAGCATAGTGGGCGTTGTCTTGTGTTTCCCAAGGGCTGTTTCTAGCGTGCTTATTTTATCTTCGTCGAAGGATTCTATCAGTGGCCACTGACTTTCCTGATCCTTCTTCGTATATTTATGCCACAGCTTGCTATAAGCTATAGCGATCAATCCATGCCTCATGAACATGTCCTTATTAGGGGTGCCTTCCAGTGGAGCCGGATGGTTCATCTCTAATAAGCGGTCCGGGCTAAACAGGCTACCAATCAGTGGGGAGAAGATAGGCATGACGGATTACAACGGGGACAAAAGTCTGCACTACCTATCTTATCACTGCGTGCAAAGACTAGACAGAATATTTCTATTCTTCGTTGTTTGCAGGCGGTGAATACCTCAAAAGAACCAATATCGAACAGTCAATGTTCGGTCAATCAAACAATCAATGGGGAGAATAAGTAGACACGACGGGTTACAACGGAGACAAAAGTCTGCGTTACCTACCCTTTCACTACCTGCAAAGAGAGAACCTGTTCTTCCCTGTTTGCAGACAGAGAATCTCCAGAAAACAATCCGCGAACAACAGTTTGGGCCAAACAATCAATCAGTGGGGAAGGAAGATAGGCACGACGGATTACAACGGGGACGAAAGTCTGCGTTACCTATCCTTCACTGCTTGCAAAGAGAGAGCCTGTTGTTTCTCCGTTTGCAGACAGTGAATCTCCAAAAGAACCAACAAAAGAGTAATACTAGTATTATCCAAGTCAAACAATCATTTCGCAATTTGTCGCGTTACACGACCTTACCCGTACCGCATGGACAGTTTCTTGTCTTCCGAATCCAGCGCCCGATCGTCCTCTATTTCTCCGTGATCTTCGCGGCACTCCTGATGGTTCCCAGTCAGGACCGTAGATCACTCGAGAGAGGTCTGTTCGGAACCAGTGAAGTTCGGATGATCGGCTGCCAGACGAGGGTCTATCGGGCAGGTGCACTCCCGATCGTTGCAGTCGTTCACTCTGTCGTCAGGACCTCTCCCACTGGATCCACGAGTCACTGATGGGCTCCACATTGGGCGCCAATTGTGGAAAAAGGTAGGGCCGATGACCTTTTTCAGAGTTGCCCGGCGTTAACCGCCTCTATTACCACTCAAGTTATCAAACAAAGAGGCAGGCGCTGGAGACTGGAAGGCAGGAAACAGAAGTTTTATTCCGACGGAGCAGAACACATCAAAATCAGACAACAGGGTATCTTCTCGAGGTGCTCTAACCGCATCTCTGAGGCCTGGCCTCTTATACACAGGTTTATGATCTTTATTACAGTTTATTGCATGTGGCACATTCTTGCAAATGCTTTGAAGTATGAAAGGACATCCTTGGAATCCCCGCTTCAGGCCCGTTCCCACACACATTTACAGTTGAAGTCCCCACCCCGGTCACAACAGGTGACGATAGGATTGTTGCGCAGCTGGGCATTCCGCCGATTCACGGAATGTATGTGGTTGATCGGATCTCATGGGGTGGGGGCTTTGATCAACTCGGGGATCCTTTGATGGGAGAAGCTTCCTACTGTATGGGGGGCAATAAACAGCATCCGCAGGGCCGGGTGGCGGCCTGGGAACGAGTAAGACAATCGGGCATAGAGGAAAGGGGGGTTTTATCAAAGGACTCAGGATCATGAAAGGAATGGAGGGAGGTGTTGAGCTGGGAACAGGATGGGGTTCCGAGGCAGAGTTGCGCTGAAGAGGGGTTTATGGCCCAAGGCATGTGAGAGCGGGGGCTGTCAGCGCGCGGGGGATACCTGCGAGGTCGAGAGAAAGAGAGAGACGCGCTGGCTGTGGGCGATGGGCAGAGAGGCCATGGAATTTTAAAATGGCTGCCGCTTACGCGCATGAATGGGCTTAAAAGGGAAACAAGATGGCGCTGATAATGTTGACACTGCAGTCTAGGTTTTAACAGTATGAGACATGTTGCATGGCGATTATTTTTCCTAATCACACTGAGGATTTTGCTCAGGTGGAGGGTGGAAAATTAACAAGGGTAAAGAGAGGAGAAAGTGCTGGTGCAATAGTGGGACATGTGTTTGGAGCTGCGATACCAATGTTGGGAGTGATTTTAAATGACGTAAAGATACGGAGATTAGCAACAGTGGTGGATGAATTATCGATGAGTACGGCAAGGTCACTGGTGTTGATTCATGGCGAGATGTTGTCGATAAGGGCGATGGTTTTACAGAACCGTCTTGCCTTAGATGTTCTTTTAGCGAAAGAGGGCGGAGTCTGTAAACTTTTAAAGGTTCAGGAATGTTGCACGTATATTCCAGACAATTCCAAGGATCTGAAGAAATATATACGCAAAATTACTGCAATTCACTACGAAATTAACGATTTGACACAAGAGAATACATGGGAAAAGGTTGGCAAGGGGTTTGGAAGTGTTGGAAATTGGTTTGCAAACCTGGGAAGGAGTTTTCTTGGATACGTACTGGAACCCCTTATCATCATAGTGTCATGCGTGATTGGATTGTGGGGTTTGCTGAGAGTGTACAAATGGTATAGGTCAAATAGACTGGCAAGATCGATGAGGGTACAAGAGCAGAGAATGGAGAATTTGCAGGACAATCAATATCGAAGTTTAAGGACATTAGAAATGACAGGTGAAGGAACGTCGCAACAAGTGCTGTGTAGCTCGGTCCCTACCCTAAGGAATGTGGGGCGAGGTGATGACACAGGGCATCAAAGGGGGGACTGAGAGAGCGCAAAACTGTGTTAGAAATTTTAGGGGTGCACCATATTCACGAGTAATCAGCACTCGCATATATAGAGGATTATAATCATGTTGAATATGACACAGAGCTCTGAACCCATGTACCAGAATTTACATAGCTTTAACGTAAAGTGCTTTGAAAATAATAATGTCATGTTAACTTGGAAATGTGTTTGTAGTTTAATACTAAATCAGTTAAAGGATGCCCGAATAGGCATTGAGACATTTAAATGCATGTTTAGAAATTCATTATTGTATCCATGTAAACGACATAGAAGTGTTTAGTTAGAGAATGTGTTCTTTTTGCTATAATGATGTAGGCCTGATGAACGAAAATGTTTACCAATGTTAGGGGGTGATATCCTGAAACGTGCAGAGGCCCAGGTGGGGAGAGAGGATTGGGTAGGCCGAACTAGGAATGTTTCTTTTAACATTAAATCATGGAAATGTCTTTCCTAGAAGGTTGCTTTAGAAAATTAATTGCAAGTAGCATGGATCTGTGAATCGATTTATGTGCGTTCCTTTGCAGGTGCAAGGTTAACTAGAGATAGTACAGAAGGGCCCATTGTGTATGAGCGTTAGGATGCTAGTCCCAGACATGGAGGAGTGGCTGCGGAATTTAGGGAAGCAACTTCAAGAGGAGAAGACTCTGGGACCCAAGGACGTTTTTCAACAAACAAGGATGAAGATGTCGTAATGGAGTATTTTTTAAAGTTAATACTCTTGCGAGGGGCGTACCTCAGGGCGTGTCGCCCATATTGTGGGGTTTGTATTAGGGACAGCACCCCGGTAGGAGAGGAGAGCAGATGCGCACGAGGGCGAAGAAAGATGCTGGGTAGGCAGAGAGCTTTTCCATGCGAGATGGGTTCCTAAGCTAAGTCCGATCGAAGTGAGTGTGCTTCTTTGGAAGACACCACTGCTGACACCTTTGTTAGGAGGGAACTTGCTAAATAGGGATGTCACTTAGTATAGTGTAGGGACAGATTAACCTGGATGTATTTTTTCTTTTCTTCAATGCCTACCAAGACCCAGATTATAGCAATTCTTGCAAGTCTAGTGGTTTTGGAAATTATACTTGTGTTGTTTCTTAGTCGATTGAGACTCTTCCGTAGGATTATGTTTGTATTAGTGCCCGTATATCTACTGAATCTTTTACTGCGGTGTTTCTATACACAACTGCTTTTGGCTTTATAATAAATCTTTAAACTTGACTTTTTGTCAGTGGTTCTTCGGGGAAAATAATGGCAACAGTTTGAATTGATACTACGATGTTGAAAAGATTGCCTTCTACACTCTATGACAGGTAAAAAGGTCTAGTCGACCTGTGGCGGGATTCTAGAAATACTATTCTGATTCTAGAGATAAAATCCCACCATTCCACAACTGAAATATGACCACTCAACCTTTGCAAAAGGCCTTACACAGTGCAGGAAACCGTACTGCCATGTTTTTAGTAACTTTTGATGCATTCGAGCGGGAATTTTTCTTTTTTGTTAAAATCTACAGATTATGCAGTAGACAAAGGATTATGTGGCAAATGCTGCAAATCCAATATTATTTGGAAAAAAAATGCTGCATTCCCAGAATCGCATAATTCCAGTGGCCCTCCTAATAGCATCATCATCGTGGGCATGAATGTTTTGAAGTTTACATTTAGAAGCTGTGAATCCTGATAAATGTCGCAGTCAATGCAGAAATTCATACGAGTGTATTGAAGTGAAACACTTCCAAGTTAAAGAAATATACTTTTTGAAATTTTAGTCTTTGTCACATTTTTAAATGATGAATTCAATATCATGCAAAGGGCTCAGTTCCTGTTTTGGAGCAAAACCAGAGGATTTGCTGGGCTCTGGCTCAGCACACCCTATTCATGTCCTTCTTGCCCAACTTTATATTGTTAATGAAATTCTTTCTCTCAGCCTGGCAGCAACAGCGCATAACAAGAGTAGGAACAGCAGGGGGCACTAAGCAATTAAAACAGACAGAGATACAAGATCAGATACATTTTCGTTTGTAGACTGCGAAATTCTTTGGAGGAGGCCAAGTCTGTGACATCAGCTCCAGCCCAGGACAGTTCAAGAACTGCCTGTGCACTCCACAGTCCAGGTTACACCAGACAAAGATGGGGGGGCTGGCTGAAGTCTTTTCAGTCTAATGGATGTTTGGTGCCTGGACCAAACCATATCAACATCATTGCCTTAATTCATGGCATTACATTCATGCACTTCACCAGCCCCTTCCGAAGAAAACATTAATAGCATGTCTATCGGGATCGAACCATCACTAGAGCAGCAGGTGCATCAGCACCGGGGGTAATAGGCCCACTGCAGCCCAATTAAACATGTCTCTTTCCACCAACCATGTGGCTTTGCTCTAATTGCATTGGAGCTGGTAGACCTTCTGCAGTATACAAAGGCGTTAAAAAAAGTGATGGTGCAATGCTTGAATTAATATCAGCGACTTGTAATTACTTCAGCCGCAGCCCATTCCAACACTATTTTGCACACTATGCCATCTAGGTCTGCACCCATCCATTTGCAAAGTAGTCTTGACCTTTGCCAATGGGAACAGCTCAACCTAAACATCAAGGCCAGGTCCTTTCTGATCTGGAACACAGGTGGCCCAGGACTAGTTTCACCTTGGTTGGGGCTCTTCAGTCAGGTGTAGCTTTGTTTCAGTGTCACACTGAGCAAGGGTTATATGTTCAGACCACGCATGCCTTTATCACGCATGCATTTCCAACATGGTCTGAACTACGAATGTGTCTTTACAATGCATTCCTTTACCAGGCAAGTCATGACAACAACTTGGCTTAAGGAAAGTGCTTGACTTTGGAATATTATGAATTGCTATTCCAACTCCAGTCTACGCACCAGTAGGGAAAATGTGGAACTTAAAAGTCCAACATCAGTCCACAAACGCTTTTCCTAAGGCAAGTCGTTACAACAACATGGTAAAAGAATGCGTTGTAAAGACCCTTTCATGGATCAGACCGCGTTGTAAAGGCACAGCCTGGTTTGAGCCACTTTGTAAAGGCTGGTTCCCATGAGCAAGAGACCCGGGTCTGGACATATCCTTTGCACTTAGGGCATCACACTGAAGTATACCAAAAGTGATGGGTGGAATGCTTGAATTAATCTCAGCCACTGAAAATTACTGGGGCTGTATCCCAGTCCATCCTTGTTTTACACACCATACCACCTCACTTTGCACCCAGCCATATGCAAATCAGCCTTCACCCTGCTCCAAAAGTAACAGTTCAGCTCGAACTGTCAGGCTAGGCCCTCCCAGAGCCGGAACACAGGCGACCCAAAATCACTTTCCCCTTATTGGGGCTCTTTAGTCAGGTGTAGGTTGCTTCCAGTAGCACAGTGTGCATGGGTCCCCCGCCTGGGCACATCTGTCACACTTAGGGTATCACAGTGAAGTTTATAACAAGCACTGGCAATGCTAACAGGTATGGCTTTAAAGGACTGTTATATGGTAATATGATGCATTACAAGTAGATAGCATGGGAATGATTTGTATTTGTGTGGAAGCAAAGAACATTAGAACAATACGGGTGTAGTTTAAAAAGTTAGGTGACAGTTGCACCATAAAGTCAGAGCTGAAAATCCATGTAGCTCACCAGGCTCCTGTCTCCTCCGGGTGTGGTGGGCTCCGCCACCCTCTGGACATCACCAGGGAAATCCCAGGCTGGGATTCTGTGCCGCCTATGCACTCCTTCGCAGTCCAGGGCAACGTAGCAGAGCCCCAGCTGCAGAACCAAAAGCATGCAATCAAGGAGGGTGGCGCACTGCCTCTTTCCCACTGCAGGGCAGACCACCACTCCCGAGCACTAACCAACAAAGCGCTCGAGACACTTTAGGGAAGTGTAAGCCCCCACCTGTGGCTCAGGTCATAGATCAGAAGAGCGCTCCCCAGCGCCATGAGTTCCCTCAGCACAGGGGCAAAGGAAAGGGGCACAGGCAGGCCAGCACACAGGGCCCCTCAGCAGAGGGCAGTCCTCTCTGCTACCCAGCAGGCAAGCAGGCAATTCCAAATGGTGGGTCCTCCTGGCACATAGCAGTCCCTGCTGTCCTTCCTGTTCAGTTCAAGTAAGCACCAGTTCATTGGGTCACAGTCCTTTGTCCACCCCCCTGGCACAGGCCTAAGCCCAGTCCAAACCAGTTCTGAGGGGGGCACAAACTCCCTCATTGTCAGTGAAGGCTCTGTCCCCAGACACACCACAGGGGGGTGGAGCCAGCATTATGTAGTGCAGGCACAGTTCTATTCAGGCCCAGGTGCTACTCCTCCCACTACTCCAAACACAGATCAGCCTATTCAGCCTAGCGCTGACTCATCCAGCCGCTCTGGAGCCACTGCACCTCCCCTGCCCCTGTCACTCCAGAGCCAGATATGCAATATACATTAGGCAGGCACAAAGATACATAGCACACAGAAATGCCCACTTCTAAAAGTGGCATTTCTAAAATAGTGATTATAAATCTGCGAACACCACCACGCAGCATTTATTATCACTATTGCAAACATGCCAAACTTGATCATGCTACTCCTCTCAGATCATGAATTACCACTGAAACACTTATCAGGGAATCCCCAATGCATTCCTATGAGAGGGCAGCCTCACAGTAGTGAGAAACCAAAATGGCTGTTTGTCACTAAAAGGACATGCCAAACAGTTAAGGCACATTTCCTACCTTTTACCCACAGCGCACCCTTCCCATAGGGCTACCTAGGGCCTATCTTAGGGGTGACTGATATGTAGTAAAAGGGGAGTCACAGACGTGGCACCCACTTTATGTGCCACATCACAGTGGCAGTAAACTGCTTGTGCAGGCCCTGCAATGGCAAAGGCCTGAGACAGGTTTGAAAGGCTACTTTGATGGGTGGCGCAAGCAGCACTGCAAGCCCACCAGTAGCATTTAATTTTCTGGCTCCGGGTATATGAGATACAACTTTGCTGGGGACTGATAGGTACATTAGATATGCCAAACAGGTGTAGACCAATCTTACCATGTTTTATCGTGGAGAGCACATGCACTTTACACTGGACAGAAATGATAAAGTGCCCAGAGTCCTAAAACCACCAACACCAGGTCAGAAAAAATACCTGGAGGAAGGCAAAAACTTCAGGGATGACCCTGCAAAAAGGGCCAAGTCCAACACGGGTCCACACATATGGCATGCCCACAAAGAGTGCACTACAGCAAACCTAAGATCACCCAAAGGAGAGGCATGCTCTACAGGCTCACACATTCCCAATTTGACTCATTGCATGGCATGAAAGGGGGTCATTGCACATCCCGCCTGCCCAACACAGGGGTGTCAAAGCCACCCATGAGCCCCCTGGCCTGGAAAAAACTGAGGCCACACCACAACATTTCAGGCCCCGCCCGAATCAGAATTACCAAGGACGGCAAGTCCAAGCACTTCTATGACCCAGAAGATTTCTGCCTATTTCTGGACAGTCAAGTGCAGGACATGGACATCACCAAGGGCACACACCGAGTTCACCACGATACCACAAACCACCCTCCCCGGGGCCGAGTGGATGATGGAGGGCCAACAGTGGAACACGACATTGAGGCAGAGATGCCGAAAGACCAGCACGCTCACATGGGGACAAAATACAGGCCCTCCATGTGGTAGCAGCTCTTACACAAGATCAAGATAGAGACAAATCCCGCTCCCCTTGAACCCTAATCCTGCAACAGGATGAGTGCCAATAACTTTCCACAGAAATCCTGAACCAGCGGACCCGGACCTGTAACATCAGGGTAGAGCAGAGCGGCAGAGGATGGACAGCTGAGTATTAGCTGCTATATGCACTTCTGTAACTTGTTGCACTGTTTCCTGTTGGTCATTTTACCATCATTGTTGTTATTGCTATAAACTCTTTTGCTGCAGGCCCTGCATTACATGCCCTAACCCTCCTGATCCTCTCCCCCTCCCCCTTCGCCCTCCTTGCAAGTTAGCACCGCCATTCCTCCCCCTTTCTCATACCCACTAGGAGACATCATCCTTCGCTCTTTGCTTAAAACCTGAGAATCCGGGTGCCACATAGGGGGAGGTGCTGTTGGAAAAGGCCCCCTCCTCCTCTATTTGGCCACCCCACCCACTCCACATATCTCCTAGACATACACATTACAAGGTTCTGGCCCATGATGGGATCCCCCTCGAAGCACCATCTCCACAAGTTTGGACCCGTGGCACACAGCACAACCTTCCCTTAGCTGCCCTTTTTCTTTAGGGGCAAACCCCCAGTCTTACCCTCATTCCCCCTCGATATCTCTATTATTCCCTCTCCACACACTTGCTTCTATCAATACATATATACCTGCCTTGGGACGCATGACCCCAAACACAAACAACTGGTCCCCCTCCCTTAGTCATTGATCGCTGCCTCTGATCGCCCCCCTCCGTTCCCACCTGTTTGCCATCTCCTGCTTCCCCTACCCACCCCCACCCATCCAGCTACCCCTACTCTTTATTGTTACCAGTCCCCACCTGTGCCAACACCCACTGCTCCCACTTCTACTCAATCTTCCCTTTGACCCCCATTCAGACGACGCCCTCTGTTTCTCTTACCCTACCTCCTGGTTGCATACACCGTCGACATTGCTTCAGGTGACACAGAACACCCTGGTATAGCTTAAGGCACAGCTTTCCAAACTGTGTGGCGCAACACATTACTGTGTCGCGCCCTAACCGTAGGTGTGTCGCGTGATGAGATGACTTCTGCTGGGAATCGGCAGAGTCGAGCTGCAGGGGCTCTTAGAAGGGGTCAAACAACAACAAAGCCCTATTATAGGGCTTTGTTGTTGTTTGACCCCTTCTAAGAGCCCCTGCAGCTCGACTCTGCCGATCATGTCACAGGTCTTTAAAGAACTTGTGGTTGTTAATAGGACCTATTAACATGCACAAGGTCTTTAACGACCTGTGAAGTGCTCAGGTGTGGCTGTGAGCGGTCCCGGGCCGCCACACACGAGGAAGGAGAGGGGCCTGGGGGGGGGGGGGAAATAATGGGGGCTGAAACCCTTTGATGCCCACCTCATCTCTCGTATAAGGCAACCCTCCGGGCACTCATTTGTCAGTAATTTTAACGTTTCAGCTAAAGGACAAAAGTTAATTCCAGCAATTCAAAATCCCCAGCTAGAGTGGAAGGGAGGGAGTCGCCTGGGCTGTAATACCGAAGGAGAGGCAGACAGAAGCTTTCTTGTGCATGCTTCCTGAAAGAAATGCAAATGTGCACAACTTTTAAATGTGCGAATGTAAAGGTTGCTTAGGAGCCGATATAGGCATTAATTGATGGAGTTACTTGAAGCTTTCTGATGGCAGAGATATTTTCTTTATTAGAGGTATTGTAAAAGTGTTCCAAGCCGAGCTGGGGTGTGTGTGCTTTAAATGGACAGGTATAAAAATGTTGCACCAGGTATAATCCCCTTATTATTAAAATCTGTACTTTAGATGCACTTTTTATCTTTTACCTAAATGTATATGCACATTTTGTGACAGCCTATATTATACTTTGTGCAACGCGCTTTTAAAGAAATGATTTACACATTCACAGTGCTTCAGGGACCTCGTAGCACTAAAAATACACGTCACTTTCCCAGCTGCACCAGGATTGAATGCTATGGGCCTGTGATTGTATGCATGGCCATCTGTAGTGATTGCATTGACAAATAGCGGTTTCATAAGATAAAATAGAGCATTTCCCACTGATTATTTTAACTTTCATTAATTTTCCATTTAAGCTCTGTGTTATTTTATATGTAGTTACTTGATTGTGAAAAATCAACACAATGGTTCCAGAATTTGTTCTTTTTAATCTTGCCTTTGGATTCCGCCTCCGCGCTCCCTAGCCCTGTCCCTGCTGCAGTATCCATACGATTTGTAAAGCACTTAAATCGCTGCATAGAATAGCTAGCTAATGTCTGAAAAAGCCAGTGATATTAGTATATAGTGTCCTGCTTTCCCTCAGCTTCATATTTATTTTTAAATATTGTGTTAGATTAACCTGTGATCGGCATTTATTTTACAGTGTACTATTCATCCTACAGAATTGTACAAAAACTGTATTCTGGTTTTAAAGGGGACTGAGAAAAAGAAAGTAACAACCTACTCAATGGCTTTAGTGCACTAAGTGTTACTGGAATGCCTGGGTTCAAATCCCAGATTTCCTGCATGACTAAATTGTGAGCATATAAGTCAAATCAATTTACTTCATGTGTCAAATTCAGTTTAAGATGACCTGTGCAAATAAAACTCACTTGTATGTTTTAATAGCCAGTAATGTTTCACCATCCATAACAAGGATATTGGTGCGTGGGGGGTGTCTGTGGGGTGGTATGTGTGGGGTGTGTGTGCGGGGTGTGAGGGGGTTGTGTGGGGTGTGTGTTAGGGGAGTGGGGGTGTGTGTTTGTGGGGTGTGTGTGGGGTGGTGTGTGTGGGGTTGTGTGGGGTGTGTGTGGGGTGGGGTATGTTTGTGTGGGGCCTAAACCCACCATAGGTGGTTCGGGCTCGCCCGCAGCGCTTCCTCGCGTTACTGTGTCCCTGATTTTTTTTCCACAAAAAGGTGTGTCACCAACATGAAAAGTTTGGAAAGCTGTGGCTTAAGGCATACCCCCATTCTGCCTGACTGTCTTGCCTCGCACTTGCGACCCACCCCCCTTCTGTATAATGAAGCATAACTACCTAGACTCAACCCAGGCATGGGCTCCCCTCACCTGCTCCGCTTCAACTATTTATTTATTTATTTATTCATTTGTAGAGCACCTGAATCATACCTGGAGGGGTATCTCTGTGCTATGGAAGTGCTGCAGTAGGCCATGAAGGGGACATGTTAAAATAATGCAGTTTTGAGGACCCTTCTGAATTGAAGGTGGTCAGGGCATTGCCGCAGATAGAGAGGGGCTAGATGAAAGAAAGCTTTCCCACCCAGCCGAGATTTCCTGAACCGAGGCCTTAGAATCAGAAACTTAGTTTCTGAACAGAGTGAACTAGTAGGTATGTAGTGCTTGAATTTCCTTGCAAGATAGCTGGGGCCTTGTGAACAATACAACAGATTTGAAATTTGATTTGTTTGCATACCAGGAGCCAGTGGAGCTGTTGTAAGAGAGGAAGAGAGGCCGTATTAGGGGGAGTGTTCGAGATGAGGCTGCCGCTGTGTTTTGGACCACCTGCAATCTGCTCAGTGAAGACTCATTGGCTGTTACCGTAGTCTAAGTGGCTTAGTGCCAGTACCTGGATGAGAGTTTTCTGTGTGGATAAGGGGAGGAAGGGGAAGACTTGCTGTAGCAGTCCTAGTACGTGAAAACAGGAGCCGGCAGTGTTGGCGGCATGCTCTTTCATGGTCAATTCCTGGTCTAGGTGTATGCAGAGGTTCTTGATTCCGGTATTAGGTTCCGGGGGATCATCTAGATCCACCCGCCACCTGGTCTAATTGAACGTTAATGGTCTTACACACTTCATTAAGAGGAAAACAGTACCCTCTTACCTCCAAACTAAAAGAATGGACGCAGCTCTGCTACAAGAGACACATTTGAATTCCTTGGAATCAGACAAACTGTGCCGCAACTCTGTGGGTAGAGTTGTCCACAGCTGTATAGCACCTGGGGCTAACCCAGATTGAGACCCCACCCCACAAACGCGGGTTCGCGATTCTCCTCCGTAAGTACCTACCCGTACCAGTCACAAAGACCTAGTCCGATCCAGACTGTAGGTACTCATTTGCCAAGCTGCGTCTCGGAGGCAACTCCCTATGTGTTGGCTCTGTTTACACCCCGACTGGGGCAAAGCGATAATTTCTACTCCGCCTGTACCGCCTACGATGATGGAAATAGGTGCCTCACAGTACCTCGTAGGTGGAGACTCGAACCTAGCGCCATACCGTGTAATTGACAGATCAGGAATGCTGGGCAGACATAATGAGACAGATAGAGCCCTGATACAAGATGTACTCGTGAACAATGGACTGGTGGACCACTGGCGCCTCAGTCACTGCACGGATAAAGGCTTTACTTTCACCTCCCTGGCCCTTGGCACACTATCCAGGCTGGATCATTTCCTTCTTTCCCAGAGAACAGTCACGCGGTTGCAGGATTCTCACATCCTCGAAGCGGAAATTGCAGACCATTCCCCATTGACACTGTCCTTAGACCTGGGCCTCGCCTTGCCAGGACCAAGCCATGGCAGATGCACTTGCAGCGGCACACTACACAGCAGGGCAAATCCCAACTACAAACTCATATCACAAACTACCTCACTGACAATGCAACCACAGCACCTTCAGATAGAATATTATGAGCAGCGGCAAAAGTCACCATTAGGGCCTAACTAATGAGAGATGCTGCAGTGGCCAACAAAAATGCAGCAGCGTGGCAGAAAGAACTGGAGAGGGATATCTCTTTGTACACCCATCTTTATTCGTTTGAACCCACTCTGCAGCATCGCAAAAGCCTAGAGCAAGGCCAGATGGCACTCAATAGTCTTTGTACTTCTAAGGCTGAATATGCCCTACAACGCATGAAAGGCAGGCATTAGGAGCAAGGCGAGAAGGCAAGCCGCCTTCTAGTGGCCCAATTGCGTCAGCGGGAAGCCGCGCTGTCCATCCCGACCAAACATACACCGGGGGCAAAGTCCTCACCCACCCCAAGACATAGTGAACAAATGTGCTGCATACTATAAGTCACTCTATACCCCAGGAACATCAGCTAGTTCAAAACAACTGAGTGCGTTCCTCACCAAGGTGGACCTTCCCCGTCTATTGGACAAGGGCAGATAACTTCTAGAGGGGGAAATGAGTAGAGAGAAAGTAGCACTCAAGGTCTCCAAACGTCCCTATCATTAGGCGGTACACAGACAAAATATCGATTTTTAAATATCGATATACAATAATATCGAAGTTTAAATATCGATGGGACAAAATATCGAAGGTAAGTAATATCGACAGTCTTAATATCGATATTAGTATGATATCAGTAATATGGAAGTTTTAAATATCGATGTCAATAATATCGAAATAAATAACTTCGATGTTACTAATATCAATTTTTAAATAAATTTAGTGTATATTATATTGTATTTATTATGTTTTATTATTTATTTTTAATGAAATTTAATTAAATATTGTCTTTTACTACTGTAGCGGGTTGTGGGTTTATAGGGGAATAGGGTGGGAAGTAATTTAATTATGTTAAATTAATTATTAATTAGTAGGAATTATTAATTAATTAATTGAGAATTAATTTTTAATTAATTTTAATTAATTGATTAATTGATAAATATGTTCTGTAGCGGGTTATGGGTTTATAGGGGAATAGGGTGGGAAGTAATTTAATAATAATTAATTAATTAATATATGTTTGTACATATTTTAATTAATAATTAAATGATAATTAATTTATATTAATTAGTTAATCAATTAATATAATTTTGAACATATTTTTAATTATTAATTAGTTGGTAATTAATTAATTTTAATTAGTTAATTACATTAATTACAGTAATTTTTTATATATATTTTTTTGTTATTCTTAATTAATTAATTGGGAAAATAATATTAATTATTAAATTAAATTAATTACAGCTAATGTGCTAATATATTTACTTTATTGTTATTGTTAATTAATAATTAATTGGTAATTAAATAATATTAATTAATTTTGGGTAAAGGAGTATTTTTAGGGTTCAGGGTCAGTTTTCAGTTTTTGGGTAAAGGGGTATTTTTAGGGTTCAGGGTCAGTTTTCAGTTCTTGGGTAAAGGGGTATTTTTAGGGTTCTGGGTCAGTTTTCAGTTTTTGGGTAAAGGGGTATTTTTAGGGTTCAGGGTCAGTTTTCAGTTTTTGGGTAAAGGGGTATTTTTAGGGTTCAGGGTCAGTTTTCAGTTTTTGGGTAAAGGGGTATGTTTAGGGTTCAGGGTCAGTTTTCAGTTCTTGGGTAAAGGGGTATTTTTAGGGTTCAGGGTCAGTTTTTAGTTTTTGGGTAAAGGGGTATTTTTAGGGTTCAGGGTCAGTTTTCAGTTTTTGGGTAAAGGGGTATTTTTAGGGATAAGGGTCAGTTTTCAGTTCTTGGGTAAAGGGATATTTTTAGGGTTCAGGGTCAGTTTTCAGTTTTTGGGTAAAGGGGTATTTTTAGGGTTCAGGGTCAGTTTTCAGTTTTTGGGTAAAGGGGTATTTTTAGGGTTCAGGGTCAGTTTTGGGTTTTTGGGGTACAGGGATATTTTTAGGGTTCAGGGTCAGTTTTTGGTTTTTGGGGTACAGGCGTACAGGGTAAAAACAAAAAAAATTACATTAAATCAATTTAATAACATTAAAAAAAATAAAATTACATTAAATTATTAAGTGTTTTATTTAGTTTAAATGTATATGTATTAGTTTTAATTTTGTTTTAATATTTTTATTTAATATTTGTAAAATTATATGTATTTTAAAATTATTTTTACATTATTATTAATACATTTAAAAAAACGATATTTTTAATTCCGATATTTTTGTACTACGATATTATTTTTTCGATATTTTTGTACTTACCTTTATGAAGATATGAATCCGATATTTTTGATGTCGATATTTTTGTGCCGATATTTTTGTATTTCGATATTCTGTCTGTCGATATTATGTCAGACATTCCATTAGGCACCAGGGAAAGATGGATTCCTTGTGGAATTCTATAGATGGTCATGGGAGCAAGCAATTAATACTCTACACGCCACAATCCAAGATGTTGAGCGAGAGTCCTCCTTAGGGCCCCTGTCCAAAAAAGCGGTGATCGCTGTCTTACCCAAGCAGGGAAGGCACCCATTACTCTGTGGCAGCTACAGAACAATTGCTCAATTGAACACCGATATCAAGATCCTGGCCAGTGTCCTGGCAGCCCACTTAAGTGAGGTCCTCCCCTCCCTGATCCACCACACTCAGGTGGGTTTTGTGCCAGGTCGCTCCTCCAGAAACCACCTTCCCACCTTGGCACATAATCTTTGGATGGGCAAGGATGCTCTGATGGATGCTTTAGCCCTCTCCCTGGATGCAGAAAAGGCGTTCGATCACATCGAGTGGAATTACCTTTTCGCGGCCATGGAGCACTTTGACCTAGGAAATCAGTTCATTGCCAAAGTTTGGCTGCTATATGACAGCCCAACGGCCCAGATTATTTGCAGAGGATTCTGGTCGGACCCATTTCAGATTCAGAGAGGCACCCATCAGGGAGGCCTCCTATTGCCACTCCAATTCCTATTAGCCACAGAACCCCTAGTTTCCGCATTCCGTCAGTCTGAGGACATAGTGGGAGTTCTACTACCGATCGGCTGTTCTAAGGTCTACCTATATGCAGACAACGTTCTACTAACCCTGACTTATCGCCAACACTCTCTACCAGCCCTATGGGCATCATTGATGACTTTTCTACCCTTTCTTGTTATAAAGTGAGCTGGGACAGTAGCAAAGCCCTACCACTCTCAACCGGCAATACCAAGGCGGCAATGTGCAGCTACTCTTTACAGTGGTAGTCCTCTTGTCTTTAAATATGTGGGAATATTAGTGAACAGGGGCACAGAATGTATGGTCCTGGACAACATAGAACCACTGATCTCCCAGATGACCAGGGACTTTGAGAAATAGCCCAAACTGTGGTTCTCCATGTGGGTACAGACAGTCCGGATGGTGACACTGCCACCCTTCATGTACACACTTAGAATGCTCCCCATTCCATTACCTTTGCCCACCCTTCATTTTATCTACACCCAAGTCCAGTCTTTCACCTGGGGGTCCTCCGCACATGCGAGCCTATCTGTCCTCTGAAACCTGCGCCTCCGAAACCGACCCCACACACCCGGTCCTGCACACTTTGCATGAGACCTGACAACGGGCGCACCACATACTCGGCGTAGACCCGGGGCTACATGAAAAAGCACCCATCTAGGGCAATGACTGCATTCGTATTAGTGGCAAGACTATATCATGGAGCCAGTGGAGGGAAGCAGGCATTCACACCCTAGATAAACTAATTCTTAACGGGGACATTAAACCATTCACCCAGCTCAGTGAGGAGTTTTGCTTACACCCAGGCAATCATGGCGCTACATGCAAATACAACATTGTCTACAGCGCCGCTTAGGTTCCCGACCCTGGTCCCTGCTGACCACACCTGTGGTGAGCTACCTGCTCCTATGGGGCCGACAGAAAGATGTAATGTCCAGACTGTACAACACATTGTCCGACCATTTCTTTTCCGCACCAAAATCAAGAACCCTCCAGGCCAAATGTCATGCTAGCTTACAGGTTACCTGTAAGGATAAGAATGGCACAATGTACTTGATGCCTTGGACAAAGGCTCAAGAGAGGCCTGTTTCAAGTTCTGTCTATTTAAAACACTATACAAATGGAACTGGAAGCCATCAAAACTGAACAGGGCAGGCCTTCTCCCCCATGCGAATTGTTGGAGATGCACAAACACACGTTGCGAAATCACGCATATTATGTGCGAGTGCCCCTCGATCCAGCACTTCGGATCGACCCTGAATGCCTTCATGCCCCTGCATCTTCCACTTACCCTCTGACCATTCTCCTTCAAGATGTACTCACATCCCAAGGCTTGTGGCCATGTTGCAAATGGCCTCCCACTAATGCATCATTTATAATCTAGAAGATCAGACCGAAATATTTCTGCAGACATGGACGCCTCTTCTCCCTGACAGACGCAACAGTGGCTGTGGCAAAAGTACCCCCCACCCCTCCCCCCCGGTCCCACTGTGAAACAAAAAAATATAACTGAACACCATCTTTTTTGTTCCCTTCTCCCCTCCTATTATCTCCCCCCTCCTTCCAACCTCATCTACGCCAGCTGCAAACGTTCCTCCCACAATCACCTTTCCCTCCCCCAATCCCGGAACATGCAGGCACCGCCAACGCATCATTCACTACTTCTGATTTGGACCTCCCCCCCCCAGCCTAACAATGACCAATGCCAACCATAGGCCCCCTATCCATAACAAGAACCGATATATACTAACTAGACCAAAGGAGGTCTTCACACATCCCTCCCAAGCATATTAGGATTATGGTACTGAGTCGCGCAGAAGACCCTTCATCTCCCTTCCTTTCACAGTTAATTGAGAACACAGCATTATCTCCCTTTGCCCAGCAACGCCCGATCCCATATTCACAGATTTGTACCAGATGTCCGAATCTCACCCTCCCCAGGGGCACATACCTCATTTTCCCCTCCCCTGCATCATATTACCCCCTCAGATCTAGGGTTTCTTTATGATCACTCATGGATGCCGGATGGCACCACACAAACAACGCCTTAGTCCTTACACCTGAGAATTATTCCCTCACCCCCATTCTCCCAGTCCCTACCCCTCCCAATGAGAACTGACACATTACTTTGTATCTTGTCACCTTCTCTAATATTATATGTTGATGTTCTTCTTTACTAACAGCTGATTGTTATCTGTATTGCGGTATCGATTCTTATTGCTTAACAATAAACTAATACAACACAAAAAAGCCACTTTTACAGCATTACAATGCAATGCGGGGGCACCTGAAAGTTCAACCTCAGCCAGCTGTATTAATAAAAGATCACAGCTGCATTGGAGGGCAAGGACCTTATTGTGGAAACATACAACTTCTGCCCAAGCAAAACATGTACTCCTGACTCCCAACATGTGGGCGAAGCCAAAGTCCCTCTCTAGTGATGCTCATATAATTGTCTGGCGACATCTGCACTGTCGAGCCAGACCATAAAAAAGTGATGGGTGATATGCATGAATTAACATCAGTCACTGGTAATTTAATTACTTTATTTTGCACACCATGCCTCCTCAGTTTGTACCCAGCCACATGCAAATCAGTCTTGTACTCTGCTCCAACAGAAACTCTCTAGCCTGAACTGCCAGGCAGTACCGAGCCTGAACCACTACACAAGCAACCCAAGAC
This sequence comes from Lissotriton vulgaris, assembly GCF_964263255.1. NCBI lineage: Eukaryota > Metazoa > Chordata > Amphibia > Caudata > Salamandridae > Lissotriton > Lissotriton vulgaris. Next base: position 969,528,405 of record NC_141698.1, read on the forward strand.
CGGTCTCTTACTAGCGGGGACTCTTCAGTCTGGTTTAGCTGCATTCCAGTGGGACAGAGAGAACAGGACCCCCATCTGCACATACCTGTCGCACTTATGGTGTCACACTGAAGTGTACAAGGTGATGGGAGGAATTAATCTCAGCCACAGGTAATTACTTGAGACCACATCCCAACCATCATTATTTTGAACGGTGTGCAGTCATAATATCGAATAAAAAATATCGACTGGCCAAAATATTGAGTCAAAAATGTAGAATGGACACAATATCGAATGGACAGAATATAGACTACAAAAATATCGAATAGAATAGCAAAATATCGAAAAGAATAGCATTAATATCGAATCCAAAATATAGCATGGACCAAATATCGAATGGACAGAATATATACAACAAAAATATCGAATTTGAGGTAAGTAAGTTAATATGAATTCTTTAAAGTGTTTTTTATGTTACTATATAAATGAAAAGTGTATATTTATTTTATAATTCATTTTAATTATTAATTTAATTGTATTTAATGTTTGCGTAATATAATTCTGTAGCGGGTTGTGGGTTTATTGGGGAATAGGGTGGGAAGTAATTTAAATATAATTAATTAAATATGTTAATTTATTTATTGGTATTTATGTTGTATTAATTGGTAATTAATTATTAATTGTTAATTAATTAAAATATAATTGGTAATTCATTGTAATTAATTGATTAATTTGATAATTATGTTAATTAAATTAATGTAATTTCTGCAGCGGGTTGTGGGTTTATAGGGGAATAGGGTGGAAAGTAATTCGAATATAAATAATTAAATATGTTAATTTATTTTTTAGTATTGATTTTGAATTAATTGATAATTAATTATTAATTGGTAATAAATTAAAATATAATTGGTCAATAGTTTTAATTAATTGATTAAATGATAATTATGTTAATTTTAATAATTTCTTTTCAGTAGTGGGTAGTGCGTTTATAGGGGAATAGTGTGGGAAGTAATTGAATTATAAATAATTAAATTTTTAAATGTATTTATTGCTTATTTTTGTTGTAATAATTAATTTTTTAATAATTGTTAAATAATTTAGTGTTAATTGGTAAATAATTTGTATTAGTAGGTAATTTTTTAATAATTAAATTTCATTTGTATTTTAAATTGATTCATTAATATATTATATAAAATTATTAATTATTTTATATTATTTGTAATTGCCATTAATATTTAATTTAATTTAATTCATATATGAAGTATTTACTTTCCCTACTGTTGCACTCACTAGAGTGGAAATAGTAATTTTTACCCTTACGCTATCCAACGCTTTCCCTACTGTTGCACTCTCTGGAGTGGGAATAGTAATTTGTACCTCTACGCTATCCAACGCTTTCCCTACTGTTGCACTCTCTGGAGTGGGAATAGTAATTTTTACCCTCGCGCTATCCAACGCTTTCCCTACTGTTGCACTCACTGGAGTGGGAATAGTAAGTTTTTACCCCTACGCTATCCAACGCTTTCCCTACTGTTGCACTCTCTGGAGTGGGAATAGTAATTTTTACCCCTACGCTATCCAATGCTTTCCCTACTGTTGCACTCTCTGGAGTGGAAATAGTAATTTTTACTCTCCCGCTATCCAATGCTTTCCCTACTGCTGCACTCATTGGAGTGGGAACAGTAATTTTTACCTTCCCGCTATCCAACGCTTTCCCTACTGTTGCACTCACTGGAGTGGGAATAGTAATTTTTACCCCTACGCTATCTAACGCTTTCCCTACTGTTGCACTCTCTGGAGTGGGAATAGTAGTTTTTACCCCTACGCTATCCAACGCTTTCCCTACTGTTGCACTCTCTGCAGTTGGAATAGTAATTTTTACTCTCCCGCTATCTAATGCTTTCCCTACTGTTGCACTCATTGGAGTGGGAATAGTAATTATTACCCTCCCGCTATCCAACGCTTTCCTTACTGTTGCACTCACTGGTGTGGGGATAGTAATTTTTACCCCTACGCTATCCATCGCTTTCCCTATTGTTGCACTCTCTGGAGTGGGAATAGTAATTTTTACCCCTACGCTATCCAACGCTTTCCCTACTGTTGCACTCTCTGGAGTTGGAATAGTAATTTTTACCTCTACGCTATCCAATGCTTTCCCTACTGTTGCACTCTCTGGAGTGGGAATAGTAATTTTTACCCCTACCCTATCCAAGGCTTTCCCTACTGTTGCACTCACTGGATTGGGAATGGTAATTTTTAATCTGCCGCTATCAAACGCTTTACCTACTGTTGCACTCACTGGAGTGGGAATAGTAATTTTTACCCCTACACTATCCAATGCTTTCCCTACTGTTGCACTCTCTGGAGTGGGAATAGTAATTTTTACCTCTACGCTATCCAATGCTTTCCCTAGTGTTGCACTCTCTGGAGTGGGAATAGTAATTTAACCCCTACGCTATACAATGTTCTCTCTTCTGTTGCACTCACTAGAGTGGTAATAGTAATTTTAACCCTCTCACTATCCTACGTTAAAAATATTGTATATGTTTTGCTAATAATATATATATATATTATATATATATATACATATATATATATACATATATATGTATTAAAAAAATTTTTTAAGTTACATTAATTATTTATTAATTTTAAGTTAAAGTATTTTAAGTATGTTTAAATTAATTATATTTATTATTATATTACTTTTAAATTACTTTTAAGACATTTAAAAAATTCGATATTTTGACTGTCTATATTTTTTACAACAATATTTTGGAGTCAATATTTTTGTACTTACCTGTTTTAAGATAGGAATTCGATATTCTGGCATTCTATATTTTTTCCACGATATTTTGGCAGGTCGATATTTTGCTCCTCGATATTCTGTCAGTGATCCATTTTGAACATTTTTGTCACCTAAGTTTGGACCCAGCAATATGCAAAACACTCTTAACACTGTTCCAATAGGAGCAGTCCAGTCCAAACAGCAACTCTCTGTCCGGAACACAAGTAACCCAGGACCAGTTTCATCCGGTGGAACTTCTACAGCAACACTGCTTCTCCTACTTCTAAAATATCCACATATCCCTGCAGTAGGATGGCTCAGTCCAAAGAATGCATTATACATGGGGAAATCTGAAGTTAAGTTTAATTTTGCTGGCAAGAAGTAGCTAATAGTGTAAAGCAAGTACCTACCACAACATGCCAACTTATCATTACGTCTGTAGGCAGAGGTCACCGCAGGTGCAGAAATGGTACTCAGGTTACTGTGTTACATTGGAGCCCAGCCATCCAGAATAAATGCCAAGGCCTAGCCATAAAACAAGTGAAGAGCTGCATCTCAGAAGACTTAACAGGGTGATATTATTGTGAGCAAATAAGACAAGGGAGGATGCATCAGGAAAACAAGAAAGACTGGGTTGATTCCATTGTAGAATGTAAAGACTGACGATCATAGTTAAATATACTTCAGAGCCAGGGAAAGAACCTGAACTAGTTTGACAGACCAGCCAGGGCTGCCAATGACACATATTTCACCAGTTAAGCTGTGCATGATGTGAAAGGCCAGTGAACAAATTGGGAAAGAAGCAAATACCAGTATTTACTCCCCCTGAGATATGAACTTTATAACAGCAAATATAAAAAGAAAATATTTTTTACGTTTTTTGCCGCTGTCTAAACTAACACTACTTGTTTATTAATCCACCTACATCATTATTTTGCACACCATGCCACCTCAATCTGCACCCAGCCATATGCAAATTAGTCTTGACCCTGCTTAATGAGAACAGTCCAATCTGAACAGCTTGGCCAGGTCCTTTCTGATCCGGAACATAAGCAACCCAGGACCAGTTTCACCCTGGTTGGGGATCCTCAATCAGATGTAGCTTAGTTCCAGTGGCACAATGAGAAAGGGTTATGTGTTTGGACCACGCATGCATTTACCATGCATGCCTTTACAGCACTGTCTAAACGACAAATGGGTCTTTACAACGCATTCCTTTACCACACAAGTTGTTACAATGACTTGCTTTAGGGAAAGTGCTGGACTTTGGCATATTTACTATACAAACTCCAGTCTGCGCAACAGTAGGGAAAATGTTGGACTTCAAGTCAGTTTGGACCCAGCCATATGCAACACCCTGCTCCAAAAATAACAGTCCAGCTCAAATTGCCAGGCCTGGTCCTCCCTTCACCGGAACACAAACAACCCAAGATCTATTTTGCCCTTATTGGGTCTCTTCGTTCAGATGCAGCTTGGCTCCAGTAGCACAGAGTGCATGGGTCCCTGTGGGCACATCTGTCACACTTAGGGTGTCACAGTGAAGTTTACAGTAAACACTGGCAATGCCAAGTAGCTAGCACGGGAATGATTTGGAAGTGTGTGGAAGCAAAGAACTGTCATAAAATCTTGGTGTAGGTTAAAAGGTTAGGTGACAGTTGCACCGTCAAGCCAGATCTGAAATCCCATGTAGGTTAATCACTGCCTTCCTGCATCTTAGGTGCAGCCAGAGGAAGACAAACACAATAAAGTATCTAGTTATCTAAGTCACTTTTACAGCATTACAATGTCATGTGAGTGCCTCTGAAAGTTCAAACTCAGCTAGCTGGATAAATTAAAGATCACAGCTTCAGTGGAGAGCAGGTACGCTTTCATGGAAGCATACAGCTTCTGCCCAAGCAAAACATGTACTCCTTGCTCCCAACATGTGGGCAGAGGCAAAGCCTCTCTATAGTGATGCTCACATAACTGTCTGGCGACAGCTGCGCAATCAAGCCAGACCATAAAAAAGTAATGGATGATCTGTGTGAAATAATATTAGTCACGGGTAATTACTTTATTTTGCACACCATGCCTTCTCCGTTTGAACTCAGCCACATGCAAATTAGTCTTGTACTCTGCTCCAATAGAAACATTCCAGCCCGAACTGCCAGGCAGGAGGCGACCCTGAACCAACAATACACGAGCAACCCAAGACCAGTCTCATCTTGATGGAGAATTTTCAGTCCAGTGTAGCTGGGTTCCAGTGGCACAGAGAGAACAGGACACCAACTGCACATACCTGTCGCACTTACGGTGTCACACTTGAGTATACAAAGTGATGGGAGGAATTAATCTCAGCTACTGGTAATTACTTGAGACCGCATCCCAACCATCATTATTTTGAACATTATGTCACCTTAGTTTGGACCCAGCCATATGCAAAACATTCTTGACCTTGCTCCAATAGTAACAGTCCAGCCCAAACAGTCAGTCTAGGTCCTCCCTGAACCAGAACACAAGCAAACCAGAACCAGATTCATCCTGTGGAACATCCGGTGCAACACTGCGACTCCTACCCCTAAAATATCTATCCACATAGTTACAACATATTCCTGCAGTTGGATAGTTCAATCCAAAGAATGCATTATACAAGGGGAAGTGCGAAGTTTAGGTTAATTTTGCTGGCAAGAAGTAGCATAGAGTGTAAATCAGGTATCTACCATAACATTCCAGACTTATCATTAAGTCTGTAGGCAGAGGTCAACGCCCGTGTAGAAATGGCACTCATGTTACTGTGCTACATTGGAGCCCAGCCATCCAGGATAGATGCCAAGGGCTAGCCATAAAACAAGAGCAGAGCTGCATCTCAGAAAACTTAACAAGATGCTATTTTGCGAGCAGACATGACATGGGAGGATGCGTCAGGTAAACAAGATAGACTGGGTGGATTGATCCCATTGTAAAATGTAAAGACTGACGATTAAAGTTAGGTATACTGCAGAGCCACTTAATATTAAACAAATGTAAGACACCAGGGTAAGAACCTGAACCAATTTAACAGGCCAGCCAGAGCTATCACTGGCAGGTTTTTCACCTGTTAAGATGCGAGGATGAACACATTTGGAAAGAAACAAATACCAGTATTTATTCCCCCCCTGAAATATGAACTTTATAATAGTAATTATAAAAGTAAAATATTTTAATGTTTTTTACAGCTGTCTAAACTGAAACTACTTGTTTATTAAAGGAAACACAGAGGATAGCTTGACAATAGCCCTCCCCCTAAAACCTTTTTCTTTACATTACTCCCCTTTCACACTCCCCTATGCTCCATGTGTTGTACCCCATCCTACTCCCAGTGTTAAATGGATTTATTTATTTTACTGGGGCATGGTAATTGCAAAGTGAGCTGACTGCTTGCATCCTATTTTGTGCTTCACACTCACTTTTTTTTACACATTTTCTTCTGTGTTCTAACATGGTTGTCTACTGTGTTAGATTAGTGAATAAACAAGCATTGGAAATGCAATAGGTCTCGCATTTGTTTGAATTAGAGCTATTGACATTGTAGATGACAATGTATTTTACCTATGTGTTATGAAGTGTATGTTTGTGGTGTGTAGTGGAATTATTTGGGTTCGATTGGCTTAGTTGTGGAATTGTGTGGCGTGGAATTGTGTGCTATGGTGTGGATTTGTGAAGTGGAATTATGTGGCATGGTGTGCTGTGGAATTATGTGGTATTGAGTATACTGGAATTATGTGCAGTGCAATTGTGTGTTATGGAGTATGATTATGTTGAATCATATTTTTTCTTGTAGAGTAGAATGTAGTGGAGGTTACTTATGTAGTGTGCTGTTGAATTTTGTGGTATGAAGCAGCATTTTGTGTTTTGGATTGGATATATATGGTGTGTAGTGTAATTGTTTTGTTAAGTTGATTTATGTAGTTTGGTGTTGAATTTTGTGGTGTGAATTGGAAATGTGTGGAATTGATAGATCTAATGATGTGCATACAGTGAGTGAAAGCCCTTAAGAAGAAAACAAGAAAGAAGTTGGAATGATGGCGGGACTCTAGAAAAAAGGAGAGTTTAAAATTATATTAGTTGTTTGCATATTGCTCTATAGGCTACTTCAATGCTTTGAGATGGAAAAGAAAGCGAAGGAGTTACAAAGAATTGTGGTGGCAGGAGAGAGGAGGAATAATTACGACATTGTGCCACACACTGGTTGATTGTTTAGTGGTTATGCTTCAGTCTCCTTCAACGCACTGAGGAGGGACTGAAGAGTGTAGAAAGGATATAAATCGGTGTATTAAAAGAGCCACTCTTTTGATTTTGGCATCCTATGATGATCCTCAGCCACCACCACTTTATCTCACTTTAGTGTGTTATTTTACCCCAGCCTTAATGTAGGATGGCCAGGCATATGCCTCCTTCTCTTCTGTCCTGTAATCTTGCTGTCTTTCAATGGGAGCTGTTATGGAGTGGAACAGTCTTGCCAAAAGCAGAGCGCCTGGGGTGTGCATTTGAAGGTGTGCAGTTGTGCAGGAATGTGTATTGTATTGTGCATTGGTGAGAATAATGAGTTCTTACTATTGGCTTTGACATGGTTTAATGTCATTCTGTTTTCTGACTTTACCTTGATTTATGGCAGTGCTTAGCTTGGATATACTTCCATGTCATCTTGCTTTCCAATTCCATCTTGCTTTGAGCCTTTCTGTGTGTATGGCATAACTAACTACATTTTCATGACTGAAGCTATTTTCTGTGCTTGCACGTAGCTGCAAAGTAGGGAGGGCATCACCTGCTCATCCTCCTGTTTTTCACACTTTACTGACTAGAGGAAACTGGTTCTTATCAGAGGAATACACATGGTCCCTCTCGAAGCCATAGCAAAGGCCTAATCAACCGATGCCAAGGCCTTGGAGCAGACTGGTATGGGCTCTCATGAGAACAAGGGGGCGAGGCTTGCTAGAAGCTTTGTTATGTTTGGATTTGTTTTAAAAGGGGGAGCCTCCACTGGTCTGGTGGAAGTTTGGGAGTTTGGATTCTGAGCTAGGGAAGACGTGTCTATCTCGGATTGAACCCTGATTGTTGAGCTCTGATCCACGGCTGTGAGAAGACTTCCCCCTGCCAGAAGTGGGCAGTGTATGCTTCAGGTGATGTATTGAGTTTTGTGGTTATTGCCATTGTGATGTGAGCCAGTGGCTGTGATCGTGTGAGGTGTTTTCTTTGTGGTGTGGGAGGTGCACATCCAGAGTGATCCTCTACTGTGTGTATATGTATATCTTTCTGATCTCTTGTAGGATTTCTTGAAGTTTATCTTATCTTACATCAGTTATTGCTTGTTTATTAATCAGTATTATAGTTTGCTCAGTTATTGATTCATGCCTTTAGATTATAAGTTTGCTACAAATATTTGAATCTAATGCATTTGGTATCTGAGACAGCCTTTGTTTAGAGAGTATTATGTAATAAACCCCAAGCCTTACTCTAAAAGTGATAGAGTCTTTGCATTTTGTTCAATAAAACTCCTTTTCAAAAGGTGCTGTTTGTTTTGTGTTGCAGTCTTGCTGTGCCAGGGGTGGTAATACATGCTTAAAAGTGTATATTATTCAAAGGTGCAGTGGTATATTTGCCTCCCAGGTGGGAGTGCAGGGATTGGGTGTGGCTTATTGGTGAGAAGCCACATTCAAAATAATCGGATGGAGGGAACTGGAAAAAGGGAAATAAAGAGTGTGGTGTTATAGCTTGTTGGGTTCTTGTATAGAGCTTACACCGCCCTATAGATGCTTCAGTGAGCTAAGGGGAACAACAGAGGTGAAGAAAAGTGAGGGAGGACCGGAAGAGGGAGGAGATTACAGGAGTGACATGATGCCTTGTTATGTTGGTATGAAACTTATTCAAATCGCTATGGAGGGCCATAAGAGGAAATAAGTGCATGAGAGGATACAAGTGATCAAGAATGAGAAGAAGGGGGTCAGGCAGAGTTGAAGGAAGGAAACAGGACCATTTATCATGTTGGTTGCTTATAAAGTGTGTAAGATGGTTCAATGGCTTGAACGCTTGCTAATATCTTTTGGCGCTTGAAGGGCACAAGTTTGTAGCCGAATAAGCCAAACTCAATGTTTCATCCTTCTATGATGAAAAAATGGAGTAACACACAGAGACAACAAAAATATGCAAATTATAAAAGGAAACATTTTATTTCTATGATAGAGCCTAACTCACTTTAAATCACTGTGGAGCTCCCGGAGAGGGAATTGGCAGTAGTGTAGCACACAGTCTGCCATTATATGATACTACAGATATTTGGGCAGTTCTGAGAGGGTCAGACGATCTGAAGTGTTCTGAACAAATATCTGTGTTATGTTAAATCATGCTGTGCCTCTATGAGTATTTGTATTGCGCTTTATGCCAACCAAAGATCCCATAAAAGCACTGAGTCAGGATAAGAAAGAAGGAAAACGGAGACCTGGAAAGAGAAAAGGGGAGACAAGATAGAGGGGAATGTGATGGGAGTGTTGAAGGAGGAGTGGTCGGTTTTAAAATGATAATAGGCAGAGCACAAGTCCTAAAAAGCAGCATAACACAACAAGCAGTGTTGTGAGGGTGCAGTACCACAGGTTGTCACTAGGAGTCCCTTTGGACCTCTTTTAGCCACATAAGGTACTGCCCCCTGCAACATGGCTAAGCGAAGGATAATGCGCAGCAGTGAGAGCTGCTGAATATCTGCAAAAAAAGGAAATGGCATTATTTATGCTTTCAGTGCCATTGCAAAAAAACGATATGGTCCCTGCTTCACGCCACTAATAGCAGTGATGGCCGCTAAGCTACTACCTGCAATAACCTATGCAAGAATAGTGTTAAATGGCAAAGACGGAAAACTCCTAGACTGTCTGCAAACAAAGGCCTACATAAAAGTCTTTAGTCTACCTCAGTCAGAATCCCCGGCACAGGTCCGACTGGAATTCGGCCTCATCAAACAGGAGATAGGGAGAAAATATGCCGCAATTAAAACTAGGGATAAACTTTGGCAGAACCAATCTAATACCTTAAATGACACCTTGTAGCAAGCTTAGGAAGATGATCCAAGCTCAAGGTACGGCAAATTCCTGAAAATGTCCTTGAAGTAAACTTAGACAAACGAACTTTGGGTGCAGAACCCTTCCTTCTAAGTCTTCTGTAGTGTAACAAACAACAAGGCTGCTAAGCTACAATCATCACTAGAAGACAAATGTACCTTAGCTAAAAGATCCCATGGCTGTATGGTTCTCCAATCCTATACATCACTCCGACCGGTGGAATACCTCGGTATAACATACTCGCCCCACTTGAAACGCAAGTTAATGGCAACCAGATTTGGGGTATAATTATTACCAAGCCTGGCTGATCAACCAGCATGGAAGTATTCAGGCGTCAAATCTTGTAGCTTAGGTGGTGCAGCATGGCAAGATTTGATCCATCTCATATGTGTCTTCCCCAGCTTAAAATCGAAACGCGTATCGCTTCTAAAAAAGGCTTTTAATGACAGAGGGATCCGAACTTGTAGATCCGCCATCATTAGAGAACTTGGTACAACAGACCCTCGGCTGACCTGTAAAATGGTAAAATTTCTACTACTTTATGAGAAAAACTATATGGCTGATGGAAACAGGCACTGCCAACCCAGTAATGTTTAGTATCTTTATTGCAATTTTAAAAATGTTAAAAAGTTTTCAATGTTAATATTTGATGAAACCGTAACCCCGACAACAACCTGACGACACAGAATTACTAACTATTTTTTAATTGGTCTCATGATAGGGACATCACTTCCGGCTTTTAGGATAAAATAATTAACATGCCCTTTTTATATATATATATATATATATTTTAAATCATTTATTTGTTGTTAAACCATTGATACCTTATTTGCATTATGACATTGTTATGGTTTTAATTAACTTAAACGATAAAGAATTGATTGATTGAGAGCTGCTGACTGGTGGGCTGCTTTCAACTCAACATCCTGTGGTAATGGGCTGATTGATTAATTTCCTCAAGTGTATATAAATGAAAGTGACTGATGTAAAATAACATAAGAATTAAATGCAGCAAGCAGGGGGGTGGGGGTAGATGACAAAGGGAGATTAACCCCTTCACTGCGCCGGCTATTCCGCCGCAGTGCTAGGGAGGGAGGGCGGCCGAGCGGCGGGCGCATGCTGGTGACGAAACCGCTCCGTCACCAGCGTCGGTTGCGCTGTGCTTATGACAGAGCGGTTCCGTCATGGCCCCGCCCGCTCAATAGAACGCCCAGCGTGTCGGGCGGGCCATGACGGAACCGCTCCGTCATCAGCACAGCACCACTGCGGCTGATGACGGAGCGGTTCCGTCATCAGCAGGGGAAGGGTTAAACGAGGGCTCTGTAAATTATGGGTAAATTAACCAAACAAAAAAACAAACAAAACAGCAGTCTCAGAGGGGTGGTGGGGGCCTGCGAGCAGTGTTGTGGGAGGGCTGAGGGGGAGGCATGGGGAGATTAAGGAATGGCAAGCAAATTAAATTAGGGAAGTTTCAGTGCACGAGTAAACAGAACAGTTAACAAGCAAAGAGGCAGGCCAACTTAAAAAACAGTTCTCTCTAAGTATAAAGAACCTGAACAGTAAGAACACATATAAGAGGGGCAATCCTCATGGGAGGATACAAAACTCCAAAAGGAGGGACGAGCAAATATATTCACCAATGAAAAGCCAGCATTTCTAAAGGACAGCTAAGGGAACCATTGAAAAAGATGTGCATTTTTTCAAGCCCATATCCTATATACAGCATGGCTCGGAAGGACAGTGCAAGCGCTGCCTAGGTGAAATCTAAAAATAGCCACCTACAATGTTTGCATAAGCAATCGTCATGACACACACTTCTGCACGTATCATGATGCACATGCGCACATTATTAGCCATAAATTCCATTTCTATCATAGAAAACTAATAACAAGATTGCCAGCCAGGTGTGGGCATGTCTTGAAGCATGTGCATGCATCCAAGGGGAAAAAAGCATTGACAAAGACAACAGGTTGGTGTTTTAGAGGCAGACATAATGATTTTGCCATTGCTTGTTCAGTACTGCTTGTACACAAACAGGAGACGTTAATCTTAAGTTCAGACTCCCAACCTCCCAAAAAATCTTACTGTGTGAGACGAGGGAACAAGCAGGGGTGGGGTCTGGGAAGAGGCTTTTCAAAACTCAGTTCTGGGCGTTTTTCTTTATTTTACTAAATAAGAGGCTTAAAACTATTCCTGACGTGTTTCACTGTTGTCGCAGTTTATTTGCAGCGTGCTACAGATGCAGTAAATCAATGACTGACACTCAGGTGTATAAATGGACAGATGCTCAAGCACCACCCACTGTAGAGAAAAAAAACTGTTCTTTTCACCTAGTCCTGCATCTCTTACAATAACCAAACTAGACTCCTAGAAGGTTCTTTAAGAATAACTGGCAAACAATGGAAAGATAATTTACACAAACAATATATCATACAGTGTTTGTGGTATTTGTATCACTTTTCATCCACTGTCTTGAAATTCTGACAAGATACATTGTATGTAACTGTGGGGAAGTCTACCCTTTTGCCATTTCCTCCCTATTTGATTCCTTGAACTTCTGCCATCAATACACCTGCGCTCCTCCTCAGCCCGTGCACCCCCCTGCATTGGTTGCAGCCGCAGCAGGGGACGCTCCTTCTCCTACATTGCTGCCAAGAACTGGAACGACCTACCCCTCCATCTTCAAAGAGTACCCTTCCTGGCAAACTTGAGAAAGAAACTCAAGACCTGGCTCTTCAACGAAGACGCTGCAACCACAGCACCCAGATACCCCTAGGAGTGCTGCACTACACGAATACTGATTGATCGATGAAGCGCTCTATCCCAGCGTGCGCCCTACCGCTCTCCGCAGTGCAGGCAGAAACCGTCACTGCTCGACCCCCGCGCTGCGGAAAGTGCATCCGTAAAAGAGGGCAGCTCCATCTTTCACTGCCAGTAGCCCTAGCTAAGTTCACTAAGTCACTAGATCTGGCTGTGGGGGTGATGGAGTGCTTTTTTTTTTTACAGAGTTTAATATATCGCGAACTTGACCCGAATCAGGTATCTGAGCGCTTCACATAGCACCAGTTGCATTACATGAGGACACATTAATTTTTTGTTAGGCAAAGGGAGATTAAGTGATTTGCCCAGACTCACGGAGCACTTTACATAGCACCAGTTGCATTACATTTTTTGTTAGGCACGAGGAGATTAAGTGATTTGCCCAGAATCACAGGATGTTCAGCGTCATTGCCAAGACTCGAACCCAGTTGCCCAGATTCGAGGTCGACCGCCCTAGCCGTTAGGCCAACTCCTCTCCCCACAGTGACAGGTGTTCATTTGCGTATACTGTAAAATGAGCGTGTGCAAATGAGGGGACACCTCCTTGGGATCATTGTATCGGCACTATCAGCATTTTAGAATCAGGCTTTTATAATACCAAAGTATCCCAGAGTGCAAAAAGCAGGTGCAATCACACTGCACCTTTAGGAGTCTTTGTGTATCACGGCTTCTGGAATTTTTCGACCTTTGCATTGGCTGAAGTCCTGTCAAACAGACCTCAATGCTCTGTTTAATTGGACGACCATTTTTGCTCGAAATCGCCATTATGATAATTCTGACAAACCAGCACTCAGTGCACCTACATAAAATGCACAAGAGGCGTGCAGGTGTGAAGCAAATACTTTTCCTACTTGCACCATAAAAATGTACTTTTAAAAACGCACGTTTTCTGCAGCCAGGCTGCATTTCATATTCTCAATGTGCCACATAGATTAAAAAAAAACATTGGCAAAGTCAATAGACTTGGCTTTGAATTGCTAAATCATGCAAACAGCATGTGTGCATACTTGTGTTTGCATGCTTTACCTCATTGGTGCTACACCTCTTAACTTGCCAATGCTTGTTTTTCTTAGTGCGTTTGTTCATTTAGTTGTGCAACTAATCAAACCAGAATCTTAAGAAGAACACAATACTGAGTTACTTACCTACCTACGATACAGGACAAATTGTTAGTTCTGTGGTTCGTCTGGAGAACTAAATACATGGAGCTATAATGTGAGGCAGGGAAATGAATTGGAGATGTTATTGGTATAACTACAGCCCAGGGAATTTCAAGAGTCCCTAATCGCCATTTACAGTACACTCACTGACCACAGACTGAGACAAGAGAAAAGCAAAAACATTGGCTTCTGAGGCAGTGATCCTTTTGGCACATCCTAAGAATCACCAACACAGCCCAATTTAGCCACACCACTGAACTCACCTGGACTGATCAAACCATTGTACACTTCACCATCACCGACGCCCAGCACATCATTTTTCATTGTATGAAATTGATACTCGATGAATGTTTTTGGGTGCCTCCTACCTTGGCCTTCTTGCAAAGCTTATTGCATATTTCGAATTTCTTTCCTACTGCACAAAGACGATGTGTGTGTAATGCAGCACTGGCATGTCCAAAGTAAGGTATCTTAACATTCCCGAAGCAGAGCCAGAATTGAAATAATTAAGGCTTGGGTGTGTTCAATGTTGACTTTCTCATTGTATGAAAAGATTATATTTCCTAGACATAGCAATGTGCACATATAAATAAGGTGATTGGGTCAGCTTTCAAAGTAGTATATGCTTAGGTATGCAGCGCACTTGCTTTGGTGTCCTGGCCTTTGTATTCCTGCACATATTTTTTCTGCCCTAACTCCCTCATCTATACTACTATTAGAAAGAGAGTACAGTGTCCTTTGAGCCAGGTAAACTCGAAAAGTACACCACCAATCCAAACACCCAATACATGTTTGAAAACGTCAGGGCAAGCAGAAGGACATAGGCTATATAAATTTAAAAAATAAACGTTATTTACAAAATTTATATTAAAAAAAATAGTCCTTCCAAAGTAGCGCCGGCCGTGACATGCGTGCTCACGTCAGGAGCACTGGGAGGAGCGGCGTCCGAGGAGCGGCGGACATGGCGCGGGGGAGAAGCGGTGACCTGAGGAGCAGCGGACAGGCCAGCGGCGGTGCGAGCAGCGGAGAGGCGGACATGGCGCGGGGGAGGAGCGGCGGCGAACAGGCGGTGAGGAGCAGAGCGGCGAGGAGCAGCGAACTGAGGAGCAGCGAACTGAGGAGCGGCGGCTGAGGTAAGGCTCCGGGGACAATGTCGGGGCAGGCGGGTGTCGGGCCAGGCGGGGGACGTGGAGTTACAACAACACAGGCGGTGAGGAGCAGAGCGGCGAGGAGTGGTGAACTAAGAAGCGGCGGCTGAGGTAAGGCTCTGGGGTCAATGTCGGGGCAGGCGGGTGTCGGGCCAGGAGGGGGACGGGGAGTTACAACAATACAAATCGGCTGAGGAATGGAATGTCGGGGCAGGCGGGGGTCGGGGACTAACAAGGTGATGGGTGGAACATTTTGCAGGTAGTTCTGTCCAACCTCCATTGACTCAGGCCAGGCGGGGGTCGGGCCAGGTGGGAAAACAGATCGGCTGAGGAAAGGCAATGTCGGGGCAGGCGGGGGTCGGGGCAGGCGGGGGACGGGGTGAAGCGGGGGCACGGGCTGCTTGCCAATGTCGGGGCAGGCGGGGTAGGGGAAGCCTGAATGCTCCCGGACAAGGTCGGGACGGGCTGCTAGTTTCTTATAAAATGCCAAGAATCTTTTAGAAATCCAAACTTCTGTTCACTAGCTCAGGGAAGGATGATAAAACATGCATTTACATTGCGGCCAGCCTGCATGTAATCTTCGGCTGGTCTCTAGGTAAACTAACACCACGCTCGCACTATAGACACTGGATTGCGCGCACTGAAAGAACAAGCACTGGCAAAATCAGCAAGTTAAGTGGGTGCCTGCTAAAATATGGCACCCGTGTTAATAATGCTGAAAGTTTAGCTCGGCGCCCGGGGGCAGGACAGCAATGAGAAAGCTGCTTGATGCGTGGCCAAACAAAAAAAAGTAACACAGTATGGATTAAAGACAATTTGCAAAAAGAAATTGAAAAATAGATAAAAGGAGGGAAAATCAAACAGCATGAAAGATAGAAGGGCCGGGAGAGGCACAGCAAGCTGCAAGTCTACAAACATCCCCCAATAACATGAGATGCTCCATATTTGGGACGCTCGAATCGATCCTGCATGCCATATGTTTTCTTGGAATTACACCTTCAAATGCATTGACAAAAGGAGGAGAAAGGAGGGATGAAAAAGAAACTACAAGAGAGAGATAAAGGAGCAGGGAGTGGCTGGTGGTGGAATAAAGAGGAGTTGGGTGGAATCAAGACTATGAGGGCACCTTAATCGAATGAATGAATGAATGAATGAAATTATTTGTAGAGCGTGCGATGGCCAAACGGCTTCCTGGCGCTGAGAGCTCTAAAGAACAGAACAGGCCAGGCCAGGAGGGTTAGCGGGGTTAGGCCAGGGCAAACAGGAAAGTTTTAAGCGCCTTACGGAAATGTGAAAAGATAGGGATCGAGCGCATAGAAAGAGGAAGAGAATTCCAGAACCGGGGTGCAAGAACAGAGAATCGGGTTCCACCAGTGCGAGATTTGTGGAAACGGGGAACAGTAAGGAGGGCAGAAGAAGATGAACGGAGAGTGCGGGCAGGGGTGTGAGGGGAAATCAGAGAATTGATGAAAACCGGTGCAGAGTGATCAAGGGACCGATAGACAAGGCACCCTAGTTTGAACAAAGATCTCTGCAGGATGGGTAACCAGTGGAGGGATTTGAGGACGGGAGTGATGTGATGGGTTTTGGGCAAGTGAAAGATGAGACGGGCAGCCTGATTCTGGATAGCTTGAAGGCGGCGGGTTTCATAGGCAGGAATGCCAGCGAACAAGCTATTGCCATAATCAAGGCGGGAGGTGATAAGGGCAGAAACAATGATTTTGAGGGAATCAAGAGAAAAGAAGCGGGAGATTTTCCGGATAATCCGGAGGGAGAGGAAACAGGAGGACACCACGGCACTGACCTGGCCGTGCATGGACAGGTCCTGACTGACCTTGATGCCCAGAGTTTTGACAGAGGAAACGGGAGTGGGAGGGGGGCCAAGAATAGGGGGCCAGAAAACAGGGGACCAAGGGCTGGATGAGCCGCCAGTCAGGACAAGCTCAGTCTTATCTGGATTGAGCTTGAGGTGATTGGCGCCCATCCACCCAGAAATAAAGACCATAGTCTAGTGAAAGAAAGGTAGGGAGTGAGAAGGAGAAGAAAGATCAAAGACGAGCTGGAGGTCATCTGCGTAGTTATACACAGAGACCCCCAGCTCAAGAAGGGAAGAGATAAGTGGATGGATGTAAAGATTGAAAAGAAGGGGAGAAAGGGAGGAACCTTGGGGGACCCCACAGGGCACCGGGAGGGGGGGAGCAGAAAAGCCGGGGAGGTGAACAGCTTGAGAACGTCCTGTCAGAAAGGACGTAATCCAGGAGAGGGCAGGGCCTTGTATGCCCGCTGCGCTGACACGGTCCAAAAGAATGTTATGGTCGACCGTGTCAAACGCAGCGGACAGATCGAGGAGAATCAGAGCTTGGGGAGAGTTGACATCAGCCTTGGCTTTGAGCCCGAGCGGAAACCTGCTTGGTGAGAAGCAAGGAGTTGGTTCTGATCAACATAAGCAGAGAGACAGGAGGTGACGTAAGATTCCAGAATTTTAGCAAGATAAGGAAGAAGAGAGATAGGTCTGAAGTTAGAAGGGAGAGAAGGATCAAGACCAGGCTTTTTAAGAATAGGGGAAACAATAGCAGATTTGAATGAAGAAGGGACCAATCCAGTGGAAAGAGAGGCATTAAGGAGGGAGAGAGGGGTAGCGGGACAGGAAGAAAAAAGAGTTTTAAGAATGCGGGCAGGGGCACAGTCAGTGGGGGAGCCAGACTTGGTTTTAGTAAGCAGAGCTAGGAAAGAGTCCAAGGAGAGGGGGGGAAAAGAAGAGAAGGAAGATTTAGGCGCAGAGGGGGCAGAGTGGAGTGGAGTAAAAGGAGTGACCGAGATGTTGGATTTAATTTTAACAATCTTCTCGATAAAGAAGTTGTTAAGTGAGGAACAAAGAGCCTGGGAGGGAGTAAAGTGAGGACAAGCACGATCAGAGGTGGCCAAATTGTTGACCAAGGAAAAAATATCTTTAGGTTTGTTGGCCGATAGAGCCACTTGTTCAGAGAAATACTTGGTCTTTGTGGCGAAAATGGCCTTCTTGTACTCCTTAAGAGAAGATTTGTATTTGGCCTTGAGGTCAGGGCAGTAGCTGCGGCGCCAAAGGCGCTCCGAGCGTCTAAGCTCCAATTTGAGGGTCTTGAGCTCCGAGTTGAACCAACGGTGAGCCTCATGAGGGCGAACAGACTTGACTAACTTGAGGGGGGCTACTAAATCACATGCGGAAGAGAGCCAATTGCCAACTGCAGCGGCCTGTGATTCAAGGGAACTGCCAGTGAGGTCAGGGGAAGAAGAAGCAAGGGAGTGAGAGAGGGAGGACAAGTCAGTACGGTTCCAGCTACGAGAGAAAACATTCTTGGGACGGGGGGGTTTGTTAGGGGAACCGATGTGGATAGTGAAGGTAATGAGAGAATGGTCAGACCATGTACAAGGAAGGATGCTGGGGGGGGGAGACTATGTCTTGGGAAGACCAGACTTGGTCCAGGATGTGTCCAAGATTGTGGGTAGGGGCCGATACGTGGGACTTGAGGTTGAGACATAGGAGAGTGGCCGTGAAGTCCTTGGACGCTGAGTCCTCCCTGGGGTCGCCAGGCCAGTAGTTAAAGTCACCAAGCATGAGTACAGAGGAGTTATTAACTACAAGCGTGGCGAGGAGTTCCTGCAGGGAGGCCACAAACAGGGGCATGTTCTGGGGAGGGCGGTAGACTAGGACGACAGTGAGAGGTGCGGAAAGGTTAGAGGAGCGGGCGACCAGAAAGTCCACCCCAGCTATAGGTGCTTGGGGGAGAAGCTGGAATTGAATGGTGGAACGAACAATCATAGCGACACCCCCCCCGGTCTTGCCCGCGGGGCGGTCAGCCCGGAGGGCATAATAAGAGTCGGGGAGGATGGCAAGAATGTCGGGAAGAGAAGCATCTGAAAACCAAGTTTCCGTTAGGAACAAGAAATCAGGGGAGTCTGTGGTTAAAAGATTGAACAGGTCAAGTTGGTGCTTGCCTGCCGAGCGAGTGTTGAGGAGATAGGCAGAAGCAGTGTGGGGGGGTGATGAAGGTCCTATGGGGGGAGATCCGGTGTCCAGCATAGGCAGGGGAGGAATAGGGTGTGGAGAGACAGGAAGGTCTGAATGAGGGACATAGATGTCTAATGCAACAAGATGCTGCATGAGGGTATGAGAAAGAGGCACCTCAGCGGAGCAGGCGAGGAGTTGTGCAGGCGTGTATGACAACAGGGGGGCAGGGGGAGTGACCCCTGGTCCCGGCCCGTCGCGGACGGGCTCAGACGGGCTTAACTTAGGCGCAACTTCGGCGCGCCTTCGTCGCGCCCGCTGCGCTCGTCCGCTGCGCGGCCGGGATAGTAGTGCCATAAGTAGGGAACCGGAAGTAGGAGGGCGTGGCAGGGGGTGGAGGGACAGAGGAGCTGCCCCGCCAACCAGAGAGCAGCCCAAGATGTTAGACACGCCCGTCCCCGCCCTCGTGACCTGCCCGTCAGAGGGGGAGGGAACGATCAGTGAAGGGCGCTCTGGTGGCGGCAAACAAGGAAGTCCCAGGAGAGCAAGGGGTGCGCGGTGTCCTCAGCGCAGCCCCTGAAGCACAAAGCAAAGTGAACAAAAGTGAGTAAAAGTGTCCAGGCACAGAATTAAAATAAACGTTGCGCCGCGCCTCGGCAGCGTTGTTGCTCCCGGCGAAACCTCGCTACCACAACTTTCGATAATGCCAGACACAGGCATCTGATCAAATCTTTGGGCCCTGGCACGTATTGCTTTACAAATTTAGCACTGGTTGGATAATACCATAAAATGATAGCAATGTATCTGGAGTAAGCCTATCAATCAGCAGGGTTAATTGGTTATCATTTTCTGAGTGACAGAGATATGGAGATTTGCACGGCAGGACAAGCCATTCTACCACTCTGGCATTTCCCAGGAGGCTGCCTCACCTTTAATTTTTTTAAACAGAAACAATCAATTTGATGGTAACCAGAAACCTTTTGGAATATGTCTAGGATTGTTTAGCACTCTGTACAAAATAACTTTTGATCAAATTCGGTTAAGAACAATTTTTTTTGTTGAAAACAGCCACTAACGCAGGCTGAGGAGAGTTGATTAAGTGGCAAAAGCGGCATTCCAAAACTGCACGCACATCGCATATCTCTAGTGACTGTGATTAAAGGGAAATATGATTGGAAAAGAGTCTAATTGTTTGTACCTAGAAGTAACAATCAGAAAATAATGTGGAATTGCTGGCCCCTGACAGCTCAAACAGGGAATCCTTCTGAAAGTGAGGATTCTCAATGAAAGGAAAGTTACTCAGAGGAAGTTGGCACCCAACGAGGACTACTGTTTCTATGTGGCAACTTTTTTCAAGCTTGAGTGAGAGTCAGGATGACAATACATATGTATGTTGAAATCGACCGCTGTGCTGCGATAGGAGGGGGCTCCACAGGCAACTATTGGGGTGCACCTACAGAATTTTGTGTGAGCTCTAGTGCTGAAGTAGTTTGTGGGCCAGCACAGAATTTGGGTGGGTGACCTGGCCGATGTGGGTGCCATCAAAGGAAATGAGGATTCTGGTCGGCATTGATGTGAATTATTGAGCTGTATTCGGTGCTAGAAATGGGGAAGGGTGAGGCAGACGATTTGGACAGAAGTGCATTTGTAGAGCTGCGTGAGTCCTTGCACTGGAACAGAGGGGTACAATGGAGGTCACAGCTGGTGTTTAAAGTTAGAGGCTTGTTCAAGACACCAGTATTGGAAAAGGCTGCAGGCAGAGGGGGGAGATGCACTGGTAGAGCTCTGTGCGAACTACCAGTACTAAAGTAACATAGGGGAGATTGTGGTTGGGGTGCAGTTTCGAAGCAGATTGGGGTAGCTGTACTCGAATAGTGTTGAGGGGGAAAAGCAGTCGAATTTCGGGTTGCACTGCTATATTGAACTAGCATGGGTGGTGTCAGAAAGGCCTGGTTCGCTTTAGCTGAGCAGTGTGTCTGTGTCCCAGTGGGGATCAAACGTGGTGACGCAGGTAAGGACTGAGGTGTATTGGCTGAGCTGTGTGTGACCTCATCACTGCTGCAGCATTGTCTAAGGCGTGAAAGCGATGGCGTGCATTAGGCGAGTTGTGTCGCGGTGATGCAAGGAAGGCTTGTTATGCCTTACCCGAGCTGTGCGTGGCCCCGGTACTTCAGGCGCACAGGGCCGGATTGAGCCGCATTCTTCGCAGTGCCAGTTCTGCGTGGCACTCGGTGCCAGCTCTGCGTGGCACTCGGTGCAGCAGCTGAGGGTTGAGGTGGATTGGCAGAGCTGCGTGGGCATTTCAGAAGCCCTGTGCTCCTCGGCTGACCCGGAGTGCGCGAGCGCCGGTCTCTCCTGTACGTGCTACGGACAAGCGCGCGAGCGCCGGTCTCCTCCTGCATGCGCTACAGACACGCATGTGCAGCGGCTCGTGCAGGCCTCCGAGGGGGTGCGTCATTCTTCTCCAGCTGCTGCGGGCTCCGCGGAGCCCACAGACTTCCCTCACTCGAAGTGCTCAGCACAATGCCGAGCCGCGGGGTCTGAGCCGGTTCATTATCAGCCACAGTGGGTCCTGTTGCTACTCGGATAATTGATTCGGCTCCATCAAACATTAAAATCACCACGGAAACACGGGGGACAGTGTTTATTACTTCCGCCCTCTGCCCTCAGCGCTCCCTCGCAGTGAGACATGAAATCTTCAAACGTGAACCTCTGCATAAGGTAAGAAGGCAATCTGGGGCATGAGGAGGGTTGGACAGAGGCTTTCAAGCGGAGGGAGGGAGGGCGGTAGCATATTTCATTAAGGTGCAGGGTCGGCAGGTGTTTTCAAGACATAACTGTATTATGCAGTGGCTACAGTACTCGTGCAGGGAGTGGAAACAGTGGGAAACGGTACATTCGGCCCACTGCTTATTCTTGGCAGTGGGTGTGCTACTCAAGACCTGTAGTGTTTGCATTGGCTGCGGGACAGGAGATATGCGTGCGTGCGTGCGCGTCCACGGTCCCGAATCGCCGCTTGTGCCCCGGCCTGTCTCCGTTGAGAGTTAACTCGGCGACAATAGGTCTCGCTGCCGAGACCTAAAAATATATTATTGTCTACGGGTGCTTGTGGAAGACAATGATATGGACTGGAATCTAGAGAATGCTAAAATGATTCTGGTATTCTGGTATCCGTGGGCGTGGAGGACACTGGAAGGTCAAAATTACTAACCGATCTCCAGTCCTAGAATATTTGGGAATAGTGCAACTTTCCACCAAATATTCATATCTGCCAAGTTTCCAGCTTGCCTATGTGTAAATGTAAATGTATTTGAGCTTATATAGCGCACAGCTACCCACAAAGGGTTTCCCGGCGCTTGCTTAGGGAACCCATTCTGGTATTCCCCTGTGAGATAACCCCGGCAGGGTATCCACAAGGTGAAAGCCAGGCATCCCGCCGCGAGGGGCCGTTGTGGAGATTAAGCAAGCTATTGCCCAGAGTCGCAGAGTGTGAACCCGTGAGTTGAGAAGGCACCGGAGCGAGAATTATCGAGTCTGTGGAATTTTT
Organism: Lissotriton vulgaris; assembly: GCF_964263255.1. Taxonomy (NCBI): domain Eukaryota; kingdom Metazoa; phylum Chordata; class Amphibia; order Caudata; family Salamandridae; genus Lissotriton; species Lissotriton vulgaris. The sequence continues at coordinate 969,550,896 of NC_141698.1, forward strand.
GAGCCCAAGACCCGCCGAGGCGGGGAATTGAACCCTGGTCCACGGCCGATCTCAGCTTCCGGGTCTGCCGCCTCTAACCCCTGAGCCACACTTCTCCACGTGTGACATTTCCTAGTCCTCCACTGTGCTTATGTGTGACATTTCATTGCCTTATGTGTGACACTTTGAGAGACACTTTGTCTCATGTAGAACAAAGCAGTTTTCTCATCTAATGATGTACGTTTCATGCACAGTACTGCTTTAGGAATGCACCTCAATGTTTCTCGGTATTCCAACTGATAAAAACAAAGTAATACTGAAACGGACTATCCGCTTTTAGAGGAAACAAGGCAAACCCTAACTATAGTCAGGACACCATGACAATGCATGCATGACATGGACACAAGTAAATACTGCTGCTTTCAAGACAACCTGCACTTTTGTAGTAATGAAAAGAGTAAAAATGTAAACGCACTCGGTTAATTTTCCTTCAAAAATCTGTAAAAACTCGAAAAATAATCACACTGCTTTAGCAGGTTTCATTGCTTTCTGACATAATTCGAGGCAGAAAGGAGTTAGTGGTTTTATAACAAGGAGCCACGATTATTTCAAGTCATACTAGCTTCTCCTCCTATTTGCATATCATAAATGAATCATTGTATGTCATCTGTATAGGTTCGGAATGTAAACACTGTATGTGCTTGAACTGTGGAGTTTTGTGCACACTCTCCCACCCGTCCCTCCTCCCATCTGTTGCTTCACAGTGTCCGTAAGGAGGAGTCAGGGTAACGCCAATAGATCTCAACCCTACATGAGCTTTGCCAATGTGTTTTTGACATGTTGTACAGCAGCGTGGCTGAAGTTCAGCATGGGTAAAAGCTAGTGGTGTAGAGGAGAGTAGCATGGAGTGTTGTAGAGTGGAGTAGCATAGGGTGGCATAGGGTGTCGTGTAGTGGAGTGGCATTGAGTGGAGTCCTGTATAGTGCCATAGAGTGCAATAGCGTCGAGCGGAATGGTGCAGAGTGCAGTGGCATAGAGTGAAGTGATGCAGAGTAGAGTGGCATAGAGTGCAGTAGCATTGAGTGCATTGGCACAGAATGCAGTAGTGTAGAGTGGCGTAGAGTTCAGTAGTGTAGAGTGCAGTGTTGCAGAGTAGAGTCATAGAGTGCAGTGATGTAGAGTGGCATAGACTGCATTGACGTAGAGTGCAGTGGGGTAGAGTGGTCTTGAGTAGAGTGGCATAGAGTGTAGTGGCATAGAGTGCAGTGGCATAGAGTGCAGTGGCGTAAAGGAGAATGCAGTGGTGAAGAGTAAAGTGCAGTGGTGGAGAGGTGCGTACAATGGCATGGCGAGAGTAGAGTGAATGGATGTAGAGTAAGTATGGGCGAAATTTGCGAATTCGCTTTCCGTGAATTCTCGCGAAATTGAATTTGCAATCCGCAAAATCCGCGAATTCGTGCAAATTTGCGGATTTTTGTTTTTTTGCGTGTTTGCGGGTTTTTTGTGTGTTCGCGGGGCTTTTTGCATGTTTGCGGGGCTTTTTGCGTGCTCGCGGGCTGCTTGCATGACGAAGTTACCCATGCGGTCGTGTATGGGCACAGCACCCTCTGGTTCACCACTGCCACCCTCTGGTTCATCACTGCCACCCTCTGGTTCACCACATCCACCCTCTGGTTCACCCCTGCCACCCTCTGGTTCACCCCTGCCACCCTCTGGTTCACCACTGCCACCCACTGGTTCAGCACTGCCACCCTCTGGTTCACCCCTGACACTCTCTGGTTCAGCACTGTCCCCCTCTGGTTCACCACTGCCATCCTCTGGTTCACGACTGCCACCCTCTGGTTCATCACAGCACCTCTGGTTCACCACTGCCACCCTCTGGTTAACCACTGTCACCCTCTGGTTCACCCGTGCCACCCTCTGGTTCACCCCTGCCACCCTCTGGTTCACCACTGCCACCCTCTGGTTCATTACAGCACCCTCTGGTTCAGCCCTGCCACCCTCTGGTACAGCACTATCACCCTCTGGTTCACCACTGCCACCCTCTGGTTCACGACTGCCACCCTATGGTTCATCACACAACCTCTGGTTCACCCCTGCCACCCTCTGGTACAGCACTGTCACCCTCTGGTTCACCACTGCCACCCTCTGGTTCACGACTGCCACCCTCTGGTTCATCACAGCACCTCTGGTTCAACACTGTCACCCGCTGGTTCAGCACTGCCACCCTCTGGTTCACCACTGCCACCTTCTGGTTCACCCCTGCCACCATCTGGTTCACCCCTGCCACCCTCTGGTTCACCCCTGCCACCCTCCGGTTCAGCACTGCCACCCTCTGGTTCAGCACTGTCACCCTCTGGTTCACCCCTGCCACCCTCTGGTTCATCACTGTCACCCTCTGGTTCATCACTGCTACCCTCTGGTTCACCACTCCCACCCTCTACCGAGACCTTTTGGGTTGCAGCGGCAGCACAAAAGATGCGCCATGGTGCTGGGTATTAACAACGTGACGCATCTGAGAGATGCGTCACGCTGTAAAGCCCTGCGCCATCAGGAGGCGTTCCGGCGCAGGGGAGGGCGTTTCTGCGCAGGAACGCCTCCTAAAAGTGGCTGAGTGAAATCTACAAAAATTCACTCAGTCACTTTTAGGCCAATGCTGCGTCAAAACCCTGCGCCTGCTTGAAGCAGGCGCAAGGCTTGATGCAGCATTGGGGAGATAGGGCCCCCCAGAGCATTGCTGGAGCTGCGTCGCAAGCTTGACTCAGCTCCAGCAATGCGCTGCTTTTACGGCACAGATGCGTGACGCATCTGTGCCATTTTTGCCACATGGTGCGCCACATTGTAAATGCGGCACACCATGGGTGGCGGAGCTGCGGCGCACAATAACTAGCGCATCCCTGGGGATGCGGCAGTTATTGTAAATCTGCCCCTATACATTTAGCCAACGAAGGAGCACTTACTGATTAGACAGTAGAAAGTACTCCAGTTGAGTAGAGGTATTGCACAAAAAGGTGGAATCTTCGTGGACAAACACGCAGGGCGGGATTCATTCTGCTCCCTGTTAGACTTGTTTTTTGTGCCCTTCTGCCCTCTGTTAGACTCGTTTTTCCCTTGTTTTTCTGCCCTTCGGCCCACTGTTAGACTCGTTTTTCCCTTGTTTTTCTGCCCTTCTGCCCCCTGTTAGACTCACTTTTTGTGCCCTTCTGCCCTCTGTTAGACTCATTTTTCGCTTCTTTTTCTGCAATTCTGCCCTCTGTTAGACTCGTTTTTTGTGCCCTTCTGCCCTCTGTTATTCCCTTCTTTTTCTGCCCTTCTGCCCCTGTTAGACTCGTTTTTTGTGCCCTTCTGCCCTCTGTTAGACTCATTTTTCCCTTGTTTTTCTGCCCTTCCGCCCTCTGTTAGACTCGTTTTTTGTGCCCTTCTGCCCTCTGTTATTCCCTTGTTTTTGTGCTCTTCTGCCCTCTGTTAGACTCGTTTTTGTGCCTTTCTGCCCCGTTAGACTAGTTTTTTGTGCCCTTCTGCCCTCTGTTAGACTCGTTTTTCCCTTGTTTTTCTGCCCTTCTGTCCTCTGTTAGACTGTTTTTTGTGCCCTTCTGCCCTCTGTTAGACTCGTTGTTCCCTTGTTTTTCTGCCCTTCTGCCCTTTGTTAGACTGTTTTTTGTGCCTTTCTGCCCTCAGCATCACCACATCATCACTCAGCGCTACCCCAGCATCACTCAGCACCGCCACATTATCACTCAGCAGCACAACATTATCACTCAGCACCACCACAGCACCACTCAGCACCACCACAGCATCACTCAGCACCACCACAGCATCACTCAGCACCACCACAGCATCACTCAGCACCACCACAGCACCACTCAGCACCACCACAGCATCACTCAGCACCACCACATTATCACTCAGCACCACCACAGCACCACTCAGCACCACCACAGCATCACTCAGCACCACCACAGGACCACTCAGCATCACTCAGCGCCACCACATTATCACTTAGAACCACCACAGCACCACTCAGCACCACCACAGCATCACTCAGCACCACAACAGCACCAATCAGCACCACCACAGCACCACTCAGCGCCACCACAGCATCACTCAGCACCACCACAGCATCACTCAGCACCACCACATTATCCCTCCGCACCACCACAGCACCACTCAGCACCACCACAGCATCACTCAGCACCACCACAGCACCACTCAGCATCACCACAGCACCACTCAGCACCACCACAGCACCACTCAGCGCCACCCCAGCATCAATCTGCGCAACCATTCAACAACAACTGGTTCAAATATGTTCTCTCAATGTTTCAAGCTTTATTACAAATGGCACAAAAATATGTTAATATTTCACTTCTGTTCTTGGATTTTCGTTACAATAAAATACACTGAAGATAATCTTCACAAAAGTTATTTACAAAAGTGTAAGCTATTGCCATTATAAATTGAAATCACTTTTATTTAAGTATTAATTATTTAAAAAAATTAAAGCCATTGTAATTTGTAATATAAATACATCTAAGTCACGTAAATACAAAACATGTTGCATTACAAATGCTATAGGTGTCACATTTGCGAAAGTTATAACTATTGGCATTGTAAATGACAAAGCTATTAATTTAGCTATTTTCAAAACCAATACATAAATAAAAAAAAGTGTCATTTACAAGACCAATAGCTCAAACTTTCCTAATGCGAGACCTATTGCATTGCAAATGCTTGTTTTTATATCTGTCAGTGCTTCCTGTTGAGGTTTAATTTTCGTGATAGGCGCCTCATTGCCTACTTGTAACTATTCTCTGACCCTGCTTCAAGGGTCAGAGCAGGGTCAGAGAATAGTTGCAAGTAGGCAACGAGGCGCCAGGAAGCACTTACAGGCTTACAGCAGCAGGTGCACAAGTTGAAGTTAATTTCTTTGTAACTCTTTTGTAAAAGGTTACAAAAAATTAGCTTCAACTTTTGCACCTGCTGCTGTAACCCTGTAAGTGCTTGGCAGAAAATTCGTCCCCGCTGATTCGCGGATTTTACAGCGATTTCGCGAGATTCGCGGATCCCGAAATCGCAGAAAATCCGCAAATTCCGCGAGCGGAACAAACTTTCAGACCATGCTTAATGTAGAGTGCACTGGCATAGAGTTTTGCAGAGCAAAGTGGCATGGAGTGCAGTGGCCGAGTTGTTAAAGATTGCAGGGATTTGTTAGCATGAGCTAAAAAGCCATTTTTTTATTTGGCAGCCATTTTAGTTAGCCATGTGCTCGCCATGTGCAGTTTCCCTCTTCAGAGCCTTGCACATGCTCAGAGAGGCCTAGCCAGTAGAATGTACCTGCTCCTCTTATATAACTGTCAGGCTATTTTTGCTGCTGTATGGAGAATTAACTCTCCACCCACTTTGTTGAGCAAGCAGATCTTGCATGCCCATATTAAGCATTTTGCATGCTTACATGTGCCAGGACCTCCCCTTGGTCTTATGCTGACTATGTAACCCTAAGCATATATAAGGCCCCAGTTTTCTGTACTCCTTAGACTGCCTTATACAGTTGCTAAGGGTTCTGTGTGACGTAGTCTCCCTCATCTGAGGTTAATAAATATGTATTTTATATTTCAGCTTCTGTGCCAATTTCTTCTATGTTGGTTTAAAAGGACAAAGGTGTATCAGTGAGACCCCTGAGAAGGTTTCTATGTTCTTCAAATGGCGCTCCAACGTGGACCTCATCAGAGAAGTGGCTATTCAAGGAGAGTGATATTGACAGGAGACAGGAATCTACTGAGGAGGGCAGGACAGGATTCTACTAAGGAGGTAGTCTGTGCACGGAGATTCTGGGGATTCCCTGTCTCTGCAACCCGGTATATTTCTGGTTTTCCTGATTTTGATCCTCCACATGTTTACCGCTCCCAACTGAGAACCTTTTTGGTGTGAGTATTCTAAAAATGACCATTAGGTCATTCAGAACTTGGCAGTTAGAATCTGGACACCAAGTGATTGGTAAACGTTGTTTTGATGCAACACTTGCTGTTGGTTTTTGATGCCTGGGATTGGTAAGGTAGTTTAGTAACGCTTACTGTGGCTTTGGAACTTTGGAATTTGTGTTGGCCAACTTGGATTTGTATGTGATTGATATATGAATTGCAATTTATATAGGCTGGTAATGAGGAGAATTTTCTCTGTTTTGAATTGATTTGAACGGCACACAGTACAAGAGTACCTTAAGTGCTACTTTGGTTATAATACTGCATGTTCTGCACTATTTTTGGCATGCCTGTTTCAAGCACACATCGAAGAATGTGTTGCTGTTTGGAGGTACCATGGTGAGATGTGAAGTGAATTAGCCGGCTCCCCTAGAGGGAATACCTAAATAGGTTTAGGTATAAAAACATATTTCTTCCTTGGTGATTCTGTACCCCATGCAATTCAAATATGGACATAAAACAAACAAGGATCCTAATCTGCACACTTTTAAAAATGGAGATATGCAGAGCGATTTTTTGGTGTTCTGCCAGCCAAAGCTTGTGAATTGAGTGTATTTTGGCTTCTTGAAAATAAAACAGTCTGTTGGGCTGTTTTTGGCAGTCTTTTGGAATACTATTGAGAAGCTCTTCTTGTAAATATGACTTACAACTAGTATTTACAAATTGTTTGGTTTAAGTACAGTCTGTGGGTTGTCCTTTGTTCCTGTCCTAAGTGTTGATCAGTGGGTTAAATGTGTGTTTAAATGTGTTTGTGGTTCGTGGTTTCACATTAGTGGTACTTCTGTGAGTAAATAGCGATTGCGCTCTTTGTGAATTAATGGCTAGCTTTAAGTGCGCTGTATTATGTGTTCTGAGTGTATGACCCCTTCTGTACATGTCTGGAATGAGCTCAATGTGTTTGTTAGTGTTTTCTTGCTGTCATCAGTCTGTTATGCAAAATGTCATTTAATTAACATTAAATAAACATTAAATACAAATCCAGAAATGAACCATATGATATGCTAAATAACTACATGTTACTATTAAATTGATAGAGTAAGCAACTATGCACGTGTACAAACTACCACAAGGCTAAAAGATAAATTTATAATTCACATTCAATTGGAATAAAATAGGCCTCAAAAACGAAATTGTGTGTTTTGCAATAAATAAACAGTTATAAAATGTTAAAGCATTTTCCTTAGATACATTGTGTTAGATATAAACAGGAAAACACACCATCTGAGTAAATTGGATGTTGCTGAACATAACACATATTATAGAACATGCATTGAAATGCCTCAGTTTTAAATAGACTGTCACTATGCTTACATTTCAACAGTAAAGAAAACTTCCCAACAGCTGTGTTTTAACTGCCGCTGAGAAACAGCTGTCGTTTTTGTAGGCCACAGAGAGACAGGGATGGTGACTCAGCTGGGATTTTGTCAGTGCCAACACGGGGTAAAATCCTGCATTTCAGACTGCTGTTTTAAAAAGTTACAAAAAGCAGGTTCATTATTTTGGATAACAGGAAAATATTTAAAGTAGGGAATCCCTTTCTTAAACCCTTTTTACATAAGCATATCCGTGGTTCTGATGTTGAATATTGATTGTCCTTTTAAAAAGGGGCGCAAAACGAATGTCTGACAAAATATCGAAAACTAGAATATCGATGTACAAAAATATCGGAACAAAATTATCGATGTCAAAAATATCGGGATCCTATACTTAACTATATATCTACACAAATATCGATTTTTTAATATCGATATACAAAAACATTGTTTACTGTGATATCGACTACATTAATATCGGAATACAAAAATATCGCAATCGGCAAAAAATAATGACATTTACAAAAATATCGACATCAAATATATCGTGCACATAAATATCGGATTATAAACTATATCGACTTTTTAAAAGCATTTTTTTACATAATTAATTAACGGTTTATACGTTTTCACATCAAAAAAACATACAACACTTTAATTTCTACTATACACACACTATAAATTCATATAATATTTAATATTGGTAAAAAAAAATGTCACCTACACATATAAAAATATTCTATGCTACTTTGTATACTTTTATAATTATTGTTGGTTTTTCAATTCTAATACTAATTAATCACAACAGAAATTCAAATCTACTAACTAACCAATCACAACCCTAATTTTTTTAATGAACCAACAGTAAAGTAATTACTACTGACACTCCCCTATATAAGCAATGAAAACGTAAGCACAAACTACTTGCCAAAAGTCACAGAAGGAGATTCATCTCTATCCGAATTGCTGCACAACAACTAGAAGAACCAGACTATCAACCTACTATTACATCTTCTAAGTAAGTAAATAAAATAGATAGTGCATTATTTGCTAATTGTATTTACTTACCTGCTAAATACCCAGTGCCCCTTTGCTATTCATACTACTTAACATGCTAAATAATGATATAAAAATATTTTTTTTAGATACTACCACTACTGATAATTCTACTCCAAATAATTGTGAACAAAACATAGGAATACAGATTCTGAAAACTATGTAAGTAATTTGACATTGTTTCATTATGTGCACATTAATCTAAACACACAGAAATAATGACTTTTGCACACCATCTTTTTATTTTTCTGTAGATTCTACTACTGAAAACTGCACTACTACTGAACTAAGGACATCAGTACTACATGTACAATACTTTTTACTAAGTAAGTAAATAAAATAGAAACTGCTTTATTTGCTAGTAATACTTAATTACCTGCTAAATACCCAGTACCCCTTTGCTATTCATTGCAGTTAACATGCTAAATAATTATCTACAACTATTTGTTTAAGATACTACGAGAACTGAATATTCTACTCAAAATAACTGTGAACAAACCATAGGAATACAGATTCAAAAATATATGTAAGTAATTTCACATTGTTTCATTATGTCCACATAAATCTAAACACACTGAAATAATCATTTGTCCCCCACATATTTTTTTTTCTATAGATTATACTACTAAAATCTGCTCTACTACTGAACTAAGAACATCAGAACTATATCTACAATACTTTTTCCTAAGTAAGTACATGAAATAGAAACTGCATAATTTAGTACTACTAATTATTTACCTGCTAAATACCCAGTGGCCCTTTGCTATTCATACTACTTAACATGCTAAATAATAAAATAATATTATTTTTTTAGATACTACGACAACTGAATATTCTGCTCAAACTAACTGTGAACAAAGCATAGGAATACAGAATCGAATAACTATGTAAGTTAGGTCACATTGTTTAATTATGTGCTCAAAAATCTAAACACACAAAAATAATCAGTTGTGCTCAACATATATTTTTTTCTCTGTAGATTCGACTACTGAAAACTGCACTACTAATTAACTAAGGACCTCAGTACTATTTCTAAAATACATTTTAGTAAGTAAGTATTATGCAACTGCAATAAATGTGGAAAAACAATACAAACATTTATAACTGTTCTAATAAATTTCTATGATATATTGTTTATTTACAGAGCAAACACGGTGAATAGATATACAGACAACATACAGAACTTCACATTCTAAACAATAGTAATACAAATCACTAAGTAAGTATATTAAATAACATATTTACCACATGTTTAAAAAAACCTACCAACATGGTGATTAAACTAACTCATATGTTCCTTATTTTTTAAAGATAACACTACAAACTATTCTACAGAAGCTGAAGAAACAATTATACTGCCAAATACCAACCACAAAAAATATGTAAGTATCTTCACAATGTGAATCATGAAGATACACTTTTGTAGTAAAAATGAGCTCTAAAATTGCTAATTTACCTAAACATTAATTAATAATATACTACTTTCATGTTTCTCATAACAGCTACAACAACATCACAACCATTTATCCTCAACTAAAGAAGCAAGAAACTCCTAAGTTTTGCTGTACATTCGAAAACACGTAAGTATAAACATTCCTACTTATCACTAACATAGATTATTTATCACATTTAAATTGACATTAACTATTATATATATATTTTATAGATATACAAAGTACAAAATGACCGAAGGAGCCGAATTTGTGACCAGCCAAAAAGGAAAATTATTACTATGCTACATGGGTTACACGTACACACAGGAAAAACAATATGGCATGAAAGTGAATTGGAAATGTTGTAAATATTATTCGAACAAGTGCTATGGCAGAGCAACAACAAAAGAAGCTACTGTACTATATACTAGGGAACATAATCATCCACCTAATATTACAGAAATAGAAGTTAGAACAGCTATGGAAAGTATAAAAGAAGCTAGTACCGGATCCCAAAAGCAAACTAATGTCATTTTAAAAGAAGCCATTCCTAAAATTCCCAAAACAGCCACAACCCAAATGCCAAATATCCTATCATTAAAAAGAACTATAGCACGAACCAAAAAAGCTACAACTTCTTCAACACCATGTCCCAGAACATATCAGGATATTAATTTTACTGCTAACGAAATAATAACTTTAAATAAACAACCCTTTATAGTTTATGACAACGAAAGCAATGAGAATAGGCTTATAATTTTTGGTACCAGTATGTATTTAGTGAAACTGCAGCAAAGCCAATATTGGATGATGGATGGGACATTTAACATCTGTCCCAAACCATTCTTCCAATTATACACAATACATGGCCTCTATCACAACTGCAACATCCCTTTGTTATATGCACTATTGCCTAACAAAAACAATTCTACATATATGGAATTATTAAATGTCATAAAACAAAAAACGAATGATTTCTCTCCTGAAAAAATCCTTCTTGATTTTGAGCATGCAATGCTCTCAACTATTCTAAAAATCCACCCCCATACCTCCATTCAAGGCTGCTATTATCATTTCAACCAGTGTTTATGGCGACACCTTCAAAAAACTACCCTAAGTGTCGAATATGCTACAAATTCATCATTTGCTTTTCAAATCAAAAAACTAATTGCACTTGCCTATGTCCCTACAACAGATGTAGCTGAACATTACAATATTATTATAGACAGTCCATTCTACAAACAAAACAAAGCTAGATTAACTCCTTTTCTCGATTACTTTGAAGACACCTGGGTAGGCAGACTCCACAGATCTGGCCACAGAAGAAATCCAAAATTCCTCATTCCCTGGTGGAACGTGTACAATAGTACCCTTAACGGGGAGTCAAAAACTAACAATGCCGTGGAAGGTTGGCACAATGCATTTGTCCAATCAACTGGCAGAAGCAAACCTACTCTCGAAAAATTCATAAAATGCCTACAGAAAGAACAGAGCTATCAAGAATTTAGAATGGACCAATCTGTAACCGAACTTGTCCCTAAAACATCCAAGCAAAATAAACAAATGCACAAGTACCTGGAAGAACAAGTTAAACTTTACCCTAATACGAAAGGCATAGAATACCTAAACATCATAGCCAAAACACTACTGTAAATAATTCCGAAACTGTTATAAAACACCAAAAGTAGCACCTAAGTATGCAAAAATATGTAACGTGAGCTTCTAAAGTATTTAATGTATGCAATATATAATGATATTATTTTATTATATGCACACATTAAAACAAAATAATACGTTAAAAACAATTCCATAATAAATATGACATTACCCACCCACAAAAATAATAGAAAGCAAAGACTTACCAATTATGTTGTCAATCCAATAACGTCCTTCACCACCAAAGTAATCCAGAAAGTGCAAAAGTAACCCAAAAAAAAATGTAAAAATACAACTGTTCCAAAATTAAGAAATCCACGCGGTCCTTAGCCATCGAACTACCATAAAAAACCCGAAAAAGTAGAAAAAAAGAAAGAATCGCTCCGGAAAACCCGAAAAATGTAAAGAAGTGTTTGTAAATCAGTGTTGGATGAAAAAAAAACCACTTCCTTAAAAAAAAAACGGAACTTCCGATGTAGCGTACACCTATGAAAAAAACATAGAAAACAGACATTCCCACCCACAATAATTAGCTAATAATTACATACCAACATATTAACATTGATGATTTAATGTTAGATATACCCTAAAAGACTTAAATTAACTCTATAAATAATTAGTTAACTAAGTAACACGACGTGTATATACCATACGTAAATATCTGATTTCAAAATCTAAAACATAGCTCCCTCACATTCAACAACACTAAATATAAGGTCACTAGTCTAAAAACATCATAATAATACACATATAACATATAAAATGAACCTTACCTGCAGCGACGTGAAGTGTCTCCCAACCGCGATCAGCCCTTCTTCCAAATAACCCAAAACGACCTAACCCGGTTACAAAAGAAAGCACCAAAAATCAATAAAATAGTCCCAAGTGTAAAATATAATATCTATACAGAACCAAATGTGTAAAAAAAATGTATTAATTTATGTTATAGTGAAAAATTGTTTTTTTTAATCCTACAAAGAAATCATAAAAAAATGTACATGAATGTAATAATTAAATATGATTAAAACAATAATGTTTATGTTAACAATGTAAAAAAATGTAAGTACATTGTCACAAAATGAAAAAAAGTAAAAAAGAGGAAAACATTTTTTTTTATATTATAAAAATTTGATCTTCACAAATGAAGCAGAAAAAAGCTTAACAGAAAAATATTTGTGATATTTACATTTCTTTTCTGACATAACAATATGTAAAAGAGATAATAAAGAATGTTAATTTCATATGACAAAAATTAAAAATAATAATGGTTCTGTATAGTTGTTTTTAAGTGTGTTTATAAAATTATTTTTCAAATGAAATGTAAATAAAAAAATGTTATTATGAATTTATTTTATTTGTTAAAACGTTAATAAAATAAAAGTTTATACAATCATGGTGAATAATTTGTATTATTATCTTACTAAAAAGTATCAATGTAATAAAAAAAATTTAACTGTATATTACATGTGAGTATATGTTGGACTCTAATAATGTAATGATTCATATACCAAATCCAGTGTACATTAAATTAGAGTAGGTGTTGCACACTAATAACATAAGAATTAATATTCCTACTGCATTCTACATAAAATGTTAATATGTGCTGTACACTAATTAATTAGAATAGATTATTCCAACTGTAGTCTACAGTAAATTTGAGTTGGTGTAATGTTATATATGTATAATTTCCTTTAATTGATTAAATGTAAAATAATTATATTTTTATCCTGTAGAACTAGGTACCAAAAACACAAAATTGACCCTGAACCCTACAAATACTCCTTTACCCAAAATCAGAACACTGAGCCAGAATCCTAAAAATATACCTTTACCTAAAAACTGAAAACTGACCCAGAACCCAACAATGACCCCTTTACCCACAAACTGAAAACTGACCCTGAACCCAACAAATACCCCTTTACCCAAAAACTAAAAACTGACCCTGAACCCAACAAATACCCCTTTACCCAAAAACTAAAAACTGACCCTTAACTCAACAAATACCCCTTTACCCAAAAACTGAAAACTGACCCAGAACCCAACAAATACCCCTTTACCCAAAAACTGAAAACTGACCCTGAACCCTAAAATAACCCCTTTAGCCAAAAACTAAAAACTGACCCAGAACTCTAAAAATACCCCTTTACCCAAAAACTAAAAACTAACCCTGAACCGTAAAAATAGCCCTTTACCCAAAAACTGAAAACTGACCCTGAACCCAACAAATACCCCTTTATCCAAAAACTGAAAACTGACCCAGAACCCAACAAATACCCCTTTATCCAAAAACTGAAAACTGACCCAGAACCCAACAACTACCCCTTAACCCAAAAACTAAAAACTAACCCTAAACCCAACAAAAACCCCTGTCCCCAAAAACTAAAAACTGACCCAGAACCCAACAAACAGCCCTTTACCAAAAAACTAAAAACTGACCCTGAACCCAAAAAATACCCCTTTACCCAAGAACTGAAAACTGACCCTGAACCCAACAAACTACCCCTTTACCCAAAAACTGAAAACTGACCCTGAACCCAACAAATACCCCTTTAACCAAAAACTGAAAACTGACCCTGAACCCAACAAATACCCCTTTAACCAAAAACTTAAAACTGACACAGAACCCATTAAATACCCCTTTTCCCAAAAACTGAAAACTGACCCTGAACCCAACTAATACCCCTTAACCTAAAAACAATTAATCAGTACATAATTATATGTAGTATATGATCTTCATTCATTAATAAATTAGTTCACATTAATTACCAATTAACTAAAAACATAGAAATATACATAAACATTTAATAATAAATTAATTATTATGACATTACTTCACACCCTTATCCCCTATAAACCCAAAAAACAACTCCTAAACCTATATATTAATGTAAAAAATTTAATTTTTTTTTTTTAAATAAGCCAAAAATGTATATATGTAGACATAATTAAAGTCATTATTATAATAAACTAATTATTATCATTTAATTGCCAATTAATTAGTTAATCATAATATGCACTATGTGTTCTTAATAAATTCAGTAATTAAATGTTATTATATCCCAATTAGGTTTAATTTAGGAATATAGCTGAACATATATTATTTATAGATTTCTTATACAATTACTTCCCACACTTATCCCCTATAAACCCAATAACCCGCTCATAAACAATGACATTTTTTAATAACAAATTTTTTTACAACATTGTTAAAATCCTCAACAAAAATGTATATCTGTTAAAAAAATTAAGTACATTATTATAATTTATTAAAATATAAATTAATTAATTACCAATTATTAGTAATTAATAATTTTGACTATATAATATTAATTAATTAACTAATTAATAATAATTAATTACCAATTAGGTATAATGTAGAAATATTTAATTACATGTATTAATTAATGAATTAATTATTAAATTACTTCCCACCCTTATCCCCTATAAACCCAATAACCCGCTCCTAAACCTAGAAATGTTTTAAAAAAAAAATAATTTTTAATAAATTTAGAAATACAAAATAAACATGTATCTACAATAAATTATTTAAGTATATAATTATGATTTCTTAATTAATATTAATTAATTACCAATTAATTAGTAATTAATGATATAGACTATATGATCTTAAATAATTAACTAATTAATTATAATTAATTAACAAATAGGTATAATTTAGTATTATTTAATGACATATATTAATTAATTATTAATAAATTACTTCCCACCCTTATCCCCTATAAACCCAATAACCCGCTCCTAAACATAGATATGTTTTTTTAAATAAATTATTTATAATTGTTTTATTTATAATAATACACCTTTTTTAATACATTTTATATACAATTATTTTACTTTTTCCTATACTATTGATTATTTCCATTACTACACGATATTTTTTTTTTACAATATTTTGTCACACGATATTTTTTTTTTCGATATTTTTTCATACTTACCTATTACGATATTTTTGTATCCGATATTTTTGCTTACCTATATTTTTGGCCTTCGATATTTTTACTTCGATATTTTGTCTTTCCGATATTTTTTTTTCGATATTTTGTCTGATTACCGCGCAAAACTTTTCATGTTTCAAGTTAGGCTTCTGTGCTTAGGCTTATGAATGAATGTGTCTAAATATGATAGGCAAGGGATGCAGCTTGCTTTTCATATGTGGAATTATCAAAATGTTTGGTTTTATAAAAAAAAAATTATGGACATTTTTTTAAAACAAATAAGTGCTTTTAAATTCGTTTTTTAATATTTATAAAGCTTAATGCTCATACTGGGACTTCCTAGCATCAAAATTTAATTTAAGTTGTGTTGTACCGCATAATGAGGAAACTTGCATGTGAAATTTCACTTTGCGCAGGCATAAAAAACTCATTTTTATAAGGGTATACAGGAGATATTTCTAATGTCCCATCTCTGGAATGTGTAGAGAACATTCTGAGGATGACTATTAAGCAAAAAAGTATAGGATATTCATTTTTAAGTGCCCCAAATATCAAAGTCAAAATTAGGTTAAATTCACCAGTTTGAAAACACATTCTGCCATTCAAAGAAGCTTTTAAACTGCCTTGGGCTTCAGTAAATGCATACATTTAGGTATAATACAAACAGCTGACTTCTATATTGTTAGACAAGTATACTGCATACTGCTTATAATTGAAAATATGCATAAAACCAGCAGAAGTTCTTCTCTTACTTCTAAACTGACAAACAGGGGAATGGGTCTGATTTCCTGATTTCCAGCTTTCTGTCTCTAGGGTGACTTTGAATTGGGCAAGCTGCATGGAAACCCTTGCACACAGAGTAGGACATCTGGGAAGGATTAAATGTCAGTTCTATATTTAGAAGCCTAGCATGGCTCCCAGAGAAAAGTTTGCTTTGGCATTTTGACCTCTGAAACATTTTGAAAGAGGACTGGGGAGAGAAGGAGAAGTGTTACTTTTTTTGGCAAAAGCAAGCACTTTATGTACTCATATGATAAAAAAAAACTATATAATGGTATATGTGAACTTTGATTAACAAAAGGTAATGCCATATATATACAGTACTAATGCTTTTAGTCTGAGGATTACTGTACGAAAGCTGAGGCAATGAAATGTAGTTTGACTTCATGTGCCCTCATGTTACACTTGTACATTTGTTAAAGGGTTTGGGGGTTGGGTATTCGTATTCTTTACCTCCTCAAATGTACTATGTACCTCCTATAACTTTATTTATGCCCAGTTGCTACAAATAGGGTTGATAGTGTTGACATAAGTAAAACCTGTTTCAGGTTTCCTACTGTCAAAATGGGGGAAGGAGGCTGGCTCCTCTACAAATTAAGGGCAGGTAAAATGTATGTTTCTCTCTCCCTTTCTCAATTTTATTTAGCCTGTTTAAGCTGTCTGTGAAATAACAATGAGACATTTAATTGGCTATTCAGTAATGCTGTTTTAAACATTGTTATCATTAATAAAATGAATACGTATATATGTGATGTTACTGGCCATCCTGTTTGATGAAATTATGACAGGATGAATAGTCTGGATTGTTGTTCCCATATTTTGACCTTTAAGGGGAACTAGATGTGGGTAGTTTTTTTCTAAAATTCTTAGGTGATAACGCCATTATTGTATGTTATTCTCATGCTACATAGTTTTGCAAGGGCATTGCTAGTTTGTATTAGCTAGTCTGTGTAAAGTCCTTATTAGAGCTGATGGCGCGAGAAATGCGCATGGGCGGGCGCCCGCGCATGCGCATTGGTATCCAAGACGGCGGCGCAAACGAGAAGAGGGAGCCCCGGGACGCAGCGGACAAGGTAAGTGCCTTTAATTTACTTTTCTTTGAGCATTTACAAAAATTAGGTATGTAGGGGAGGGGGCAGGCGGCGCGTAGTGGGGCGACGCAAAGTGCGTAGGTGGGTGTAGTTTCTCGCCCACTTTGCGTAGCTTCGCGATAGCATAAGCTTAAAGCCATTTTTGTATTTGGCAGTCATTTTAGTTAGCCATGTGCTCGCCATGTGCTGTTTCCCTCTTCAGAGCCTTGCACATGCTCAGAGAGGCCTAGCTAGTAGAATGCAATGGCTCCTCTTGTATAACTGTCAGGCTATTTTTGCTGATGTATGGAGAAGTAACTCTCTTCCCACTTTGTTGAGCAAGCAGCTCTTACATGCCCATATTAGGCATTTTGCATGCTCACATGTGCCAGGACCTCCCTGTGGTCGTATGCTGACTATGTAACCCTAAGCATCTATAAGGCCCCAGTTTTCTGTACTCCTTAGACTGCCTCATACAGTTGCATATTTTAGCTTCTGTGCCAATTTCTTCTATGTTAGTTTAAAAGGACTAAGGTGTATCAGTGAGACCTCTGAGAAGGTTTCTATGTTCTTCAGAGTGCAGCAACATGGAATTCATCAGCATACAATGCAGAGTTACAGAATGTGGTGGCATAGATTAAAGTGGTGTATAGTAAAGTGTAGTGGCGTAGAGTGGAGTGGTGCAGAGTAGAGTAGCGATTTGTGTACAGTGGCGTACAGTAGCAGAGAGTGCATTGGCATAGAGTGGTGCAGTGGCATAAAGTGTAGTGGAATAGAGTGGAGTGCTCCAAGGTAGAGTGGTATAGCCTGCAGTGGCGTAGAGGGTACAGGTGCAGAGTAGCATAGAGAAGAGTGGTGGTGAGTGGAAGAGAGTGCATTGGTGTAGAGTTGTGCAGTGTGTAGTGGCATAGAGTGTAGTGGCATAGAGTGAAGTGATGCAGAGAAGAGTGAGGTAGAGTGCACTGGGTTAGGGTGAAGTGACATAGAGTGCATTGGCATAGAAGGCAGCAGGGTAGAGTAGAGTGCAGTGCTGCAGAGTACAGTGTCATAGAATGCAGTGGTGTTGAGTGGCATAGAGTAGAGAGCGATAGAGAGCACTGGCGTAAAGGATAGTGGTGGAGGGAGTAGTGCAGTGGCATAGAGTATGGTGATTTACAGTAGAGTTGCGTGCAGTGGAATAGAGTTGAGTGGACAAGTGTGGTTTAGAATGCAGGGGCATAGAGTGCAGTAGCATAGTGTAGATTGTTCCAGAGTAGAGTGGAGTGGTGCAGGGTAAAGAGCAGCGGCATAGAGTAGAGTAGCATAGAGAGTAATGCATATTGTTAAGTGGAATAGAGTAGATAATAGTGGCGTACAGTGAATTGGCATAGAGTGCATGATTGTCGAGTTGAGTGATACAGAGTAGAGTACGTTGGCATAGAGGGTAGTGGAGTAGAGTGTGGTGTTGCAGAGTGGCATTGAGTCGAGTGGCGTAAAGTAGAGTTGTGCAGAGTAGATTGGAGTTGCCTAAGACTGGAATGGTGTAGAGTGCAGTGGAGAAGAGCGCAGTGGTGCAGGACAGAGTGGCATAGAGTACATTGGCATAGAGTAACGTGGTGCAGAGTAGAGAGGCATAGAGTGACGTGACGTAAAGTGCAGTGGTGTAGAGTGCAGTGGTGCAGAGAGGAGAACAGTGAAGTGGCTTAGGGCCAGATGTAGGTCACCAAATACCAGCCAGATCAAATGACCATGTAATTTTGAATAAGAAACAAAATTATGTGCATGAGAGAAACGTGCTCAGAGAGAGATTGTAACTTGTTCATATGGTGAACAAGCCTGATAATATGTTAAAATAGGCTAACAGTGAAACTGTCCAAAGTAAGTTAAAGTGAGTCTGCAATCAAGAGAATTCTAAAACAATAATAAAACAAATGTGCTAATTCTGAGCAAATGCACTAATATTAAAAGAGCTCCAAATGAAAAGAGAGCAGAGAGCAATGCAAGCCGGCAGAGAATCCCAGCTTAAACTGACACTCACTAGAGTTAAGTTATACTGTTTTACACAAAACATGTAATACGGAACAAAACAATACATACATACCATCCTGCATGCAATGGATTTAGGCAAGAATAATTTTACACCAAAATAAAAATGGTTGTCTCCCTTTTTGTCCGGATGCGTGCATTTTTAAAATACAAAATACATTATGAATTTCTGTGCAGGCATTCATTATTCATTTACTCTTTTGACCTACAGTAAAATAACGACTATAAAATAAATTGTATTAATTCATGTTTTTACACATTGTTCTTTCAGCACGTATCATGCTGAAGAAACCTTCACAAATTAGACAAACACATATTCACTTTTGCCAACAGGCTACAGCCTTAGCCATTGAAATGTTCCATCTTAATAGCTTAGGAAAGAAATGCAGACCAGCTTTGACCAACAGTTGAAAATTAATTCACAATATTTCTTCTGTTTAACAGGAAAAGAAAAAGTGTGCACATATATTTGTCATGCCTGCTTTGTAAGCCTACAGTTAGATACACAAGAACGGTGTCAAGCGCATTTTTAATTGGTAAATTAGCTTTCTCAGTTCCTTCCTCTGACAATTGATATATATCACATCATCCCCACAACCCTTCAATATAGCTTTTATCATATTTGACCCTTTATCAAACAATCAGAAGGTGTTGTATAGCGCAGCTTGTCACCCTGGAGTGTCACCAGGCACTGTGGGGGCTGTGTGAGCCTCAATCAAAGAGCCAGGTCATGAGCAGCTTCCAGAAGTCCTTCAGAGAAGACGCGCTGCGAAGGTGGAGGAGGAGTTAGTTTTAAGACCTGGTGGTGAGATAGGAGAAGGAGCATGCATATGGTGAGGAAGCAGAAAGAGGAGACATAGTTAATCTGTTGCTTCATGGTCAGGTGGGAGTCCAGGATGATTCTGAGGTTGTGTACTTAGCTGGTGGGGTTAATTGAGGGGCCGAGTGCGGCAGGCCACCATGTGTTGCCCCATGGGGAGGCCTTCTTTCCAAAGATGTGACCTCTGTCTTATCCGAGTTGAGCTTGAGGCAGTTGGTTTTCATCCAGGTGGCGATGTTAGTTACGGTGTGCTGGAAGTTGGCCCTGTCACGATTGCCGAGCCGGGGGTTCGGGACTACAGCAATGGCCGCCAGTGGGAGACGCGCATGCGTGAGGACAGGCCAGACGGGGGAAAACTCAGCCGTCCTCACGCAATTGCGCTTCGTGTTTAAGCTCCCCATCCTGTTTCCGTGTGCCCGAGTTCTCGTCCGGGTCGCCGCGTCAATTTCCCTTAGTTGGACTCAAGCGTGAAGAACGCCTGTCTTTGTTCTCTCTCCTTAGAATTTCAGCCTTGGAAACGCTCGTTGGTTCTTCTGTTTCCTCCGCTTCCCTGTTACAAAGCCTCCTCATCCTCGCAGTAAAGAAAAGGACCATTTGTTTGCCGTGGTTACGGTAACCGCGCTACGTGCTGCTCTTTCTGTTTTCAAGTTTGTCACCTCTCATTTCCTTAGTTCGGTGCTCAGAGTATTGTGGGCATCCGCTCCATTTTTCTTGTTTGGAACCAATATAGTGGGCACATATACCTGAAGTAAGGTTGCCTTTTGTTAATTGCTGGATCCTGTTGTCATCTATGGAAGTCTTACAACAAGATATTTATGAGATATAGGCGGGAATAAATATATATAGGGTATACTACAGCAAGTTCATTCTCTGTTGAAGCTCCCCATATTATTAATGAAGCATTGTTTCTTTCAGCACCAGATCCACGACTTACACTATATTGATTTTCCTGTTTTACCTCTTAAAGAAGAAGGGAGAATTAAGGTAGAAGAAAGTATAGACACAACAAAGACATACAGAGAGGGTTGTTCTATCACTTGATGTTTATACTGTCGTTCTTCTGTCTGCAGACTTTCCATTTATTTTGACGAGACCTGTCGCTGTTAAGTAGCATCGAGGGATCTCTTCCCCCTTCTTTCCTTGTTTTGTTTCCCTTCTTCCCCTAGTTACCATTGTGGTCTAGACTTAGTCAGGCACAATAGCTGATAGGGAGAAGTAGTGGACCTAGCTTCAAGTTCCGTGACTTTCTTGTGGAAACTCAGGTGAGATTCTTACAGACCCTTGTGGAGCCAGCATCTTCTTTGAGGGATAGGATGAGCTGGATGTTGTCAGCATAGCAGATGATGTTGAGTCTGTGAGTGCGGGCGATGTCTACCAGACCTGTCATGTAGGTGTTGATCAGGGTGGGGTTGAGGGAGGATCCTTGAGGTATGTTGCATAGGATGTCTTTGGATGTCGAGGATAAGGGTGGTAAGTAGATCCTCTATGTTTGGCCTGAGAGGAAAGAAGAGATCCAGTGGAGTTTATTGCCCTGGATGCTGGTGTGGTGATGTCTGGTGATCAGAGTGTGGTGGGAGATGGTGTTGAAAGCTGCTACAAGGTCTAAGAGGATGAGGGCTGCTATTCCGCCTTGGTTGAGAAGGTATCTGATGTTGTCAGTTGCTGCGATCAGGGTGGTCTCGATGCTGTGGTTTGGTGGGAAGCCAGATTGGTAAGGGTAAAGCAGATTGTTGGTCTCAAACTAGTCTGTGAGCTGGCAGTTAATGATTTTTTCCAAGGCTTTGGCGGGGGAGGAGAAAGATCTGATGGTAGTTTTTTAGTTCATTGGGGTTGGCAGAGGGTTTCTTCAGGAGGGGCTTGACCTCTGCGTGCCTCCAGATATTTGGTACGGTGGATGTGGTGATGGAAGTGTTGAGGAGTTCTGTGAGGGGGTCTGCAATGACTTCTCTTCCTAGTTTGTAGATGAGGTGCAGACAGGGGTCGGTGGGAGTTCCAGTGTGTATGGAGTTCACAATAGAGATGGTGTTCCCCATGGAGAGCTGATTCCAGCAGGTAGACATGAGGTGGTGGGAGGGGCAGGCAAGGGTTCTGAAGTGGTTGAGGCAGGTGGGTTGGAGGTCAAAGTTGCAGTAGATGTCAGCAATTTTGTGGTGAAAATAGTCTGCTAGGTTGTCGCATAGGGCTTGGCAGGGGCGGATCAAGGTCTTGGTGGTGGAGGGGCAAGAGGATTCTTTGATGATGCTGAACAGTTCCTTGGTGCGGTTGGTGCTTGCCTCGATGCGGGTGTTGAGGGGTTTTTTCTTGGTCTCTCTGAGATGGTGGTGGTAATTGTTGAGGGGAGATCTGTAGGAGTAGAGGCTGGTGGAGATTTTGTTGGAATGCCAATGTCTCTCTAATCTCTTGCAGTGATGATTGAGGGTCAGTAGCTTTAGGGTAAACCATGTGCCTCTTTAAGAAGTCTGTTGTTGAAGGTGTTATTCAGGGGGGCGATGGTGTCGGTGGCCGAGGAGATCCAGCTGCAGAAGTTCTGGATTCAATATTTGATGGAGACAGGGGGGGCAGGTCTTGTTACTTTTAGGGCGGTGGCCAGAGGGGTTCTGTGGCTTTGCCCCAATTGCAACAGCCGAGGGTGGGCCTGGAGTCTCGTCGGAGGTACTTGTGGACCGTCAAGAGTGAAGTGGATGATGCTGTGGTCCGGCCAGGTAAATTCAGTGGCATGGGATAATTTAGCTCTGTCGAAGGTGGAGAAGATGATGGGGTCCAGGGCGTGACCAGCTGTGTGCGTGGAGGTGATGACCAGTTGAGAAAGGCAGATGATGCTCATATTTTCGAGGAGTCATCAAGGTCTTCTAGGTGGAAGTTCAAGTCACCCAGGAAGATGTAGGGGTCGGAGCCGATGGCCAGGGGGCAATGAAGTCTGGGATGGAGTGGCAGAAGCTGGGACGGGGGCCAGGAGGTCTGTAGGAAGTTGAGGTGTTCCATGATGTGCGTTGTGTCATCGTCAGGGGCGGAGCAGTTGAAGGAGTTCTCCTTGTGTCCGAGGTTGCGGATCTCGTCAGAGACGTATCGAATGCGAGCTGTAGATCATGGGGTCCTGGAACTGGGCATTTTCCAGGTGCGGATGAGCGCAGAAGGGCTTTACTTTGGCACGCTGGCAGCGCAGGCATGCTGCGTCCTCCATTAAGTTGCCCTGGGAGGTGGGCCGGTCAGTCCAGGTGGCGGGAGAGGAGGCAGGAACAAGGAACCTGAAAGAGCTGGTTGGCCACAGTGAGGGAGTGCAGCCGACCGGAGGGGGGGTATAATAAGAATAAACTGGGTAAAAATGAAACTGTTGAGAAAGGGAAAAAGAGAAAAAGAAAAAAGAAAATCAGGGAGAAACAGGGCACAGCAGAGGAAAAGACGCCTTGGTTAGTGAGGGACAAAGGCAGCAGGAGGCTGACAGGAGTCTCGAACCTCTGTGCAGCAAGAAAGGAGGACTGGGAGCGGATTCTCTTCACCACTGCAGCAAAGGGTGAGTGGCGACCTCTACCAGGGAGATAAAGGGATGCTCAATGGAGCCGCATTATGGCCTCCATTAAGTAGTCCTGGGAGGTGGGCTGGGAAGTCAGGCCGGCAGGAGGGCAAGCGGGGACAAGGAACCGCAACAAGTCTTTAGATACCTTTGTAATTCTTTCAGTTCATTCTATCAAATTCTCCTGCTTTTCTTTTATCCAGTTCTATTTCTTATTTGGTAACTCTTCTTGATGCCACCTTCTTTATGCACTTTGTTTCAAACACATGCTAAAAGCACCTCCACATAATTTCAAGATTAGGTAGAAACTTTACACAACTAATAATACTATAGCAAGTGATATAAAAACTACCTTGAATACCCATTTAATCCATACACGTAACCATGAACCAATCTGACTCCAGATTCCAGGTCTGCTAATAGGTGAACTCCTTGTGCAATATTTATCAAATTGATAATATAGCTATTAATTGGGGTAGTTATCTGACACATATTTTAGAATCCATTTTATTTCATGTTCCATTTTTGTGACACATAATATGAGGCTTGCAGAACACCGAAAGCCCGAATGGCCTGTGCTGAGCTTGCAGCGACCGCAAGGCCTTGAGAAAGGGGGGAAACCATGAGACTATGTGTGTGATGCCCCTTTGCTATGGTTGTAGAACATTCCATTTGCCAATGCCCAACAATAGTGAAGTGTTTTTGTTGAATAATGATTGGATAAATGTGTGTTTACACTGTATGTTCTATTTGGAAGCAACAGTTTTGAAAGGAACTGGTGTTGATTTAATTACCTTAATATTACCATGTTTTTTGGTACAAATGAACAGAAGAGGGGGCACCAGCTTCTCCTTTTATTGCAATGCTCACGCGCATATACCTCAGCAGATCCTCACCCTCATTGAGCATTTTTAACAATATGAAAATTCACACCAGACAAAAGCATGTTTGACAAAATATGAATTGTCCTCCTTAGCCACATACACCTGCGTCATTGTTAACCACAATGCAATTCATGACTATGTATTAGCTATCAAACGTCACATTAAAACTACAACCTGATTTTCTTGGATGGGTGCTGCTTGTGGGGTCACTTTGACACCTTGCAAGTGTTTTATGCTGCTTTCACAACCCACACAGTAATGGAGATTGCACATTTGACAAGTGTAACATAAATGCTAAGGCAGAAGAATAAAAGTTATTATTAACAAGAGCCCGCTGCATTACAAAAAGAATGACGGTTAATATTTACAATGATAAATTATTTTGGGCGTATAAAAGGTTTACTCATATATGCAGGACACGAATTATAGAACGCACAAATTGAGTATGGCCTTCTGCAAGCTCTGTTGTTAGCGTTTAAGATTACCATAATGAAATGTAATGCTCATACGTCATCAAAAGTATCATGTGTCTCTAAGGCATTTGCCTACTGCAAAACAAAAGAACATATAAATACAGCTTGTGTTTTTTAACATGTTAATGACAATACAACAGTAAACTGAATGTGAAATACTTGTCAAATATTTTGAGCCACAATAAGTTCAGCAACACGTTACAGAATATGAATTATTGTCAAAGTTGATGTGGGCAAAATTAGCGGGTTATGTGTAGGCCCAAGTGTGCAACTACAGTTACCATTTACCGAAGGCTCTGCTTCCATCAATGGCTTTTTTATTTCTAGGGCCCAGACAAGCTGAAACTGCCCATAACGCTCTGTTGAACATTTGCAAAATAATTTGTTTGAAATATTACCATCAGACTCAAATATGTACTTTTGATTGTTGAACAGAACAGAGGCATGCCCCATAAAGAACTATGATGCTTTGACTGTTGCCTTTTGAAAGAACTTGGACAATGAACTTGCATTGATTTCCCAAATATCAAGGTGTTTGCAAAGGATTGGGGTGATGGAGTCAAGTCAAGTCAAGTCAAAAGATTTGTATAGCGCGCTACATACCCGGAGGGTCTCAAGGCGCTTGAAGAAGGGTGGGGAGTTACTTGTCGAATATCCATGTTTTGAGTTGCTTTCTGAATGTTAGGTGGTTCTGAGTAAGGCGAAGGTGAGTGGGAAGTGAGTTCCAAGTTTCAGCTGCTAGGTAGGAAAAGGATCTACCTCCCATGGTGGTTTTGTTGATGCGAGGTACAGTGGCAAGGGCTTGGTTGGAGGATCGTAGCTGGCGGGAGGGGGTGTAGAAGGATAGTCGTGTGTTGAGGCATTCGGGTCCGATTTCGTAGAGTGCTTTGTGTGCGTGGGTTAGGAGCCGGAAAGTGATTCTCTTATTGACGGGGAGCCAGTGGAGGTTTTTCAGGTGATCAGAGATGTGTTCTTTACGCGGGATGTCTAAAATGAGCCTGGCTGAGGCGTTCTGGATGCGTTGTAGTTTTTTCTGGAGTTTTGCGGTGGTGCCGGCGTAGAGGGTGTTTCCGTAGTCCAGTCGGCTCGTGACCAGGGCGTGGGTGACTGTTTTTCTAGTTTCGGTAGGGATCCAGCGAAATGTTTTTTTGAGCATGCGAAGAATGTTGAAGCAAGATGAGGAGACGGCGTTGACTTGTCTGTTCATCGAGAGTGAGGAATCCAGGATGACGCCCAGGTTCCGTGCGTGGTCCGTCGGGATGGGTGCTTTTCTAAGGGCCTCTGGCCACCAAGAATCGTCCCAGGCGGAGGGGGAGGTACCTAAGATGAGGACTTCTGTTTTGTCCGAGTTCAGTTTCAGACGGCTGTGCTTCATCCATTCGGCTACTTCTTTCATTCCTTCGTGTAGGTTGGTTTTGGCTGTGTTAGGGTCTCTGGTGAGTGATAGGATCAGTTGAGTGTCGTCGGCGTAGGAGATGATGTTGAGGTTATGTTGACGTGCGATGGTCGCGAGGGGGCTCATGTGAACGTTGAAGAGGGTGGGACTGAGAGAGGACCCTTGAGGTACGCCGCAGATGACTTCAGTAGCCTCTGACTTGAATGGTGGAAGGCGGACTCTCTGGGTTCTTCCGGTGAGGAACGAGGTGATCCATTCCAGTGCTTTTCCTTGGATTCCGACGTTTCTGAGGCGCTGTAAAAGGGTGCTATGACAGACTGTGTCGAAGGCTGCGGAGAGGTCGAGGAGGATGAGGGCGACTGTGTCTCCATTGTCCAGTAGAGTCCGAATGTCGTCTGTTGCTGCGATGAGGACGGTTTCGGTGCTGTGCTTGGCTCGGAAGCCGGATTGTGAGGAGTCGAGGGATTTGTTGGTTTCGAGGAATGCGGCGAGTTGGTTGTTGACAGCTTTCTCGATGACTTTGGCCGGGAATGGAAGGAGTGAGATAGGGCGATAGTTTTTGAGTTCGGTGGGGTCAGCTGTGGGTTTCTTCAGGAGGGCGCTGAGTTCGGCATGTTTCCAACTTTCCGGGAAGGTTGCGGAGTTGAGGGAGCAGTTGATGACGTCTCGGAGGTGCGGTGCAATAATGGAGTCTGCTTTGTTAAAGATGTAGTGAGGGCAAGGGTCTGTGGGGGATCCTGAGTGGATAGAGTTCATCAGACGGATGGTGTCCTCAGTAGAGATTGGCTTCCAGTCATTGAGGATGTTCAGGGGGGGAGGGGGTCCTGCAGGGGAATGGGTGGGTTGATCTCCGGGTTGGTTGTCGAAGCTGTTGTGGATGTCTGCAATTTTGTTGTAGAAGAATGAGGCTAGGGAGTCGCAGAGGGCTTGAGAGGGGGTGATGTGGTTGGAGTTGGCTGATGGGTTGGTAAATTCCTTGACGATGTTGAATAATTCCTTGCTGTTGTGGGTGTTGTTATCTAGACGGTCCTTGAAGGCTGCTTTCTTGGCATTTCGGATTAGTTGGTGGTGTATGCGGGTGGCGTTTTTGAAGGCGTCCTTAGTGCTGGTGGTTGGGTCTTTTTTCCAGGCCTTCTCGAGGGAGCGACAGAATTTCTTGGATTTCTTAAGGTCATCGTTGAACCAGGAGGCCTTCTTGCTGCCTAGTTTGATTTGTCGTTTTTTCAGTGGTGCTAGGTTGTCGGCGCTGTTGGATAGCCATTGGGTGAGGTTGGTGGCTGCTTGGTCGGGGTTGGAGGATTGGGCGGGGGGCTTTTGAAGAAGCGATGAGGAGATCTGGTCGATGGTGATTTTGTTCCAGTTTCTTTGTAATGTGGGTCGGGGGTGGTTGTTGGATGTGGGCTTGTTGTAGGTGAAGTGAACGCAGCTGTGGTCAGTCCAAAGGAGAGCTGTGGTGTGGCTGAAGGAAACATGCTTGCTGGAGGTGAAGATGGGGTCGAGTGTGTGACCTGCGATGTGGGTGGGGGTAGTGACAAGTTGTTTAAGTCCGAGGTTTGCGAGGTTGTCCAAAAGGGTGGTGGTGTTGCGGTCGTTGTTCTTTTCAAGGTGAAAGTTGAGGTCTCCCAAAAGGATGTAGTCCTCGGAGGGGAGCGCGTGTGGAGTGATGAAGTCTGTGATGTCTTCACTAAATTGTGCGCGGGGTCCTGGTGGCCTGTAAAGGAGGGTGCCTCTGAGTGTGGTCTTGGGGTCGATGTGGATCTGAAAGTGAAGGTGTTCAGAGTTGGCGAGATTGACGTCCGAGCTGGTAGAGATGCGGATGGATTTCTTATGGACGATAGCGATGCCTCCTCCTGTGTGGCCGGTGCGGTCCTTGCGAGTGATCTTGTAGCCTTCCGGGATGGCAATGGTGATGTCTGGGGCTGAAGAGGTATTCATCCATGTTTCTGTTAGGAAGGCGACGTCCGGAGAAATGGTGTCGAGTAGATTCCAGAGGTCAATGGCGTGTCTGTGGACCGAGCGGGTGTTAAGCAGGATGCATTGTAGGTGGTTGGGATCGGATATCTGTTGTGTGTTCGTGGATGAGGAGTTGTTCTTGGTGCCGTCGAACTTGCAGGAGTAGCAGGAAAAGGGTCATTGGGTGTGTCCAGGAGCGGCTTGGACGCAGTTGGGGGAACGGCCGGGGTTGAGGGCTAGCAGGGTGGTGGCATCATAAGTAATGCGGGAGGGGTGGGCATTACGAGGACCAGGGGCTCTGGCGCTGGGCGCGGTCCAGGCGCGGACGGGCGTAGACGGGCTTACCTTTGGCGCACCTTCGGCGCGGCCGTAGCGCGTGGACGCTGCGCGTGGGGGCATTGGCCATAAATGGATGGTGGGGGGGGCGGAGCGTGGGAGGGTCAGCAGCTGGGAGGCGGTAGCAAGGAGGAGGGGCGGGCCAGGGAGCAAGTAAACAAGATGGAGGGTCAAAGGGAGAGTAAGGCAGGGGCAGCAGATGCACCACGGCACCGGGGGCACAAATCAGTTTCCAGCGTCAAGTAAAATTAATTAAATAAATCCCAGCGCAACTCTAAATAAATAATTAAATCCCAGCGCAACTCTAAATAAATAATTAAATCCCAGCGCGAGTCGAAATAAATAATTAATGCACAGCGCGAGTCAAGTTAAATAAATATACAACAGCGCGAGGTGATTTAAATAAATTGAAGCAGTTACAAATCTGCAGTCTCGGTCTCACCAGCAAGCCAGAGCGTGAGCAGGAGCTGGGATCAGGGAGCGTGGGGGGAGTGACCGTGCTGGATCAGGTCCAGGTGATCACAGCGCATCAGAGGAGGTAGGGAGCCCTCTATTCGTGGGTGGGAGGGGCAGCAGCTGGGAGGCGGTAGCAGGGAGGAGGGGCGGGCCAGGGAGTAAGTAAACAAGATGGAGGGTCAAAGGGAGAGTAAGGCAGGGGCAGCAGATGCACCACGGCACCGGGGGCACAAATCAGTTTCCAGCGTCAAGTAAAATTAATTAAATTCTACTGTACCTTACCAATCACAAGCATCAGGTGCAGTAAAAAGGTGGACGGATTTGGTATTAAAATGTTGCAAGAAATTACCAGAGCTATTGCTTTATCTTCGCCGTCAGATACTGCTGGCCCTTCCAGATCCACCAGCAACTACCGGACACATCTTGATCCTAGAAGAGGTGTGTGCGAAGGACTACACTATGCACCATTTTCTTAAATGTTGGAGGGAGAGACTCTTCCAGGAGCTGTTAGCAACTGACATTGCAGTAAAATGTGTCAAACTGAGTTCATTAGTGCATGGCTCCCACACAACAAAACTCCACTGGTGCAGCATCAGAGCTCCATAGGCTCCATGCAAGAGTTACCTGCACTGCTGACTTTAACATGCTAAAATGAAAGTCTAGAAAGCCAGTTCATTTGCAACCATGTCAGATAAGGAGGAAACAGAGTGCACGTGTAAGTACTAGTGATCTGTTCCATGTGGGATGGCTGAGACCCTTGCAAGAAACACCAGAAAGTGACCCTGTGCAGCAGCAGTATTGTGTGCCTTTGTGCCAGCAACAACAGTGACTGTGTTGCTCACTTTTTTCAAAAAAACATATCAAAATTCTGAAGATTGATGTACAGAAAGGAACTATGAATGATTTAAAATTAATGATTGATATCGCTGCTACAAGGGCTACACTAGAGGGATGGATCAAATTACAACATATATATGAAGGAAATTATTTTGTTGCACTGTTGGAGACATGCATTTTACAAAGGAAATGTTTTATGAGACAGGATGTTGTAACATACAAATTCTATGACTTGAGAGAGAATGTCAAGAAAAATAAATAAATTCCTGAATCACCAGACCTAACGCAGAAAATATTGACCCTAATAGCCTAATAAAATAGAGTTCCCGAAGAAAGTACTTAAGAATTATATTTCACCGTTTTCTAAAAATGAACAAGCGCCTTGAGACCCTCTGGGTGAGTAGTGCGCTATACAAATGTTTGAACTTGAACTTGAACTTATCCCACAGTCTGCGACTAGAACAGCAAATAGTTGCACCATTATCCATAGGAGCTGTCTCTTTCATTTTGCATGTCCCTTGCTCTTCAGTATGAACTATAACAACTGTATAATGCAATGTCATTTACATTCTGTTACAACAAAAGGGAAACTACCTTAGTACAGTGAGCACTTGTTTTTACATTTTGAGGTTCCCGAGAAAGGTTCTGCCATTTATTCCATCCAACCTGCACCAGACGATTATTATCAGTCTGGTCACCTCCCGGCTGGACTATTGCAATGCTTTGTATTTGAACATCAATGGTGTTTCCCACAATAAGCTCCAGGTGGTACAGAATGCAGTGGCCCGACTTATCTGGAAGAGTTACAAACGTCTGTCAGCCAGAGAGGGGATCCGTTCCCTCCACTGGCTCCCCATCAGGAAACAAATCTACCTTAAGGCTCTGAGCATGGTCTATAAATCCATGTACAGCAAGGGTAAGCTACAGCTGAAATCTCTTTTCAATGGTATACCCCTGGGAGGATTTTGATCTTGTGATCCTCAGATCTCGGAAGACTAGATGGGGTGGCCGCTCCTTTTTGGTAGCAGCCGCCAAGTTATGGAATTCCCTACCCACATACATCTCGAACGCGGACTCCTTCCCAATTTATAAAAAAATCTAAAAATCTGCTGTAACCGGGGCCATAGGGAGAGGCAGGAGACGCGTTTTTGTGATAGTATGAAGTGGTTTTATTTTGGACAAGAGTTGGTCAGTACACTTTAATCTTATTCCCGACTTCCTGGGGGAACGACTTCTTTCTGTTCGACTCTTGGAAAGAACACCTTCCTCCCTTCGTTTGGTTAATGTCCGTCTTCGTTCTCCCCTTCTGACTCCGTCTTGCCCTCGTCTCCGCCGGTATGAGGAAGAAACAAGAAAAGCATGTTAGGCTCACGGCCTTTCCAAGTGATAGCCAGTCATACAGGTGGGGGCGGGAAGTGAGGGATGTCTTGTGCACACACCAAGCACCCGTTACTAAATTACCGGACTGTGCTCGTGACAAGGGGGGGGGGGTCTCTTAAGTTTTAGCACTGTGGTCTTAGGGATGCGGGGAAGGCTAGTAGCGCCTTGTCTTCCTCCTCACCCAGCCCGCTATACGGGAACGTACCTCGCGGAGCCACGCCCCTCCGGGGGAGTGGCTGGGCGGATCGCGGTGTCGGTGGCCTCCCGGCTTCGATGATTCCTCCGCTCTCGCTCCGGCTGCTTCCTCCGCTCTCGCTCCAGCTGCTTCCTCCGCTCTCGCTGGTAGTTCCTCTTCTCCGGATTCTCCGTCCACAGAGTTTGCTTCCAGACCCGCCTCCGGTTCCTGCCTGACGTCTGGGTATACCGCCTGGGATCGGAACTCTTCTTGCAGTCCTTGGATCTCTCTTTGCGACTCCTCCTCCGTATTCGGAATGTCCTGTGGGTCCCGTTGCTGCAGTCTCCACTCCAGCGAATCTTCTTCCCACCACTCGCCGCCTTCGTCCTCTTTGCTCCACGCCTCGCCGCTCCTCCTGCTGACCGCTCCTCCGGTGTATAGACCACCTGGTCGGGCGCACCTTCTTCTTTTAAGGCGGAGTCTGGCCACTCCTCCTCATGTCCATGTAGCCAGTTAAAGGGGCCGCCGTCCAGGTCCTCTTCATCACAACTGTAGCGCTCTTCTACTCGGTGCCAAGAGGGCGGACCCTGGGACTGTGGAAAGAAGAGGGGGGGGTCACAGGTTACTTGTACTCCAGGGGGCACCTCAGGCACCCCCTTACATCTGCCTTTTTTGTCCTAGGCTGTGGCCCCTGCGCCTCTATTGTGTCTCCTCTTTGTCTGCCTTAGCACCTTGACACCCTCGGGTATAAGTGCACTCTACAAGTGAGTTCCTATCCTACAAGACCATATATATGGGAAATAGCACCTACAAGGTTTGTGTACATTTTTTTCAGATTAATGCATCCTATGGAGAGATGGCCACAGTACCGGTCCTTCTCCAGAGACAATTGGACAGATACTTGGACAGTCAGCCACATTCATCTGTCCCAGGGGTGGCAGTATGGGAGCAGTTAACTATCATTTTAATACCCAGAATATCGCATGTCAGGCAATTTCCAGAAAGAAAATTGAGATTAACAAGGTAACCTGGTGAAAAATGTTTAGTGTTTCCTGTTCCAAGTTATACCCTAGTTTATTTTTTTAATATCCAAGGTGTGTAGGCCCTGCAACTAGCAGGACAATATGTAGAAATTAATTTGATTTAATAGAACATATCATTGAGCAGGAAGAACATGCAATGATGGGCATTGATATTGAGTAAAGTACACTCTAAAGCATCAGAGAATGGATTGGAGAATCCATTTTATTTTATGGTCCATTTTGTGACACTTAGGGGCCTATTTCAAGGTCGCTCAGAAAGCCTCTGACCACAGGTCGAAGGCTTTCCGGCCGACATCGATGGTTTCAATTCTGACTGTCTAACTACAATCTAGGCAGTCGGAATTGAAACCGGCCGGTCATTCTGGCGGGCTTCCGATGGGCTCAAGGAGCCCGCCGGCCAGTCAGAAACCGGCCCATAATCCCAATGGATGGCGTTTCTGCCATTGGGATTCCAATGCTCACCTTCCAACATGCTTTCCATGCTGGGCTTTCTGACATGGAAAGTCTGTCAGAAAACGAGTTTGGGGGCCCATAGCAGGGCCCCCTTCTCCTTGCGACCTCCAGTTGGGGGCTTCTCTGATAATCCCTGCAAAGTGTGTCAGGCAACATAAGGTGCAGGGATTAAGAGAATCTTGCATTTGCCTATAGGACCTTGTGCTATGGCCGGTTTACGGCCATAGCACAAGCTCCCATAGAGAAATGGGTGTATGCGGTGTCAGGACCGGAGGTCGGTCAGTCCTGAGACTGCGATGGTGTTGGTCATAGGTAACTCCGCCCTTAATATGAAGCTTGTAGAATGTCTAAAGTCTTGATGACCTGGGTTGAGTTTTAGTGACCGAAAGTTCTTGAGAAATTAACAAAATCATTAGACTATGAGTGTACTGCTGCTTTGCTTTGGTTGCAGAAGCTTTTATTAGTCAAATTCAGTTATAAAAATTAAGCAAATATAGATAAGTATCTTGCATTGATTAATGATTGGATAAATGTTTGTAAATCCCCATCTCTTAGTCCTTATGTTAGGTCAATGCTCCGATTGGCTGTGTTAATGGGTAGAGATGCATCAAAAGGGTATAAAATCGGATCACTGACAGAATATCGACATTCAAAATTTCGACTTGCCAAAATATCGAGGTAAAAATATAGAATGCCAGAATATCGACTACCTATCTACAAACAGGTAAGTACAAAAATATTGACTCCAAAATATCGATAGGAAAAAATATAGACAGTCAAAATATCGAATTTTTAAAATATCTTAAAAGTAGTTTTAAAGTAATATAATAATAATATAATTAATTTAAACACACTTAAACTACTTAAATAAACTTAAAATTAATATATAATTAATGTAACTTTAAAAAATAATAATTTTAAAACATATATATATATATATATATATATATATATATATATATATATATATATATATATATATATTACCTACTGGCGGTCGCCAGTAGGTATATATAGTTAGGATTTTTTCCCTATGGGACTTTTGAAAATTCTATGTCTAATAACTTTGGCGTTTGTGGATGGAATCGGCTGAAATTTTCAGGAAAATGGCACATTTTGTTTCTGAGCAGCTCCTGAAAATTTGGTGGGGTTTCGTCAAGGGGGGGCTGAGAAAAAAGGGGGGTCCCAAAACGCGTTTTTTGCATTGAGTTTTCCATAGGGCGGTTGGACTCACTTTTAGCTCGAACGGCTGAATGGATTTGCACGAAACTTGGCAAAATTGTAGGGACTGTTAGCCCGATGTGCCTTTGCTAGGTCTCAATATATGTGCTCCAGTAGTTTTTGAGAAATTAACGTTCAAACCAAGATATATATCTGTAACAGCGCTCTGGGCAGCGATCCGGTCCGCTTACTTTTCGCTTATCGGAACTTTGCGCGCAGAAAGCTGATTGGCTCTCCGGTGTCTGTCAACATTCTAAACAGTCCGGAGCGGACGCCATCTTGTCTCTCGGTAGGATCGAGAGAGAAGAAGAGGTGGAAAACGAAGGGGGAATTTAATGAAAGGGGGCAAGGTATCCCCCTCTTGACCCCCTAGGAATGTTGTTGGGGTTATTAAAGGGTCCCGTGGGGAAAATAAAAAAAAAATGATTTTTCACGGTAGAAGCGCGGCCGCGAACTGGTAGCGAAACGGGAATTCGCCATTTTGTGCTTCGTAAATTAAATTACTAGTTATAAGTGGGTGCGGGAGACGTATCCTAATCCCCTATGTTTCCTGAGGGTGGGTGAGGAGGCTGATATATGTTGATACATCTCTTCCAGCGGCTGTGCGTGAGCTTTTTTTTTTTTTTTGCTGCGTGACAGTCCGGAGCGGCCGCCATCTTGTCTCTCGGTAGGATCGAGAGAGAAGAAAAGGTGAAAAACTAAGGGGGAATTTAATGAAAGGGGGCAAGGTATCCCCCTCTTGACCCCCTAGGAATGTTGTTGGGGTTATTAAAGGGTCCCGTGGGGAAAATAAAAAAAAATGATTTTTCACGGTAGAAGCGCTTCACGGGCCGCGAACTGGGCCGCAAACTGGTAGCGAAACGGGAATTCGCCATTTTGTGCTTCGTTAATTAAAGTACTAGGTATAAGGGGGTGCGGGAGACATATCCTAATCCCCTATGTTTCCTGAGGGTGGCTGAGGAGGCTGATATATGTTGATATATCTCTTCCAGCGGCTGCGCCATCTTGCCTTTTTTCGAATGCCACAATTTTGTCGTGCACGGCAGCCATTTTAGATGCCAGGCTGCCGCCATCTTGTCTCTCGGTAGGATCGAGAGAGAAGAAAAGGTGAAAAACTAAGGGGGAATTTAATGAAAGGGGGCAAGGTATCCCCCTCTTGACCCCCTAGGAATGTTGTTGGGGTTATTAAAGGGTCCCGTGGGGAAAATAAAAAAAAAATGATTTTTCACGGTAGAAGCGCTTCACGGGCCGCGAACTGGGCCGCAAACTGGTAGCGAAACGGGAATTCGCCATTTTGTGCTTCGTTAATTAAAGTACTAGGTATAAGGGGGTGCGGGAGACATATCCTAATCCCCTATGTTTCCTGAGGGTGGCTGAGGAGGCTGATATATGTTGATATATCTCTTCCAGCGGCTGCGCCATCTTGCCTTTTTTCGAATGCCACAATTTTGTCGTGCACGGCAGCCATTTTAGATGCCAGGCTGGTCCCAGGCTATCACCTACCCCTGCGGATGTAGTTTATGGCCCCAGCTGTAGAGAATTCAGACATGCCAATCCTCCTGATTCAGGCGTGTGAGTACTGATTTCAGTGCTAGTCTCCCGCCTCCCGATTTCTGCAAGCAAAAACCCGGGGGCATATTACGAACAACTAGCGATAATTTTTGTCTATAACTTGTTTAGAGACAAAAATTATCGCCGCACGGCGATTTTTATCGTAGATAAACCTTGCTATTATCGCAGAAAAGTCAGCGATATTCATGTATTATCGAGCAAATGCTCTTAGCCATGTTATCCACCTCCCATTGGATAACATGGCTAAGAACTGCTCAGGGCAGGTGTTAGATTTTGGAGATATTCGCGCTTAGCGCGAATATCTCCAAAAGTTGGTAATAGAAGGTAGCGATGTTAGGGACTGTTTCCAGTCGCTAACATCTTGGCACGCCACTTTGCATGTCATTAGTGATAAGTATCACTGACATGCAAAGCCGGGCCCAAGATGGTCGCTATCTCCTTTTAGGTGTCACTAACTGGTGTTAGCGACAGCTTGATAATAGGGAAATAATTTTATCTCCGCTTTCATGGTTTTTAAAGCCAAAAAAGCAGAGATAAACCCCCTTGATAATATGCCCCACGATTCCTTGGGGGTTTCAGCTGACAGGGCTTGGTATTGTGTTACATGGTAATTTTTCCATGAAACGTCAGAGGGTCGATGTAGGGGTTCTAGAAGAGGTGATAAACCATTTAAGCCTCATGAACAAGCGCATGGTCTTTTAAAGATTTGTGAAGTACTCGGGGCGGCGGTGTGTGTGTGCCCTCTTTCAGGAGCGGGCGGGGGGGCACTGCCAGCAACTTGCCAGGTCAGGTAGTGTTCAACACGTGCATCACCCTTTCTCTGCCTGCTATTGCGCTCCATGCTTCGGAAAGGTAAGAAAAAGAACGTGCATTTGAGTTTGAAATGTCCGATCCTGCAGCAGCACACTTCCAAAGCCCACACATGACAATAACCCGATTCAAGGCCCCATTCACCCGTTTTTCAAAAAATAGATAACACTTCAACAAATTAAGGTTATAAAACTTTATTAACTTTTAACGATAATGAACAGAACAAAAACTAAAAACATTTAAACATTTATTAACACAAAAAGCAACAATGGTTAGAAGCTGTCTTTTGTGCGAATAGTCCCAAGGCAGCACAACGTGCAGAGTTCTGGACGGCACCCAGGTGATGTCGCCTGGGTGCCGCACTGGTTTAGGGATCCTACAATGCTGCTCCGAAAATTGGCGTGGGGCGTCCCGGGTGGGGCGGGGGGAGGCCTCGTCAGTAGCGGTCTGCTGTGCGAATAGTCCCAAGGCAGCACAACGTGCAGAGTTCTGGACGGCACCCAGGTGATGTCGCCTGGGTGCCGCACTGGTTTAGGGATCCTACAATGCAGCACAGAAAAACAGCGTGGGGCGTCCCGGGTGGTGCGGGGGGAGGCCTCGTCAGTAGCGGTCTGTGTCCAGTGTCACATGGCTGACACAACATGTACGACAGGCACCCAGGTGATGTCCAGTAAACTGCCGCACTGGTTTTGGTATCCTACAATGCTGCTCCGAAAATTGGCGTGCGGCGGCCCGGGGGGGGGGGGGGGGGGGAGGCGGCGTGAACGGGCCTCCCCAGGTGGCGGCCATCCAGCTGAGTTGCGCCCGCTCTTGCGGCTACAGCGTCTCGCTCACCATGTTGTTGAGTTGCTCCCACTCTTGCAGTGCAGCGATAGGCGGCTGCCACATGGCTGTCAAAATGGCGGACGGCTCTTCAGTTTTGGGCCTGGTCCACTGAAATGGCCCTGGGACACCTTGGAAGTCGGACGCTTGCCTGCTAGGGCTTGGGCTCCATTCTCGAAAAGCGTCCCCTCAGCCGTGAAGATTGTATAAAAGTCTTGGGGGCCCCCGACTCCCGCAGGCTTCCGGTGGGGAGCGGCTGCCATGATTGCTCGCGGAATGACCACGACGGAGCCACGAGATGGTGGTGCTCTCATGCTGACGCCAGCTTCAGTCTGAATGATCCAGAAACAAGGTGGGGCTTTCATCGTTTGGGAAAAAAAAATGTTCTAAACCAATGAAAAGTGTTATTTTTAGGTCATATGACCAAGCCTTCCATCTTTAGGAAACCAAAAGTAAAATGAACCAATGAAAAGTTTTATAAACAAGTCACATGACCTGTTATGCGACATAGGGCTACAAAAAGCGTAGAAAATCCGTTGGCACGTGAGGCGGCGTCAGTAGCGGACCGATGTGCGAATAGGCCGAAGGCAGCACAACGCGCCGAGATCCGGATGGCACCGAGGTGGTGTCCAGCAAATTGCCGCACTGGTGTGGCCATCCTACAATGCTGCGCCGAAAGACGGCGTGTCCAGCAGAATTGCGGTCACTGTTGCGGTACAGTGACTCGAACGCGCCGAGATCCGGATGGCGCCGAGGTGGTGTCCAGCAAATTGCCGTACTGGTGTGGCCATCCTACAATGCTGCGCCGAAAGACGGCGTGTTCAGCTGAGTTCCGGTTACTCTTCCGGCACAGTGACTCGAACGCGCTGAGATCCGGATGGCACCGAGGTGGTGTCCAGCAAGTGGCTGCACTGGTGTGGCCATCCTACAATGCTGCGCCGAAAGATGGCGTGGGGTGCCCCGTTGGCTTATGAGGTGATGTCAGTAGTGGACTGATGTGTGAATAGGTCGGAACCAGCACAAGGCGCCAAGATCCGAATGGCAAGTCCTGGATGTTGAGTGCCTCAGTTGAGATTTCTGAGCAGTGCTTGTAGAACTGTCTGAAGCTTATTTGCACCTGCTGCAGCTTCACTAGGTCCGGCGGAACTTGTTGCCTTTTCCTTTGTGCTTCTTTTCCTACAATGCGTTTCTTCTGAAGACACGACCAGGTCCCTGAATGTGTGCAGGGGGACGCTATTGAATGAATGAACGCGCCGAGATCTGGATGGCACCGAGGTGGTATCCAGCAAATTGCCGCACTGGTGTGGCCATCCTACAATGCTGCGCCGAAAGTCGGCGTGGGGTGCCCCGTTGGTTTATGAGGTGATGTCAGTAGCGGACCGATGTGTGAATAGGTCGGAACCAGCACAAGGCGCCCTGCACTGTTGAGCCTTTTTCAATGTCTGTTTTTTGTTCTTTCCCCTGCATCAAAAACAAAACAAAAATACAAGGCGCCAAGATCCGAATGGCAAGTCCTGGATGTTGAGTGCCTCAGTTGAGAGTTCTGAGCAGTGCTTGTAAGACTGTCTGAAGCTTATTTGCACCTGCTGCAGCTTCACTAGGTCCGGCGGAACTTTTTTCCTTTTCCTTTCTGCATCTTTTCCTACAATGCGTTTCATCTGAAGACACGACCAGGTCCCTGAATGTGTGCAGGGGGACGCTATTGATTGAATGAAAATGGCGGCTTGACACAAAGCTGACTCAAGCGTTACTGTTGGTGCTATACAGACAAAAATTGGTTTTCAGTTTGTACATTCTTCAGGTTTTTTTTTCCATCCAAGTCTGATTGAGAGTTTGTAGAAAAATGGCTTCAGATTTTCCACATACTACTCTTCAACATTCTTCCTAAATGTAACAATGTGAGACTCACTAGGAGAACGGCTGTTTATCTTTCCTTTCAAAA
The DNA here is from genome assembly GCF_964263255.1 of Lissotriton vulgaris. Lineage (NCBI taxonomy): Eukaryota > Metazoa > Chordata > Amphibia > Caudata > Salamandridae > Lissotriton > Lissotriton vulgaris. Next base: position 969,590,226 of record NC_141698.1, read on the forward strand.
TGCTGCCAACAATATTTTCTGAATGGAAGACACCATCTTGTAACATAAAGGGCCGAAAGGGGTTCTGGTCTGGCCGATGGTTGGTGGAGACATTTTGACTATATCTTGGACCTGCCCGGCCTCGCCCAAAATGGCGCCGGTATAAATGGGACTCGTAACTCTTTGCCCGCAAATGTATATCTAGAAAATGTTATTGTAAGTGGCCCTGTCGTATTTTAATTACAAAATGTACGTCCACCGATTCCGCAACTGTTAGACACCTTTGTTCTTGTCACCTAATGGCCCGCTCGTTACGTTCTTCTACAGTGTAAATGTCTCCTCATCATATACGATTTGAGTTTGCTCCGTGGCCGGCCCACGTGGTTATAGGCCCGTATTTGTATACTGACATTTTCACAATAAAGGTTTTTAAAACAAAACACGGTAGTAGTATTTTCATTTGTAAAGTTTTTACTTTTAGTGACTGTTTTCGAATCAGTAAAAGGCAAGTGAAATAAAGCAGTCCAATTACATGACGGATAAAAGGTATAATATGTAGGAACGCAGTAAAGATAAATGGTCAAGGGCAGTTGTGTTTTTCATGTCTGCAACATAAAGTGATCGATAAGAATCTGATAATCAGGCGTATCGGCGACTAAGACAGCAGGCCGAATCTCTTTTACTCAACGGCTCCGTCATGGAAGGAAGAAACGCCCTTTTTCTCGAAAAAGGAATATATTTTACTTGCAAGACAGTTGTAAATTTTCCGGGAAAGTACATTAGCTTGGAATATTATAACATATGTTTGAAAAAAAAATATTGTTCGAAAATAATAAAAAGCGTAATTTTTAGGTCATATGACCAAGCTTTTCATCATTAAATTAACAAAAGTAAAATGAACCAATGAAAAGTTTTATTAACAAGTCACATGACCTGTTATGCTTACGTTACGCGCCGCGCCTCGGATCACTTCCGGGTGCGCTAACGCGGCGTGTCATAAAACGCATTACGCGACAACGTAGGTCAAGAATATAGTCTAAATGTCTCCACCAACCAGCGTTCAGAACACAACCCCTTTCAGCAGTCCAAAAAGTTCTGTTAAATGACAACAGAGGGGACAGGCAACAAGAACCATCAGTCAAAGAGGGGAGGGCAAGTTCTTCTCTTCCGGGTCATGTTGGGGCGCTACCGGAACTGATCGAATTGGTAGTCTACAGTGTTTCTGGATGTTTCAGACTAAAGCTGGCGTCAGCATGAGACCACTACCATCTCGTAGCTCCGTCGTGGCCATTCCACGAGCAATCATGGCAGCCGCTCCCCACCAGAAGCCTGCGGGAGTCGGAGGCCCCCAAGACTTTTGTAGAATCTTCACGGCTGAGGGGACGCTTTTCGAGAATGGGACCCAAGCCCTAGCAGACAAGCGTCCGAGTTCCAAGGTGTCCCAGGGCCATTTTAGTGGACCAGGCCCAAAACCGAAGAGACGGCCGCCATTTTGAGAGTCCTGTGGCAGCCGCCTATCGCTGCACCGCAAGAGCGGGCGCATCTCAACTACATGGTGAGCGAGACGCTGTAGTCGCAAGAGCGGGCGGAAAACAGCTGAATGGCGGAAGAGGCACAGTGTAGCAAAAGCGGGCGGAATGGCAACTAAAACGATAAAGGGGCGCCCCACTACAGCTTGTCTTCAGGTCAAACGGATTGTGGGACAAGGTCCAGAATTGAAGAGTCAACAAAAGGCAAAAAGTACCGCCGGACCCCGGGAGCCGGCCGCCTATGTCGGGGGCGATCTCAGGCTACACCAGTGCTATAAGACTTGGGGAGGGTGTCGGAGCCAAGCGTCTTCTCCGAGTCCATGGCCATCACAGCGCCCCTCAGGGGCCTCCGTCAAGCTGTTTAGGAAGGTAACATATCACATTGTTTTCTAATGCAGTCAGGTCCACAAACGACACTCACTTACTTTGAGAATAGTGAAGCTGCAGTAGGTGGAAATAAGCTTCAGACAGTGTTACAAGCGCTGCTCAGAACTCTTAACTATGGCACCCAATATCTAGAACTTATGCTATTTGAGAATGGTAGTGACATCGAAGCATCTCAGGGACCAAAACCATTAACGTACTTTCACGTATGAAAATCTTACTTGGGGAGGGGGCAGGAGCGAAGCGCCCCCTCCCAGTCAGCGCCACCACACCGTATGTTGAAAATCTGAAGCCATCGTTCTACAAAGTCAACCAAACTTGGATTGAAAAATCTAGAAAAATGTACAAACTGAAAACCAGTTTTGGTCTGCATAGCATCAGTAGCAACGCTTGAGTCAGCTTTGTGTCAAGCCGCCATTTTGATTCAACAAAGCACAGGCATTGATAAAGGCTGAAATTCAGAACTCTAAATTATGGCACCCAACATCCAGGAGCTTGCTATCTGGATCTTGGAGCCTTGTGCTGTTTTCGATCTATTCACACATCGGTCCACTACTGACATCATCTTATAAACCAATGTTATGTAAATAGTTTTTTAATAAAATGTTTTACCCTGTTTCTTTGCTGGTGTGTTGTTTATATTTTTAATATTTGCATAGGGTTTGTCATTATTTTGTGCGGGATGGGTGATGGAGCCGAGCTGTCTTGCAGCCCTCATGGTGTGGAGCTCAGTTCATCTCACTATTTTCGTATTTCTCAAGAAGGGTTGTTCCTAATATTTCTATTTTAGCGAGGTCAAAAAGAGATCCAATTAGTGGCCTACTGATTTTGCTCGATTACTTTTATTTTTTTACACGATTTTTCACTATCTGCAAAGACTAAACAGAGTATTGCGACTTTGTGCTTGTTTGTAAATAGAGAATGATCCAAAGAGAACCAATTCTAAAACAGTAAATGCTTGGACAACAATCAATCAAATGGAGAGACAAGGAGGTACGACGGATTACAACGGGGGTAAAGGCCTGCGTTAACTACCCTTCTGTATCTGCAAAGAGAGAGTACTACTAAGGCAAAAGAGGGGAGGGGGGGGGCAGCGTTCAAAGCACATCAGCGTGCATAAATACGAAAATGTTTTTATCTATCACGTACTTGACATTTTAAAGCTTTTCATATTTGCTATTAAAAAACCAATGAAATTCACAGAAAAAACCATAGGTTATAGTGGATATATAGTTAGGAATTTGCATTTACAAAACCTTGAAAATTCAATGAAAAAACCATAGGTTATAGGCCATATATAGTTAGGAATTAGCATTTACAAAACCTTATTTTACTCGCATAAAACCATTGAAATTCCATATATAGTTAGCTAACTATAAGCGCTAACTATATATCGCGCACCCGCAATCCACTGCTGATGATGTCACATATTACATCATTCATGACATGGTCAGTGACATCACTGATGACATCACTGATGACATCTCAAATGACATCACTGATGACAACTCAAATGATATCAATGATGACATCTCAAATGACATCACTGATGACAACTCAAATGACATCACTGATGACATCTCATTTGTCATCACTGATCACATCACTCATGTGATAATACAATGAACCTCTTCAGACTCTAATATAACCTTACATACACTCAGTATAAACAGACACTCACAGACTATCACTCATCCATGGAGTTACTCACACACCTAGTCAGTCATGCAAAGAATCAATCACACCTCCATTACCTCAACTATACAGTTATACACATCTTACTTATTCAAACATATAATAACACATATTTACTCTCTTATATAATCCCTGATACAAGCTCACAGTGATCGATACAGCCACTCACACATTTATTGGCTCTTATGTTCAGTTATTTATATATCTCAACTCTCACATGTATTGTGTTTTACATACGTACTTACTTGCACATGTAGCAATGAGAAATCCATTCACTCACCAACACACCCATGCACAGTCAACCGCCCATATAGCTGTTTCCACATGCACTCTTGAACTCATACTCCTAGTGAATCAACTGCTTACACATCTATGCACAGAGTCACGCACCTCCCAGCCACCCACACACACACTCAGCCTCCCATTCAAATATTTGGGCAACCAATCAATAACCCATATGGCCACTCTTATAGCTACTGATCAACACATGCAGCAGCTTACACAACATCAAACATACTGATGCACGAATTAAGACAGTTTAGTCACTAACCCATGTACTCAGTGAGACACATTTAATCACTCACTCATACAGTCAGTCATGCACCTACTAAATTCTTCATCCAGACACTTATACATCCACTCATTCTTCAATATGTGAAACATATTTAAACTTTACAGACACATACAATCACTGGATGTTGTGATCAGTGATGTCATCAGTGATGTCACTGACCATGTCATGAATGATGTAATATGTGACATCATCAGCAGTGGATTGCGGGTGCGCGATATATAGTTAGCGCTTATAGTTAGCTAACTATATATGGAATTTCAATGGTTTTATGCGAGTAAAATAAGGTTTTGTAAATGCTAATTCCTAACTATATATGGCCTATAACCTATGGTTTTTTCATTGAATTTTCAAGGTTTTGTAAATGCAAATTCCTAACTATATATCCACTATAACCTATGGTTTTTTCTGTGAATATATATATATATATATATATATATTATTAACAAAACATATACAATATTTTTTCCGTAGGATAGCGAGAGGGTTACATTTACTATTCACACTCCAGAGAGTGCAACAGTAGGGAAAGCGTTGGATAGCGTAGGGATAAAAATTACTATTCCCACTCCAGGGAGCGCAACAGTAGGGAAAGCGTTGGATAGCGTAAGGTTAAAAATTACTATTCCCACTCAAGTGAGCACAACAGTAGAGAAAGCGTTGGATAGCGTAGGGGTAAAAATTACTATTCCCACTCCAGTGAGTGCAACAGTAGGGAAAGCGTTGGATAGAGTAGTGGTAAAAATTACTATTCCAACTCCAGAGAGTACAACAGTAAGGCAAGCGTTGGATAGTGAGAGGGTAAAAATTACTATTACCACTCCAGGGAGAGCAACAGTAGGAAAAGCATTGGATAGCGTAGGGGTAAAAATTACCATTCCCACTCCAGAGAGCACCACAGTAGGGATAGCATTGGATAGCGTAGGGGTAAAAAAATAACTATTCCCACTCCAGAGAGTGCAACAGTAGTGAAAGTGTAGGATAGCGTAGGAGTAAAAATTACTATTCCCACTCCAGAGAGTGCAACAGTAGGGAAAGCGTTGGATAGTGTAGGGATACAAATTACTATTCCTACTCCAGAGAGTGCAACAGTAGAGAAAGCATTGGATAGCGTAAGGATAAAAATTACTATTCCCACTCCAGTGAGTACAACAGTAGGGAAAGCGTAGGGGTAAAAATTACTATTCCAACTCCAGAGAGTGCATCAGTAGGGAAAGCGCTGGATAGCGTAAGGGTAAAAATTACTATTCCCACTCCAGTGAGTGCAACAGTAGGGAAAGTGTTGGATAGCGTAGGAGTAAAAATTACTATTCCCACTCCAGTGAGTGCAACAGTAGGGAAAGAGTTGGATAGCGTAGGGATAAAAATTACTATTCCTACTCCAGAGAGTGCAACAGTAGGGAAAGCGTTGGATAGCGTAGAGATAAAAATTAGTATTCCCACTCCAGAGAGTGCAGCAGTAGGGAAAGCGTTGGATAGGGTAGGGGTAAAAATGACTATTCCAACTCCAGAGAGTGCAACAGTAGGGAAAGCGTTGGATAGTGCAGGGGTACAAATTACTATTCCCACTCCAATGAGTGCAACAGTAGGGAAAGCGTTGGATAGCGTAGGGGTAAAAATTACTATTCCTACTACAGAGAGTGCAACAGTAGGGAAAGCGTTGGATAGCGTAGGGGTACCAACATCTCTGATACTTTGAGAATTGCATGTTAGGAGGTGGGCGGGCTAAGATGGCGGTCTGGTCATAGACCGTAATGCAGCACTACGCCTGAGCTCCACTCTGCTTCCCCAGGACCAGAGGAAAGACATGGCTTCGTTTCGCTCCCCACGCACAGACTGAATCGGGAAGGAGAAATGCTTTTTTCTACGATCTCGAGGGAGTGAAAACGCATTTACTTTGTGCAGCTAAACTGCCGTTTTTTTTCCGCATACATCGAGGCGAAATGGTTCTGGAGTCAATACGAGGATATCTAAGCTCACACGCACCTGTGACCACTGAGCAACCACCGACAGTCTTGCACAGCGCTACTGCCTGCAGGATTGTAATCGCTCCGGTAAAGTGTTCCTGGTGTTCCCGCCAAACATTACAGCCGCGGCTACAGTGTAGCGGCTTCACAGCAACCCCTGATTCCACTACAGAGGCGCTGTGCTACAAAATTAACTTTGTTGTCTGTGTTTTATCGGCTGAGTCACTTGAGCCACTAATAATGCCCCCGAAGACTGCATCTGCAGCCTCGGCTGCTGCGGCCCGAGCAAGGGTAGCAAAGGCTGCGAGAGTCCTTCGCAAAGAAGCAGAACGGCAACAACTAGATGCTTCATTGGGCGAAGGCGGGTCAGCCAGCGCCTCTTTCAACATGGGAAAGTCTAAAACCAGGAGGCAGCAAACGCCCATACAGCATTACCCAAGGCAGGATGTACTTGCCTCCAGAAGAAATATGAGTACTACAGGGAGCTCAGTGATCGATTTGCTCCTGAAAAAACAAGCGGCGCAGAGTAAATCACAGATGGACTCATTAAAATTGATGCCCCAGGAAGCACTAAATAGCTTGCCAAACGATGATAGAACACCAAATGCAAGTAATCTTGAGAGTAGTGTCGAGGTGTCTGAGCCCTTGGAGTATCAACTGAACACCCTCGCGAATCCTGCGGCCGGAACTGTATGTATTGCAGTTGATCCCACTTGCTCTCAGTTCGCCTCAGCCGCTAGAACTGTAAGTACCTCTGTTATAGTTGAGGCTGAGCAGCTTACTCATCCTGATGGAACGGTTGATTTGCTTACTAATGAAGAGCAGGGTTTGGAAGGGCGTTGTATGTCGTTCTCTGGGGAAGGCGAAAATGTATTGGGGGTTCAAGATGAAACAACCACCATGACTGCGGAGTATAGCCAGGATGCAACCCACTCTATATCTATCGGTATATCGATTATACCAATACAAACTATCCCTGACGGGGCCACAAGCACTTCCCCGGTTTTGCTGCCCCCAGTGGTTATTGACTCTGCTACGGCGAACAGTGTTACATATGACCCTACACTTGGTGTAAGACCCACAACCTTAAAGGTCAATTTACCAACTGAGGGGGATAAGGAATTAAGCGAGTTTTACTCTTTCTCCGATGAGACCGGTGCCGAGGCTGTGGCGGAATGGTCAAAGGAATTTGAGTCCACAGGGGATTCGGAGGATGATGAGTCTGATTTCCTGCCCAGCACTTCCGAGGACAGCCATGGTGAAGAGAGTTTGAATGTTAACACAGTCAGAGTTAAAACAAAATCAATACCCAGAGTCAAACAGCGAGGCCCGGCTGAGGGCCACCCTATATCCAGGCTGCCGTTGCATCTGAGTCAAAGCCCTGACAACTCTGGTACTCCTAAGATCTCACAAACAGCTGTTGAGACCATCTTACAGGCTATTGCTGCACATAGGGAAGAGACAGCCCTAGACAGCAAGAGATCCCGAGCAGCACTTCGTAAAATGCAAGGGGTGGTCAAGAAGCTTTCCAAGACCTGCAACGTTGTAGGGGAAAGAGTTACTGAGATGGAGGCCAGGGTTCTTTCGAATGAAAACGAGGCTACTGCGAATTCCGAAAAAATCAAACTTCAAGAAGCAGAACTCAACACAAAATGGAAGCTCAAAGATTTTGAAAATCGACAGCGTCGAAACAACCTACGCATCTTAGGAATTCCAGAGAAAGTGGAGGAGGAAAATGCACGGGCATTTGTAATAAAACTATTCAAAGAGTCTGTGCCCGAACTAAAGAGCTGGAACTGGGACGCCGAAATCCAGCGTTCCCACAGGATGCCATTTAAAATGCCTCCTAAACCCGGGGTATACCCTCGAGCAATCTTAGATTATTTTGGAAATTTTTTGTTAAGGCAGACGGTGGCTGAGAAAGCGAGACCTGATCATAAATTGATATATAATGACCTTTCATATTTTACAAGACCCGACTTTTTCTACGCAAAGGTCGAAAGACGCTGGCGGCTGCGATCATTGATTAAGCCTTTCCAAGATAAGGGAGCCCAAGCTTACTTGAACAATCCTGCTAGGCCTAAAATTGTTCGAGGTGGTCAGACAAAATATTCCCAGTCTGAGATTAAAGCAAAGGCCTATCTCGATGAATTGACTTAAAAAGGGTTAATTAGGAAGTTGATTCCATTACATTCGTACAGTAACTTCTAGGTTTGATAAGTCTACAGTGTAGTGACTCGACTACGGTAGTTGCAGGATATTCATATGGGTGCTGTGGATATGTCTTATTGGGCTTGGGTTAATATTTAGTAGCACTCTGCTAGATTTTTGTTGCTTTTTCTCTGGTTAGGTTATTGTTTTTACATATCTCAGACATTAGATGGCGGTAGCTCAGATGTCGTGCTGCAACTTCATCACCCAGACTCTGTTTGAGTCTGAACGCCTACTGTTTGGGGAGGGTGGTCATTGGGGGGTGGGGTGGGAGGAGGGGTTGGAAGGGGGGTTGCAGAAAAATTAAAAAAGAATCAGGTCTATTAGCAAGAGACTTTTTGTTTAGTACTTATTGTCAATGTTGTCAATATTGCTGCATTCATTTAACTAAAATTAAAGTAATTGGAAAGGAGTTAGAGCAACACGTTAAGCAATACATGTTTAAAGTTTTTCAGCTATCTGTCCCTATGAAGCAATGGGTAGGTTAAGTGTTGAAACATGGAATGTAGGGGGTCTTCTGTCCGGCGATAAACGACGTCGATTGGGTGAACTAATACATCTAAACCCTGTAGATATACTCTGTCTCCAAGAGACACATGTGCCCTGGGCCAAGAGATCCTCACTGAGCCTCAATGGGTATAATTTGTTGATAACATCTACCCAATCATCGAATATAAGGGGTGTAGCGATCCTAGCGAAAACACGTCTTGGTTTGGGAGTACGTCATCTTTCAGATCCCCACGGCAGATGGGCCATTGTCAAACTTGCAATTGGCATCACTATTTGCACCATTTATGCTTCCAATCACGACGATCCCGCAGTTTTTGAGGTGCTTGAATCTGAACTTGCCACCTGGCAGGGCCCACTAATTTTATGTGGCGACTTTAACATATCACTCCAACCTTTGCTCTGTAACTCTGCTTTGAAACAGAAATATCTTGGTCGCAAACCAAAGGTATATCAGGCTGTTAAAAGACTGGTAGATAGCTTTGGTTTAATTGACATGTGGGTGCAAAGCAATCATCATGACCCAGGTTACACATACTTTTCGCATCCACACCAAAAACACGTCCGGATTGATTATATGTTTGTGTCCAGTGACCGAGTATCTCAATCATTAATTAACAAACCTCCGAAAATAATCTCAGACCACAACGCACTTGTTCTCCTGATCACAGTTGGTGCCTCATTTACACAACGTCGGCCCTGGCCGTTTGATCAGAAGCTTCTGTCTAATAACGAGTACATTACTTTTATAAAAATATAACGGAAGAATTTTTTAATATCAACCGGTTTAGCCCCTCAAGAAATACCGTGTGGGATTGCTTCAAATCCGCACTTAGGGGGGATCCATCAGTTTTCGAAAAAAGGCCAGAAAGCAACAAAGAAATGAATATGAGGTAAAGGTCTCAGCCCTGGCTAAAGCCGAAGAAGATCACACCCTAACGATCTCACAGGGACAAGCTGCTAGTCGCTTGATGTATCAAGTAGCAGTATTGAAGTCTGAATTAAATACCAGTCTCAGTCAGAAAGCTGCCCAAACGTATAGAGCCCACAGGAAAAAAGTTTATGAGAGTGGTGAAAGGGTTGGTAGGCAGCTGGCACTTCGCACTCGTCAGAAAAATTTAATAAATCACATCTCTTCAATAACAGACAGCGGGCAAACTTATACCCAAGCGGCAGACATTATCTATCGGTTCCAACAATATTACCAAAAATTGTATTCTGAGGAAGTGGTTGCAACTGAGAACGACATAGAAGGATATCTTGATAATCTTCTTAACAATCTCAAGGCTGTGAGGCTGTTAGATGACATCACCAGGGAAGAGTTAGAAAGTGAAATTACACTGGCCGAGGTGATAGCTGCATTATCTTCATTAGCGCTCGACAAAGCGGCGGGCCCAGACAAACTACCAATTGACCTCTATAAAATTTTAAGTCATCAATTATGTCCCCTTCTTCATGACTTATTTTTAGGGGTTCAGTGGAATGGGGTTCCCCCAGAGTCTTGGGATGAGGCTAATATATAATAGTTTTTCCGAAGAAAGGGAAACCCCCTGAGCAACTAACCTCGTACCGCCATTAATTCGGACTCCAAATTGTATGTCAAGGTGATGGCTGTCAGGCTCAGTGGGGTCATTGAATATCTTGTCTCTCCGTGGCAGCATGGCTTCGTCCCGGGAAAGGGGACCACTGACCATACACGCTGAGCTATAGCCCTGTTCGATGCCATGTCTGTCACGGGGGGTCGGATGTCAATGATCCTACTGGACGCTGAGAAAGCCTTCAATCGCGTCTCATGGAACTTCCTGTGGGCAGCCATGACACGTAACAATTTCGGCCCCAAATTCGTGAAATCAATCAAGTCTATGTATTTACTCCCCAAAGCAAAACTTCAAATGTTAGGATCAGAATCTGGATACATCAACATTGCAAGGGGCACCAGGCAGGGGTATCCATGTTCACCCCTGCTCTTTGCTTTGTACAATAATCCATTAATTCTGACATTTTTGGAGAACAATATTATTAAACCAGTGCTCAGTGGTCAATTTGAGACAAAAGTATTGGCTTATGCCGATGATATGCGATGATATCGCGGTTATTACACCTGACCCGATTGAGGCTATTCGTGAAATCGAGAAGGTGACAATAGAATATGGTAATTGCTCGGGATACTCCCTTAATAGAGAAAAGACAGTTATTCTGTGTACCGACAACATTGTATGCCCGGATCAAAGGAGAGCCGAGAAGGCCACCTATCTTGGAGTAACCATCTGTTCTAACACTAAGCTATTAGCAAAGCTTAATTTTGATCCTCTCCTTGATAAGATAAGATAAAGAGGTAAATAGTCTTCACCTTTCGATCATAGGCAGAGCCAATTTCTTAAATATGAATGTGTTACCCAGATGTCTATATTTATTTCGAGCGATCCCTCTAGCTGTAGATCATAAAATGTTAATATTGATTAATTCTCTCATGTCTAAATTTGTGTGGCAGCATGGTAAGATCCGGAGATCCCATAACCTCTTGTCGCTACCACTTGACAGGTGGGCTTACAATACCCAACATTATTTTTTATCATTGGGCAGCATTTCTTAAACAACTCACCCCTTTATTAACTTCCCAACCGAAGAAAGTATGATGGACACGGATCTAATACCTTCAATTTATGAGCTCCTACTTGGCCAGGATGCTAAAGGTTTACTTCTAAAACAAACTGAGGCAAAGTATTACAAGAAACTTAAGGGAGAAATCATTATCAGTGCCTGGAGAATCTGGGATAAAGTTACTAAACACATGCACATCGGGAAAGTTAATCGGTACACACCTCTGTGGCACTCAAACGTAACAAATGGTCTTGATTTTGATTTTATTGCAAGGAAATGGGAAAGGGTGGGCATTAGAACAGTTAATGATTTTTTGTTAAATGACTTTGATACTACCTTTTCGGATTTGAAACTTAAACATGATTTTTCTAACGGAGATTTTCTCAAATTTGCACAAGTATTTGCTAAACTTAAAGCTAAAGAGTCTATAATTTGTTTGTCAAGAATTTAAATGATTGATGTTATGTTTAGAGTAAATACTAGAATAGGAACATTTTACAATATTCTTTTGACTAAAACCCACGATGACCTGGAAAAAACCGAAACAAAATGGGCGGCTAAATTAAATAGCCCTAATGTCGACTTAGATAGAGTTTTGAAGTTGAGCCACAATCTTTTTATCGCTAGTAACTTGAAAGCACAGCTTTTTAAATCTTTATTTGACCTTTATTATACCCCGGCCAAATTATTCGCTTGGGGCAAAAGAGAGAATGATCTGTGTCCCAGATGCTCACAAGGACCTGCGACTCTTACTCACATGTTTAGTAATTGTTCTGAGCTGGTCTCAATTAAAAGGATGATCTCAGCCTTTTGGGAAGAGCTATTTGGACATAAATTACCCGAGTCGGAAACCCTTTTTGTATTGGGACATGATAACTCTTTAAAACTATCAAAAAACGAAGAAAGACTGCTATTTAATGGTACAGCGGTATTAAGGTTAATTCTGTCAGCTCGCTGGAAAGAGCCCGACCCACCCAGCTTTCAGATGTGGCTAGCCCGCTTTCTAGCGGTTTATAGTTATGAAGTAGCCATTTATGATACTAGAGGATATAAATCAAAGAAGCGGGGGATGCAATTTGGCTGCCTGTCACTAACTGGAAAGCAGGCTTAACCCCTGCTTTTCGGAGTAGATGATTCTGCTGATCCCAACATACATTGTTAATAATTTCGCTGGGTGAAATTTTTACATCTTGCCCCAGTTAATATTGTCTCTCATTTCCTTTATTGCCCTGTTGTTGTTGTTTTTTTTATCTAGTTAAGTTTTCTCAAGTGTTTATGTTGTACTTATAATCATTGCTCTATGTATTTTGTGTGTAGCTACTCTATTTTTTCTCTTGTATGTCTCTTGCTGCTCCTGGTTCAAATAAAAAATTTTTTTTAAAAAAGGATAGCGTAGGGGTAAAAATTACTATTCCAACTCCAGAGAGTGCAACAGTAGGGAAAGCGTTGGATAGCGTAGGGGTAAAAATTACTATTCCCACTCCAGTGAGTGCAACAGGAGGGAAGGCATTGGATGACGTAGGGGTAAAAATTACTATTCCCACTCCAGTGAGTGCAATAGTAGGGAAAATAAATACTTCATATATAAATATAAATAACATAAATATTAATACCAATTACAAAATAATTAAAATATTTTACAATTTTATAAAATATATTAATTAATCAATTAAAATTACAAATAAAAATTAACTATTAATAAAAATTGCCTGCCAATACTAATTATTTACCAATCACCAATAAATTAATTTACAATATAAAAATAAATAAATATTAGACACAAAAAATATTTAAAAAATATAATTACCTACAATAACATTACTTCCCAAGCTATTCCCCTATAAACACACAACCGACTACAGAAAATATTATAATAAAAGTAACATATTTTTAAATTAATCAATTAAAATTAATTACCAATTATATTTTAATTTATTTATTTATTTATTTATTTGATTTGTATCGCGCGTTATAGCCACCGGGGCCTCTAAGCGCTGGTTGTCCAAATTAACTAGTGGGGCTGAGCATCTTACTTGATCTTGGTGGGCGCTTAGTGACTGCTCCATGCCTGTTTGAATAAAACAGTTTTTAACTTTTTCCTAAAAGTTAACAGATTGCGCTCCTTCCTTAGATCTGGGGTCAGTTTATTCCACAGAGCCGGGAGTGTTTTAGAGAAAGCACGTCCCCCCACCGTGGCCAGTCTAAATCGGGGTTGGGATAGAAGAGTAGCATCCGAAGAGCGTAAAGTCCTGCTCGGTGTATAGAGTGAAATTCTGGACTTAAGGTATTTTGGTGCATTTCCGTACAGCGTCTTATGCACTATGCACAGTCCCTTGAAAACTACTCTCTGCCGAATTGGGAGCCAATGAAGCTCCTGCATCAGCGGGGATGAGTGGGTCATCCTGGGTTTCTTATAGATCAACCTGGCCGCGTCGTTCATAACCCCCTGTAGCTTATCCAGCAGCCGCTGGGGTAGCCCTATGTACAGGGAGTTTCCATAATCCAATCTGGCCAAGATGGTCGCTGAAACCACCTGTTTCAGGGTAGAGAACGATAGCAGTGCCGATATTTTCCTCAGTTGCCGCATTAAACCAATGCAGGTTCCTACTACAGACGTAACCTGTTTTTCCATGGATAGTTTCCCATCCAGGTACAGACCCAAACTTTTGACTGCTACCGCTGGTTTCGGTGGTACACCCAGCTCTACCGGCCAGAAACTCTCGTTCCAGGGGTTGCCCGTGATGGAAATGGGCAACACTTCATCTTCTCCGGGTTAATTTTTAGGGAGTTTTTAGACATCCAATTAACCGTGGCTTTAAGTATGTCCTGTAGCCTGGTAGACGCTCCTGGCCCTTCCTCAAGCCGAATGATGATCTGGGTGTCATCAGCGTAGTTATAGACTAGGCAGTCCATCCTATTCAGGAGAGCAATCAGAGGCTGCAAATAGATGTTAAAGAGCAGGGGCGACAAAGCAGAACCCTGTGGGACCCCGCAGGTAATAGGCGCGGAGGTGGAAAGCATGTCCCCCAGTTGGACTCTTTGTGTCCTGCCCTGCAGGAATGATGCAAGCCAAGCCAGGGCTGTACCTCTGATACCAAAAGACCTCAACCGCGACAAAAGTTGTTCATGACACACGGTGTCAAACGCCGCGGAGAGATCTAATAGTACCAGGGCGCTAATTAATAATTATTTAACAAATAATTCTAAATAAATACCAATAAATAAAATAACATATTTAATTAATTATAATTAAATTACTTTCCACCCTATTAGTCTATAAACCCACAACCCGCTACAGAAAATAAATTACTAAAATTAACATATTTGCAGACATATCATTTAAAATTAATTACCAATTATATTTTAATTAATTACCACTTATAACTTAATTAACAATTAATTCTAAAAAAATACCAATAAATAAAATAACATATTTAATTAATTATAATTAAATTACTTCCCACCCTATTCCCCTATAAACCCACAACCCGCTACAGAAAATAAATTACTAAAATTAAAATATTTATTTATGCGGTTGTGAAAAAAAAATTAAAATATTTATCAATTAATCAATTAAAATTAATTACCAATTATATTTTCATTAATTACCAATTAATAATTAATTAACATTTAATTCTAAATAAATAACAATAACTAAAATAACATATTTAATTAAATATAATTAAATTACTTCCCACCCTATTCCCCTATAAACCCACAACCCGCTACAGAATTATATTACACAAAAATTAAAAATTAATATTAACTTACCTTAAATTCGATATTTTGTTGTCTATATTATGTCTAGTCTATATTATGTCCATTCTATATTTTTGATTCGATATTATGTCCATTCTATTCGTTATTAAAATTTTCAGGTCGATATTTCGGTAGTCTATGTTATGTCTAGTCGATATTATGTCCATTCTATATTTTTTACTCGATATTATGTCTAGTCGATAATAAAAACTCGATATTATGTCTGCTTACCATAAAATTCCTGTGATTAGTCATTGTTTTGGGTTAGCCACTAATGGAAGCTGTCACCTTGCTGCTATGTTACATAAACTAACCTACTTTGAGTTTGTTTTCTTGATTATATAGCTTCCACAATATGCAAAAACAACAAGTGATGGACTGAATGTGGATCAATGTCACACACTCCCCCAGTCAAAAGATCTGGGCCCAAATCCATCGTTTTTTTGCACTCCACACCACCCTGGGTTAGACAATGGCGATATGCAAATCAGCTCTGACCCTGTTGCCCCATGGGAACAGTCCAGTCCGAACTACTAAAGCCATGTCCTTCCCAGAACGGAATCAAGCATCCGAGGACCGTACCGGTTTCGAGGTAACACCTCTCATCAGCCCGGCTAGCTTGACTCCAAGTGGTGTGGAGTGCCTGGGACCCACGTCTGGGCATCCCCAGCGCACTTAGGGCGGCAATTGCAAAAACAACAAGTGATGGACTGAATGTGGATCAATGTCACACACTCCCCCAGTCAAAAGATCTGGGCACAAATCCATCGTTTTTTTGCACTCCACACCACCCTGGGTTAGACAATGGCGATATGCAAATCAGCTCTGACCCTGTTGCCCCATGGGAACAGTCCAGTCCGAACTACAAAAGCCATGTCCTTCCCAGAACGGAATCAAGCATCCGAGGACCGGACCGGTTTCGAGGTAACACCTCTCATCAGCCCGGCTAGCTTGACTCCAAGTGGTGTGGAGTGTAATTTTCTCCCTGAGTGTACTGGGGTAGCTCAGACGTGGGACCCAGAGCCTCCACACCACTGGAGTCAAGCTAGCCGGGCTGATGAGAGGTGTTACCTCGAAACCGGTCCGGTCCTCGGATGCTTGATTCCGGTCTGGGAAAGATATGGCTGTTGTAGTTCGGACTGGACTGTTCCCATGGGGCACAGGGTCAGAGCTGATTTGCATAAAGCCATTATCTGACCCAGGGTGGTGTGGAGTGCAAAAAACGATGGATTTAGGCCCAGATCCTTGTACTGGGGTGAATGTAAGACATTGATCTACATTCTGTCCATCAAATTGTTTTTTGTAATTTTCTCCCTGAGTGTACTGGGGTAGCTCAGACGTGGGTCCCAGAGCCTTCACACCACTGGAGTCAAGCTAGCCGGGCTGATGAGAGGTGTTACCTCGAAACCGGTCCGGTCCTCGGATGCTTGATTCCGGTCTGGGAAAGATATGGCTGTTGTAGTTCGGACTGGACTGTTCCCATGGGGCACAGGGTCAGAGCTGATTTGCATAAAGCCATTATCTGACCCAGGGTGGTGTGGAGTGCAAAAAACGATGGATTTAGGCCCAGATCCTTGTACTGGGGTGAATGTAAGACATTGATCTACATTCTGTCCATCAAATAGTTTTTTGTAATTTTCTCCCTGAGTGTACTGGGGTAGCTCAGACGTGGGTCCCAGAGCCTCCACACCACTGGAGTCAAGCTAGCCGGGCTGATGAGAGGTGTTACCTCGAAACCGGTCCGGTCCTCGGATGCTTGATTCCGGTCTGGGAAAGATATGGCTGTTGTAGTTCGGACTGGACTGTTCCCATGGGGCACAGGGTCAGAGCTGATTTGCATAAAGCCATTATCTGACCCAGGGTGGTGTGGAGTGCAAAAAACGATGGATTTAGGCCCAGATCCTTGTACTGGGGTGAATGTAAGACATTGATCTACATTCTGTCCATCAAATTGTTTTTTGTAATTTTCTCCCTGAGTGTACTGGGGTAGCTCAGACGTGGGTCCCAGAGCCTCCACACCACTGGAGTCAAGCTAGCCGGGCTGATGAGAGGTGTTACCTCGAAACCGGTCCGGTCCTCGGATGCTTGATTCCGGTCTGGGAAAGATATGGCTGTTGTAGTTCGGACTGGACTGTTCCCATGGGGCACAGGGTCAGAGCTGATTTGCATAAAGCCATTATCTGACCCAGGGTGGTGTGGAGTGCAAAAAACGATGGATTTAGGCCCAGATCCTTGTACTGGGGTGAATGTAAGACATTGATCTACATTCTGTCCATCAAATTGTTTTTTTTAATTTTCTCCACAATATGTGAAGCATTAAATCTTAATTACCTTACAGATGCCTCCCTCTTTTGCTAAAAGCATAAATAAAGCCATTCAATTCTAAATTACCATATTTCTTTTTGCAAGCATCTCTTCATTATTAGAGGCTAAAGCACCAAGCATGGTAACTTGCTAACCGATTAACCGCGGCGCAAATTCTGCCGCAGTGCGGCGGTTTGATCAAGTGGGCGGGGCGCGTCGGCCAACGTCTTCTGGATTGGCTTAGATCATAAACGATGGCTTCTGATTGGTTTTTGGCTTGTTATTCCTTCCTCCTGACTTTCCGAGATCGGTCTAAGGGGGACGGTGCTCAGCTGGTTCCGCTCGTTCCTGGCGGGCCGTCGACAAACGGTCTGGGCCTCTGCTTGCTCCGCCGAGATGTCGCCATTGGGTGTCGGAGTCCCTCAGGGCTCAGTGTTGAGCCCGACTCTATTCAACATCTTTTTGACCCCTCTGGCGGCTCTGGCGGAGTCCTTCGGGGCTCAGATCGTTTCCTACGCCGATGACACCCAGCTCCTCTTTACCTGTGAGAGCGGTGCAGATTTCGACGGAGAGAGTATCCGGGGCTGCCTTGAGGCTGTTTTTCATTGGTTCCAACATAACAGCCTCAAGTGCAACTCGGATAAATCCGAGGTCCTCTTCTTTGGGTGCAGCTCAGATCCGGATTGGAAGGTGTGGTGGCCAGAGAACATGTTTCCACCAGCAAGTTCGTCCCAGGTGGCTAAAAACCTAGGGATTAAGATTGACAACGGCCTAACACTGCGATCTCAGATAATCGGTCTCACTGGCACCTGTTTTGGCCTGCTCCGGATTTTGCGCAAGTTTCTATCGGAGGAGCACAGGAAGATTACAGTGCAGGCGATAATTGGCTTGAGAATTGATTATTCGAACATTCTGTATCTCGGCCTGCCAGAATATCTGCTTCAACGGCTGCAGGTGGTCCAGAACTCGGCAGCACGGGCAATTTTTGGACTATCTCGCCATGCCAGAGTCTCGGGCCTCCTGCAGTCACTGCACTGGCTTCCCGTCCGGAAGCGGATAATTTTTAAGGCCCTGACTCTTGCGCATAAAGCTTTGCATGCCTCAGGAGCGAAATACCTCCAAAAAAGGCTTGCCTTTTACCATCCAGCGAGGCCCTTGAGGTCAGGATCCTTGTTCCTCGCCTCGGTTCCGCGTGTAAAAAGGGCACGTATTGGAGGCCGTTCTTTTAGACTGCTGGCCCCCCAGCTATGGAATACGCTTCCAGTGGCACTGCGCAGTACATCAAACCTACTGGCTTTTAGGAAGGGTCTCAAAACCTGGCTTTTTACTTCTTAGTTGTTCCCTGGTTTTTTTTTCCTGGATTCTCTTTCTTGTTTTTCTGTCTTTTACGTGTTATGTTATGAGATAGGTGTGCAAACCAAAGCGCCGGGACACTCTTTGAGTAGCCGTGCACTATATAAAATCAAGTATAACATAACATAACATAACATATTGTCTTTTACAATTCTGTTTTTTTTTTTGGGGGGGGGGGCATAATTCAGTCCTTATTTTTGTGTGAGCAAGATAGCATCTGCTGCATCTCCAAATCCAGACAATAATGACAATTCCTCCAGGAAGATTCGCTGTGAAACCTAGAAAAGAGAGTAACATCTGGGAATTTTTTCTCTATCCCAGCTGGAGAAAAGGAGTTTAATGCTCACAAGGTAAGCAGTGCACATTGCATCATATGCAATAAGGGTTTGTTCAGAGGCTCAGGAAAAAAATACTCATGCGGCACAAGCAGCATGATGAAACACCTACAAACCATACACTCCACACGACTCTCCAGAGCAGAAAAAGAGAGAGAGACCAGAGAAAATGCATTCTGGAGCTGGAGCTCAACTGGGTATCACTTCTGCTCCTGGTCTTTCAACCTTTCCTCTAGCCTACATTCCAGAAGTTGGACACTTTTGTTTAAAACTCACTAAATTTTGAGTATGGGAGAGCAGTCCATCCCTGTTCTAGTTGCGAGCATTTAACACTCACAAGTGTTAAATTTTTTTCTCCAAATTGTTGGCCCAAGTTTTGTACTCTTGCTTAACAAGCAATATGTTTCCCATTTGTTTGTGAAGAAAATAAAAAACACCAAAAATAAAAACAAGATTTCTTGTTAGAACCATCAATTCTGGTTTAAGAAAGAATAATTATATTGTGTGAATATATCTTTTTCTTTGTGTAAGTTAGCGTATAGATGATTGGGTATGTGAGTAACTGCATGGGTGAATGAGTGTGGGTGAATGAGTGTGTGTGAGTGCTGTATGAGTGAGTGGGTGGGTGCATGAGTCATGTGTAGCTGAGTGAGTGGGTGGGTGAGAGCCTGTATAGATGAGTTAGTGTGTGTGTGAGTGGTTGTATGCCTATGTGAGTACTTGTTTGAGTGTCTGTAAGGGTGAGTGAATGCATGTAGGAGTGGGTACATGGATGTATGGGTGGATATGTAGTGTTTGTATGGCTGTTTGACTGAGTGTGTGAGTGGATGTGTTCGTGACAGTTTGGGTCTTCGAGTGAGTGTGTGAGTACCTGCATGGGTGAGTGAGTAGATTGTTTAGTGGATTATGGGAGAGTGGGTGCATATAGGTAAGTGAGTAGCTGTGTGAGAATGTGTGCAAGTGAGTGGGATGCTGCATTAGTATGGTATGAGTGGATGTGTCAGAATCTGTATGGGTGAGTATGTGTGTGACTGCTTCTATGGGTCAGTGAGTGGTTGTGTGAGTGCCTGTATGGGTATGTAAGTAGGTGTGTGAATTGCTGTATGGGTGAATGAATACATGTGTGAGTATATGTATGTATGAGTGAGGGGGTGGGTGTGTGAATAAGTGAGTGGGTGGGTGTGTGAATGAGTGGATGGGTGGGCGTGTGAATGCCTGGATGGATGGATGTGTAAGTTTGAGTGGTTGTATAGGTGGGTAAGTAGCTCTATGAGTGGGTGTATGGACAGGTGGGTGAGTTTTTGTATTGCTGTCTGTACAGATGGGTAAGCAGGTGTGAGAGTCACTGTCTGGGAAAATGAATATGTCTGTGTATGTACGCATGTACGTATGTATGTATGAGTGAGTGGGTCCGTCAGTGCCTGAATGAATGGGTGCGTACATGTGTAAGTGGCTATGTGAATGTGTGACTGTATGGGTGCATGAGCAGTGTGTGTGGGCGAGTGAGTGGGTTAATCATTGATGTATGGGTCAGCGACTAGGTGTGTCAGTGTCTGAATGGGTGAGTATGTATGTGTGTGACTGCTTGTATGGGTGAGTGAATGAATCTGTGAGTGGCTGTATATATAAGTAAGTAGGTGTGTGAGTGCCTGTCTGGGTTTGTACAATGCTGTGTGAGTGGCTGTATAGATAAGTGAGTAGGTGTATGAGTGCCTGTATGGGTGTGTGCATTGCTGTGTGATTGGAAGTATGGGTGAGTGAGTGTGTGTGTCAGTCGCTATATGGGTGAAAGAATATGTGTGTGAGTATATGTATGGCTACGTGAATGGGCGTGTGAGTCAGTGTATATGTATGTGTGCTAGTTGCTGTATGGGTAAGTGAGTAAATGAATTAGAGTTTGGGTGAGTGAGTGTGTGTGTCAGTTGCTGTATGGGCCAGTGAGTCCACGTGTCAGGGGGTGTATTGGCAAGTAAGCATGTGTGTGACTCATTGTAAGGGTGCGTGAATATATCTTTGAGTGGATGAATGTATAAGTAAGTGGATGTATGAGTGTCTGTATGGGTGTGTGAGTGGGTGTATGAGTGTTGTATGGGTCTGTGAGTGCTTGCGTGAGTATCTGTATGGGTGAGTGAGTACCTGTGTAAGTACCTGTATGGCTAGCAAGACAGCATGTGAGTAGTTCTATGGGTGAGTGAGTGGCTGTGTAAGTGTATGCATGGGTAAGTGACTGGATATGTTAATGGATGTATAGGTGATTGAGTGTGTGTGTTAGTGCCCGTATAGATGAGTGAGTGCATTTGTAATTGCTTGTATAGTTTAGTGAATGTGTGTGTGAGTGGCTGTATGGGTGTATGAGTGGGTGTGTTAGTGTCTGTATAGCTGTCTGACTGGGTGTGGGAGTGGCTCCATGGCTGACTGAGTGAGTGTGCTCGTGGCTGTATGGGTGACTGAGTGGGTCTGTGAATGGATATATAACTGCTTGTGTGGACATATGAGTGGGTGTATGAGAGGCTACATGGGGTGTGAGTGGGTGTGTGAAGAACTCTTTGGGGATGTGAGTGGGTGTGACAGTAGCTATATGGGTGAGTGAGTAGATGCATTTGTAGAGTATGGGTGAGTGAGTCAGTGCATACGTGGTGTATAGGTCAATTAGTGGCTGTGTGAGTATCTGTATGAATGAGTGAAATGGGGTGCCAGTAGAGTATGAGTGAGTGGGTATGTCAGTGGCTGTATGAGTGAATATGTGTGTGCAAGACTGTATGGATAATTAAGTGGATGTGTGAGTGCCTCTACGGGTGAGTGATTGGGGGTCTGAGTGGCTTTATAGAACAGTGAGTTGATGTGTTAGTTCTTGTATGGTTAGGTTAAAGAGTGGGTGTATGAGTAACTGTATAGATGGGTATGTGGGTGTGTAGGTTGATGTATGGGTAAATGAATACATGAGTGAGTGTATGTATGTGTAAGTAACTATGTATGTGAGTACATGTATTGATGGGTGAGTGAGTGTGTGAGTAGCTGTATGGGTTAGTGAGTAGGTGGGTGCATGAGCAGCACATGGGTGAGAGAGTGGATCTGTCAGTGATGTATTTATTTATTTTATTTATTTCATTTGTATAGCGCAACAGCTACCCAACAAAGGGTTTCCCGGCGCTAGTGATCCAGTGCTTTGATTGGTTCAGGTTCTAGATGTTAAACAACCAGGTTTTTAAGGCCTTCCTGAATTTCATATAGTTGGTTTCCTGCCGAAGTGTCACTGGAAGAGTGTTCCAAAGTGAGGGTCCGAGATATGAGAAGGATTTTCCACCCATTCGGGGGTTAGTGAGTGACTGTGTGAGTGGCTGTATGAGTGAGTAAGAGGGTGAGTACATGTAGGAGTGTGTGACAGGGTATGTCAATACCTGTATCGGTGTATACAGATGGCTCAGTCTTTGTATCATTTTGTGGCTCACTGTATACCTTGACAATGTAAATTTGTTGAACAACATATTATCAGGAAATTAACCTACTGCAATAGACAGTGCCATTTATCTGTTTAAATAGAGAATAAACATAAGTATATTTTCCAATATTGCACAATAAACTTCAAACAAAACAGAATTCACTGTAATAGTATCTTATATTACATTAAAGAATTTCATTTTCTCTTTTTTACTCTTCTAAGCTTTTATACTTGTTCACCATAAACGATGTACTGCGTAAAGCTTCACCCTTGAACAGTGGGGGGGGGGGGGGGGGAGATGAATCATACAGACTGTAGGGGAAAAAACCTACACAGTATATGACTGTAATTAAGTGACACTCTGCATTGCACTCACTACAACTTGTTAATCAGTTATTTTACTTACAGTTACTACACTACTCTAAACAAACCTGTGTTAACAATATTTGTTTTATTAATATACCTGGTACAATACTACTAAAAACTATGAACCACACTTGAACTTTGCAAATCCTTTTATAAACATCACCTCTGCAGTGGCGTAACGAAACTTGAGGGGGCCCCCCTGCAAGGTACGTGGAGGGGGCCCCTCAGGACACAATCAGGAGATCTCCGCAGGCCCGTAGCCAGAATGATATCAGCTATGACGAAACATAAAGCTGTGCACAATACGTATATTCTTTCCAAAGTAGTATTTGTAGGGGAAATGTACAGTATGCAAGATTTGAAATTGCACACTGCGTTTGGGTGCTTTTTCAAACAACAGAAATTTTATCTTGGTGGGGTTGAGCTTCTGCTAGGGGCTGGGCATCCAGGTTTGCATGGTATGCAGGCAGTGTTTGAGGCACTGGATGTTAGAAGTGAAGGAGACTTTCAAGCAAAACTGTGTATCATCGGTGTGTTAAAGGAAGGAGAGAGGTCCAGAAATATCAGGAGGCAGTGGTAACATTCATCTGGAGGGCATTGTTTACGACGTGTAAGGTAGTAGTCTCCTAGCTACAGCATGATCTGAAGCCAGACTGGTAGTCGTACATAGGTAAATGGCTTCATTTTCAAGTGCAAAGCATTCACAAATGGTGATCATGCAATAGTAAATCAATTTAATTATACACAGACCCTTGGCGGGTGTTAAAGTCAACTTCTCCTGTCCCTAAACTGCAAGAAGTGGGACTCAGAGCTCCTGTCATTGATGTCAAATCGCCAGTCGTGCTGGGAAGCTGAACGTAGAGAGGGCCACATTAGGATCCATGTCAAACAGCATCCGATCAATCTTGAGGCCATCCGAGACATGGACTTCAAACTTCACCCACTCCCTTTCCCGCCTTCGTCAACAACAACACCGTGATTCCGCTCATAAGCAACCCACCGTCATCAAACACCACTTCAAATCCAGCTTGCCTCTACAGAGACCACATTTTCCCCATAAAACTTTCTAAGTCAGAAGGTAAACCTTCCACGTAAACCTTCCACTGGCAGGAACTTAGTCCCTGCATCCGACCCTCGCTCCATCACGGTCATCCTTAACTTTTGATTTTGAACTGGTCTAACACGATCAGATGGCCACGATTGACGCTTATTGGTATCTCCTGTTCTACTTATTGGATTTTTATCGCTTTGGTATAGTCTTGTTCATTAAAATGTACTACATTTTCCTAAATTGGCTTGGGATTTTTGTTTTGTTGTGTTTTCACTTTATTACTGTTTGAGTACTGCATAAATAATTTACACATCACCTCAAAGGTAAGACTGACTGTTTGTTGTGTGGCAAGCTACCCGAGAGTTAAACATAGGTTTAGTTAGTGACTCTAGTGGTTTATGTTGATAAGGCTTGTGATTATAATTTGAGGTGGGTTTTCACTCTCTCAACCAATACTCCATGTTCTTACAGCAAGCAAAACTGGGAAACCGCGGCTGCTGAGATTTTGTTAAATTCAAGCATGGGTAGGTATTCAAGGCACTGTCTTAGCAATGTTGGTTTAGACTGCCTTGAATACCCACCTCTGTAAAATCCATTATGACAGATGTTAATTGTGAATGATACAGTCACATCGAAAAGAATGTGGACACTGACAGCCAGCATACACCTCTCCTCTCATGTTACCCAGATTCAACAGCACTATCAGCCCTATTCTATGGTGTAGAAGAACGTCTGCATATACATGACGGGGGAGGCCATGCTGTGCTATGCGATACTGATTTGAGACCAAGATGCCCAATCTAAAGCTTATTTTGAAATGGGAAAGAGAGAAATAGTGTAGTAGTTGCAAAGGTCTATCGTATTAAGGGGTCACTTCATTTTCCTTTACTCTCCCACTTTCATTTATTTCCTCCCATCTTTGCCTGTTGTCCTGCCTCTTCCTTGACTGCATTGTGTTTGTTCTTCTCTCACAACTTGTTCTCTGCAGTCCATCACTGTGGTTCTTCAGCCCAGTCAAGTCAGTTTCTCACCCAGATTACGTAGGACACTGTGTTTGAGTGTATATAGCTCAATGGTGTGGGGGCAAAGAAATCACTGAAATATTTGCAACAGAATGTGAAAGCAGCAACAAATAAGGTTTCACTCATAGGGAGCAGGGGACAGAAGCAGCAGCATTTTAAACTTAACTCAAATGCAGTAATCGTACTGCACAAATAGCAGCATTGTAGGCTTCTTGGCAACACAAACCAGATAGAACACAGGCTAGCAGGTGAGATTTCATCACACAGAGAAGAGGTATACCGTACAGCAGGACTAGAAGCTTCGCTCACACAAGGAGTACAGGTAAAACACAAAAGTACCTTTGCAAGTTTTCTTCAAACATAGAAACATTGGCAGATGCAGTGCAAGCTTTCCTTAGACTAGGACAAAAAAGGCACAATATAGACAGCAACTATAACAAGCACTGGCAAGGCCAATGTGGTTTTGCCATGTTGTACGCCAGTGTGGCTGCGGTCCAGGTTGGCTACAAGTTAGTGGCACGGAGTATCCTAGAGTGAAGTTGGGGAAGTAGAGTCCCGTACACTGGATTTGTTGGAGTAGAGTGGAGTAGAGGACGTAGAGTGTAATAGAGTTGAGTAGAGGGGAGTAGAGTTCACTGGTTCAGTGCCAGAGAGTGTTGTAGAGTGCAGTGTCAGAGTGGACTACCATAGAGTGGTGTGGAGTGGAGTATGGTGGAATAGGGTAGAGTGGACTGCGGTAGTAGGGTGGACTGGACTGGAGTAGATTGGGGTGGATTGGATTGGGATAGAGTGGGTTGGATTAAGTGGGGTGGGGTGGATTGGAGTGGGTGGACTAGATTGGCATGGGGTGGATTGGAGTGCATTAGAGTGGATTGCAAAGGGGTGGATTAAACTGAGGTGGATTGGATTGGGTGGGGTGAACAGATTGGGGTGGATTGGATTGAGGTGGATTGAAATGGAGTGGGGTGGATTACTTTGGAGTGTGGTAAATTGGATTTGGGTGGGATGAATTAGATTGGATC
The DNA here is from genome assembly GCF_964263255.1 of Lissotriton vulgaris. Classification (NCBI taxonomy): domain Eukaryota; kingdom Metazoa; phylum Chordata; class Amphibia; order Caudata; family Salamandridae; genus Lissotriton; species Lissotriton vulgaris. The sequence continues at coordinate 969,616,321 of NC_141698.1, forward strand.
GGGGTGGTTTGTATTAGGGTAAAGTGGTTGGATTGCAGTGGGGTGGAATGTTTAGAATTTGGAGTGGGGCAGATTGTTTTGGATTGGAGTTGGGCTCATTGGAGTGGGGCTGATTGGAATGGAGCATATTATTTGGAATTGAGTGGGTCTGATTGGGTTGGGGCAGATTGTTTTGGATTGGAGTGGGGCAGACTGTTTTGGATTGGAGTGGGGCAGATTGTTTGGAGTGAAGTGGGGCACATTGTTTTGGATTGGAATGGGGCACATTGTTTTGGATTGGAGTGGGGCAGACTGGTGGGAAAAACTGTTTTGGATTGGGACAGATTGTTTTAGATTGGAGTGGGGTAGATTGGAATAGGGTAGATTGTTTGGGATTGGTGTGGAATGGATTGGAGTGGGAAAGATTGTTTTGGAGTGGGGCAAATTGTTTTGGATTCAGTGGGACAAATTGTTTTGGATTGGAGTGGGGAAGATTGGAATGAAGGAGACTGTTTTGGATTGGAGTGGGGCAGATTGGAGTGGTGCGGATTGTTTTGGATTGGGGCAGATTGGAGTGGGGCTGATTGTTTTGGATTGGAGTGGGGCAGACTGGTGGGGCAATCTGTGTGGGATTGGGGTGGAATGGAGTGGAGCAGATTGTTTTAGATTGGAGTGGGGCAGATTGGAGTAGTGTAAATTGTTTTGGACAAGAGTGGTATGGATTGGACTGGGGCAAATTGTTTTGGAGTGGAGTGAATCGGAGCGGACTGGATTAGAGTGGGATGGCTTGGATGGGGATAAGGTGAATTGGATTGGAGTAGATTTGACTAGGCTGGATTGGGCTAGATTGGATTGGTGTAGAGTGGATTGGAGTGTGGGGATTGGGTGGATTAGAGTGTGGTGAATTGGGATGGAGGGGGTGGATTGGGGTGAGGTGGATTGGAGTGGGGCAAATTAGAGTAGGGAAGATTGGAGTGGGGGAACTATAGTGGGCAAATTGTTTTAGTTTTGAGTTGGGTGGTTTAAAGTGGGGCTCTCTATTTTGAATTGGAGTGGGGCAGACTGGAGTGGGGCAGAATGGATTAGGGACACTTGGAGTAGGGAATATTGTTTTGGATTGTAGTGGGCGGATTGGACTGGGACAGATTGTTTTGGATTGGAGTGGGGCAAATTGTTTTGGACTGGAGTGGGGTAAATTGTTTTGGATTGAAGTGGGGCAGACTGTTTGGATTGAAGTGGGGCAGATTATTTTGGATTGGAGTGGGGCAGATTATTTTGGATTGGAGTGGGGCAGATTGTTTTGGATTGGAGAGGGCAGATTGTTTTGGATTAAAGTGGGGCCGATTGGAGTGGGGCCGATTGTTTTAGATTGGACTGGAGCAGATTGGAATAGGGTAGACTGCAGTGGGATGGTTTGGAGTGGGGCAGATTGTTTTGGAGTGGGGCAGATTGTTTTGGATTGGAGTAGGACAAATTGTTTTGGATTGGATTACGACAGATTGTTTTGGATTGAGTGGGGCAGATTGTTTTGGATTGGGGCGGATTGATTTGGATTGGAGTGGGGCAGATTGGGATAGGGTAGATTGGAGTGGGTTGGATTGTTTTGGAGCAGAGTGGGACAGATTGTTTTGGATTGGAGTGGGGCAAATTGTTTTGGACTGGAGTGGGGTAAATTGTTTTGGATTGAAGTGGGGCAGACTGTTTGGATTGAAGTGGGGCAGATTATTTTGGATTGGAGTGGGGCAGATTATTTTGGATTGGAGTGGGGCAGATTGTTTTGGATTGGAGAGGGCAGATTGTTTTGGATTGGAGAGGGCAGATTGTTTTGGAATGGAGTGGGGCCGATTGGAGTGGGGCCGATTGTTTTAGATTGGACTGGAGCAGATTGGAATAGGGTAGATTGCAGTGGGATGGTTTGGAGTGGGGCAGATTGTTTTGGAGTGGGGCAGATTGTTTTGGATTGGAGTAGGACAAATTGTTTTGGATTGGATTACAACAGATTGTTTTGGATTGAGTGGGGCAGATTGTTTTGGATTGGGGCGGATTGATTTGGATTGGAGTGGGGCAGATTGGGATAGGGTAGATTGGAGTGGGTTGGATTGTTTTGGAGCAGAGTGGGACAGATTGTTTTGGATTGGAGTGGGGCACATTGGAATGAAGGATATTGTTTTGGATCGGAGTGGGGCAGTTTAGAGTGAGCAAGTTGGAGAGGGTCAGATTGTTTTGGATTGGGGCAGATTGGAGTGGGAAATATTGTTTCAGATTAAAGTGGGGTGAATTGGTTTGGAGTGGATGGATTGGGGTGAGGTGGTTTGGACTGGAGTGGGGCAGTTGGAGTGGGGCAGATTGCTTTGGATTGAAGTGGGGCAGATTGTTTGGGGCTGGAATAGGGCAGATTGCAGTGGGGCAGATTGTTTGGGACTGGAATAGGGCAGATTGCAGTGGGGCAGATTGTTTTGGATTGGAGTGGGGCAGACTAGAGTGGGACGGGTTGGGAGGATTGGAGTGTGGAGGTATGGAGTGGATTTGATTGGGGTGAGTGGTTTGGATAGGAGTGAGTGGTTTGGATTGGGGTGAGTGATTTGGATTGGATTGGTCTGGTGTGGATTGAATTGAGTGGGGCAGATTTGAGTGGGGTGGTTTTGGGTGTCCTGCACGATTATGTGTTAAAGCATCATTTCAGAAATTTCAGATAAGAAAGAAAGGATGTCGCTTTGCAATAACATAATCCCAATTTTTTGAGAATAGCGCCCATGATCAAAAATAATATAAAACATGAGTGCAAAGTGAGAAAAGAAGACTTGCCAAAATAAAATAAAGTTAACTATACAAATTAAACTTTTGCAATTTTATTTGTCCTTCTGGGTATTTTTTTGCCAGTCATACGCCGTCTGTTTGCAGGGCACTAAAAGTTAAAAAGAACAAAATAGTACCTCAATCAGGTCAGGAGCTGCAACGGACACTGATTAAGTCGAATCAATCAGTGCTTGGTCCCTGCTCCACAGAGATGAACAGAAATTATGTTAGGCATGCAGTGATAAATTACTAGGCTGTAAAGAGTGCCACACAAGCCAAATGGTAAGAAACTGGCAGGCTCCAAGCCCTTTCCTCTAGACAAGAATGTCTTGTAAGTGAAGCGCATGCTCTCTCAGGCTGGACCCAAAAAATGACTCTTAGGAAAAGCAGCTGATCCATGGAAATTAGTTGGGCAGGCATCTCTCTCACAACATGGTGCATCACAGAAAGGAGTTGTGCAAGTGTCCTTCACATAGTTATATGAAGTAGCAGGAGAACGCTCCCTCACAATATAGGTAGAGAATGGTAGGAGATGAGTGAAAAACTTGCACAAAACATGAGCAGCATGGGCAGCAGCTCTTAAAACAGGTAAGTCACTGGAAGCAAATGTTATATCATGCATATTTGTAGAGCGCACAACCTCAGGGTTTTCAGGTGCTGAAACTCACTTTACAAAATAAATACCCTAGATGACAACTGTGCATACCTCACTAACATTTACAAAATAGAGAGACAGGAAGCAGTCATCATTTCAAGACTCCTTCGCAAAACATGTACATACTGCTAGCAGGGACAGGTGTGCAAATCTACCAAGGAGCATTAGGTCATGTAGCAGGCTTTAGAGCTGTCCTTGCTTTCCTGTAACTATCTTACATGAACTGATGTTCACAGGCATGATTTTTTGTGGTAAAACAGAAATTCAAAGTGCGATTGGATTAAAAGTTTGGGTGGTTGATTGTGTTACACATAATAGGGCCCACTGGCACCATTTATAAGTGTGCAAGCATCAATTCTGAAGTGGGAAAGTAATACCTGATGTTTTGGGAATACATTAAAACACCAATTGCAGTTATCATCCAGACAGTGAATTCGATTGTTGTCATTTAAAATGTACATTAGCGCTCAAAACTATAACATGCAAGGATTTCTGGCATGCGCCGCAGTGCTAACTATGCATTTCAAACATTACTTTTGATGTATTTACGGCTCATTGCAATATATCAGGAAAGTTGTCCAGTGGTTCCCTTTCTGGCAGAGAGTGCATATGTGAAAGAAATGCAAAACTTACCCACACCACAGTTTTAAAGAGGATGTCAAGTCTGGGGAAAGATTCCGTTCCATTTCCTGTGTGTCGGAAAGATTCAGGCTACAGGCAAAGAGAGAGACTTTCCGTCCCTCTTTGGAATTGCCCGCTCTTTTTCTCTAGTCAGGTCAGGCTCCCAGCATGCATGCAGAGACAATGCTGAGGGGAGTTAACTAAACTTTTCATGCATGTGATCTATCTGCCTCCGCCTCTCTCAGAGGTCATACCCTGGACAAACCGCCTTCCTGCTTGCAGCAACACAACAATTGCTGTGTTTTCGAAGGGGCCTCATTGCAGAGGTTATTTTTCTTTAGTAAGGCTGCATTTCAAAGGTTGAATATTTTCTTTTTACATTGTGCACATTTTAATTTAAAGAGTTTTAATCATTCACAAGCTGCCTGTGTCCTGGCGACGGCCCTGGCTCTCCGGCCGGAGTACTCTGCTAAGGGGCCCCCCTGGAGGTTGGGGGCCCGAGGCCCCCCCGCACTGCGGGGGCTGCGTGGGCCTGTGTTACGCCCCTGCACCTCTGGTAGGTGGATTGATGTCTAAAATGCTGATGATCTATGAAGACAAAATACCATACATACCTTTTTTTCTACAAATAGTATGTAGACGTTTGGTTGAAGAAACAAAAGGTGACAGTTTTGTAGTTTGAAAAACAGTTTTGGTTTCAATGTAAGCTTTCTGTGATTGCATTGTGTCTATGCAGTTTCACCCTTTGATTAGACAGTGTTGTAACCAAATGTTATATTTACCCTTTGTGGAAGATAAAAGCACTCTTGAATTTGGCAGAACTCTTTAAAAACATCACGGCTGAATGATTTCTACAACACTGACAATCCATGTAGAAGAAAGACGGTGCATTGCGTTTTTCTGGAAATACTCCTTACAACTTTGGTTGAAGAAACAAAAGGTAAGAATTCCGTAGTTTGAAAGGAAGTTTCGGTTTGAACTAAAGATAGCTGTCATTGCATTCCGTCCATCCAGTTTCACACTTTAAATAGACAGTATAGTGTTCAGATGTTACATTAACTAAGTCATGAAAGATGATGGCCATAGTAGTGTGAGTTCTACTAGAAATTAATATTTGTCCTGCTTTGAAGTTTGTTATTTCAGTTTCCAGTTTAGATCCATCTTCTCTGCATTGTTGCAGCATTATTATAAGTTATTTTCCACTTCTTTGTATGTGCAATGCGGGCATTACCTCTGAGCTACAATTTGGGCAAGTCATATTTTGGTTAGCCTTTTTGATCAATCTGTCAAAAAGCACAGTTTTGAAATCTGGTAGCGTTAAGTACAGAAATCTCTCAGAATTAATTTCAGTAGTAGCTGAAAAAGAGCAATCTTCGCAGGCATGGTTCTATTTGTAACTCTGTCCAAATAAATCATCTATGTTTATTTCTTCTAAAAGTCCAAGCAAGACCGTTATAAATTCCTGTGCATCTTGCAGAGTGTTTTAAGTAAATAGTACTGATCCGCTACATGTATCCACTAGATCTCGAATGCCTGAAGCACAATATATTACAGTCCTATCAGTAAGTAAACGTTGTTACAAAGCACACAGTGCAGAACATAACCTCTTCTGTGCTTTATGTTCTATTGCATTTATAAGATGTGGTAAAAAAACAGTACATTGGGAACAACATTTGCTTAGCAGTTGACACCAGCAATGTTTGACAACTGGTAACCTACAATCTCACCCTCATTCTCCAGTTTTCTCTTCTTAACATCTTCCTTGTTGTCCTCTTTCTTTTCAGCAACATCTATAGATTCTTTGGTGAGCTTCCGGTTTGGGCAGATTGTCCCTTTTTCAGAAATGGGGTACTGTCCTAAATGAGAAGCGTGCACACTTCTTAACCAATTACACTCTCTGACACAACTTGCATCAGCACTAACTTTCCTGACATCAAACTCAACCGAAAACAAACCTGACAATGTTCTCACTGGAGACAATGCAACATATGCCATACCTTCTTTAAACACAGACCTACCAATATTAATAAAAGCTGTGTCTACACTTAAACCTTTAGATTTATGGATAGTTACAGCATATGCTAGAGACATTGGGAACTGCATGTAAGACTTTTACTAGCAAAAAACATATTGCACATTGGCTAATCAGCTTTTTGGCATCAATCTGATCAAATTTTATAGCTAAGTGTTCAACCTCATCCTTAGTTGGGAAATTAATGAAATCAACGACTTGGCCCATAGCACCATTTACTAATTATTCCTCAACACTTACATTTCTATGCAAAAAGTAGAGTTTTTGCATACTTTTCTAATCCTGCAGTCTTGGATATAGATTTTTCCAATGAATCCAATTTTGCTTGCAACTTTCCACTTAACAGTGCTGTTACTCCCCGGTGTTCCATTTTGTCAATTGCTGTAACTTCCAAAATTTCTTCTTTCTCCAGTTTTAGTAGATGTTCATTAAAATTGGAGCACTCTTGAAGTATAGGCATTAAACAGACTATAGGTTTGCCTTCTTCAATGAAATTTAACATTAGCTGTGCTGTGCCGTTGTGTTTTTAAAGGGGAAAAGTTTGCTGATAAGTTGAGTTTCTAAGGTATGTTTTCCTTCCTTTGTTAGAAGTCCTACTCTAAAGTGCTTCTGAATGTTTTCTGTATGCCATGTCAGATGCTTGACATATATTTTTAAGTAGTTTCTACTTATTGGAAGTTTAACCAAATGTTTACATTTCCAACACTTTGCAAAGAATTCTTAGTTGAGGAGGAGTGTCTTGAAAACAGGCTGTCCTATGACTGGGGTAAGTTGCAGTAGGGCTACGAAGACAATTAAATGCTTTTCCTCCAAAGAGCACGTCATACTCTGTTTTTAAAATCTGTTGCATCCTCTAGTGTACAAAGACAAGCATTAAGTTTGAGACCATGCTCATCTCATTGATGATCAAAAGCCTGTGTTTCTTCAACATTCTTGACACTTCATGACAAGCTTCACTGGATAACTTTTGGAATTCTAATTTATTATCATGTTCAACGGGTAGCATTAGTAGACAATGTAGAGACATAGCTTTAATGTTGTGTGTAGCCAATCCATTGGGTACTGTTACTACATACAATAAAATTGATTCTAAAGTGCTCTGTAGATAAGCGGTGAGAGCGTATACTAAAAAACCTTTCCCGATGCCAGTTTGACCACTGATGTATAACAGAATTGGCTTACATTATGAACATTTGCATTCTTTATTCTTGTGCTGGAATCTGTGCTCTGTTTTCTCTTTTACCTCAATATACATTTCTTTTTGCTTGTTGTTCAGTTGTCCAACTGACTATTTGAAATCAACACTTACCTATCTTGCTTGTACTATTGAGGTTTCTAGCTCATTCATAGCTATTGCAGCTGCATTTTCAATGATGGGTTGTCCAAGAGGATCTTGAGTCGGTGGTCCAGAATTTTGGCTGCTTTGTGACTTCTCCTTAGCTATCTCAACAGCAATAGTTTGCTCCTGTTGAATCTCATCATTTATCATTTGCAAATAGTTTACGAAGGTGGAACACTGAAAACTGTCTTTCATAACATTGAAAGAATTTTCATAGCAGTCATAGTCTCCAAGTAATTCTGATTCAGCACGCCAAGGCTTGAAGAGTTGTAGAAGTGCAAAATAAAACTCTCTTTTATGTGGAGTTTGCCAGCTCCATTTTCTGTGGTAATTAGATTTCCTTTTGTATGTTTCACCAACAACAGTCACATCCAACTATGACATATTTCCCATCTATGTTTTTTCCTTTTGTATCTGTTGTGTTGAAGTACTTCATAAAGGCACACGTCTAGATGTGAACTCCTCCTTAGATAGCATTTGTCTAACATATTTGATTTCACAATCTCTGTACTTTTTGGGTCAAACTCTGCTAGGTACTGAATTTCTGGGAAATCATTTAACACTCTTTTGCATGTACTTGCTAGGCCTAGACTTACCCAAACAATTTCCCTTGACTTTGAGAACAAACTGGCTGAGCTCAACCACTCACAGCACTTATAGGAGCCCATTACTCTATGAGAAAACATTTTCAATCTGAAGCTATACAATTTCTTAGATAGAGTATTTTCTGCATAAATCTCCTCCCACATCTTATTTATCCCTCTCTGCTCTGATTTTGTCACGTATGAAGTGATGTACCGAGCGACAGTGAAGGAGTTGTCTGCAACAAATTCAAGATCAATATTTGCATTCCACATCTTCGGAATCACAGGATTGATTGTAGTCATTAATATACTTCAAAGCTTCTGTTCTTCCCAAGTAGTTTGTGGGTTTTTGGTGACTTCCGTGTCAGTGTATATCTGACTGCAGACAAAAGGCTGTTCACTCCTCCTTGAGAAATCAGAGGTCGTGGGAATCCAAGTCGACATCTTATGTAAAATGTTATGTAAAATGTTCCTTTGCATCTGTATTTTCAACAACAGTACTACCCACATCAATGAGTTTGAAAGCATAGCCCTTTTCACCACCATCTTTGGGGGGGACAAGTAACATACTCTTCTATAAAAGGCAAGACAGACTCATCACTGTCTGTTCCAAATTTAAGTGCATCTTTTATCCATAACAGCATGTGGATATGAGGAGCACCTCTTGCTTGGTACTCTTTTTATCCCAAAAAATCAGTTACTTTTCCTAGAGGAGGATTTCTTTTGTTGCAGATGAAAGACATCATAGCTTGAAACCTGTAGTTAAAATATCTGCAAATATTAGCGGAATCCAAGAAGCAAATTTCTCCGTCTTTCTTCACTCTGAAGTCTTTACTGTTAGAGCTCGCTTCTCTCAAAAATACAAGCAAGTCGTCCCAGGCAGACTCAACATAACTGAGTGTCAGAAACCAGGTAGGTGTGAAGGAAGTTAACTGTTTAGTGTCACCCGGGTCAGTAATGACCCCCCTCTTAGCCTTCCATACAAAATGAAGAGTTGGTCAGACAGTAGAGAATACAAACTAATAACTATTTATTCAGAGTACACTCAGAGCGGAGCCTGGTCTTTCCAGTCGCTAGGAGTGATGCAGAGGGACTGAAAGCAACAAGCATAAAGATACATTATGTACAACTCGTAACTGGGCTAGAACACGCCCATAGTGGAATTTTCCAGGCAGGTGCAGCTAAATAGTGAAATACAAAAAAAATAAGTTTTGGTTCTCAAATCTCACGCAATGTAACTAATTCCAAGGTTGTTCAAGTCGGGCCCGGCACCAGACTAGTGGGAGAAGGCCTTTATCTAGTGGGAAGGGTATGCACTAATAAGAACAGTCTATTCATTAGTGAAGCAAAACACAACCTTGGTGAAACACAACCCAGCAGAGGCCTTTTATCAGAAATAGCAAAGAAATAGTTTTGATCATGATTCCAAATGCGTCCATATAGAAAATGGTGAAGTGATTGCTAGCTTACATAGGACAATGCACACATGAAATCATTTCTGTTCTAACAAACCCTCCATTTAGCATAAGTTAAAAGAATTTTCTAACAGGAACAAGAAACATATAAAATCAGGCCTTATGAACATTTCATATTCTCAGTATCAGGAAGGTAGACAGTAAGGAGGGAAGACGTCTCGAAAATACCCTCATCTATTTGCATTAGATTGTCTCTTTCAGCACCATTATTGTAGCATTGGTGTCATGAATCAATATTTTCCTCTTAGGAGTGAGAAGGGTGGTGCAATAAGAACAACATAAAGGAAGGCATTGAATAAGGGCACAACAAGAAACTAATATCACTGTCTAGTAAATAAATCACTTTTTCAAGAATCCAGCCCCAGCTGCCAAAGGGAGACTAACTCCAGTTCCCACTTTCTATTCCCTTGACGTTCTCTAGGATGTCTAATATATGTTTAGGAATCTCCTTTTCCATATTTTTGATCCCGAATACACACTGGTCTCCCACTACCACGCAAACACCACCACTCTTAGCTAGGATGACGGATATCTAGTCTGCTCGGAATATATTCGTATACTTTCTAACTGAGAGGTAATGTCACGTAGTGCTGCTACAGTAGTATTAGACATTTTGAGCTTGCATCTAAAATATTCTCGGGATTTCTCACCTCGGGCCATAGAAGAAAGGATGTATCCAAAGGTAATTCCATTACTATCATTTTTGACCTCTATATCAGTCACTGCCTCACAGAATTCTATGGTTAGAGTTCTCTTGACCCAATAGACATTAGGCTTAACATATTTACAAGGCACACCTAAGAACAGCGCCATCCCAAGGGCAACACCATTGGTACCATTATGAACATTAGAATAAGTACAGTTAGATAAAAAATAAAACCCTGGATGTGCATAAATCGGTCCGTCATAATCGACTGCAGCATATCTGGTATTCATTCCAAATGTACTCTGATCTTTCTCATTCAATAAGGGCATTGTATTTTTGTACAGCACTATTCCAGAACACTCAATATACAAGGAAGAGTCTCTGCTATTTACAATGGGACAACAAGCAGGGTAATAACCAGCCTCCCAGGTAACTATCAATTCCTTATAATGCCAACCTAACACTGTGACATTCTTTTTTTCCATGTAGAAGTTATTGCAATAAGTATTGTTATCAAACCCCAGATAACCTATTCCTAATGGCTTTCTATAATATAAACAAGGATTTGGAAAAACAAAGTACTCCCTTTACTTCAGTAAATTGCGGTGGACGAGTGTAGGTATAATTGACAAGTGACAATGGATATGCGGTTCATAAACTAGTGACAGACTTAGGGCCCGATGTAGGTAAAACGCATTTTCCGATTTTAAAATACCGACTCGTACCGAATCGGTATTTTGAAATCGGAAAATGATATGTAGATAAAAAAAATCGGAAATATACCGATTCGGTAGTAATCGGTATTGTGATTCGATACGTACCGAATCGGCATTTACCGAATCGGAATTTACCGAATCGGCTACTACCGATTCGGCAAATACCGAATTGGTAATCGCAATACACCCCCATGGGCCAATAGGCCCATAGGAACGCATTGTAAATACCGAATCGGTATTTACCGAATCGGTAGTAGCCGATTCGGTAAATACCGATTCGGTAAATGCCGATTCGGCGAGCAAGTAAAACTGAAACCAAAGACATCAGCCAATGAGGTGGAACCACCCTCCCCCACCCTAGCAGGGAGTGGCTACCCAGGCAGGTGCAACTCATTAGAACTTTCTGGAGAGGCAGCCTGAGCTGAGCATTCACAGTGAGCAGCAGTGGTAGCAGTATCCAGGATCTCTGTGAAACATGGCAAGCAGCTCTGAGAGCCAGAAGGCAGAGCGCAAGAGGAAGGCCAAATTCAGCACCATGGAGCTGCAAGTGTTGGTGGAGGAGGTGGTGAGGGTACACAGGCAGCTGTTAGGGAGGCTGTCCCTCACTGTACCAGAGAGCACTAAGAGGAAGCTGTGGAGTGAAATAGGGGAAAGAGTGAACGCTGTTGGTGTCACCCCCGGGAGCCTGGACGACCTCAAGAAGAGGTTTTACGACATCCGCAGCCTCACAAAGAGGAAACTGGCTGAGCTGCACAAGCAGGCAGGATTAACTGGTGGAGGCAGGAACCCCGCGCCACCCCTCACTGACCTGGAGGAACTTGTGGCGACTACCATTGAGAGTGAGAGTGTGGTGGGAGTTGGGGACCTGGATAGCTCATCCAGAGCTACAGCTAAAGGTAAGAAGCATGCGCATCTTGACACACCCTACCAGACACCTCCCCTTTAGACCCAATGCACAGCCAAACCCCAGCCCAGTACTGCTACCAACAGACATGAGAAATGCATCATGGTAAATGTCAGCAGAAGTAGCCAAAAATGCCAGCGCAGAAGCATAATAAAAAGAACTGTAAAACTGAATCAAAGTATTTGAAATGAGATGTGCAATGCTTTAATTGTAGTGACTATAATACATTAGCACTCAGTTCACAAATGCTTCTTTATACCTAGGGGCGCCATCAGGCGGGGGAGCAGCAGCTACTCAAGCACCAGCACCAGCACCATCTGCCAGTGCGGTGGCAGGGCCAAGCACCAGTCTACCAGCACAGGAGGAGGAGGAGGAAAACAGCAGTGCCCTGGGAAATGAGGAAGACACTGGACATACCCTCACATTTCCACATCCCCCCGACTGTCTCTAATGCCCCCATTGCAGTTCTCCCCGGAGAACTCACCACCACAGAGCCACCCTGCACCTGGCACATCTCCTGCCAGGAGAATAATTGTTGCTTCATTAAACCCCATGGAGGGAGCAGCGGGTCAGGCTCCAGCAAACAACCCAGTTACACCTGTGGCATCCCAGCCCACACAGCAGGGCAGCAGCAATCCCCGGAGGCCACGAACATCCAGCAGTGCACTTCCAGCATGGGAGGGCAGCGTGTTTCAAGGGCTGGATGGCAGTATGGTCAAGATCCAGAGGATGCAGGCAAAATCAATCTTGGCCTGCCAGCGCCAGTTAAGGGTGCATAACCTGCAGATGGGGGAGATGGCACAGGGATTCAAGACATTTGTTGAAAGCAACAAGGACATTGCAACAGGTCTTGGGCGAATGACCACTGCCATCACCCAGCTCTGTACTAAAATGGATGAACACGAGCTCTCTCGCCGCAGGGATGCCCGCGTGCAGAATAAGGCTATCAACCGCCTTGCTACTGCTACCGCCCAGCTATGCCAACGTGGGGCAAACATGGAGGCCAGCCTCACCCAGAACACGGCAGAGGTGACAAGGGGCATGGCCCGCATTACCACCGCCATGGAGGCACTTATCATATCGAACACAGTTGTTAATCCAGCCCTGGACCTGGGCGAGGCTGGGGACAGCAGCAGCCGCAGCAGCCCGGCCAGCGCAGTGTCTGAGCCACGCCGGAGCAGCAGGCGCTCAGCTGAGGCTGCTGGACATACAGAAGGGGGTGAGGCACATCCTAGTGGGGCTGCTAAGCGCAGCAGGAAATAAGACTGCCAGGGCGGGTGAGGCAACCCGGACAATTGACATTTACCCACATATCGTTTACCTTTTATTTTGTTGCACATCAGTGCAGTAACGTTGTTGCAACATTATTAAATATTTATTTTTCTAACATCCATTGACCTGTCTGTGCATCTGCACTCACTCAGAAATAGTTTTCTGTAATCTCCTCACGTCTGTATCTGCCAGCACTTGGAGTAACCACCCCAGCAGGTTGTGTTTGTGGCACAGCAACGTCGTCGTCATGGTCCTCGTAGTCTGACAACTCCACCTCAGTGCCCTTCTTCACCGCAAGGTTGTGCAACAATTATGAGCAACAATCGCCCTATATCCCTCCTCCCCTTCCTCAGTAAAGTTCTGGAGTCGCATGTGACCCAAACCCTCAGCACTTTTGTTGAGGATTCGTGTTTCTTAGACCCCCAGCAGGCCGGGTTTAGACCTGCGCATTCCACAGAAGCAGTTATCCTCTCTGTGATGGAGGAATTGCGCAGAGGGGCCGACGCTAACATCCGTCAGGCCCTGGTCCTCTTGGATTTGTCGGCCGCCTTTGACACGGTCGACCATGAAATTTTGGTTGACCGTGTCAGAGAGGCTGGCATCCAGGGTACTGCTCTGGACTGGGTTCAGTCTTTCTTGACGAAACGTCAACAAGCCGTCAGGCTGTCCCAGTTCTCCGCTACTCAGGTCGAGCTGACTTGCGGCGTCCCGCAGGGCTCCTCTTTGTCCCCCCTCCTTTTTAATTTGTACCTGGTTCCTTTAATACGTTCCCTCCGCGGGTTCAATGTCACCGCGTTTAATTACGCGGATGACATTCAACTGGTTTTTTCCATTGATTCTTCTGATGAATCAATTACTACCTTTCAAAATACACTCTGCTTCATCAGCAATTGGATGAGCTCAAACCACCTGAAGCTCAACCCCGACAAGACTGAGCTGGTTCTTGTCGGGGGACCCTCCAATCCTTGGCAACCCTCCTTCTGGCCGGCAAGCCTGGGCAGTCCTCCTTGCCCTGTTAACTCAGCCAAAAGCCTGGGAGTCGTCATTAGCAACGATCTCTCTATGACGCCCCAGATAAGCACAGTAGTGTCTTCTTGCCATTTCCAACTCAGGAAAATCTGTAAAATCTCCCGCCTACTCACTACCGAGGCCCTTAGCTTGGCCTTGCTTGCGTTAGTCATGTCTAGGCTTGACTACGCAAACGTATTGTATGTAGGCATTCCTGATTACCAACTTAAGAGACTCTAGTTGATCCAAAATCAGGCCGCTCGCTTGATCCATCACCAACCTAGAGATCAACACGTTCGCCCCCTTTTAAAAAGTCTCCACCGGCTCCCGGTATCTGCCCGCTGTAAATTTAAGCTTGGCTGCATTATCTCAAAATCTCTTGCAGGCCATGGCCCCCTTTTCATTTCTTCCCTTCTCCACCCGTATGCTCCTCCTCGCAATCTTCGGTCATCTCAGATGGCCTTGCTATCAGTTCCTAGATTTAAGAGGAAGAAACACGGTGGCCTTAGGTTTTCATTTCTAGCCCCATCTTTTTGGAATTCCCTTCCCCTTCCTCTTAGGTTGCCCTCTCCATACTCCAGGTTCAGATCCCTCCTTAAAACCTTTCTCTTCACCGAGTCCTACAATTAGTTGTCACTCTCACGTTCTTTTTCCTCGCACCCTCAGCACATGCGCCAAGAAACCTAATGGTGTTAGTCGCGCTCAATAAGTTTATTTAACATAACATAACATAACATTGCACAGACAGCTATGATCTTGCAGCAGGTGATGGGGGTATACTGCCTTGCACCTCCACTCTTGTGCAAGCATCTGAATCTGCTTTTCCAGATGCCAAAGGTCCGTTCAACTACATTCCTTGTGCTTTTGTGGGCCCGGTTATACCTCCTTTGGCTGGGTGTAGAGGGGTTGAGGTAGGGGGTGAGTATGAATGAGCGGAGGGCATATGCACTGTCGCCTAGAAGGAAAAGGGGTAACATTACTCACATGCATACATGTATTTTACTTAGCTACTTTGTGTTATGGGGGTCTGATGATGTGTCTCACCTAGGAGGTATCCTTCACCAAATTCGCCAGCCGTCAGCCGTGCATAGATGCCGCTGTGTTGGAAAATGTAGGAGTCATGGGTACTCCCTGGGAATTTTGCTACCAGGTCTGTGATGGTGCACTTTGCATTGCAGATCACCTGAACATTGATGGTGTGCGTAGACTTCCTATTGCGGTATATGTATTCTGTGTCAGCAGGGGGGCAAATCGGAATGTGCGTGCCATCTATACAGCCGATGATTTGGGGAAATTGTGCCATCTGGTAAAAGTCTGCTTTTGTTTGTACCAGTTCCGCGTGGGTTGCAGGGAATATGTATTGGTCCATACTCTGTATCATGGCGTCAAGGAATTTGTGGAAAAACCTTGACAGGCTGCTCTGGGTCACCCCTCCTACCGCAGCTACTCCACTTTGATATCTGCCAGACGCAAGCAGGTGTAGGCTGCATAGCACCTGCACGTGCGCTGGGATGGCGTGTGCCCTTGGGGCGGGGTGGTCCAACAGTGGTTTGAGGTCCCTGATGAGCTCCAGAATGGTGTCTGAGTCCAGCCTGTACCTCTGTAGGATCTCTGCCTCTGTGAGCATGAACAGGGTGATCCTCTGTCTGTAGACCTGTTCCTCTCTTTGCCATTCCCTCTCTCCTTCCTGCTGTAGCCGTAGCCGCCTTGCAATGACATAAAATGCCGCCATCCTGCAAGTTGCAATGCATTTTGGGTCTATTTTTATAGGTTGCAGTTGGTTACCACCTGATTGTAATCCATGGTAAATACCGAATTTGAAATACCGAATTTGAGGCAAAATCGGTATTTCTATGCTTCCCTACATCTCAATCAGAGTTTTGCCCTGTCCGAATCGGTGATTTACCGATTCGGTAACTCTACCGAATCGGTAGATTATCCGATTCAGAATTATTTCCGATTCGTTGTCTCTACCGATTCGATACATGGACCGAATCAGTATTTTTACTGATTCGGTGTCACTACCGATTCGGTACATGTACTGAATCGGTATTTTTATAGAATCGGTATGGTACCGATTCGTTCTTTTACCGAATCGGGGTATTTCCGATTCGGATTATTTCCGATTATTTCGATTATTCGGATTATTTCCGATTCTGTAACTATTCCGAATCGGTATATATACCGATTTGGACGATTTTCATCGCCCTACATGTCGATGGCTTGAAACCGATCGGTAAGGGCCGAAAATCGGTATTTTCGGCCGTTACCGATTGGTAATAACCTTATCCTTCGTACTTGAATGTATACTATTTTCCAACACCCATGATGCACCACATAGTATTATTAACAGCAGAACAACAAGAGCAACACCTGTCAACCTTTGTTTACGGGTCCACACTATATTGCGCTGAGTAATAGGAATCAGTGGCTGCTCTTCCTCAGCAACCATTCTACCAAAGGGTGCATAATGAATGATGAAATGAGGCAAAATGCAAAATAAATATATGAGTTTCCAGTGTCCGTCACAGCCTCATTGGTACAGGCTCCTATTGTCCATCAATACGTTGGCACTCTTGAGCACCGGCGGTGAAGCTTGCTCTGTCCTACCCTTTCTCAGTATACTTCAGTCTTCCCTATCTAATGTTCAAACAACTAAACTAGAGTAAGCAAACACTCTACACTTGTTTCAACTAGTTCCGTTGCACCTCAACTCAGTACAACCTATCTTACATAGTCCATCCCTAATCTCTTTTCTCCTTAGATGTAAATTTCCTTGTCGAGGGCTCAGATTGTACCTTGTAGCCCCAGGTACTGTAGGATGAATAAACAATGGCTCTTTGATAGCTCGTATTTCCGGAGGAACAGCTGCATTCAGCAAATCTTCATTTTCCTTAACCGTCTATGTCCAAGTAAGCTGGGCATCGCTGAATGGGACAAACCAAGGCATCTGCTCAGTCTCGGAGTCCCCAATGCCATATTTCACCCACTGATCATGGGGTAGGGGTAACGGAACTCTCCTGCAGTGGGTGGAATGCTCCCAGTTCTTTCAGCCATCAACCTTCACAGCCATACGGGTCTCCAGCAGGATTTGTTCTGGCCCCTTCCAGTGCGGCTCCAAACATCGCGGAAAATTATTCAATAGCACATAGTCACCAGGCTGGATATCGTGGCCAGGTCCCTCTGATATGGACGGCAGGCATTCACACACCTGTTGGTGAATAGAATGTAAACTTTCTGTTAAGTGGCCAAGATCATCCAACAACACAGGGTACTCAATATCAGATAACCGACGAGGACACCGACGCCCCAAACATTTGCCGGGCTTCCGTACACGACCTCATATGGTGACAATCCTGTTCTAGAATGAGCTGTTGTTCTAGTTGACAAAAGAGCCACTGTAACCCTGTTGTCTCCTGAATTTTTGCCAATTTCAGTTTGAGAGTACCATTGTACTTCTCAACCAAACCCGCTGACTGGGGATGATTGGCAGCATGACATTTCCGCTTAACATGAAGGCCCTCACAAATCAATTGAATCACTTTTGCATTAAAATGACTTCCATTGTCACTCCAGATCACTTGGGGCAAGCCGAAACGAGGAAAGAACTCCTTCAGGAGTACCTTTGCAGTCGTAAATGCTGTTTTATCTTTAGTAGGATAAGCCTAAACCCAATTACTGAATGCACATACAACCACCAAAAAATACTTAAGATTATTGCACCTCTCTAATTCGATACAATCCCTTTGAAGAACCTCAAAAGGAAAAGTGGATGGTGCAAAGTTACCAGGGGGTGTAGAGGTACTTTTCCCAGGATTATGCATCCTGCATATCATGCAATACTGCACTAAGTGTGCAGCCATTTTGGGGATGTTATCATTCTGCCATAATGGATCTAACAATTACCAAAAGCCTTTGCCACTGATATGAGCTGGACCATGGGCCATAGTAACCACAGGGAGAACATATGCATCTGTCAACATCCTTCTCTGTTTCCCCGATTTATCAATCCAACATCCTTCGTCATTCAATTGTGCTGGATTTTCCTGCCACACCGCCAATTCTTCTATTGTGGCTTCACTTTGTATCTGCTTTACACTTTCAAGAGTGTCTTCAAAATGACAACCTCAGAATTATGCGCAACCCCAAAAGCATACTGGCTGTCAGTATAGATATTGACAACCAGTCCCTCACTCAATTCACAAGCTCGAATAAGGGTAGCAAGCTCAGCAGCTTGAGTCGACTGATAAGGGCCCTGTGAAGTCTCTACTACTGTACGTAATGTAGTGATAGCATAAGCAGCAGTGGTGGTGCCATCTGGTAATTTAAAACAAGAGGCATTGACATATAGTTACCCTTGGGGGTCAGATAAGGGAACGTCAGTCAGATCTCCCCGTCCTTTCGTCTCTTCTTCCGTCTGGAAAATGCAATCATGTTTATCAACGTTATCATTATCAGAAGGGAGGGTAAGTAACATGGCTGGATTTAGAGTAGCACATCTTTTAATCTTAATGTGTTTAGCAAACAAGGTCAATTCATAGTCAGTAAGACGTGCACTGTGTCTTTGTCTTATTCAAGAGCGTGTCCACAGTAAGGGGTAACATAACTGTGAGGTCAGTATCAAGCACGAGTATCAAACAGGAGTCCAGCCGATTGTCTGATGAAGTGGTCTCAGCCGCAACCGCTCTCAGAGAGCTTAGGAGGACTCTTGCGACAGGGTCAAGCACAGCAGAGAAATAAGCACTTGGCCATTGTTTATCCCCAAATTGCTGTGTTAAGACAGAAAGTGCGTAACCAGCCATCTCAAGATCGTACAACACAAACGGTTTGCCATAATTAGGTGTGCCGAGTACTGGAGCCAAACAAAGTACAGTTTTCAACTGCTCAAAATACTGCTTGCATTCAGGCATCCAAGGCAAAGGCTCATGCACTTCTTTTGTTGTTAATGCAAGCAAAGGCTTAATTAGTAGAGAGTAGTTAGGTATCCATTGGCGACAGTAGGAAGTGATACCTATAAAAGCAAGCACATCTTTTTGAGTTTGTGGAAATGGCATTTTTACAATGGTACTGATAGTTCCGACCCCACTCACCTGAACATACAGGTACTACAGGAGTGAGGATAGCCCGATCCACCCCTTGACTAATGCCTTAGCCACTCGAGCAAAAACAACAATGTTCACACGAGAGACAAACGCATCAGGGGGAAAACCGGAAAAAGATGATGGATAGGTATCGGGACATTCATACGGCCATCCTGTAAACTGCAGACATTCCAATCTCCCATAAGCTGCAGAAAAACATAAAACATAAAGGAAAGCAGGTTAAGAGAAATTACCAATCTTAAGATCCTGCCCAATCAATACCCTTTTATCCCTGTAACCAATGCGTACCCAGAGAAAGGTTCTAGCATTCCCAATGTAGAGGGGACTTGAAAGAGGAACCCAAAGAGGATGATATTCCTGAATGTCACTCTTACTAGAATGTCCCCAACAGGACACCACAAAGGTGAACAAAAACCTACTCAATGAAATGAGGGTAGTCAAAAAGAAAACAAGGTCCCAAAAGGTATCCCAGTGCACAGAGAAAAAAGGTATCACTGAAATAGGGAATAAACAATGTCTTGGAGTTCATAGAAGAATTCCCCTGATAATGCCTCCAGGATGTTGCTTTAGATGTTAAAGTACAAATAAAGAACCACTGTCTTATCGTAATTAAGCATGGGCGGAAAATCCGTTCCGCTCGCGGATTTTGCGGATTTTCGGTAAATTCGGAATCCGCGAGATTCGCGAATTTCCCGCAAAATCTGCGAGCGGAACGGATTGGGTCAAAAGTTCAAGCTGACTTTTTGTAACTATTTTAGAATGGTGCCGGCAAGCTGCCAGAGCCTCTAAAATAGTTACAAAAGTCAGCTTCAACATGAAGCACTAATAGATAAAGTAAAGCAGGTGCTAGAGTTGAAGCTCAAATTCAGTTACACAATCATTAATCACCCCAAACTTGAGGTGATTAATGACTGTGTAACTTAATTTGACCTTCAACTTGAGCACCTGCTTTACTTTATCTATTAGTGCTTCCTGTTGAAGCTGACCTATGGCTGAGGGCAGAAGGGCACAAAGTGGGCCAGAGGGCTTGAGTTAGGGAGAGGGAAGAAGGGCACAGAAACCAGTGGGGCAGAGGGCTAAAGGGCACAAACAAGAGTGGAGCAGAGGGCAGAAAGACACAAAAACAAGTGGTACAGAGGGCAGAAGGGCATAAAAAACGAGAGGGTGACAGTGATGAACCAGGCAAAAAAAAAACCCGAACACGCAAAGCGCCCCGCAAACACGCAAAGCTCCCCGCAAACATCCGCGAACACGCAAAAATAAAAAATCCGCAAATTCGCACGAACTCGCGAGTTTTGCGGATTGCGAATTCGCAAATCCGCAAATTCACGGATCGCAAATTCGCTAAATTCGCCCATACTTAATTGTAATAATAATAAATCTGCTCCAGCCGGAAACAGACAGAGCCCATCCTTGCGCACAATTCACCGCCAAGGCAAAAGATCAGCAGGAATCCAATAGCAAATGGGAGAAATCCAGAAGAACAAGTCCAAGAATTCAATCCAAGAATCCACAATGAAGCAGGAAGGATCTCAGCCAAAAAGCTGGACTCCAAGATGCCAACGCCGAGAAAGTTCCGGGGCCGGAATCCGGAAAAGAACCCAAGCAGTGAGTAAAGGAAATGAGGCTCTTAAATACCATCATAAGCCCCACCCCTGACCGTGGCAACACTACTGGCATCAAATCGGGGCAAAGGAAAACAAAAACCCGCCTGCAATTTCCCGCCTAAAAGTCCCGCCCGCTTCTCCCGCCCAATCAGTCCACCCGCAATTCCCGCCAGCATCACCCGCACACAGAAACCCCCCCGAAGGTTCCTCCAGCATCCAGTCTGTGTGTGTACCGCCCGCAGATTACCGCCCGTGAATGTCCCGTGAAGAAAAGGTAAACAAACAAACCTGCCGCAGACACTCAGACCGCAACACTGATGTACTCCAGAGTCAATCTCCTACCCTCCTTCGACAGTAGGTGACCTAAGTAGGTGACCTCCTGTCGACAATACTGAAATTTAGAAAAAGAACTTTTTGGCTATGTTGAGCTAAATGTAACAATAATTTAACTATACTGTCACTACAACCTTGTTCTGTATCAGAAGCAATGAGCAAATCGTCACCATACTGAGCCAATACATTACCTGAGGTAAGCGACAAAGATTCCAACTGACCTTTCAATGCTTAGCTATAAATACTCAGACTCTCTGTATAGCCCTGAGGAGCCTGACAACACCTAAAGCTCCTACCAGCTAGAGTGAACCCAAACAGATATGTGCTATCTGGATGAATATGAATACTAAAGAATGCATTTTTCAAATCCATGACAGAAAAGAATTTAGCAGTTGAAGGAATCATCATCAGAAGTGTGGCGACAATTGAGGAACCCCAATTTTGTTAACTTCACGCAAGTCGATCACAAAATGATAAACATCCTCATGATCATCAGAGGCACCTCAAGAATCAGAAGAATGGCACTGTTACAAATATTGGCAGAGGTCTCTTCAACTACTCCTTTGCATATCAAATCCTGAATAATCTGTAGAAGGGCCCGTTCTCCCGACTGGGTTATTTTATACTGAGGAATACGAGGCAAAATAGCATTATCTTTAACCTGGATCGAAACCGGTGGTATAGGCAACAGTCCCACATCTGTAGCACCTGTCGCCCATAAAGTGGACGGTACATCAGCAAATTCAGCAGGAAGATACAGTCACTGTTTAGTACCTACACTTAGACCCATTGTCATGTAAACACCTGCAGGAGAACAATAAATAGTAGCATACGATTTTTTAAACAAATCCAAACCCAATTTTCACCACAATTGGTCAACAGAAACGGGGAATCCACAGTAAAAGGAGCTATAATCAATGCAGTGTGGGGGGGTGGGGAGGCATTGAAACGGTACACCTGAAAAACCTCCCAAAACATTATTATGGCCACACAGAGCCACCCCAGGAACCAAAGATCAAGAAACAGAACTCTTCGTTGCACCTGTGTCCACCAACAATTCCTTAATCGAGCCATGAAAACCTGCGGTGACATAAGGACCACGCTGATCTACAGGTATCTGAACTGGTCCCTCACTCTGTCCCTGGCTATCCTAGCTATAAGACATCTCTATTACATCATCTGTTTCATAATCATCAGGACAATACTGTCAATCTTGAGGGTCATCAAAGTAATTGTTATCAGAGCAACCCTTTGAAACGTCAGCATTCTGAGCTCTATCGGTCCCACAACCTCGTCCATGAGAACCTCGCCCTTTAGGAACTGCAACCTTCTGCAAAAGCACAGGACACTTGCTATGCCAATGGCCCTCTTCGCAATATGCACACTGATTGGCTGGCCGCTAGTGCACGGAAGCTGTCTAGAAGGACCACCACGGCCTCTACCATTCCCCTAAACACTTGCTGTAACAACCATTTTGTTTTCAACTCATTCTGCTTTTTATGTTTTCTCTTTCTATTCTTGGTCACGATGTTCGTAATATTGAGCCACATTCAAAATAACAGAAGGGGAAGAGGTGAACCAAGTACTCTCAGATGCCTGCAAACTAGTAGCAATTTCAAGATGTAGATTAAAAACAAATCTGTCAACAAACAACCAAACTCCTCCCTCGTTATTCTGTCCACTATAATCCAAAAACGTGTCTTCAAAACGAGTACAGAAATCAGACACGCTTTCATAATTCTTCTGTCTACAAGCCGTCAACTTGTCCCAACTTACCTTCTTTGGTGGAATAAGGGAATGCATATATGTAATAATGCGGCCAGGCTTATCAGGAATCTCGGCTCAGGGCTTATCACCTGGCTTCCTTTCCTGATCCCATCCTTTAATCACATCCAATGTACCACCCAACTCCACAACATGGTCATGAGTATAGACCTGTCGCCAAATATCAACCGGAACAAGAAGACCAAAAAACATTTCAATATCAGCAAGAGTCATTACAGTAGAAGAGGCAGCTCCAGTCAATTCTTTATAATAAGCAGTAGGATTTTTTCTAGGATCAGGCAAATGAGTCTTAAGGGATAGACCCTCGCTTCTCCACCACACAGTATACACCTATTGTTCCTGAAATCAGGCCGCAGAACTCATCTGGTGACGTTAACTTCTGTATTTTCTACTACATCGGCAACTGAGATACCAACTTTGGACTATTCTCATGCAACCTTCCCCTTTAAGCAATTAAAGTTGGGATTTTTCCAAAAACCTGACCTGGCTCTAAATCATTAACATACACACGATCTCTAATATCAAATAAAATTTGAGGCGCAGCCGTCCCCCAATGTTGCTGCCAAAGACCAATCAATGTAGCGGACATATGCTTAAGGGCTTTATAAAATGGCTGCTGCAACTTTCAATTTATTTATTTAAAGGCTTGTATAGCGCTAGAATCGACTCCCGAAGGAGTATCTCTGCGCTTGAGCAGACGCTGAGGAGAGTAGAAACTGTCAATATTAAAGAGTGAGGAATAGAAAGGTCTTTAGTAATTTCCTAAATGGGGAATGTTCTGAACAGAGTCTGAGAAAGTCAGGAAGTTCGTTCCAGAGGCGAGGACCAAGGTAGGAGAGGCCCTTCCCTCCCAATCTTGTCCTCTTAATGGTAGGTACTACAAGGAGATTTTTACTACCGGAACGCAGGGTAGGGGATAAATTTGTGTAGGGGATAAATACATTTGTAAATTTGTCGGCCAGATAAGATGGACCCAAATCGTGGAGTGCTTTATGGACAATGCAGCAGACTTTAAACCTGATCCGTTGGCGGATAGGCAGCCAGTGGAGCTTCACTAGAAGAGGGCGCAAAGGTGACCTAGGAGGTGCATTCTGGACCAATCTAGCTGCAGTATTTTGGACTATTTGTAATCTGCTTAGTAGGGAGTCATTGGCTGAGATCAGGAGCCCGTTACAGTAGTTTAGGCGACTGATGACTAAGGCCTGGACTAAAGTTTTCCGGATAGAGTCCGGGAGTAATGGAAAGACCCTCCGGAGCATCCCAATTATGTGGAAGCATGAACCTGCAGTCTGTATCACTTGCTCTTTTAGACTAAGAGCCTGGTCTAAACGGATCCCTAAGTTTTTTATGACTGATTTAGGAACGGGATTGGGGCCGAGATAGGAAGGCCACCATCCCGGGGTCCACATAAGAGGAGCATCACCGAACAGCATGACTTCTGTTTTCCCTACATTGCATTGCAGGAAGTTGTTTACCATCCACTGGGACACAGCTCGCATTCCATCAGAAAAGGCCAGTTGGACCGTGGTAGTAAATTTGCTGAAAGGAAAAAGGAGCTGAGTGTCGTCAGCATAGGAAACGGGGATGAACCCGAAGGTCCTTAGGAGACTAGCCACAGGGGCAACATAGATATTAAATAATGTAGGGCTCAAACAGGAGCCCTATGGCACTCCCTTGGCCAGTTTCATGGGGGTGGAGAAGTAAGGACCAAGGCTGACACTTTGCGAGCGACCAGACAAAAAACTCTTTATCCATGACAGAACTGACCCTCTTAGTCGCACCTCTTCCAGTCTTCTGAGCATGATGTCGTGAGATACTGTGTCGAACGCCGCGGCTAGGTCCAACAGCACAAGAATCATAGAATGTCCCTTATCAAGGGACAGTCTGATGTTATCAGTCACTGAAAGGAGTGCAGATTCGGTACTGTACCTAGGCCTGAACCCGGATTGAAGGGATCAAGTTAACCGGTTTGTTCGACAAAGTCTGACAGGTGCGTGTTAACATGTTTTTCCATCAATTTGCTCAGATATGGAAGAAGTGAGATGGGACAGAGGTTAGACAGCTCTGCCCATGGAATGCTGGAATTCTTCTGTATGGGTCTCACCTGGGCTACCTTCCATTCCTGCGGCACAATGCCATCAGTGAGGGACAGGTTGACCAGTCACTGCACTATAGGGCCCAGTTTTTTTGGCCAGTAGAGGGATGGTTTTGGCTGGTATATAATCAGATGGAGATCCGGATTGAATCTGGCACATCAAAGTCTCAATCTCAGTTGTGGTGATGGCAGGGAAGTTGTCAAGCATCACGGAGTTAGCTAATTAAGGGGTGTAAGAGAATACTGTACTGCTCGCCATTGTTCTGGTCATTAAGATTTTATCATATATCACCTCTATTAATGAGAAAAATAAGAGGAGATATAATCACACATCCTTTGAGAAGGTGCCTCTAGGCTTTCACATGCCTTGGGTTTAGTAAATGATTGTAAGATTTGATATAGTGTTTTCGATGAGTTTCCAACCTGCGTCAATTGTAATGAAATGTGCATTTTTCGAGCTGATCTCATGTTCTTATGATAATCAGTCAAACAGTAGTATTGGGTTCTATCCTGTTCTGTGTGTGTGGCTGTTAGAAACGGGACCCTGGCTGGCCAAGACTCGCGTCGAGGTCAGTCAGGGATCGCCATTTCTAAAGTCAGGGCAGGGGAGTCACACACCAAGGTAACCCCCACTCGCCCTCTAGGTAACGTGGCGCGAGCAGTCTAGGCTAAACTTGGAGGCGGTATGAGTTAAGTATTTGCGCACGCACCCCAGCAACAACACCCAAGGCCCACCACAAAGAAAGACTCCACACAAGGATATATATAAAAAATAGCCTTTGTATTATAATAAACAAAATACATTAGATAACACACGCAAACTGTACAATGTGCCAGGGGCACGGGCAGAATTTACAAGGGGAATTATGTACAGGACAGGGCCACATGGACCACTGTCAGGGGTAGGCACTTGTCAGAAAATAATACTGGTAGGTATACACTTATGTCGTAAACATAGAATGAGTAGCACCAAAAATATAAATGCAACACACATCCAGTAATCACTGGAACAGAGTCAAGACCTCCTACGCAACCCTAAAACACTGTAGGCAATTACGCAGGTAACTAGGACCTTCTCAGCAGGACCTAAGGAAGGAATACCAACACCTAAGCAATTCACTCTTAGCAAAGGGAAGGAAACCTAAACATAAAATGAAACATCAGCAATCCTCTATGCAGGTCACATTTAGCAAAGTGGATAACATAAAATGGGACATCACCAATCCTTCATGCAGGTCACATTTAGCAAAGTGGATAAACCTAAAGTGGGATGTCAACAATCCTCTATGCAGGTCACATTTAGCAAAAGGGGATAAACATGAAATACCTAATCAGGTCACTTTTAGAAAAGGTAAGCGGACATAAACAATTGCACATGAGGCATTAAACACAGAGGTGCAGATTAGAACATTTTGCGCAAGAATCACATACGCAGAAATCACAATGCGTGGGGTGCACACAGCACAACACTCACAAATGTCCCTCAGGCCAACTGGCCTCGAAAGGGGCGGAATGCCCTGAGTCTCAGTGTCAGGGAGGTCTGCGCAGGCAGCACAGAACACAAATCCTAAACGTGGCAACTGTCCACTAAGTGCTGGACAGTTGTTAAATACAGATGCACAACGTTGGAGCCAGGAGGGCTCAAGAACAAAGTGGGCAAGAAGCCTCTCAGGGTTCGCAAAGCAAATAGGTAAGGTAGAGCTCAGCGCTCTGAATCATAGAAAATGCCCCAGAGCCTCTCTCAGGGCTCTCAATGCGATGTGGGCGTTGAGCCTCGCTGGGCTCGTGGATTAACTGTGGCCAATGAGCCTCGCCGGGCTCGAAGAACAGAATGGCCCCTCAGGGCCTTGCAGACTCGCAAACACAACTGGGCAGGTGGAGCCTCTCGTGGCTCAATAAACAAAATATGCCCCTCAACCGGCTCTTCACTTTAAATGGCAGGCTTCGTTAGAGTCCCTCACGGGGGACTCAGGATCAAGTAATGCCCGGCGAGCTCCTCGGGCTCAAAGAAATAACCCCAGGAGCCTTGGGGCTCCACAAAGAAATGCAGCAGCGTTGGAGCGGCCCTCTGCCAATCGGGGCCGCTCGAAGAACAAAGGACCCTGTCCCCGCACTCACCGGTACCTAGCTGGTGCTGCGGGGGCAGGAACACTGCCGGCTCTCCTCCTCACTCGTCAGGCGCCTCGGGGACACGGCCGGCAGCCCTCCTCCTCGCTGCTCGGCTCCGGGGGCGGGACTTCCGGTTCGCCTCTCCCGGGCCGCGCAGCGATTGGTTGCCGGTCAAAGCACTTCCGGGTCGTCGCGGGCAGCGCAGCGGCCCGTTCCAGGCAGGCAGGCGGGCTCTCAGTACCCGAGGAGTGGGCTCCCTCGTGGTAATTATAGAATCCAAGTACGGGGCAATGCCGGGTGGGCACCGGCGCTCAGAATCAAATATAAAGCGAGGTGGGCACTCGCTAATGCCGCAAATCTGCACAATCAGACGGGCAGAGGCCGGGTGGCACCGGCTGCACAACGAGCGCTCCCCAGCGCTCGGGGACAAGGCACAGCGCTCTCCACTAAGTGCTGGACAGTTGTTAAATACAGATGCACAACGTTGGAGCCAGGAGGGCTCAAGAACAAATTGGGCAAGAAGCCTCTCAGGGTTCGCAAAGCAAATAGGTAAGGTAGAGCTCAGCGCTCTGAATCATAGAAAATGCCCCAGAGCCTCTCTCAGGGCTCTCAATGCGATGTGGGCGTTGAGCCTCGCTGGGCTCGTGGATTAACTGTGGCCAATGAGCCTCGCCGGGCTCGAAGAACAGAATGGCCCCTCAGGGCCTTGCAGACTCGCAAACACAACTGGGCAGGTGGAGCCTCTCGTGGCGCAATAAACAAAATATGCCCCTCAACCGGCTCTTCACTTTAAATGGCAGGCTTCGTTGGAGTCCCTCACGGGGGACTCAGGATCAAGTAATGCCCGGCGAGCTCCTCGGGCTCGAAGAAATAGCCCCAGGAGCCTCGGGGCTCCACAAAGAAATGCAGCAGCGTTGGAGCGGGCCTCTGCCAATCGGGCCGCTCCAAGAACAAAGGACCCTGTCCCCGCACTCACCGGTACCTCGCTGGTGCTGCGGGGGCAGGAACACTGCCGGCTCTCCTCCTCACTCATCAGGCGCCTCGGGTACACGGCCGGCAGCCCTCCTCCTCGCTGCTCGGCTCCGGGGGCGGGACTTCCGGTTCGCCTCTCCCGGGCCGCGCAGCGATTGGTTGCCGGTCAAAGCACTTCCGGGTCGTCGCGGGCAGCGCGGCGGCCCGTTCCAGGCAGGCAGGCGGGCTCTCAGTAACCGAGGAGTGGGCTCCCTCGTGGTAATTATATAATCCAAGTACGGGGCAATGCCGGGTGGGCACCGGCGCTCAGAATCAAATATAAAGCGAGGTGGGCACTCGCTAATGCCGCAAATCGGCACCATCAGACGGGCAGATGCCGGCTGGCACCGGCTGCACAACGAGCGCTCCCCAGCGCTCGGGGACAAGGCACAGCGCTCTCAAGCGCCAAGGGAAGCGCGCTCGGCGCTTCAAGGAAAATAAAGCGCGCCTAGCGCTCCAAATCAAAATCAGGGTGCCTACAGGCACAGCAAAGCTCCAGCAGGGTCTGGAGGCAGGCAGAGGGGCAAGGCAGGGCCAGAGCCAGCACACTGGGTCTCCAGGCAGGGAGACAGCCAAGTGGCGGTCCTCTTGGCCCCTGCAGCAGCAGCCCCCTCTGGCAAGATCCTGGAAGAAAACCAAAGACAAGACAAATTGTATGGGGACACAGCCCCTTCTTATACAGAAAAAAACCTTTGTCTCAGGGTGCAGGGTGGGGGAAAACCAGTCGCAGCAGGTTCTGAAGTACTCTATTTACCTCAACCACCCTCTCTATTCACTGGCAGGGCTAGGGCCATCAGTCGCACTACAGGGGGTGGAGCCAGCATTGTCCGGGGAAAGTCCAGGCCCATCAAGGACCAGGTGCACTCCTCCCAAGCCATCAAGCATGCTAATCTCACACTCACCACCGGGCAGACCCATCCAGCCTTCCTGGAGCCAGGCTCACCAGCCAGCTCCAGCCAATCACACTGCAGACATATTTTACAGTAATATGCCAAGTCCCAGAAATGGCATTTCTACTCATGACACACACATGCCACATATACCATTGCAAAGCATCCATTCCCATGAACACGCACATACCAAATTCGAGCATGCACTCCCCACGCATCGGGAATTACTAGGGACACAGACATTCCCCATGCATCCCTATGGGAGAGCAGGCCAGCCTAACTACATGCACGCACTTTACTCTGGGACACAGAGAAAAAGTGCGCACAGACCAGAAAATCATCCACGCATATCACAGATTAAAAGCAAAAAGATTAGGGGTGAACCTGCCTTAAGGGCCAAGTCCAACAGTGGCCCTCCAAATTCTTAATAGCTTCCTACATGCTTTCTTTTGTGTACGCAGCTGGTCAGTGAACCATGCTTCCTGTCGTTGGTTAGGGCGAATCCTACATACTTTAATGGGGGCTATTTGAGGTAAATTTGGATAGAGCTGTTTCAATACTATCAGCACCACTAAACTGAGGAACTATGAATGCATTATGAAAGGTGTCCGCTGAGACCTTATGCCACTGTCTTCGCGAGTAAGATGTAGCCTGGGTCCGATTTTTGGGCATAGTTAGACCATGCATATGAAATTCGATGATAGAATGGTCTGACCAATTCACCTGTCTGGGCGGGTCACATTTGACTTTTGTAGAGTTGGACAAAATTAAATCCAGAGTATGACCTGCCGTATGTGTAGGACCTTCATTGTGTTGTACTAGTCCTAGGAGAGACATATCAGTCAGGAGAGTCTGAGCATCCAGGTTATCTGTGCATTCACTATGAATGTTAAAATCACTGAGTAACAAAATATTGTTACCCGAGATGAGGTGAGGGGCCAACAATTCAACCAGTTGTAGAGAAAAGTTGTTTAAAGGTCCAGGGGGGGCGATAAACCGTTGCGCCTTTCCAACAGGCGAGAGTGGGGGCATTAACCCTGAACACAAAAACTTCCATGGTGGCCAAGCTGTGTTGGTCTAGGACCTAAATATTAATGCCCTTTTTATAGATAATGGCAATACCACCCTCAGTTTTGAGTGGTCTGTCCAATCTGATCATTTTAAAACCTTCTGGGATACCCAGGGTAATAGCCGAGAACGAATAGGGCTTATGCCAGGTTTCAGTGAAGAAGCCCAGTTCCGGCTGAGTTGGAGAAATTAAGTCCCAGACTTCCACTGAGTGCTTGGGCAGAGAGCGAATATTGCCTAGCAAATTTTTCCACCCTCTCTGAGCGGAATTAACAGAGGGCATAGAAGGTGGATCTGGGTGGTCCAAGGGGGTAAGGGAGGCTTGAAACCGACAGTGTCTGCAAGAAATAGGCCCTTCCATACATGGCCATATGCCTGAGAGACAACCTGAAGATATGGTAGGCTGAAGACTAATCTGGAGTAGGCAATTCTTAGGGGGGAGGATGTTCTGTAGCAATACGGCCAGAGTCTCTGGCATCTGGCGTCGTCCTGGCGCGGACGGGTGCAGACGGGCTTGCCTTCGGCGCGCCCGCTGCACACGCCCGCTGCGTGCGCCCGCTGCGTGCGTGCTCTGTGCGTTAGTATACCCACCATCCTTTATAGTCCTGCTGAGAGCAGAGAAAGACTATCACGCCACCCTGCGTGCCTCCCAAGATGGCCATTTGATTCCCCGGCTGCCTCTGTGGTCACGCGTCACTCAGCGTCTAATCGGCTGAGTGGCAGAGGGTGAGTGCAGCACAGCTAGGCAGCTATTTTAAATGGTGAGCAAATTAAAAGCAAAGAGGTGACCAAATTATGAGCAAATAGGTTTTAAAAGTACAAAAGTACGACAGCTCTCGGCTTCCGCCTCAGGAGAGTTCAAGAACTGGCGCCTGCGCGTTACTGAGCGCGGATAAAGACTAGCCCGCCACCCTGTAAGCCTCCCAAGATGGCCGTTCGATTCCCCAGTTGCCTTTGTGGTCACGCGTCACTCAGCGCCTAATCGGCTGAGTGGCAGAGGGTGAGTGCGGCAAAGCTAGGCAGCTATTTCAAAAGGTGATCAAATTAAAAGCAAAGAGGTGGCCAAATTATGAGAAAATAGGTTTTAAAAGTACAAAAGTACGACACCTCCCGGCTTCCGCCTCAGGAGTTTTCAAGAACTGGCGCCTGCGCGTTACCCCTCCTTTATACTGAGGGCGGAGAAAGACTAGCCCGCCACCCTGCGTGCCTCCCAAGATGGCCGTTCGATACCCCGACTGCCTCTGTGGACACGCGTCACTCAGCGCCTAATCGGTTGAGTGGCAGAGGGTGAGTGCGGCAAAGCTAGGCAGCTATTTTAAAAGGTGAGCAAAGAAAAAGCAAAGAGGTGACTAAAATATGAGCAAATAGGTTTTAAAAGTACAAAAGTATGACAGCTCCCGGCTTCCGCCTCAGGAGTGTTCAAAGCCTACACAGGTTTTGGCCTGCCAATATAAGGTTAAATCTATCTATGACACTTTTACGCTTCAGGACAATCCTTTGGCCCACACACTGTCTCAACTGAGCAAATTATCCCCTTTATCTCCTGTTCAATGCGACCCAGCAATGCTGACGCACTTGTTGTTTACCACTTTAACCTTAGATCAGGTTATTAAGATAATCTCAGTGGTAGAATCAGGATCTCCCACAGAGCCTTGCCCTCCAAGAAATATTCATCTGTCCCCAGAGACTGTAGCCACATCTCTCTTGTCTATCTTTAATCTAATGTGCACGTCAGGCATTTTCCTATTAAATGGAAAATGCTTTCATACTGTCACTTTTGTAAAAATCCAATCTGGATGCTAACGACACCCTGAATTATAGGCCATTTTCGAGACTTCTGCTCCCTTCTAAGATAATAGAAAAGGCCATCAACTTGGAATGTACCACCTTCTTTTCCAACAATGCCATTCTTGATCCATCCAAAATGGATTTTTGGGCCCATCATAGCACAGAGCTAGCCTTGATTACTGGCACGGAAGAGTCAGACAAACCTTGGATGGTAGGCGGAGCGTGGCCCTCATCCTGTTGGATCTATCAGCAGCCTTTAATACGGTCAACCATGATCTGTTGATTGATCGTCTGTCGTCAATCGGGATCAGCAATAAAGCGCATTCCCTTCAGAGGTCCTTCCTAACAGATAGCTCCCAAACGGTGGCTCTTGGAGACTATGCAAGCACTCCTTCTCACTCCCCTGTGGAGTACCTCAGGGACCCTCTCAGAGTCCTACGTTATTTAATTTATATGTCATTCCGCTGGCCAAATCAATCAAAATGTATGGCTTTGTGCTGGTGTCCTATGCAGACGACACACGGATAATTGACTAAATTAATAGTCCATCTAACTCACAGCAGTCATATTCCATGACTGCCTGGGTCACATAGGCAATTGGATGCTAGACAACTGTCCTAAACTTAATTAATCTAAGATCAAAGTTCTTCTTTTTGGAAACAGCTCTTCAATCTGGACAAAGAGTTGAAGGCCCTCCCAACTGGGCCCCTTGCCAACTCCGTCAAATAAAGTAAAAAATCTTGTTGTACTTTTTGATACCAAGTTGTCATTTGAAGCTCAAATTAACCACACCGGTCACTACACAAATTGAATCCAGGCTATACCACTGTAATGCATTATTTACCAGTGCAAATAAGCGCTGTATCCCCAAGCTCCAGATGGCTCAAAACGCAGAAGCTCTCTGTGCTTGTCCTGAGATGTGAACATTGCATCTAGGGCTTGAGGTATGGGGGGTCTGCTGACAATGCCCAGAGGTCTACTTTGTTATAATAAACTATCTCTTACCATGGGGAGGGTGGTTAGGTCGTTAAGACCTTTTCCACAGATTTTTATAAAATGATATCCCTGTTTGTATTCTATGGTACTGTAACAATGCTGACTATATTATGTTTATGCATTTTGCTGCTAGTATTGGCACGTGTACTGCACCATAGAGCGCGCTAGTTGAAATAAACATTTTAAACTGTACCGCGTGTCAGATTACTTGCGATTCCCAAGAGAGTGACATGTTCTGGGTTGTCTAATCATTGGTAGCTTCACTGTAGACAGAGAACGAATGAGACACTATAGCTAGTCGGTTGGGATTTTGGGTACTAATGTGGTAGGTTGGTACACCCCTATTCACTGAGGTCCTGTTTTTCCGTGCATAGTTCTGTATATGTGCAGAATCCCCGCAACATGGCACCATCAAAGTTTGGTCTGGTTCTTATCTGCAAGACGCTTGTGTAGTCCTTGTGCTTGTCCACAATACTCTCATTTCTGCCTCCGGAGGTGGCTGTGACGGTGCAACCTCCTATATTGACTTTTTTATAGGTTCTTTCAAGCTTGAAGTTTAACAAAAAAAAGGTTTCTCTCTGTCCTATTTGCCCTTGTTGTGCTGCCGACTTTTAAGTTGCCATATATTCATTTGTGATGGGGCATAATATTGCTATTCACAATCGAGCTCCGCTCAGGGATTACTTGAGAACATAGGGTGTCCCTAATGCTAGTGTGGATCTGATTTTTGTAGTGGAAGCAGATCCTGCATACTCGTTCAAGGTCTTTTACTCTTGGGTCACCTTTCCGGCGGTGGACGGAGATGACAATCTGTTTCATGAATAAGCCACTGTATCGATTGTGTATCAACCCTATGGGGTTCCTTGAGGTTACATTAACAGCTTGGCAACACATAACTTGGTTTCCTTCCTCACACTTTCACACCTTACCGCTTAGGTCCATATATATTGAAGGGGCCACATGGCTGGTGTTGGCTGGGTATGCAACTCTCCCGCATCAGTTAACGACAGCTAAGCTGCAAAGGCTACGCGTCTTGCATACTTCTCTGGTTCAAGTACATAAAGCTGTTATTCAGTTTGTGCTGCGTACTTTTCAGGTGGAGTTGTTGCGCAACCTATGGGGACTAGTGGGGTGACTATCAGCCCCGTTATCGTTAATTTGGTAATGAGCAAGCATCCAACAAATAAGATTGATAACAACATTTTGGCAGCAATAGCTGCTACTAAGGAAGGCCTCAATTTCCCGCAAAAGGTTTCCCTTCTAAATATGCTTATCAGTTAACTCCCAAACAAGATCCTTTTGCTAGAATACCAGACGTTGGAGATCGGCGGATTCCCAACGTGGACCGCAGACACACTTTAACCCCTTCCATGCTGATGACGGCCCCCAGCCGTCATGCACTATGGTGCTCATGTGCTGATGACGGCTGGGGGCCATCATAAACCCGCCCACTCGCGATTCTGCCGCACAGGCGCAGAATCGCGGTCGCATGGAAGGGGTTAATCAAAACCGCAACAAAGGCATGGCTTTGGCACATGTCGGTGTGTCTGCAACTGTTTCTATCTTGCAGCAACATTATTGATGGCATGGTTTATATAAATAGACCTGTAATTATGTACTTTCATGTGACATCTGTCAACAAATCAAGCCTTCTGCAGTAACACGTCCACCACAAACACTGCTTTGAATTGCTGATCACCCTTTTGCTTGTGTGTATCTTGATCACTGCGGTCCCTTTTCTTCAGATACTGCATATAAATATATTTTAGTTGCAGTGTATTTGTGCATAAGATTCCTTTTGGTGCGGCCACAACGCGGTGCTGGCGCTCGAACTTTCATCAGGGGTTTGTGTGTCTTTGCAGAGATTTTTGCCTGTGGCACCTTTCATTCAGACCAAGGTCCAGCGTTCGCCTCTAAGTTGTAAAGGAATGCGATGAGGTCTATAGGGGTGCTGGTGCAGTTTTCGTCTCCATACAGGCCAGAGCGCAACTCAATGGTGGAGAGAATGAACCGTGACTTAGATCAATCCTTGACAGCTAGAGTCTTAGGTACTGGCAGGAACTGGTTAGCCCATTTGTATGGCATCCAACGTGCACTTAATAATCTCCCTAGAAGACCTCTGGGTGGGCGGACCCCATATGAGATGCTCTTTGGCATCAAAATGTTTGTGCCAGACTTTGATGGTCTAGACGTTGCGGCGGCTGCCACGACTTTTGACGTAGATATTCATTCTAGTATGTTACAGAACCTACAAGATACCCGTGCGAGCCTTGCTACTGAACATTTAACCTCAGCAGCTGAAGCAGAGCACCTGAAGCTGGTGGTCGGCAGGCTTCCTAAAGTTGGCAATCTGGTCCGAGAAAAGGTGGAGAACAAAAAAGAATTTGGTCCCTCTTACCGTGCACCGGTTCCAGTGCTTGGACTAAAGGGTACTCGAATAGCCATTTGACCTCCTCTTCTAGGTTGCAAAGACAACAGATACATCTCAGTGGACAATGTCAAGCGACAATATCTGACCGATCCTGAATAGTGTTACACCTGCTGTTTCGTGTCCCACAATTTCGAGGACTCGTGATAGTGGAACGTCATTCAATATGCCACAGAACACTGTCATTGAGATGGACACTGTTGTTGACAATTCTTCTGTTCCCCCAGCTTCCTCCTGCAACGTGGAGACTCTATACATATAACCCACGAGTGGGTCTTTACATGATTTGGCGGATAGTCTTTTGCACCATGACAGTTTTCCTTTTGACTAACCCTGGGCAGAGAACTACGCTCCGTTCACGGAGTTTGCAAATTTTCGGCAACTTCGTACTTCGCGGAGAGCGAGAAGCTGTCGACAGCTTCGCAATCTACAGCGTAGCGTAGTAGTTTTTCTTCCTCGCGCGCTCAATAGCATTCTCGCGTGCGCGGTAATGACTTACCGTGGTTCTGCGTTCGCTTTCTCGCTTTTCTCTCCTGGTCGCGTTCGATACGATGTTTGGAATCCGGCCGCACAATCCAACCCAACTGTGAGAACGCGATAAGGTCATTCGGACGCGCAAACACGTCATTAGGACGCGCGATCTTCCTTACAGCGCTATGTAGGTAAGATCGTGTTTCCGAACACGCAGAAACTGCAATCTGGCACAGAATATCTCTCGAGCATGTTAAAGTTTTCTCAAAAATGTTCATTTAACCCCACAGATTGTGATTTGGCTGTATTTTTTTGGGCTAGGAGTCCTCTTTTTGTTTCTACTCTTTTTTTCAAGAGAAAGGAAGTGCCCTTGAGTCTCCAACTTCCTGTTCCTGTCCACCAGGCTCCTCCCAGTGCTTTTTCCATGTGGTGTTCACTTTCATTTGGAATTGGAGCTGGAAGGATCACTCTTTGTGTTTGTCTGCTGCATCATAGCATTTAATTGGATTTATTGAGGAATTTTGGATTTGAACTTTTCTTTCACAAGTAAGTTTGAGAATTGAGAATTGGTGTACTGTAAATGTTTTTTTTTTGTTTGTTTTTTTACTACAGTTTTCTGTGCTTCTCAATCTTTCTTAAAAATTATTATTGAGGGAGGCCTGTACTGTTTTGGTAAGTTTGCACAGTGCTACAACGCGACCTTACAGTTTTTGTCTTCTTCGCGCGCTTAATGTGCGTACTCGGGCGCGCGATCTTGACGTTTTGTACAGTTCGCGCCGCCGAACACGCCGAATTAGCATTCTTGCGAGCAATATTTCTCGAGTTGCCTTAAACGTTCCCGAAAATGTAGATGCTGTTCATTTTGCTAAAAGAAACTCCTCAGGTTGTCATTTGCTTGTCATTTTTGGAGCATGGACCACTTACTGTTTCTGTCCTCTATGTACCTTGTTGTTTGAGGGTGGCCTGACCATGTGGGCGGCTTGGTGGCGGCCATTTTGTCAAGCCAAGCATTGTCCTTTTTTCCATAGGAATGTATTGTCTGTCTTCTCTTTCTTTTCATGTTTTTGGGGGTGCCCAGGCCATGTGGGGGCGGCCATTTTAATTCCTGGTACTAGTAGCAGCCTCTGTGTTTTTGCCATAGGCCTCCAAGCTTGTGGCCTACTGTGCCAGTAGGTAGGCCCAAGGGTACTACTAGAGTCCTCCTCATCATGGGTGCATGAAAGTTGTTCAACTGTTATAGGGGTGTTTAAGTTGTAAGTGTAACATCATGTAGGTCATGGATGGCTTTGGATTAATTAGCAAAATGTGTTTTTGGTGTTGAATTGCAGGTTTTGGGTGTGTGTTGAATAATATGGCTTTTTCCTGCGCACTAGGTAACCCTAGAATTCAGCTCGCGTAGTTTTGGTAAGTTTGCACAGTGTTCCAACGCGACCTTACAGTTTTTGTCTTCTTCGCGCGCTCAATGTGCGTGCTTGGGCGCGCGATCACGACGTTTTGTACAGTTCGCGCCGCCGAACACGCCGAATTTGCATTCTCGCGAGCAATATCTCTCGAGTTGCCTAAAACGTTCCCGAAAATGTAGATGCTGTTCATTTTGCTAAAAGAAACTCCTCAGGTTGTCATTTGCTTGTAGTTTTTGGAGCATGGACCACATACTGTTTCTGTCCTCTATGTACCTTGTTGTTTGAGGGTGGCCTGACCATGAGGGCGGCTTGGCGGCCATTTTGTCAAGCCAAGCATTGTCCTTTTGCCATAGGAATGTATTGTCTGTCTTCTCCTTCTTTTCATGTTTTTGGGGGTGGCACTGGCCAGGCCATGTGTGGGCGGCCATTTTGTGTGACCTTCCATCCTGGTTTAGTTTTTTTGCCACAGGCCTACAAAGTTGTGTGATTTTTTTCTGCCAGTAGGCCTAGAGTCCGAGAGATAGTCAGCGGGGATGCTTGATGTAGCGGTTTCCATTTTGTCTGTTGAATTTAACATCATTTAGGGGATGGGTGGCAATGCATTGAATTTTCAAATGTGGTGTTTGGGGTGTAGTTAACTGTTTGGGGGGAAACTCCAAATGCCTTTGTTGTTTATGTTGTTGTGTAACTTTCAAACCTTGTAGCCATGGGGATTTTCTTTTTTGCATTAAGCTGTGATGTAGGCATCCTCCTTTTTCTGGCCATATAGGGAGGGATAAAGGCCTGCTTGAGTTTATTTTTTTCTGGCCTTTACCCATGTACCTGTGATGAGTGCCCATATGGAGCTGTGGTGGTAGTAGTAGTGTGCTGTTTTGTTTTTGACAAATTGGCCTGTGTCTTGCCATTGTTCCTGTTGGCTTACTACTGTTCACATCCCCATTGCTATCTGCAGCAGGTCACTGATGCTGCATCCATCCAAAATGATGCACAAATTAAGGATAAACAAGTTCCACTTCCACTACATTTGCATTTTAATTCTTTGCTATTCTTACTCTTACTGGATGTACTAATACTTCTAGTAGTAATTAAAGCTAAAAAAAATCCATATTCAACTGATGTTGTTCTGCCTTCTTTGCTTGTAGGTGCACAAAGACTGAAGAGGAGGTGTCTGTCATCATTCATCGCCTGTTCTACTGCCAGACGGACGTCCTTCTGTACTACGTCACGTGTGGTGTGAGTGACTAACCTGACCAGACATCATTCTCAGCAACTTGTGCAACTGAGGGCTGCTGCTGACATCTGAAGAAGATGGGCCCAAAGAAAGCAGATACCAGGTCCTCCAAGACCAAGAAAGTTGCTGAGAAGAAAGAAGAACAGAAGAAGGAAGTGCCACTCAAGTCTGGTGTTGACCCGAAAACCTTTTTTGGGAGAAAAAAAAGTACGCCTGCAGCAGCAGTGACCGGGGTCCAAGCTGGGGCCAGCACCTCCGCATCAGTGGGCCCAAGCCACCACCTCAGACCCAAGCAGATGAGTGGGTAAGAGGTAGCCAGCCTAATGGTGGAAAGCACTGATACTGAGCCTGACCTGAACTTATCTCAATCTCAAAGTAGTACACATTCCACGCAAGAGGGAACACAGCAGAAAAGTGGTGAACAACAACCAGCGCCCTCAATAGTAGGTGTTCAACAACCACCGCCCGCAATAGTAGATGCTCAACGAAAAGAACAACCACAACCACCGCCTGTAATAGTAGTTGTTCCACAACCACCGCCCGCAATAGTAGATGTTCAACGAAAACAACTACCACAACCACCGCCTGCAATAGTTGTTCAAGAACCACCACCGGCAATAGTAGTTGTTGTTCCTCCCGAAGTCGGGCAGTTGAGGAAATTGAGCCTGATGCAGAGCAAGAAGAGGCAGCACCTCCTGAAGCAGATCTATTGTTTTCCAAATCCCCACCAAGGAAAAGGAGGGTTAGTCCATCGAGTTCTTCGCCAAGCATCCCTTCTGATGATCTTGACCTCAATTGGGAGCCAGAACAATCTGAGCATGAGAGGGAGAGACATCCCAAGAAGACCAGGCTAGGGAAAAGGAAGGTTTCAGGAAGCCTACCACTTATGGAGTGCAATGTTCAGCAGCCGGATAAT
This sequence comes from Lissotriton vulgaris, assembly GCF_964263255.1. Taxonomy (NCBI): domain Eukaryota; kingdom Metazoa; phylum Chordata; class Amphibia; order Caudata; family Salamandridae; genus Lissotriton; species Lissotriton vulgaris. The sequence continues at coordinate 969,655,581 of NC_141698.1, forward strand.
GATGATGGTGATGATGAGTCAGACCCAGTCATCACAAGCATTACTCCTGGCCCTGAGGACAAGGAGACCAACATTTTAACCCTATCAAGAATGGCTGCGACTAGGGATGTAGTAGCACGCATACCACCAACACAGGCCACACCAAAACTACCTCCAGCTTCCATTTTTACATTTGCACAAAGCCGGCAGCGTCCTACATCCAGCACAAGTTCCACCTCAGCAGAAGTAGGAAGTGGTACTACTGCGCAGCCACATAGTGAAGCTCACCACACAACCTCCAGTTCATCCGGCATTGGAATTGGCACCTCTAGCAGGAGACAAAAGTTAAGCTCCCCAGTGTGGGACTTCTTTACAGTTAGCACAAATGAGGACAACATTGCTATATGCTCCATTTGTCATTCCTCTGTTAGTCGTGGTAAGCTTGGTACAAACTATGGTACCGGAGGTCAAATGACCCATATGAAAAAACACCACCCAATCCAGTGGGAGGACCACCTACGTATCATAAAAGCAGGAACCATTAATGTTGGTGGGGAAGCAGTAGAAGGTCCACGGATAACCGGACAGGAAGAAGAGGGAGACATTCTATCTGGTAGTGGTACACTAAGTACCCCTGTCCCACTCCCCACCACTGCAGTGGTAGAACCCACATCCTCTGGATCAGCAACATCTCTGTGGCACTAGAGTAAGAGTAATAACCCGGAGACACCAAGTAGTATGGGTGCGAAGTCTGTGACACAAAGTACTGCATCGGGCATATCTGAAAGAAATACCAAGCAGCGTACCATTATTAGCATGTTTAGGCAGGTGGGAAAGTACGAGTGCAACCACCCAATAGCACGTTTGTACAATGCTAAGCTTGCTAAAATGTTAGCTCTGGACCTTCTCCCTTTTTCTTTTGTTAAAGGGATGGGTTTCCTGGAATTTGTGACAACCCTCTGCCCAAAATGGAATGTTCCCAGCCGCTACTATTTTGCTAGAGTTGCTGTTCCAGCACTACACCACGACGTGCTGGAATTGCTTGGAAAAGCCTTGCAGCAGAATGCTGTGCATAGTATCCACCTGACAACAGACATGTGGAGCAGTTGCCAAGCTACAGATTACATGTACATCGCTGCACACTGGATCTCTTTTTCAGGTGTTAGAGACAAGATATCTACAGGCATTGACACTACTGAGATTTTTAATGATACTCGCAAACATGCTACTGTAGCCATGTTTGCTATGGAGAAATCGCATACTGCTGCAAACGTTTTGGATGAGTTCAACAGCAAGGTCTTTGAATGGCTGCGACCAAGAGGCCTCAATATTGGTTTTGTTGCCACCGACAATGGCAGTAATGTAGTTAAGGCCATGGAAGATGGTCGCTATTTCAGGGTCCCGTGTTTGGCACACTGCATTAACATTGTGGTTCAAGACTTTCTGAAAAATGAAAGCAAAGTCAGCAACTTACTGACCATTTGCAGAAGAATCTGCACGCATTTCAATCATTCTTTTAAAGCCCGGAAGCAGCTACGGGTCATTCAACGTGAGTGTAACAAGCCAGTCAAAGCACTCATCCAGGAGGTACCAACACGTTGGAACTCTATGTATTACATGCTCGAATGGCTGTTTGAGCAGTACATACCACTTAATGCTTATGTCATGATAAGAAGATCAGGGGATCCTACTGTTAAAGCCATGACCGTTGAGATGTGGCAATGGGACCTCATTAAATGCCTGACTGAGATGCTACTTCCTTTTGAGGTCTTCGCACGTGCAGTCAGCAGGGAGGACTGTACTATGAGCCAAGTAATCCCATTGTTGTACATGCTTGAGCAAGAGCTGAAGGAGGTGTCTGAAACATACGAAGCTGTGGAAGGAAAACGTGAAGCATGTAATTTTGCGAAGTCCTTAGCCGGCCACTTATCTGAGAATACAAGGATTCAAAATAAGATTTTGTCACATCAACATTACATTACTGCCACAATTTTGGATCCACGGTACAAATTATTTATGAACAGTAATGCAGTAATTCCTTTTTCAGAAGGGGATGTTTCCAAGTACAAAACTGTAATAGCCAAGGAAGCCACTGATTTAGAAAATGAACAGCTCTCAATTAGAGGCCTGCCAGTGCCAGCCCAGGACAGTGCAAGTACTACTGAGCATCCTACAGAGTCAAGTTCTTCTTCACAGCATGCAAGCAGTACGTTTGCTTACCAGCAGTCACCAACACAAACAATAACAACAACCGCACCAACAGGATCTGATTCATCAGACACAAGCAAAAAAATAGCTGCTTGGTTTCTACAGAAAGGGATGGGGAAGTCAGTTGCTGTCGCAAAGCAAAAAGAGGACGAGCAAACCAGAGCACCAATGAACATTGAGCGGATGGTCCAGGCCTATCTGGATGACACAACAGAGGTGTTCATGGAGCAAAGCCCATTGGTGTATTGGTATAGGACAAGAAGCCAATGGCAAGTGCTCAGCAGGCTGGCGATAAAGTATCTAGCTTGCCCTGTTGCAAGTGTCTCTTCTGAGCGTGTGTTCAGTGCTGCTGGTGCCATTGTGACTCTGAGAAGGACCAGTCTCTCGCCCAAAAGCGTGGAGAGGTTAGCCATGATAACAATGAATCAGCACTTGATACCACCAGACTACAAAGTCCGTGAATCAGAGCTGGAAGAGGAGAGTGAGTTGGAAGAAATAAGTAGTGGGTTACAGGACTTACTTCTGTCAGAAGAACCACCAGGGTTTGAGGACGAGCTCCTCTTCCCTGACAACTAGGCTTGGAAATTGTTACATTCTCCCTTCCTTTATTTCTCCCTTCCTTATTTGTGTGTATCTGTCTTTCTGACTCAAACTTGAAAACCAACACCATCTTCCTTTCTCTTTTAATTACCTATTGGAGTTGCACATCTGAGCATTTACTGTGCACTCCACTCATCAGAGTCCTGCTCCATCTTCCTGACTAAATACATTTCCATCTTGCCATACTTTGGATGGAGATGGACAATAGTGCAATAATGTAGCCTCTAACAGTCCCTCCATAACAAGTGAAACGTACGTGACTACAGCCATCTTCTGTTTTGTTTCCAATCTGAAATGCATCACTGTCTTAAGTCTACACCTCTGTCTGCAGGCATACACAACTCTTCAATGTCAGAACTTGAGCAGGGCTCCAAAATAAAAGTAAACTCGTCATCACTTTCAGAAGGCTCTGCTTCATCTGTGATCTGACAGCCACAAAGAAGAGAAAGACAGGTATATGAAATAAATGATGCCATACATTGCATTGGCTGCTTGCTGACTCAGAGCAAATGTGCATGAAGTAGAAGTATAGTAGTAGTTTCAAAGTGCTTGTGTCTCAAGTGATGGTCAATGTTTCCATGTTGTTTAATAATATGTATCCAATTGTACTCCTACTACTGCAGGTGCAGTCTGGACTTAATCGTAGTCACTCACTACAGACTTAGTTGCTGTTTTTGGTCTGTTGGAGAAAACGTACACATGCCACACCGGATGATGATGATGATGACCACCATACCATCTTTGCACGCTGTCAGTCACTTTGATCAGAGATGATTGATGGAATATGTTCAGGAAGTGGAATACAAGGTAAACACACAACCAATCAACAAGTAGCACAGCAGACCTAGGCTACATATGTGTGCAGTGGTGGAATGGAATAGTGGTATGATTGACTGACATTGGCGCATTGATTTAACATGAATCACTTGTTTTGGAAATACTAGGTTGATGTATATGCCTTTTGTCTGAAACTCTGAAAAATGTAGGTAAATGGAGTTTGGGCCACAGACTCACGTCCTGGTGTTGTGGTGTGGCCCTGTAACTGTTCCTTGCTGGCTCCTATCTTGTTGTTCTTTTCGATGACTGCTGTGCAACTAGAAGAGTAGAGTTAATCAATGTATCAAGCAGCCTCAGTCTGAAAATCTTCTCGCTCATGAGTCTTGTCTTTTTTTAACTACACCGTAATTGATTTTTATGTTTTCATTTTGTTAACTTATTTTGTAATACCCCATTTCTTCTTTCATCAACACTTACAGGCCGGCCTTTCACCCAGCGCTATTATACGTGGAGCAACAACTCACACTTACCTTACCAATCCTCCTCATCATCATCCTGCTAGAGGCACCCAAGAATGATATAATCAATCAATCAGTCACAACAGTGTCCATGGAAGGGAGGAAAAAATGAATGACAAGATACAACGACACATTTGGCCCTGGGTAATATATTCACTTTAGTATCATTTTCATATTTTTCTTTGATTCCTTTTTCCTCTTCATTTATTTTACGCTTGTGTTTGGTAATTGATTGTTCACGTAAACTATCTAAATTTTGCTAGCTTTCAGCCCGCTACATCAGGTATTACGGTGTCTCAGAGGGCATACAGCCTAGGCAAAAGTCACATCATATCATAAGAAGTACTTCCTTTGAATTGTGTAGTAGTAGTTAAGTAATTACCACTTATTATTAACCATCAAGTTAATATTAAACCTTCATCGTGCATCCATTTAGTTGCTCTTAATTGACTTTACATTTATTGGGGAATTGTGGATCAGCAATCATAGTCTTCATTGTTTTGCTTTTGTTGTCTCCATGCGTACTGTTTTTCTTTGTCAAACCTTTCCCCAAACCCCCGTTCCCATCTATTCATCAAACTCTAACCCTCTTCCCCCGGGCTGTGTGGTTTTATATTGAGGTGTGATGTTACTACATTAAATCTACACCAACAATTGATCACACGCTTGCTGGGGCAGATGTGGTGAAACCATCAAACCAACACTAATGAAATCAAATGTCAACGAGGCAGGGCGAGGATCTTCTTCTGCTTGCCCACCCAAGCTCACTTTATGTAATAGTGTACAAGGCAATTCATTTCCTAAAGTGACCCAACGAATAAATGTAAATCATTGCTGGCATTGTTTGAATTTAATTTTAGAGCATTTACATTTACGATTTGTTTTGTGTTTTACATTTGCATAGATGATGAGATGGAGGACACATGCATAAATTTGAACATACACATAATTGTTGGTTGCTTGCGTCAGAACTGCTACTGACTCACCTGACCATGCTATTGCTGTGCTAAGCCTACCACTCAGTAAACAAACTCAAACCGGTTTTATGGAGGGGTTGGGTAAATAAGAACTAACTAAGCATTCAGTGACAGAGGAGGCGTCATGCAGACCGTTAAAAAAATATGAACTAATAGTATCCATCCACCACTATTTCACTAAAGGAAAATGTAAGGACTAGACTCTAGCAATAGCATCAACTAACTTCAGTTCTCTGAAAACTCTAACATCAATAATCAGCAGCCCAAGCTAGCGCTAAGTTACAAACCAGTAAGAGAAGTGGCGAGCAGCACCTGTGTCATACAATAACAGAAGAGTTTGAGACAGAATTGATCTGCAATGTAACTAAGCGCACCAGTAACCGTGTTACTTATTCGTGCAAGAATTATACACAATACTTATACTACTATAATATATATTAAATTATTAATATTACTAGCTACTCACCAAGCCCGACGACTTCAACACCTATCAGGTCCAACAGGTCCTGCTCCCTGTCCAGAATGTCTGCCCACCGGTGGGCCAGCTGCTGGTGGGTGCGCCGGATTTCCGAGCGACGGTAGACTGCCCGGCGCACCTTCGCCCACCGGCGGTGACGCTCCTCTGGAAGGTAACCGGACCCTGGCCTGCCGCCTGCTGCCAAGATCAAGGGGAGGTGACGCTGGATGAAAAAAACCAGGGCGGCCACCTCCGCCTCCCCAAAAAGATTCCGGGCCTGCACCCCTGCAGGTCGCATTCTGTCGCAAGGCAGCCGGCTCTTGGGCACAGGCGCCTTGCCCTTCGAGCAGGTTCTGCTGCTCTCCTTTGCCATGGTTCTGGGGTGGAGGTGGAGGTGGAAAAGAAAAGTTAGAACAAACGGAAAAAAAGTTAGGGGGAAGAAGTAGGAGCTTAAATAAAGAAGTAAAATAAAACAGTAGAAAAGCTAAAAAAGAAGGTGGAAAAGTAGAAATAAAATGCAAAATATAAACTTAGGGACAGAGAGAGATAGATGAGAAGTAAAAAAAGTAAGAAAAACTGTGAAAATAGGTAAAGATTGAACAGATATAAGGTGGATAGAAAACTAGGCCCAGAACCATAGCATAGAGTGTGAAAAACAAGATGGCCGCACCCAGTTTGCGCAAGATTTCACGCGAACACGCACTTTGTCAGTGTGAACAAGTAGTTGTGTTCCTGAACAAGACGAGCACCGCGCAAACGCGTTATTCGCGACCCGGAAGAGGAAGTAGGGGACGCGGGCGGGACAAATGAAAAAACAAGATGGCCACGCCCATAGCCCACCACATGGGTAAGGTCGCACGCTACAATCCCCCGAACGCGCAGACAGCGCCCCGAACACGCACTACGCACTCCCGAGCAAGAAAAACGGCTCGCGCATAGGACCAGCAAGCTACTACGCAAGCTCGCAAAGCTCGCGTAGTGCGAGAACGGCTTCGCGTAGCGCGACTACGCGTACTACGCCCACCCTTACTTTTGACTCATCCTCCACCTCCTCCAGGAACCAGACGAAATTGTAAAAAAATGTATCCTGGTTTAAGCACACTTATTTGGTTCCTCATTGGACATACATCTGGTAGATACTAATTATGATATTTCTTTTTATGTCAATTGGATTCGTAACAGTTTTTTTCCTACTCATCAATGGGTACTTTTTGCCTGAACGCTCTGCTGTGAACTCTGTTGAAGGTATTTTGGCTCCTCATTCATCTTCCCACATCATGAAGCATGACCAGAATCTTGTTAACATTTGTGCGTTCCCAGTTCCGGATGGTATCATTTGGGATAAAGTTCATGGTCCGACAGAGCTCATTAATGTGCCGTACAGCTTTTGTTGTGTCTATAGGTGATGTGGTGACACAAAACATACGTTCTGATGATTGGGATGTGCATGGAATACAAGCCTTGTTTTCAGATTTTAAATATTTTGCTACCTTTGATGCTGAAGACTTGTATGTGAATTCTGCAAATTATGCCGACCTGTTCTGTTATCAACATTATGGGCATCAATTCATACACAGGACCAATACAGTACATCCTGTCGTAAATTACACTCAGTGGGAATATTGCCGTACACCATTAAAAGGCAGCTCGAAAACTCTTAAGAAAAAGTTTTCATACTTTACAGATTTTGATAAAGCAAATCCTGGGTCATATTATTTCAAATTAGGTAGCCCTTCCTCTCAGAAAGTCATGTTAACTCATAGTAAATTAATATATTCCAATTATTTTCGACAGGTTCTGTAAAGGGTTATGACCATTGAAAGGACACCATTGATCCTACATCGTGCCTGCCTCATCCCAACTCATATTTTGTTTCAAAATAATACAGTATACCAAACCACATGTTTTGGTTTGGCTACTGCTAAGAAAATTAATGCCCAGGCCATTCCAACATTAGCTGAAGATACTGATTGGCGCACACATACAAATTATACCATTGAAGCTTTACAAAGTTTATTTCAAAATAATTCATTTAGGGCCATATGTAAGTAAATCCCAAATACTGTTTCTTAAATACCGAATTTTAACGAATTTTACCGATTCGGTAATAAGAAATCGGTATTTGGGATGTAGGTAATAATTCGGTAAACTTTACTGAATCGGTACAATTTGGTAAATAAATACTGAATCCCCAATACCGATTGGTAATTTCCAATTCGGTAGATTCCGATTCTGTATATTTCGAATCTGTCAAAAAAAGAAAAAACACAGGATTCAGCCAATCCGGTGCAACCAACCCTCCTCCCAACCAGGAGGTGGCCACACCCATGCAGATGCAATCAAGCAGAATCTGCTGGAGAGGCTGGGAGAGCAGAGCAGAGCAGTTGAGCCACTGGAAAACTTTACTCCTGTGAATTTAAAAAGATGGCAAGCAAAGACACTGATAGGGAAGGTGCAGAGAGGAAGATCAAATTCAGCACCATGGAGGTGCAGTTCCTTGTGGAGGAGGTAGGGAAAGAACACCACAAGTTGTTTGGGAATCAGTCCCAGCAGGTGGCAGAATCTGCCAAAAGGAATATTTGGCAGGCAATCCAGGCAAAGGTTAATGCCATTGGAGTGACCCCATGGGAGTTTGATGACCTGAAGAAGAGGTGTTATGACCTCCGGAGCTCGACAAAGTGTAGGGTGGCTGACCTACACAAACAGGCAAACCTGACTTGAGGAGGGAGGAACAGAGCACCTGCCCTGACTGAGCTAGAGGAGCTAGTGGAGTCCACCATTGAACAAGACAGCGTCTGTGGGATTGGGGGTGCAGACAGCTCAGCCCGCGCTGCCACCAAAAAAGGTAAGAAGCATGCCCAGCAATCACCCCCACACTTTCCCTTTCCCTTTCCCTTTCCCCAATGTGGTAGTGTCAACCCAAATCCAGTACAGGTTTTAGTATACACTAGCAATGCATTATGGAAGATGTAGTCATTGAAACACCCACCATGTCAGACAGCACACCAAATAACAATGCATGCAACACACATCAGTGATGAGCAAGCTGAGGCAATAGGGACAGAGTTTCAGAGAATAGAATTTAATTGTTTAAGCAGGGCTGCAGGACCACATAGCTAATAGATGTTTTTATGTCCACAGGCGAGACCTCTCGCAAACGTCGAAAGGACAAGGAAGGTAGTGCACCACGGAGGGAAGACACACAGGAGGAGAGTACAAGTGCAGGGCAAACCACACTAGAAACTGATGCACCTGCAGCACAGCCAGCCTCCCAAGACCTTCCAACTTCACCACAGCTCACCACTACTCCTGTCCTCACCAGAACTGGTTAAGTCACCGGCTGCAACAACACCTGCAGTTCCAAAAACAAAGAGGCATGTTGTGGCCACACCAATGGAAACGGAGTCTTCTGCAGGAGAAAACGTTGGGGGGTGATACATCATCCGTGGCTGTTGAGGCCAGTTATTCCAATGAGCAGTCCACCACTGAGGGGGCCCGCACAGGTCCCAGACGCTGAAGGGCCAGAGACAGCAGTGAATACCAACATGGGGAGGGTCCTGGTGTCTTCTGTGGACTGGAGGATAGCATGGTCAAGGTACAGCGTATGCAGGGGAAGGCCATCCAGTCGGTCCAAAGACAGATGAGGCACCTGAATGAAAATATCAAAAACATAGATAAGGGCATCAGCTCAATGGCGGAGGGAAGTAGAGAGATGGCTGTGGGCATGAGAGAGATGGATGCGGGCATGCGGGACATGTCCCAATCTGTGCTGCTCTTATGCAGCAAGCTTGACGAGGACAGGGCAACAAGGCAGAAGGAGAGGCAGAGGTCAGAACGACACACAAGGGCAGTCAACTTCCTGGCCACTGCCACTTCCCTGCTTTTCAAGCGCTGCTTTACCATGCAGGAGGGACTGACACACAGCAGCAGTGAGGTCTCCAGGGGCCTTGTGAGGGTGACAAGTGCTCTTGAGGTGCTGTTAACTGCTCAGTCGGCACATACTGTTGCTCTGGATGTGGGGGAGAGCGAGGAGAGCACCAGTAGGAGCAGCATGACGACCCCCCCTATTAATGACACACGGAGGAGCAGCAGGCTCCATGGGGCTGCCACTGCCCACACATCCAGTGAGGACAGCCAGGCAATGGCATCCAGTACCGGTAGGTGTACCCACAGAAACTGATGCTGCCCACACTCACTGACCTGGAATGGGTGAAGCAACCCAGGACTTCCATAATGGATGGCTACAATTGGACTTGCACATTTGGACCTTTGTGTACTGGGGTAGTGCCAAAAATTAAACTACATCGTGTACATACTAGAAACTGGCTGTGTCTCCTTACTTACTTAGAAATAGTTGTGTGTGATCTCTGCCCTTCTCTGTCTCCCATCTGTTGCTGGCACCACTCCTACTGTTTTGGGCTCAGGCTGTGCACATTCATCATTGTGGTCCTCATAATCACTTAATTCCACTTATGTACCTTTCCTTGCGCAAGTTGCAATGATCTTACAGCATATGAGGAGTGAGTTCTGACGTGTGCCTCCGCTTTTGTGGAGGCAGCGGAACCTGCTTTTTAACAGCCCAAAGGTGCGCTCCACAACGTTGCGAGTACATTTGTGTGCCACGTTGTATCGTCTCTCACTCTGGGTTGATGGGTGTCAGGATGAACGAGCGGACGTCATATGCGCTATCGCCTGTATGTAAAAGAGAGAGCCATTAATCACATGCGCAACAACATCTACATCTGCAGTCATTATCAGGGTGTGTCACAGTGTTTTACCTAGCAGGTATCCTTCTCCGAATTCCCCCGCTGTCCTGCGTGTGTAGATCCTACTGTTCTGAAAGATGTAGGAGTCGTGAGTGCTTCCTGGGAATTTGGCCACAATGTCTGTGATTATGTTGTTAGCATCACAGATTACATGTACATTTATTGAGTGGGTAGACTTTCTGTTCCTGTAAATGTACTCTGTGGCAACAGGAGGGCAGATTGGGATGTGTGTGCCATCAATGCAGCCGATGACTGACATGTGGGAAGTTTCCCATTTGGTAGAAGTCATTCTTGGTCTTTAGCAGTTTCACATGTGTGTCAGGGAAGCTGATGTAATGATGCATTCTCTGCATCATGGCCTCCAGGAACTTCCTGAAGAAACGGGACAGGCAGCTCTGGGACACCCCACCTATTGCAGCTATCACCCCCTGGTAACTACCAGATGCAGGCAGGTGTAGGCTACAGAGCACCTGAACATGTGGTGGTACGGCGTGCGCCCTTGGCGTTGGGTGCTCCAGGAGTGGGTGCAGGTCCCTTATCAAGGCCAGCATGGTGTGGGGGTGTAGTCTGTACCTTTCACGGATCTCTGCTTCAGTAAGTTGAAAGAGTGTGATCCGCTGTCTGTAGACTTGCTCCTCCAATCTCCAGATCCTCTCTTTTGCTATCACATAGAATGCCGCGATTCTGGTCACACTGTTGCATTTGGGGCCTATTTTATGGCCTGCACCTGGTTACCACCTGTTTTCAATCCATGGTAATTATAGACTCTTAAATACCGAATTTCATGAGATTCGGTATTTTAGAAGTTACCTATTTTCATATTTTCCATTTCTTATTTACCGAATCGGTAAATATGAATTCGGTAATTACCTATTTGGTAATTTCGGGTTCGGTAAAGATGAATCGTTATTTACTGATTCTTAATTACGAATCCCTATGTTTACCCTCCTACATCTCAAATGCCTGAATACCGGTCGATAGCGGCAAAATTACCGAATTTCAGTCGTTACTGACCGGTATTTGGCTACCTACATATGGCCCCTAATGAATCTACCATGGACCACCTAGGTTGGATAGTTTGGCAAACTAGTTTGAATGCCTGCCAACTTCATTTCCTTAACTCTAGTTTAGGTTTTCCGCAAGACAGACCCGACCCCAGGTTTTCTGATTCTCATACTGTCACAACCTATTCTGTGGGTAAATTATGTCAACAGTGGTTGCAGCACTCTACACTCTCATCCGTTAAACAACACTTGTTGTTGTCCAACAATATTCATTTAGCCGGTTTTGTTTTAGGAGCTAGAGCTCCTAGAACAAAACGATGGATATAGCCTGCATACAATGAAATTTGGAAACTTTCTCAAATTGAATCAGCATCTGCAGGAAATAGACCAGGCAAACTTGGAAAAGTTTTGGCTGTTGTCGACAACAGTATTAATACACTTCACGCATATATACATTAGATAATATTGTTTCCTCTGTTATTGACATTGTACAAGAAGATACATCATGGTCAGAATCAATTGTGTTCTGTAATGCAATTTGCATGGATTTGTGAACCCTGAAAATGGGAAAAGTGCCATGGGATTATTTGAATGCAACTGTTTTGTTTTCTCCGTTTAATTTAAGAGACAAACAGCAATTCATGTCCATGAAAATGCAACCTACACGCTTCTGCACATTGAAAAAATAGACCTTTTACCATTTTCTGTATCAGAACCTGACTCTGCTATTTGGTTAATCCATGGGGTGACATCTTCACCTTTCTCTCTGTTTCAATTTAGCTCCTGTATGAAACATTACCCCTTAGGCAGCTTTGAACCCCTTGGAAGTGTTTCCTTGCCTTTGACTTATTGATGTTTAAGGGAAGATCCAGAAGTTTACCTCTAGGGGAGGATTGTGATTTAAAAGTAGGGTATTCCGTAGTATGCAAAAACATACAATTGGATGGAGCTTGTAATCTGTCAGCTCCGAACCTCGCATGTGTTTTGAAAGGTAAACCAGTACCAGCAATCATTCTCTCATGCACTATGCTTACTAAAGGTAGCTATCTTATTTTAAATACCCAGGAATGCTGTGGCTTGCTTACTGGCATACCTTACATTGTAACAGTTTCCAAGCATATAATTTGTTGCAATAATGTGCTTTTTCCACCCCCGCGTGGGCCGCTGGATAGTTCCGGTTGGCCTTCAATACCAACTTTGCAGATTTACACAAGCAGAGCAGATTAAAGGTGCTTTTAACGCAACAAGAAGTTGCACTGACTTTCGCACAAGAGAACCCTTCACTCTCCAGGTGGCTAGCGCGGCCACTGAAATTCAAACATTTTTAAATACAAACCTCCCACTACATTTTGGGTAGTTAATTCATCACATTTTCAATGCGTCGACTACTCAAGGCCTAGCACATTTATTAAGGCTGTGTGTTCTGGCCCTGTGTCTTCTTTTCAGACTATATTTGGTGCAATACCTCCATTTATTCATTCTTTCTTTTTCAACGTCTTTGGTGGTTTTCCCTTAATATTGGCATTAGCCGCTGAACTCCTGCTTCTGCTGTGCCTGCTAATCAATGGCTTCTTCTCTTGTGGTGCTGCACAGACGAGGCCGATACCAAAGGGGATGATGGACGGAGCGTTTGAGAAAATCAAACACTCGCCCCCAATCAACTGATCTGGGTTTAATCCATCATCATTTTTTAGCTCACTCCACCACCCCAGTTCAGACATGGCCATATGCAAATTAGTCTGACCTTGTGCCTCGTGGGAACAGTCCAGCCCGAACTGCCAAGCCATGTCTTCCCTGCACCGGAAACAAGCATCCTGGGATCGGTTTCTGGCTAATCAGCCGTCTTCAGCCAGGCTAGCTTGACTCCAGTGGCAAAGTGAGCAAGGGACCCACGTCTGGGCATAACCTGCCAACTTAGGGCAAACAAAGTGATACCCGGCAGGCTGCAATTGCTTCTTGACCGGATGCATGCATGCTTTGTTACACAGCCACTTGCTACACTCACCGTGTTTTATGGATTATCCTTCATTTTTGCGTATTTCACTTGCGTGCAACCCGTGTTTTCATGCCTCTACTGTCAATTTACATGGGCATTGCCTTACCAATACGTCATGTCAGGACCCGGATTTCGACCAGCTGATGAACGCCTTAGTTGCTCATGAGCAGGAATATTTGGGGATTGGCTTAAAGGCGCGTGCTGCTGCACTTGGAATTTTGCCACATTGGGATATCTGTGAAGCTACACAGAATCTCCTACTTCAGAGTTACATTGAATATCACTCAAGTTACCATGCAATGCTAATAGAGGCACCAGACTATGAAGAACACTCTTGTTCCTTTAGCTTGCTAAACTGGATGGCATCTCTTTTTTCCACAGACCAAAATGATGACCTGTTGGAGGGTACTGCACCTACACTTAGATGGATTAATCGGGAACATGGTCAGCCGGCATCATTTGGGTTTTGGATGCCTTTTTCCCCATCAAACTTTTTTTTCCTGCATCTTCCTGAACTTGGTTTTTTGATTTCACAAATTGTTATTGGTAGTTTCCAGAACAAAGCAAGAAAATACAAAAACATACAATAAAAATGGAACATAGGCGACAAACTAAGCTTAGACGGTCTGGCAGTGAAGACAATGGAAATGAAGGTATTACATCATCATATTACTGGGTACATTAAATGAATGGGGGAGGTTCAAAATAATACAGAAAACGGGAAAGAATATATGCAACATCAGAAAAATATGCAATAGAAGTGAAGGTGATATGATAGCGGACATTAGTTTTGTGCAAGGTATCTACCCAAGAGTGTTGGGCTTGGGGCACATATCAGTCCTCCCCGGACAAGGCCAACCAGAACTGACAAGAGGCTACTGACTGAGTTTGGAGGAGAGCAAACACAACCCCAAAAACCTGGCGGGCAGAGATTGCAAGTCGGGGAATCATGGGGGTTTGTGTAGGCTGAAGTAATTGTCAAGAGACGTCCACATTTGCCAGTGGGGGGGGTCTCCAAGGGGTGTTCTGGAGTGAGATGTTGTCAGCACCTCTCAGGTATGTAATCCAGTTTAGCCAGCATTTAAAGGAGGCCTTGCTGGTGTCTTTCCAGTTATTTAGGATAATTTTCTCTCTGGCCGTGAACATGAGATCGAGTAGTGCCTTATCATCCTCCGACAGTGGAGTATCTCTGGTAAACCCAGTCACGAAGGTGGAGAACTCTCTGGATGGGGAGAAGGAAAAAACCTTTGTGATGAAAGCAAATATTTTGTCCCAAAATATCTTAACACAAGTACAGCTTAGAATTATGTGTTCAACGTCGCTATCTTTTTCGTTACAGTTCCAACATGTGGCGTTGTCTCTAATGTTATGTGCAAAGAGACGCGCCGGCATCCAGAAGGCTTTGTGGAGCAGCCAAAATTTCATCTGGGAAAGTGTGCAGCATATTTTATGTCTTGTGGCAGATTCCCATGTTTTGGACCATTCCCCTTCTGAAATTGGTAGCGATGAGTAAGCTTCCCAGTACTTTTGGAGTTCTTTTATAGAGTCTGGAGACCTGGTGACCCAGCGTATTGAGGGAGACTAAATACTTTGCAAGGAATGGAGGATACTTGGACAGTTTTGCTTTGGTGACTGCCGTTTTGATATTCAAAAAGCTACAAAACTCTGTGGCCTCTAGACCATATTTGGTTTGGAGTTCTTCGAAAGACAGCGGATAGTTATTACAGAACAGTTGGTAGGGAAAGAATAACCCTTTGTTGATCCAGATCTCATTCTGAAGAGGCAACCCCTTGTATTTTATTGAGAGGTTGTGCCATAGTGACTCCCATTCGGAGCCTCTTATCTCTTTAGGCAGCAGTTTGCCGATTTTGAGGAGGGCAAGTCTTGTATGTCTAAAAACGGGAATTGAGCAACATGGCGTGCTTGTTTTAGCCGTTAGGATGGATGCTGGGGCGAGATTTTTAATAAGGACTCTCCTGCCAGTAAGCCATACCGGAGTATAATCAGCCGGTGGTGCTAACCAGTCAGAGCCCTGTTTGGCAAGGAAGGCCGTCTGATATAATTTGAAGTTTGCTAAGTTGATCCCACCCATGGATTTATCTAGGCGCAATTTTTTAAAGCTAATTCTGGCTTTTTTCCCTTTCCACAGAAATTTAGAAAGAAGATTGTCCAGTTTATGGTGGAAGTCTTGGGATAAGGTGAGAGGGAGCATCATAATGAGATAGTTAATTAGGAGGGAGAGCATCATTTTAATGGTCTCGGACCTTCCCCACCAAGTTATAAAATGGGGGGACCAGCCATCCAATTGTGTTTTAATTTTGTTTAGAGTGATGGATTCGTTGTGGTGAAGTGTTTCAAGAAGGGAGCTGCCGAATTCGATTCCCAGATATTTAATTAAGCCAGTTTTCCATGTAAGGCCGGAGGAGCCTGGCATGTCTCTGGTACCGTGGACGTTTAAGGGATTTACTTCTGATTTATCGCGGTTTAATTTGTATCCCGAGTGTAGTGAATATCTTTCAATGGTATCCATAAGAGCTTCTATGGAGGTCTCTGGCTTCTCTGTGGCAATTAGAATGTCGTCAGCGTAAGCTGCTAGTTTCACCTGAGTATCTCCGAAGTTCACTCCGCCTATATCTTTATTCTGTTTTATGTCTGTTAGAAGAGGTTCGAGGGCTAGGAGAAACAGGGCCGGAGAGAGAGGACATCCTTGTCTGGTGCCCTGTTGTAGTCGGAATGAGTCTGAAAGGGTGCCATTGATGGCGATTCTGGCAGACGGCGAAGAGTAAAGGGCCATAACCATGTTGATATAGGAATTCCCTAGGTTAAAGGCTGTCATGCAATGATGTAAGAAGGACCAAGAGACCCTTTTTCAGTGTCGAGGGTTATGGCTACCATTGGGGAGGGTGTTATCTTTGCTTTCTTAAGGATATGGCAAAGGAGCCGTGTGTTATCGTTAGACATTCCCTTTTTTAAAAACCCTACCTGGGAGTCACCGATTAATTTGGGTAGAATGGAGTTTAATCTGTTCCCTATAATTTTTGCGTAGACTTTGCAGTCCAGATTTATGTGGGAGATGGGGGCGTTAGTTTTTAGTTAGGGGGTCTTTACCTTCTTTCGGGATGACAATTATGGTGGCTTCGCTCATGGTTTTCGAAACACTACCAGAGGGGGCAATCAAATTGAAGAGCTTTTGGAGCATGGGGGTTAGTGACTTGTCAAATGCTTTATAAAAATTCGCAGAGAACCCATCTGGACCTGGGGCTTTGTTGCTCTTAAGTGATTTGATAGAGGACAGGACTTCAGTGTCTTTAATCGGGGAGCCTAATATAGTATTCTCTTCTTCAGAGAGTTTGGGTAGATTCAGGGCCTCTAGGTATTCAGTGCAAGCTGCTGGGTCAAATGACATCTTATTCCTGTAAAGGTCTTCGTAAAAGGACTTGAAAGTGTCTACAATCTTTCCCTGCCTAGTGTGCGTGATGTTAGACAAATCCTTGATTGAGTTTATGGTAAGCAATTTCTGCTTATGCTTGAAATAGGATGTAAGGAGTTTCCCAGCTTTATTCCCATCGCATGGTTTCAGGGCTTTGAATTTATTGACCCAGACGCTTGAACGTCTTCTGACAGTGGAGTTATATTCGTATTTTTTTCTGAACAGTTGCTCTAAAACAAGTTTGTTGTCTAAATCAGTAAAGTGGGTGATTTCCAGGGATTTAATGTCTTTTTCGAGTCTATCCAGATCCTGATTTAATTCTTTATTCGTTCTCGCTCTGAAGCCTATGATTATTCCTTTAATCGTGGCCTATAGTGCGTCCCAGACTGTGGAGGTGGGAATCTCGGGGGAGTCATTCATTGAGATGTATTCATATTGGCGCTTTCTATTAATTGTTTATTTGCGGGAACTGATAGAATTTCATCATTAAAGCGCAAGCGTCTTGGGGGTACGATCGAATTGGAACCTGCGAGCTTGACGCTAATGCAAGCATGAACAGATATCAACTTTGGGGCAATATCAGTATCCTCAATGAGGTGAGTGAAGGGGCTAGATATCAGGATATAGTCAATTCTGGAATATGAGTTGTGTGGGGCTGAGTAAAAGGTATAGTCTTTCCTGTCAGGTTTTTGGAGCCGCCAGGAATCTTTTAATAGCAATTTATTGCATAGGCGCACAAGTGAATCGTGGGATCTGAAGGTTGGGATGGGCATTTTGATTTGCTGTCTAACAAGGGGTCCATGGGAAGGTTGAAGTCTCCACCCACCTCTAGGAGCTCATCCTGAGGGATGTTTTCTATGGCTTGGGAGACTGATTTCCAGAAGTCAGGCGTGTCAGAGTTGGGGCCGTATATGTTCAACACATGAATTGGGTCATCGTCTCTCAACAAATGGGTAATTAGTAGTCTACCGTCCGTGTCGTATGTATGCGAGGTGACCGATAGGTTAGATTTTTGGGAGATTAGGGTTATCACCCCTCCCTTCTTATGGTTTGCCGGGGAGCAGAGAGTGTGAGAGATCCAGTTAAGGTTGATAAAGCGCGTGTCTTCCTCTGAGAGTTTAGTCTCTTGAAGCAGAATGACATCCCCTTTGGATTTAGAGAGGTATTTGAAGACCCTACGTCTTTTCACAGGGTGATTAAGACCCTTAACATTCAGTGAGACTACAGTGAGGTTCTCTGATATGGAGTTAGTCATAGCTATCTATCTAGGTGTTGTCGCTAAGGGGGTTAGCCATTACAAACCAGTTGTTGTCAGATGTTTAAATGTTAACTGGATGTTTCCAGGTACAACTCTTGTGTGTGGACATTTGGGAGTGCATGTTTTGTGCGTTATCATAGATGTGCCAACCTTCACAACAAAAAAGAAGAAGCAAAAAAACAAAACAAGTGGAAACGACCGGTGAGGTGAAAAACATAAATTTTGACCCCACTTCACCCCATTCTCATCTACCCTCACCCCATCCCTTCCCTCCCAACAGAGGTTCTAAATGAGGCAATGGAATTTCAGGCTAGTCAGGTTAAAATAGGAGCCCACAATAGACCTCAAACAGGCAGTTATCGGCGTATAAAGTAGTTAAAGAACGAGTAGGTTATAAAACAACATGGTGACTATATCTGAACAGTACAAGCAAATATAAACTGCGGAAGCAACTAGCATATCAATCAACATACTTAATATAGTGTGTTGTATAGTCATAGTTATTCAAAAATAGAACCGAAAGCCCCGCTGGGGGCGAAATAGCACATTAAATGCTGTAATTTGGTGACATTCAAGCAGGTTAGTCGGCAAGAAGAGAAAACAAACAAGACGTTATAGACATTTTAGTTAGTTAGACCTACGACTATATGACGAGCAAGTAGCAGGAGTTTTCAGGTATTTGGAGTGTCTTGGGAGTCTGTTTTCCTTTTATTGGAGGAACCGCTTGACAGGTCCATGTTCTGAGCCGGGCAGCCTTCCAAGTAGCGTGCTAGCTCACGTGGGTCAGAGAAGAAAAGTTGTTTGCCGTTGTCGGTGATTTTGAATTTGGACGTGCCAGCAAAGGAGAACAGGATACTTTTCGCTTTCAGTTTGTCTCTAAGTTGGAGAAATCCTTTTCGTATTTCTACAGTTTCTTTGGAGAAATCCTGGGTAAACATTATCTTCTGGCCTTCCCATGAGATCTGGTGATTCTTCCTTGCAAACGGCAGAATGGATTCGACGTGCTGGTACCGAAGCGGTTTGCATATTAGAGGACGAGAGCCTTTCCTACCCTGGGTATTGAAGGTAGGGAACCTATTCGCTCTGTCTAGTTCTAATCCGTGCTGGAAATGTATCCCTGTGATCATTGGAATCTATGCTTCTAAGAATGCCACGCATGAGCCAGCGTCTGTTTCAGAGTACTCTGGTACGCTAAAGATACGATATTCCCTCTCCTGTTGCGGTCCTCCAACTCGGCATTTCGTAGTATAAGGTTGTCTGTAGTAGTTTCAAGGCGCTGGATTATTTTTGAAGATTGTGAGGTCTTTTCTTCCACGTCACTCAAGCGTTGCTCTGCCTCGTTAAGGCTTTTATTCATGTTGCTCATGTCCGCCCTGATCGCCGTGAGTTCCAACTGCATGGAGTCTATGTTGCTCTTGGTGGATTTGGCAAGATCATGTACTTCAACAAGTTTTTTGAGGATCATATCCATGGTGGCTGATAAGTCGGCTCTCGCTTTGATGGGGGATTCCGAGAGTGAAGGCTCTGGTTGCACTTTTTTCGTGTTGTTTTGGTCTTCCCTTTCCGCCATTCTTAGACAAGTTAAGCAGGTTTATGAGAGATAAGGTATGATGGACAGAGCAGCTGAAGAGGCCCTCTTCTTGCACACGAAAGCGTTTCAATGGTGTGACCGCACAGTGACCAGAGTTTTCAGATGGGGCTAAACCCACACGCAGGATGTATCGACTGTTAGGCGGAACTCTGTGAGCACTGTACTCCGGTGAATGGCTGCCAAGTAGTGAGGCGAGATCAAGCCATATCAGCCAGCACTAGTGGTATTTGTCACTTGGTTGGAGTAAGCGGGTAAGCCGCAGGCAGCTTGGAGTACCTCACGTTGGGGAATGTGAGCCCCAGGCTGTAAGTCGCAGGTGAGCAGTCAGGTGAGTCGCCAGCTATTTATCTGATGTGAACCGAGTAATGTCATTGATCAGATTAGAATCTGTTTGAGTGAACATTGCTGCGGTGCGTAACAATCTGCCCCTCTCTTCTTATCCACATACTGCATAGGATGCGGACCTGGATGGCTCACGTGGTGTCAGTGATTCTGGTTTTGCGTGTATAGTAGATGTAGGTGCGGCAGAACAGGACAAGCCCCCTCAGTCATGTTGCCATTTTAGCGGTGCCGGCAATTGGTGAGGGCTATGACGAGGCTGTGGTGTAAGCAAGCTTGTAGCAGTAGGTCGTCCTTAGTGGGAAATAAGAGGCAGCTGGGGTAGCTTACAAGCGTCAGCAGAGAACAGCAGGGCGCCAGTTACCAGGAGAGCCAGCCGGGGGTACACTTCGCTGTAATTATGGCAGGGTTAGCAGTACAGCGCCATTTTGAGCGTGTGGTAGCAAAGGTCTGTGTGTGAGCCTCTGGATAGATAATTATGACCAGGGATAGTTGAGTGGTGAATCCGACCAGCAATCAAAGTGGCCACATAGATCAGCAAGACATGAGAGGAAATAGCCTGTATTCTTATAAACAGCGCGGGCCAGCGCTGACCGAAGGTGTCTTCCGATCTGCCATCTTCGGGTCAGGCATGTCGCTATGGAGGCTGAGCAATCGAGGAGACAACTACGGCGACTCTAGGCCCCCACCTCTTGTAATGGAGTCTTGATGAGGGGGACAGCACACCCGTGAGAGGAGCCAACCAGCAGGGAACAAGAGGTGACAGATGATGTGGAGGCTCGACAGGACGCATTCCGCCATCTTAGGGCTCCTGTTCGAGCATCGCAGAGTGGCGGGTATCACTCGGGTTTAGGGCAAGAATGTGCTGTTTCAGCCCCAAATCATCGCTCCGAGAAACGCAGCCAGTAAAGCAAGGTGAGACACGGTGTTCCGCCCCTGGTTGGTCAAGTCTGGAGCCTGAAAGAGGATTTTATCGCACCTCTGTTCTCTGAGCGACGCGATCAGGCAGCCATCTCCGCTGCCGTCCAAGCCACGCCCCCCTGAACTTGGTTTTTTATATAGACTTTGGTCTTTGCTTTTTCCAAATTTATGGACACGCCTATTAATATCTGCTCACGCTTTCTGAACTCTGTTTCTTCCTATGCCTACATACGATGGACTTACAGGGGGAGGGTGTAGTAAGGCTTATAGGTACATTGTTGACATTTGCTAATTTAGCATGAGCTTCATTAACATGAGGCTACCTTTGTGCACAACACTGCATGCATATGTTTCGCAAGACTCTGTTTGTGCCCCTTTCACATGAGAACTGTCTACCTTGCACGTTCTCTGCTGTGCTCTGAGGTTTAGTCTGCACACGCTGTTCAAGGTTAAACAACTATGCCCCTTGTTATTACGTTCTGGTCAGTCCCTCGCACCTAGACATAACATGCTACACACAGCTGTACTACTGGAAATCGTGTGCTTTGTATTGCAACTGTAACATGTTTTAACACACTTGGAGAGACACCTTTCAGAAGAGAAGAGCTGTGCTTGTCCTGAGATGTGAACATTGCATACCTAGGCCTTGAGGTATGGGGGTCTGCTGATAAAGTCCAGAGGTCTTCTTTTTTTTACAACAAACTATCTCTTACGACGGGGAGGGTGGATAGGGCGTTAAGTCCTTTTCCACTGATTTAAAAAAGTGAAATCCCCATTTGTACTCTATGGTATTGTAACAATGTTGACTATATTGTGTTTATGCATTTTGCTGCTAGTATTGGCACGTGTACTGCACCATAGAGCGCGTTAGTTGAAATAAACATTTGACACTATACCACGTCTCAGATTACTCGCATTGTGGACAAGTACGAGTGAGTGAGCGAAAGAGTGTGTGACTCCCACGATTCCCCCCGGCTCCGGTACAAATGAATGAACGATGAACTAAGGAACGTGTCTGTGTGTAACAGAACTGGTGCTTCAATTCCTTTGGGACTTTGATTCGGTAACTGCAAACAGCGCCTGCCATTTTGGACGCAAGGGGCTGACCCGCTTGAGCAACCTGGAGCGGTGCATCAGCGGGAGTTCACCCAGGGCTGGGACGGAGTACATGGAGCCCCTCTGGGTCTAGAGGACCGTTTGGGACCCATTGGCTGGGTGCAGTGAGGCAGCAGAAGCTGGGTGCCTGACTAGGATGGCGCCCAGCCGAGACGCTCCATAGATAAAGGAGCAAGCAACAATTTACACTGTGACTCCGGGGCATCAATAGGGGCAACAAAAATACCAATCATTTTGGCACCTACTCAACCACCCCCACAAGGGAAATAGCGGCGACGCCCGACAGCACAACAGGTTGACCCCAGGACTAATGGCAGACCCCTCGTGAAGAGGTGAGGGGCAACTGAGCACTGTGGCAATAAGGGAGAAGGATGGATGCTAAGACAGGCCCCAGAAAGACTCCACCCCACTGAAAGAATCACCCGGTAGGTGGAAAAGAGGTGAAGCTGCTAGGTCCCTACACCACTGAATTCGGGGAGACGCTGGACACCAGAGAGTCTGGTAATGATATAGGACTCGTCTATGCTGCCAAAAAATCAGCAAAATAGTTTCCTCCTACTTTGCACACGCAGCCGCCAAAGACTCACAGGTGACGGCAATAGGAGAACACAACATGGCGAACTGTGCATCATCATCTGGACCTAAGAACTTACTATGATAACATCTGGATTGCTGATGTGCAGCGTACTATAAACTTCTGTGAATCATAAAAAAAGAATTTGAATTACTAACTGTGTGCTTCATGTCCTGGAATGGCCCTTGCTAGGCTTTTACCTTAGAGATGGGGCAAACTCATCGCCACAGAGAGAAAACAGTCTGTCCCCCAAACTGATGCTGCTTGTTCACATTTAGTAATCTCTCTTTATTTGTCTACTTCCTTTGCTTCCATCCCATCTCTTCTGAATCTCTCCCCTTGCCTGCTACACCACCTAGCCCCCCTGCCCTTTTGTGCCATGTTACTAAGCACTCCTTCTCCCCTTGTTCGGGAAAGATCCAATATTTATAATCTGGAGTCTTAGCAAACCCACTGAGAGAGTCCACAGCGCCAAGGGAGCCACTCACAGTTGAGGTATGGTAGGGCACACCTTGCTAAAGCGCTCCCTCTCTCCTTTTTTTTGGAAGGATCCAGTATATAGACCTTGGAGTCTCAGAGACCCCTCTGAGAGAGCCCACTATGTACAAGTAGCCTCTAGCAACAGAGATGGGGAAATGATACCACTTCCCCTGGGACCACAATTTACTGGACTTTGGACGCAGCTTTGACTCATCTTCCGCTTTGTGTCCCGTCACTCTTCCCTCCCCTCCCCTCCTCTTTCCATGCTGTGTGTCTCACCCTCCCCTCCCCTTCCCCTCATCCATTCTCTGTCTAGATCCCCTGCTCCTACCCCCGTCCCCTGAATCCCTCCCCTTACCTGCTTTTTCCCTTACGTATATGTCCTTCTTGTTTGTCTCGACCTTACTTGTCACTATGTTACCATGCTCTAATAACGGTGTAACCTTTGTAACGATGTAACCTGCAACTATGGTCTGATACTCATGTAAAGCGCTCTTATACCTCCAGGTCTAGCCAGCGCTATATAAAACCTTTAAAATAAATTAAAAAATAAAAATAAATTGGTAGCGTCGCTGTAGACAGAGAACGAATGAGACACTATAGCTAGTCGGTTTGGGATTTTGGGTACTAATGTGGTAGGCTGGTACACCCCTATTCACTAAGGTCCTGTTTTCCTGTGCAAAGTTCTGTATATGTGCAGAATCCCCACAACACTATGATCTACTAATCATATCTCTTCAGCCGCAGCACTATCAATTTGTGATTCAACTATTTGGTCTGATGACTGTGAGCGTTAAACAAAGTATCGTGAGGAAGTTTTACTCATGCCCATTTTATTTCCTTGTAATTCCTCATTGATTCTCAGTCGCTAAATATTTTGTGCATTACAGAAATCTAGGCTGATCAATCTTCTAGCCCATATTTTGTTGCTGCAAAACAGCCAGAATACATGACATATAGGATGGACAGAAGCAGTCAGAAGAGGAGGCCGTTTAGCAGTTATCTCTTGCTCCCACATGAAAGCCCTTTTTCCAACCCGTCCAGCTTGCACATTGGGAAGCACTCTCTGTCCAAAGTGTACTCTTTTAATGGGTTACTTCTGTTTCGTCCATCAGGCCCCAGACATGTCTTTTTTCAAGATCTGAGCACAATCTTGGAATCTTCCGCTAGAACTACAGACTTTACTCTATTGGGAGACTTTAATTTTTATTTAGAAGACCCTACTGATACAGATAAACAGATTATATTTGACGACAGCCAGTCTTGGACTTTACCAGGTTGTAGTAGGTTCTACCCACTCTCATGGTCACAGTCTTGACTGGATTTTCACCAATAACTCTTTCATATCAGATATCAGAACACTACTGTTAATATGGTCCTTTCACCTAGCAGTATGGTTCTATTTCATCCTAGCTCAACCCCCTCAACAGGGCAGGACCCCTTCCAAGGAACGCTATACTTGTCAGTGGCATAAGATATAGCGAGACCAACTCAATGAATCAATGCTAGACTCTTCACCCTTGATAACAGAGGAGATTGATGCAGCTGTGGACAATTACGCTTCTTGATTAACTTCAGCTGTCAATTCATTGGCTCCAGTAAAGGCATCTCATAGAAAGAGACACCAGCCTTTGGCTTCCTGGTTTAGCAAGACCTTTAGATCCCAAAACCAAAAATGAGAGCTGAACCTGAGAGAATCTTGGTTTCTGGTACACAGAGAGAGAGGAGGAGTCACGACACAAGCGAACGGGGAGCGGAGTGGAGAGTGGAGTGTTGCGGTGCAGTGCGGAGCAGTGGTCATGGACAGTGGAGTGTGCTTGAGGCCCGCAGAGGCCCACAGATGCACGTACAGCTCACTAGAACTCACAAGAATGCAGGGCTCACCGCGG
Source organism: Lissotriton vulgaris (assembly GCF_964263255.1). NCBI lineage: Eukaryota > Metazoa > Chordata > Amphibia > Caudata > Salamandridae > Lissotriton > Lissotriton vulgaris. The sequence goes on from NC_141698.1 coordinate 969,680,461, forward strand.
CCCTCGGTGGCCCGCTGTCGCAGCCCTGCTCTCAGCTTTCAGCCCCGTTTTAGCCGCACTGGCTTAGAGAGCGGCATATGAGTCGCAGCTGCCTGAAGGGAGCTTGTGCTGCGATTGTGTGCAGCTGGTGCTGGAATGGAGGTCGGAAACAGAGGCGAGAACAGGCGAGAGCAGCTGAAAGTAGCCTTGGAGACTGATCTAATCTGGTCGAACCCGCTCCCTGCCAAGCCAAAAAGGAGCCTCTGTGGGGTTTTTGTTTGGCACATGAACTCAGAAGAGGGGAGCTGGAGCAGAGAGGAGCAGCAGAGCTTGGAGCTCGGAGCATAGCATAGCAGAGCTGAGCTGCACAAGCAGCACGAGTGAGAAGGCCCCCTCGCTGGAGTAGAAAGCTCAGAACTCGAGAATTACCTGGGAATTGTTTGGGACTTATGACTTAATTGAGAACTAATGGGTGGTAGATTTCTTACGTAGGGAAGCAAGGTTTGCAAGATTGGGGGATGTGCAGACCTTAGGTCTTGACTATTTTTATCCAAGACGATACTGTGAGTTTCCCCCGAGACATCTACCCTCAAGATTGCCAGTCAGGAGGCACCAAGTTGATAGAACACCCTACCTCCCGCAGTACCCATTATTGTTTAACCGCTTTGAGCCCCTCTCTGGCCTGGAGGCCATTGATTGACTCTACCCGGTTGCAGGGAATGAAAAGGTTATGAGGAATCGGGTGAGCGAGGCAGACGGAGCTGGTTTGGAGATGCCTCAGGGGGTTGTTGGGAAAGAGAGAATGGAGGTGCTGGATTCAGGGGAGAGTTCTGAAATACCCACAGGGGGTGTGATAGAAGGTGCTGGTGGGATGGGGTTCGAGCAGGGGGAACTAGCAAGGTGGTAATGGCTCGAGATGCGACTAGGGTGGAGAGTCATCAAGTGAGCTTAGCTGCATCCATGGCAGTGGACCTGAGTGGCCCATGTAGCGTAACAACAATACAGGAAACACTCAAATTAGCCTCTTGGAATGTGGCAGGGATTAAGGGACGGATGGATTCTGAGGATTGGTAGAATACATTGATACATTTGATGTTTTATTATTTCAAGAAACCTGGGCACCAGATCCAATTCATAGGACCGGGTTTTTAAATTTTTACAAACCAGCTATAAGGGGCAGCAAGGGCTGGGCATCAGGAGGGCTAGTGACATGGGTTAAGCAGGCAATAGGATACCATCCAACTGAAATATTTGCGGATCACCCAGATCTCTTGGGTATTAAATTAAGCAAGGGCGGCTACCAGGATCTCATAGTCATTAATATCTATGCACGAGGCCAACCGGATGGCCGCTGCCCTAGCATTGTAGACTTTGTGGACACATATCTTGAAGGGATAGGGAGAGACAAGATACTTGTTCTAGCTGGGGATTTCAACTGTACCTTTGAGCCCCTTTATGCTGTAGGGGATAATTGGGGGTTAGCAGAGGATGTGGTTTGGAAGATCCCAGAACTGTCCGTTGATAAAATCACAAAAGGGACTGAGGCAGCTCTACATTGGATGGGCTTGTGCCTGAATTGGGGGCTAAGAGCTACAAATGGCCGTACTTCCTCTGATCAGGGAGGCAATTCCACCTTTGATAATGGGCTAAGGAAAAGCCGTATAGATTATATCTTGTTGAAGATGGAATATTGGCCACTTCTGATAGATATGGAGGTAGTACCCCGCCCTGAAAGCGATCATAATCCCCTGTCACTTAGCCTGAGACTTCCGGGTGCATGTGGAAGGATTCCACCAGTTGTTCACTCGACAGGGGACACTATCCTGACCAACGATAGAAGAAGGCTTAAATGGACAAGGATTGTGGGGGATGAGACTATTCTGGATAGCATTACGAATGTGGTTTCCAAGACTGCTAACGACATTTCGACCCTTGTCATCACTAGGGGTGATATTGATAATATTTGTGAACTTCATGAACAATGCTTCACCCAGCTCAAGGTCCTTCTAACGCTGCCGCCAACTAAAAGGCACCCCAAAGGTGCATGCCTCCCGGCAGAAATGGTATAACAAGCAATGTAGGGAGGCCCATAGCAGATTAGTGAAAGCAGTTAAGTCTAGGATTTTGAGCGACATAAAGGAAACCAGGGCACAGTATAAAAAAATGCAGTGGGAAGTAAAAAGAGAGTGGGAAGATAATTATTGGTCTGACCTTCTGGATGCCTGCACTTCCAATAACCAGATTAAGTTCTGGGAAATTGTAAAATGGGGCAGAAATCCCGACTCCCAAATACCTACTAACCATGTATCCGCAGAAGCCTGGGTGGAGTTCTACTCCGGTCAATTCAAGTATTTGAATTTAGAATCCACTACAGGCTTACCCAGGTTACAAACTATGTTTGTCCATAGAGAAGAGCTGACTTTTACAGAACAGGAGACCGAGATTGCACTTGGCCTGACCCAGCGGGGGAAAGCACCGGGGATGGATCTAATCCCAGCTGATCTATATAAAAACAATCCCCAACTTTGGGTTCCCTACATAACCAGGATCGCAAACACTATTGCTAAGGGGGCCAGGATCCTCGTGTCATGGAAGGGGGCTGAGATTCTCCCAATTTTTAAAAAAGGTGATCGCTCGAACCCAGGGAATTACCGTCCAATTAGCTTTATAGACTCATTCCAAAAGGTCATAGCAAGGATGGTTCTTGCAAGAGTTCAGGGCTGGATGGAGCTAGAGGGTATTGTGTCCCCAATGCAGGCCGGCTTCAGATCTGGTACAAGTACCATCGATCAGGTTTTCAGATTTTGTCTGATCTACTGGACTGGAAGGTGGTGCTGCTGGGCGGTGGAACTATCTATGCCGCGTTTATCGATCTGAAGTCGGCCTTCGACTTGGTGCCAAGGGCCAAACTTTGGTCCGTTCTTAGAGACCTGGGATTGCCAATAGAATTATTAGATCTGATTGTCAGATTACACGAGGGCAATTTTGCAAGGGTTAGTTGGGGAGGCCAAGGACAGGTGACGGACTGCTTCCCCGTAACACGGGGAGTCTGTCAGGGGTGCGTACTGGCGCCCACGCTCTTTCTATTGTTCATCGATCAGGTGGTTATGTTTTTTGCTAGTACCCCCACTGATGCACCCACTCTGGGGGGGACCAGGTTTCCTATGCTCATCTTCGCTGATGACACATTACTCCTCTCTAAGACCCGCAGCGGTTTACAGTTAGCACTGGACCGCTTTGAGGAGTTCTGTTGCATCAATGATCTTAAGATTAATGTGATCAAAACGAAATTTATGGTGCTCACTAAGAGTCATCCCCTAAGGAGTGCAGTGACTATGAATGGAGAGAGTTAGGAACAAGTCGAGGTTATGACCTATTTGGGAGTAACCTTGGACTATCTTCTCCGTTGGAAAGCGCAGGTGGATACATTACATTTAAAATTTGCGTGTCTCACGGGTTGTCTCCTACAAGAGCAAAAGAGGTCCCTTACTAAAAGAGTTAAACCAGCACTTCGGATCTATACCACCAAGGTTAACGCTGCAATTTTGTATGGGGCAGATCTTTGGGGACATATGGACCTCTATACCCTGGTGAAAATGCAGTGCAAGTTCATGCGGAAACTTGTAGGTCTACCCCAATCCTCTCCATCTAAACCACTCTGTCTGGATATGGGTTGTAACCCAATAAACGAAATGGCAAGGTACAGACTGGTGGCTTTTTGGAGACGTATTTGGACTTCTCCTGACCTTAGTCTTTTTGCTAATGAGCTTGCAGAAGTAAGATCAATTTGGGGGTCCGGTGGTATTCCATGGCTGCGTGCAGTAAAATCGATCCTGGTTGAAATGGGCCTTGAACAGTTGTGGGTTTCCCCGGGATCTAATATTTTTCCATCAAAACAGGAGTACAAGGCACTTTATTGGGCCTCTGTTCATCATGCTTTGGTCCCTGCTTCTGGCTCCGCTAGTTTAACAGGAAGATTCCTGACTCACAAGTTGGATCCCTTCCTAGAGAACTATTGGGACATTATCACTAGGCCACTTGACAAGAAACTTTACCACCAGTTTCGTGTGGGATCCTTGCCCTTGAATTCGTTCACTAAAAACTGGTCTAATGGAGTGAGTGAATATTGCCCTTGGTGCCCGGGACACAAGGAGAGTGTGGGTCATCTTCTATTTGCCTGTTCGATTTATCAAGCCCCTCGAAGTAAATGGATAAAACCCCTTTGCCAGCGACTTAAATACAAAGGGTGTGCTGAGGCTATTTGGGCATTTAGAACTAACACCTCTGATGTAATTGTTGTGAGCGTAGCCAAATTCTTGGGGTGGGCATGGGTGATCAGATCGAGAAGTAAGCAGAAATGATTAAGATCCTGTCTCTTTTTTAATTCCAACGTTTTTAATTCCAACCTTTTTAATCTTTTTTAATTTCTAGGTCAGGTTTGTCTTTGTATTGTCAGGCTGTTTAATTGTAATTTTAAAATAATGTTATACTCTATATGTATGAATTTCATGAAATTCGAATTTGTATACAGTAATTGAAATTATAATTGTGTTTGCTGTAATACCAACTCTTTATAATAATCTGTATGTCCAAAACTTCACGTTTTTTTGTTTTTTAAAAAAAAAATTATTTTATGATTTTATTATCGAAATAAAGACTTTAAAACCTGAACCTGAGAACTAATGGGCACTGGTGAGAGCGAGTAGGCACACGAGATCAGGTGACCGGGAGCCGTGAGCGGAATAAAGCGGTGGTAACATCCTTGCCTGCCTGAACTGTAAGCCCCCCGCAATAAGCAGCGCTTGCCAAAAAAAAAAATGCATGTAGTCTTGGGAAGTCGCATCTGACCGGTATAAAAGTATAACAGAGATCACAGAATACAGAGCACTGAACTAGAGAAGGTTAGAGTCGTCACACCGCCACATACCGCAACGCCACCACACTGCCCCTCTCTGACGGCAGTTGCTCCAATTCTCTGTGTGTCATGTCCAAGCCGCCACACTCCAGCTTAAGGTCATTGGTAGCTGTGGTGGTGGCTCAGCAGGGAGTGGTAACACGGCAGGACACAGAGGGAGAAGACAGGCTTGGGAGGTTGTGCAGGAGGTTGTGCAGGAGGTGGTGGGGATCTATGTCCACAGGTTCAAGTGGTAAAGAGCGGGAAGAGCAGGGCACGGAGTGAAAGTTTCAGGATTCCGGCCGCCTCAGTGCTGTGGAGGGTGTGGAGGGTCTTGGGAAGGCCCGGTACTTAAAGCAGACCGGAGGAGCAGCACGGAAAGGAAAAAAAAGAATTTTAAAAAAAAGAACAAATAATAAAAACACGACTAGCCTCCTAACCAGAAGAGTTAAATCCGGAGAACAGCGAATAAATAACGGTGACGGTTCTTATTAAGCAAGCTGGAAAGAATGAGATCTGGGAAAGTAAGGCAGGAGATAAGTGAAGGGACACAAAGAAACAAAGAAGATAAAAGCCAGGGCACACAAAAGATTGGAAGAAAAAGGAAGAAGGTTGTACAGCAAAGAGAGAGACTAGTGTCTGCACCTGAACTATCAATAACTAGTCCAAAACAAAACAAAAGTGGGATTCAAAAATTATTTTTCCTAAAGGACCCCATGGCGGCCATTTACGGTCAAACGCAGGAACAAGCCCAACTACCCAGTCCAATCATACCAGCATCAAGGACAAAAGAGAACAAGCAGCTGCAACCAAATAGCAAGAAGGAGGAAAAAAAAGAAGTGCAAAAAATCTATATTGAGAACAGTCCAACAAATAATCCAATAGACCAGCCACAAACTTCTCATACCTTTTCCAAGTTAAATAGTAATACTGGCACTTGTAAGTCTGTTGTGGTACTAGCCCAAATAAACAAGAACATTTCCTAAGTTCTAGAAAAAGACAAGGAAACAAAGATCTTGGATCTAAGGTTAAGTTAAGGACAAAGGCAAGGATGAAGCAATAATAATGGAAAATAAAATGGGGCCTGAGCACATTGCCACACAAGAGGACACATGGCCAACCTCCTTTTCCCTACCTGATGACATAAGTCTGGACAGACAAATAGAAATAGAAAAACACACCCAATCCCAGTTAGAAGAAGATCTAAAGAACAACCAAGGTCTGCAAGCAAGACACAGACCAGTACAAGATCAGGAAAAGGAACTGAGTGGTAAAAAAAGGTTGGAATCTACACCATTACATTCAGACGACAACCCGACTAAACGGGACAAGAAGCAAGAAAAAACCAAAGGATGCTCAAAAAAACTAAACTTAGCGTCTCCAATCACGATATCCTCCTTGAGTAGGTTAGAAGAAGAGTCGAATGTCCTGGAAATCCTGCCCAGAGAGGTTTACAGGCCCCCATGGAGCGAAACACTATTAAACATACTGGATCAGGCAATTAAGGCCTTGAATTTCCAGTCTGACAAAATGGATGTCCAAATCGATCTAATAAACCTTATTGCTGAGCACATTTCAGGTATAAATACCAGGCTGGACCACATGGCAACCCTGCTCCCGAGGAGGGTAGAAAAGGGACCCCACGCAGAGTTCATCCAGCCAAGTTGTGTATGTGGCAAACTAGTGGACAACTTGTCAAATCTACCGGACATACTAAAAGATATACTAGGGGCAGTTTAATCGTCAGTCGTAATAAACAAAAAACAAAAAAAACATGAGCCCTAGTGGGGTAAAGAAGGTCGAAGTGGAAATTGGGAGTCCAAATAAAGTCAGAGACCTTAACCAAAACAGTGATCTAGAACAAGAGATAAGTAAGACAAATGAGGAACATTCAGATCATAGAGTTTGCCAAATCGATGAGACACAAAGCGCAACGGTCAGTACAAAAATAAAGTTAACAAAAAGACAAAGAAAGCGCACCAGGAAAGGGAGGGCCCAGCTCAAGGTCCCACCTTCGACAAACATCCATATGTTTCCTATCTTCCACCATATCACCCCAAAGAAAGAGAAACTATCCACTGAAGTAAATGTTTCAAAACATATAGACAAGACCCAAGACGAATCCTCTCAGTCAAGCGCAGAGAATGGGTACAGCTCGATTAATGAATCATCAATCTGCCCTATCTCCGCAAAGTCAAACCATACACAAGGAAGAAAAAATTTGAACACTCAAAATCAAAAAACTATACAACTGCAGGACAAAGACAAGACTCAAGTTGACGGTGATGAAAGGGTTCTAGGCCAAGAGGACTGTGTAAATCGGGTAGTAATGATTCACCAGGCAGACGAAACCCAAATACCGGAGGTCAAAAAAGCAAAACGAGACATGCAGACTCAAATTGCCCCGGACAACGAGTATATAAAACAAAATGTAAGCGACAAAACTAGCCAAAGGCAATTCATAAAAATCGCCGACAAAAAGGAAAAAACAAGAACGCCAATAAAAAAAAATTCAAACGATTATGGACGAACTTGCAGCCTTCAACAAACAGACCAACACACAATGTGTACTCAGATATCCATATATACAAATGATGACAATGTCGAAAATACAAAAAATAAAGATAACAAGCTGAGTACAGGTAGGATTAATGTACCCATCTCTCATCCAAAAAGATCAGATGATGCAATTGGGGAAAGAACAACAAATACTCAGAGGCTAGGTAGTACAACAAACGCAAAGGACAATAAAAGATACACAAAGGCAAGAAGAAAAAGAAGCAAAATTGGTACACCAAACACAAGGAGAAACTACTGAAAATAGTAATTTATACCGGAATATCAGAGAACAAGGGGACAAGACTTTTTGAATAGAGGAAACATAATGCGACTGCTGAGAGAAATTCCAGAACTGGACGACATATCATCCCAAGATCTTCTGTCTGTAGAATTTAAATGTACTAAAAACAATCCAGAGGTAGAGGAGTCCTTAACTACATGGTTGTCTAAGGCCATAGTAGACAGAATATTTGCTACGAGCATGTCCTTTGAAGCATGGGGCATAGTTCTGAGGAATAAATATCCATTTCCCCTCGTAAAAAGCATTATAACAGAAAAAACGGAAATGGAAGAGGGAAACACCCATAAATCATGCCTAAAGAGTGCATGTTCAGTAACTCCACAAAAAACATTACAAAATACAAGAAGTCAGTTAAAAGTAGCAGAACAAGGACGCACTCAGGAACAGAGCACCGACTGGTCCTGGGTTGCAAAGGTTTTGAGCAATAAATGCTCCTAGCTAGTCCAAAAAGTCAAAAGAGAATAATAAATTACAACCACGGATAACATTTGGTAACCAAAAGGAATAGGGAGAAAAACTAACATGTAATAACCAATCCATTGCTTTGAACCAACATATGATCAGCATCTGCTCTTGGAACGTCCATGGCTTTAACAGTATGGGTCAAGACCATGAAACTGCAAATTTCTTGGAACAACATGGCCTAATACTATTACAAGAAACCTGGAATTTGAGCCCAGTATCCATCCCTGGTTACATAGAGTTTCATGTCCTTGCCGAAAAATTCTCAAAATTTGGCCATCCGAGAGGAGGCTTAACAACGTACATCACCCAGCAGTATAGATGGCAAGTGGAAGAAGTAGATACTGGGGTAAATTGGTTACAAGCAATAAAACTCACAGAGAGGCTGGGCTCAAATCCACGCATTCACAATCTATTAGTGCTTAATGTCTATGTACACCCGGAAAAGAAACAGAAAAATGAAAAATTGATAACACTAATGACCCTGATCAGTGCATTACAAAGCTCTCATAAATCACATTCCATGATCATCTCAGGAGATTTTAATAGCAACCTAATAAAAGACGACAACATAACTCGAGATCTCGGAGACCTGGGCCTTTCCATTTTGAATAGGAATGAAAAAGGGGACAGAGTCATACCGACAACCTTTTTAAGCGGCAATCGGAAGTCATCAATAGATTACACAATAATGAGCAATAACTTGACATCGATGGTTAACTCCTTCTCGGTTGGGCAACGCACAGAAAGCGATCATTTCCCATTAATCACCAAAATAAAAATTTTGGCCAATAAGACCGAAAAATTAAACACCGTCATTCAGTATACTGAAAAAATTAAATCTACGCAAACTAAAATGGGGTGGAAAGGATATAAAACCAACAATGGATACATTCAAAAAAAATTGCTCAGACTAACACTGGAAGAAAAAGAAAATCCTATAAAACTAGGGGAATATCTATGTGAGGCCCTAATCAGAAACCCCCCAACCATAAAACAGAATGATGGAAGAATTAATACCGGGAAGAAGCCATGGTATAATATTACCTTGCGGGAGGTAAAAAGGAAAATCACAAGTGCGGAAGCAGGTAATAATGATGAAAAGTGGAAAAAAAACGGATAAGGTGAATTTAAAAGTCATGCGAAAAAGATACAAGATCCTGCTGAGTAATGCAAAAAAATCATACCAAGAAGAAATCTGGACAAATTAATTAATTGCTGGGAAACACAAAAATACCCGAACATTTTGCGGTATTATTAATAAACTGACAAAGGGCAACTACCTAAGAAAGGAGGCAGGTATTGAAGAAAGTAAGTGGATTCAGTGTGTCAAAAACCTGTTTATTGACAGGGAGGATGACAGGGAGGACGGACAAAAGTGGCATTGTAAAATAGAGTGCGAAATATGCACCAGAAACGCTGAACACGTGGAAAATATTCTTGGAACACAAAATATTCAGCCGGTAGATAAGAGGAATCCACTTGCGGACTGCGAAAATTGGAAAAAAGAGAAAACTGTTAACAGACCAATTATAATATCAGAAAAACCTGCAGATACAGTACCAGCCCCTGACACCCTCGTAACAACCGAACAGCTAAAAGTAATAATAAATCGCCTGAAAAAAGAGGGTGCAGCAGGACCTAATGGGCTTCCAAATGCCATTTTTAAATATTCCCCCTAGTTCTGGGCAGAATACTTAACACCATTTTTTAATTCAATTTACAATCAGAACAAACTGCCCAAGTCCTGGAACGGGAGTATAATACACCCCATTTTCAAATACGGCGATCATAATGAGCCGGGGAATTATAGGCTGATATCGCTGATGGACGTGGAGGCAAAACTATACGGGTCATGCTTATTGTTACACCTTCAAGACTGGCTCTCCTGAAGGAAAAAGCAGAAACAAAGAAGACCAGATTGTATGCTTGTTTTATAGACCTGTGAGCTGCTTTTGACAGAGTGAACCGAACCCGATTATGGGAAAAATTAAATTCATGGGGCCTTCCGAAGAAACTACTGGAGGCAATAATAAGCTTGTGTAGGGACACCTGCGCACGAGTTATATTGGGAGACGGTAGCAGTATTACAGCCGAAATTAGCACACAACAGGGCTTAAAACAAGGCTGTGTACTGGCCCCAAGCTTATTTAATCTTTATATGGCAGATATCGTCAGCCACATGCAGATCGGGGAAGGACATCCACCGTACCTGTCAAAAACCCCAATCCCCTTCCTGCAGTACGCTGACGACATTGTTGTTCTGAGTCAAACCCCGATAGGCCTGCAAAGGATGATCAACAATCTGGTAACTTACTTGGAACACGAAAGCTTGGAACTAAATAAAGACAAAACCAAAGTGGTCCGCATCGTAGACCCGAAGAAAACGACATTTAAATGGTACGCAAATAGCACCCCAATAAAGGAGGAAGTATCATACAAGTACCTAGGTCTGAAACTGGGGCGAGGCCCAACGAACAAGGAGCACAAATTTGATCTAAAGGCAAAAGCACACTCCTTGATCTACGCTTACCGGCAATTACAGAAAAAACGAAGTTATCCAAACTATACACACCTGCTGAACGTGATAAAAGCGCAAACCTTACCCTCCTTGTCATACACATTGGTCACCTGGTGTGGCAAAGAGCCGGGGTTGTTAAACAGCCTACAAACAAAGGTATACAAGGCGGTTTTAAACCTCCCAAAATCAGCATCACTGGCGCAGGTTCGTCTAGAATTTGGCCTGCTGAATCAGACGTTTCGCAGTATGGGTACTTTTGTGAAACTCTGTCATAAAATACGTCTGTCAGAAGAAGGCTCACTGGACAACCTGTGTTGGAAAGAAATCGAAATCCAGCAGAAACAGCACATGCCTCACAGTTGGGGAGATTTCTTCTTCCAATCCTTGAGTTGTATAGGAATCGAAACAACATGGGATTTGATGCCAGATAGAAACAGCTTTGATAAAATTACAAACAACGCTGTCAAATGGAAATCCTGTCTGGAAGACAAATCAAGAATGGCAAAACGAAGACACGGGTGGACAGTAATAAATTCATATTCCGGGATAAAGCCGCAGCCTTATTTAGAAAGTCATTTTAATATGCCACAAAAACAAAGATATATAGAACACCGGCTGGGCCTATAGTTTTCAAAGGACTTGTTACCATCCTGGAAAGGTAGTCACACGGACCCTTATTGTCGTCTATGCGGGTATCAAAATGAAACATTAACCCACCTGTTATGTGCTTACCCAGCTCTTATAGAATTAAGGAGACGGCTTTAAAGAACACTTTTAATAGACTGAACATTCGAACTTGCAGGCAAACTGTAATTCGATGGCTAGATGGATCGTCCCCTATGTTGGCTTGTAGGGGGGTTAAATACATGAGGAAAGTACAATCTCTCCTACAACAAGCGGAACCAGGGGAATCCAGTGAAGAGAAAGTGCATACTTGAAAAGTAAGAAAATGAAATAATTAAGAACTTATTAATTGTACGGACTACATAACCAAACTTGCTAAAACTTAAGCACATTATTTTATTGTTTTTAATGAATGATTCCCTTATGTATTTTGTAATAATTTTTAATAATTATAAACAATAAATTTGACTTTGACCAAAACCAAAAATGCAGAAAGCAAGAGCACATATGGAGGAAAGATTATCTTGAGTCAGATAAGAAAAAAATATAAACATGTACTTGCCATTTACAAAGCATTGATAGTGAGGGAGAAGTCCCTATATTTTACATAAAAAAATCGAAGCTGCCAAGAATTCAGTAAAATAACTCTTTCAACCTGTAGAGAAACTGACATCCATAGAATCAGTGACAGCCAGCTATAGCAGTCAAGAATTCTGCAACGACCTGGAAGGTTTCTTTTAAAATAAAGTTAAAGAAGTTTATGATAGTTTTTTTTCCATTAAGCCCACTTCTTAGGCGGAATAGTACTATCCTTCCCTACATGCCAACACTAAGATTTTTGCTAAATTCAGAGATCTGACTAGACAGTAGGTCACTTCTATTACAAAGTCTACAAAATTCAGCTCCCCCCTCCCTACTCGATAATTCTCTCGCCTCGGTGCCCACTCTGATCAGCGATCACACTCGGCAACTCTGGGCATTAGCTTGCCTCATCTTCACTAACGGCCCCACCAGACCGCCGGGGATGCCTGGTCTCACCCTGGAGATACCCATTAAGGGACCATCTCTCAGGGAAGCCAGGAAGGGTTTTGCAGCGGTCGAAGCGCCTTGGGACCCTACGGGTAAGTAGTGCGCTATATAAATGCCTATACATTTACATTACATACATTTACATTTGGGGGCCAAACAGGCATCTGAATTAATCGTATCAAATCTCAAAGCTATCTTACAGCACATGTTTGCCATCAGTTTATTTCTCACCCAACGGAAGATAGCGTCTACTTTGCCCCTTTTGAAGAAACCCTCTCTCAGTCCCAAAATCACGAACAGCTATCAGCCCATTTCGAGACTGCCCCTACCGGCTACGATTGTGGAAAAATGAATGAACCTCCAGCTGGCCACTTTTATACAAGATAACAATCTTCTGGATCCCAAACTATATGGGTTCAGAAGCGGGTACAGCACAGAGACAGCCTTAATCAAGGTGATGGAAGAGCTCAGAGAGAATCTTGATTAGGAAGGTAAAGCAGCCCTCATTCTACTCAACCTGTCAGCAGTGTTTGCCAACTATTTTACAGTAGAATTAGAAAAGTATCTCGGGCCCTCTTAAGAACTTTTTGGGTTGGGCAAAAACAATATGTCTCATTAAGTGAGTTTACCTCAGATCTTTCTCTTTGCCTTGCGGAGTGCCGCAAGGATCCAGACTGTTTAATGTTTAGGTGTCAAACTTGGCAGATCTGATTAGACATTTCAGATTCATGATCACAACATATGCTTATGACACACAAATTGTTGTTTCCTTTTTTTATTTCAGTAATTTTTTATTGAAAATAAAGAGCATATTTACATGGTACAGGGTGAATCACATGGGGAAAGGAAACGAAAAAAGATAGGGAACAAGAAAAAGCGCACCTAGGGGGGTCAAGCATTGTCTCGATTGGCTTATATTAGTTTGGCTCTTGACAGTCCATTCCCCAGTTTGCTTCATCTTCTTCTCGTCCGGCTTGCAGGTTTCCAGTTTCCCCCCGTGCCCCCTTGCAACCTGTCTGATTATCTTTTCGCACCCCTGGTGGTGTGAGGCGAGAGAAAAACAAAAGAAGAGAGGTGTGGGGGTATAGAGAGGCGAGAGAGAGAGTTAGGCGCATTGTGTTGTAGAGTAGGATGCATGTGTAGTTTATGCAGTATTGTCTGGTCTGGGCGTTTAGGGTGGCTTATGAGAGGACAGGTAGTTGTCTAGTGACAGTTGTTTCCTTAACAGAGAATGATACAGACACAGATTCCAGGTTTCAGGACTGTATGGCGGCAGTTAATGTGTGGATGGCTAATACGTGCCTATAGCTAAACTCAGGTAAAACTAAGTTCATTTTATTTGGGAACTCATGGTCTTTTTGGCCCCACTCTTGGTGGCCACAAGAGTTAGGAACCCTTCTAACCTCAGTCAAGAAGGTCCGTAAACCTTGGATGGATCATCGATGAGAGACTTACCTACAATGATCAGGTAAATCCGATATCCTCATCCATCTTTTTTACATCATCAGGACACCTTAAAAAGAGCTTACCTTTTCTCCTGACCACTCCGTAAAAAAAACAGTAGCCACCTCTATGGTGCTCTCAAAACTTGAGTATTGTATTGGTTTATATTTCAGTATGCAGCACCATCTTAATAAACAGCAGATCCTGTAGAATGAAGCAGCACAGCTCCTTTTAGGCATTCCAAATATGTCAATCTCTCTCCAAGGCACCAGAGAAGTTACACTGGCTGTCAATAAGACAGAGAGTAGTATTTAAGGCCCTCTGCATTCTCTTTAAGGCCCTGCATGGCACTGGACTTGACCACTTAAAGAATAAATGTACTTTGTACAGCCCATAGAGAACGTTGAGGTCCTCCATAGCCAACAATGTAATAGCCATCAAAGTCAAACTCGCATCTTGGGAGGTGGGGGAAGCTTTGCGAACGGCGCAGCACAATCTTGGAAAGCTTGTCTGCTCCATCTAAAAAACATGAACAAACTCTTGGCCTTCAGGAAAGCCTTAAAAACATGATTATTCAATTTTGAATGAATTCCCGTACCTTATGCCTCCTGACACTAAATTGATCATCTGAGTTGAATTAGGGTTCTGCTTGAGCTAGCGGCAAGACACCACCGGGTAATTGTACTCTATAAGTAAATTTAACATAACATAACATTGGCAGTGGTGGCTTTGCTAAAGAGGTCATAGGTCCATGGACGACTGGCGAAGGTGGGATCCGGAGGTAGTCACAGAACATGTTCAGTGCAGCATGACCCATATGCATGACTGTTGGACTTGGCCCTCTCTGCAGGGTCATCCCTAAACTTTTTGCCTTCCTCCAATATTCTCTCTGACCTTTTTTTGTTGGTATAATGACTCTGGGCACTTTACCACTGCTGACCAGTGCTAACGTGCATATGCTCTCCCTACTATAAAGTGTATACATTGATTGGTTTCCATGATTGGCTTATTTGGTTTACCTTCAGTCCCCAGTAAAGTGCACCAGGAGTGCCAGGGCCTGTAAATACAAATGCTGCTGGTGGGCTTGCAGCACTGGTTGTGCCACCCACAGAAGCGGCCTAGTAAAATGTGTCTAAGGTCTGCCATTGCAGAACCTGCGTGCAGTCTGGTACTGTCATGCTGACTGCGCAAGTGCACCTACTTGCCAGTCCCTAAACCTTCCCATAACTTCATATTAGTCACCCCTATGGTAGGCCCAAGGGCAGGGTGCATTATAAGCATAAGGTAGGACAAGCCCTGATGTGTGGGGCATGTCCTAATAGTGAATTACAGCCATTTTCGTTTTTCACTATTGTAAGGCTACCTGCTCTCCATAGGCCACAATGGGCTGCTGGAATTATTACACTATATAATCCTAACAGACTCAGAGAGCATGGTAGAAAATTAAGTTTAGTATGCCTGAACTCAGAATAATAAGATACTGCTTTTAGTAAAGTTTATTTTAATATCCTGAGTTTGCAAATGCTACTTTTAGAAAGTTAGCATTTGCTTGCCTAATTATTTCAGCCCGCCTCTGCTAGGATGTGTGTCTGCTGTCTGGTTTGTGTGAGTGACAGGGCTGGGGAATTCCAGGAGACAGTCTGGGCTGCCAGGTGGTGAATAGAGAGATTACACCAGGATGGGTGGGAGGAGTGCCCCTTGATTCTGAATAGGGCTGTGCTTTGCCACCACAATACTGGCTCCACCTCCTGCGGAGCGTCTGATGTCTCTGCCCTGCACCCTGAAAGAAGCAGCAAGAGTCCCCAAAACAAAGTGCTCCAAAATTGGGCTGAACCAGGCTCAGGTCCCCTGGCCTGCAAGAAAAAAGGATTTTGCGTATAAAAGTAGGAGCCCTGCTCCTAAACATTATATCCTGCTTTTGAACCAAGAAGAAGAAATCTCTGCCTGGAGAGGAGGAACCGGGAAAGCTGAAGGAGGAAGACTGTCCCTATTCTGGGGGACTGGCCTGCAGTGGTTGCTTTGCTACCAAAGGAGAGAAAAGAACCCACAAAAGACTTGCTTTATTTTTACTCAAAAAGTACCGGGATCATTGGACTCTCGCCGCCTCTCCTGAGAAGCTCTTGGACGTGAGTTGAATTACCTCTGTGCCGCTGACAGCAGTGACCCCCCTCTGCGCCTCATCCCCTGAGTGTGCAGCTCGTGCCTAGCCGCCCCCACCACTGGTAACTCCGCTCCGTTGAGCCGTGTCTGTCCAGTCCCGCTTGGGGCTGCCCGCACCCTGCCCCTCCTCTCCGCCGAGTCGCACTGGTCCCTTGCCGCCCCCGCCGCCAGAGAGAGACTTCAAGGATCAGTGCGGGACCCGTACGAACCGTACGCACGGACCTCACCAGCGCTTTTTTAACTTGAGTCTGCGCCGCACCTCGAGCCTGCTAGTATGCACCGTACTGGTCGCTCCGTGTTGCCCGGCCCGCCACCGTCTCCCAAGCTTCAAAGAGAGGATCGGCTTGTACGCCGCAACCAGAGCACCCCAACGCACCGGGAACGCCTGGGGGCCCCGGACGTCCGCCTCCCCAAGTCCGAAGCCTGTGCGAGTCGGACACCACGAAGGAAGTCGCGAGTACGTCCCGCACCCACCTTAACCAGCATACGCATCCTGCGTATTACCGGCTACGATTCGAACAAGGTACTGTGCGACACGTACCGAGTCTATTGTGCGCATCGGACCGCAGGGTCCCTAACGTTGAAATAACCCGTTTTAGAAGTACGCTGCGCACAGAAGCCTCGCCCCACGAACGCCTAAGCTTTGGATCGTCTGCCCCTCTCTCCGCAGTCCCGCTCAGCCGCCTCGCACCTTGAGGCCTCCTACCAGCCGGACTGCCTGGGAGAATCGATGACCTCGTCCCGGGCCCGCCTTCACTTGGGGCCGCATCTGTACGCCACGAACTCCCGCATTAAAGGTATTGTGCGACTCGGACCACAGGGTCCGCAACGTTGGTGTAACATTGTTTGAAAGTACGAACTGCCAAAGAAAGGGTCGCCCAGCTAGTGCGAAGCGCACAGGACCCCAAAAACGACGCATTTGAAAGAACTCTTTTCATACCAAAGTACTGTGGCCTCATTTTAATATTGTTATACTGGTCTTGTATTAAGCCTGCATCTATCTATATATTTTTACATAAAGTATACGTATTTTCATATAACTACGCCCGGTGTCCATTTGTGGTATTGCTATATTACTGTATGTGGTCATAAATGCTTAACTGGAAACGCCCTGAAGTTTAGCCTTGTCTGCTCGCGCCACACTACCTAGAGGGGAAGCAGGGGTTATTTTAAGGAGTAAGTCCCTTGCCCTGACTAGAGGAGAGGGTCCCTGTTTGTCACAAGTGTGTACCTGTGCCAACCAGAGACCCCCAATTCTAATAATGACTTTGGTTTTCCCATCGATGGCCAGACGTCTCACCTCATCCCCAAAGGTGCAGTACTAGCCATGACCTATATGAAGGCTTTTCCTCCAACTACCGTATTTTCCGGCGTATAAGACGACTTTTTAACCCCGTAAAATGTTCTGGAAAGTCGGGGGTCGTCTTATACGCCGGGTACCAAATTTTATGGTATGTTTTCATGCGCTTTTTCATAGCGAGGACTTCACTCGAAGGTGTCAGACCGCTTCACAATAGGAAATAACAAGAAACAACACACCTTATGTTAAAAAATACAGCCACCGGCACTGGCAACGTCCACACCCAGGCCCCGCGCCATGAACTGTGCAAGTATCGAAAGCGAGCGTTTTTTTTCATAGCGAGGACTTCACTCGAAGGTGTCAGACCGCTTCACAATAGAAAATACGTAACAAGAAACAACACACCTTATGTTAAAAAATACAGCCACCGGCACTGGCAACGTCCACACCCAGGCCCCGCGCCATGAACTGTGCAAGTATCGAAAGCGAGCGTTTTTTTCATAGCAAGGACTTCACTCGAAGGTGTCAAACCGCTTCACAAGTGAGCAAATGGCGCCATGAGTCTTACCTCGACTGCCGCTGCCGCTGTACACGCGCCTCCAACCGCTTGCACATCCCCAGGCAGACGAGGCAGCAGGACGAGGCAGCAGGACGTCCGAAATATATGGTAACGGGCAGCCGGCGCCGAAGATGGCAGCGCCCGGTGTGTTGACACGTTTGGCACGCGCTCCTCTCTCCTTGACATGGGCGTGGGCATAGAAAGGGGACTGTAGAATGTTCCCGAATGTTCCCGAAGGCAGTAGAGCACTTGCCGTGATTGGCTGGTTGTTGCGAAGAGGAAAGGCAGTCTGGTGAGCAGATACTATATTTGCCGTACCGTACATGTGGTGGTGAAGACAGTACAGCACAGCACCAGTCTCTGCACCTGTTCATACTGTACAGCACCAGTACATCCAGTGCAAATGGCTGACAGTCAAGAACCCGGCAAGGCTCCAGCAGCACATCTAGTGCAAATGGCAGACAGTGAAGAACCCGGCAAGGCTCCAGCAGTACATCCAGTGCAAATGGCTGGCAGTCAAGAACCCAGCAAGGCTCCAGCAGTGGCAAGAAGAAGGAAATATGAAGCCAGTTAAAAACTTAAAGTTGTGGATTTTGCCACGGAACATAATAACTGTGCTGCTGCAAGACAATATGGAGTGACAGAATAGATGGTTCGGGCCTGGAGAGCAAATGAGAAAGCATTACGGAGTATGCCAAGGGGTAAGTGTGCATTAAGAAGAGGCACCCCACATTGGCCAGAACTCGAAAAGCATGTAGCAGACATGGTGACCGAGCATCGGCAAAGCGGTTATGTCGTGACCCGAAATAAAATCCGATTGGTTGCACTTCAGTGGGCCAAATCTAACCCAGATCTCAGCAACAGATTTAAGGCCACTGTATCCTGGTGTACCAGATTCTTGGGAAGGCATAATCTGGTATTGCGGCAAAAGACAAAAATTGCCCAAAAATTACCTGCGGATCTTGATGCCAAAATGCATAGCTTCCATCGCTACGTTATTAGGCTGCGCAATGAACATGGCTATGCGCTAAGTAGCATCGGAAATATGGATGAAACTCCAATGAATTTCGATATGATTGCCAACAAAACTGTCCATCAAAGAGGTGAAAAGACAATTTTAATAAAAACAACAGTCCAGTTTCACAGTGGTACTAGCATGCACAGCTGATGGCGCAAAGCTGAGACCAATGGTTATTTTCAAAAGAAAAACAATGCCGAAACTCAAGTTTCCTGTTGGTTGTTTTGTGCATGTGAATGAGAAAGGATGGATGGATGAAGAAGGGGTAAAGCTATGGCTTGATAATGTATGGAGCAGGCGACCAGGTGGACTTCTACAAAGACGTAGTCTACTGGTGTGGGATATGTTCAGGGCTCATTTAACTCCAAGCACCAAGCAAAGGCTGGCAAGACTAAAAACAGATGCTGCAGTTATACCTGGAGGAATGACATCGTTGGAGCAGCCACTGGATGTGTGCCTAAACAAGCCATTTAAAGATCGCATCCGAGAACAGTGGAATGAGTGGATAGTTAGCGGTGAAAAAACATTCACAAAAGGAGGAAACATGCGTGCTCCACAGTTGGATGTTTTGTGCACCTTTGTTATAAAGGCCTGGAACGACATTGATGCAGAAACTGTAATAAAGTCTTTCAAGAAGTGTGGCATATGAAATTCATTAGATGGTATGGAGGACGACTATTTGTGGCAAGATGAAGAGGATGCCGAAGAAGAGACCACATCATCTGATACTGAATTGGTACCAGATCCATACGATGACTGCCTTACAGATGTACCACAAGATCTCATTGACTTACTTATGAGATCAGATGACGAAGAGGAGGATTTTGAAGGCTTTTAAAGGGAACGTTGTAAATCCTGTAGAAATCGCTTGGATTTATGAAAAGTTATGGAAAGTTTAATCCACTTGCACTGTTTCATGCACTAATTTATGTTTACCGTACCGTACATGTTTCATGACAAACAGGTATATTCAGAAGTGACAGTTTTTCATATGGTTCTAAATAAAAATATTGCTGTAGAAAAAGGGTAGGGCTGATGGCCTGTTTCAAGATTGCCCGGCGTTAACCGCCTCTATACCACTCTAGTTACCAAACAAAGAGGCAGGCGCTGGAGACTGGAAGGCAGGAAACAGAAGTTTTTATTCCGACGGATCAGAACACATCAGATCAGACAACAAGGTATCGTCTCGAGGTGCTCTAACAGCCTCTCTGAGGTCTGGCCTCTTATACCCTGGTTTATGACGTGTGAGCATTCTTTATTGCATAAAAAAACTCTGTGAACTCACAAAAAGACATCCCCGTAATCCTCGTGTCAGACCCACCCCCACATGTATCCACAATAGAGGTCCTCAGCCTGCTGATAATAAGAGGGGGCTATCACGCAGCTGAGTGTTCCGCCGATTCTTAGGATGTGTGCGCCTGATCGTATCCCAGGGGGTGGGGAGGCCAGGATCAATAGTGGGCCCTTTGAAGAGGAGCGACTCCATACAATAGGGGGCAGTAAACAGTATCTCCCGGCTAGGCGATGGCCTCGGACCTGTGTGGACAATCGGACTCGGGGGAAGGGGTCATCAAAGGAGAGGTATTCATGCCGCGTGGACAATCAAGCGCGGAGGGAGAGTTTACTAACAGAGGGGTATTCATGAAAGGAAAGGAGGTGTTGGTCAGGCGCGAGCGTGACTCCCAAGGACAGAGTCATGCAGAAGAAGAAGGTTTATGACTTGCCCATGTGAGGGAGGGGGGGGGAAGCCAGGGTGCGCGGAGGATGCTCGCAGGGTCAGGGGAGCACGCTGGCGATCGATCGTGGACAGGGAGACCATGATACCTAAAATGGCTGTTGTGCATGTTGTACGTGGGTGACAAGCTGGCGCAGATGATGTTCAGCTCGTGTATTCAAATTCCACAGTCCTCCCTTTTAACATGTCTCGCCAACTTGTCAGTTCGGATTTATCCCCATAAGGCCACGTATTTCTACTTCATAGAGGGGACTCATGCGCTCATTTCTGAAGTCCAAAGTCTTTGGGCACATACTGTTAGTAACGAGTGCACACAAGGATGGCAGGCATTGGATACTTAAGCAACACACACATAGTATCACAATCGGTATCAATAAAAAGGTAAACAACCTCCAACCCCAGTCCTTCAAAGTGTCCCAGAACCAGCTCCCAAGCGACCATCCTTCTTGTTCTTGGTGAACCTCCGAGGAAAGTCTGTGGAGGTGTTCAATTGCTTTGTAGACTGAGGGCGAGTTATCTGGCACGTAGGTGCAACAGCTAGATCCGATGATGCGGCATGCTCCTCCTCGATCGGCTAGAACCACATCTAGAACAAGGCGGTTTTGAAGGGCCACAAGGCGGACCGCCTGAAGCTCAGCCGTGTTGTTAGCGAGGATGCCAGCCGTGATGTTGATCGTTGTTTCTACTGCCTGGGTCAGGTGTCGGATAGCGCGACTGTTCGCCATTGGTCCCCACAGAGGAACAAGTCCCTTTGCTGCATCCAGGAACTGTGCTCCAGTGGAGTCGGCTGTTCCAATGTCATTTGCGCGCCTCTGCCGGTGATGGTTAGCAGGGGCTACATATGTGGGAGGGAGAACGAAAGCGATGTAGCAGGTACCCTTCCAACCTTTCGGGAGCCAGGTGTAAGCTTTGGTGCCACAAACAAAGTACATATTTGGAGAAGCAACAAAGGAAGGGGGATCAAGTGAGTCCAATGTTCTGGTGATGCGGCAAGAACTATGACCCACCAGCTGCGTTCCCCGGCCTTCGAGGCACACAAGACCTGTGACATTGATAACGGACAGGGCCACAGTCAGAGTGGCGGCAGTCTGTTTCTGCAGATGAGAGAAGGTGGGTCTAGCTGGATTGTGGAGCACTTGCACTTCAACACGTTCTTTGGCTGGGATGTTCATAAGGAAGGCGGCACCCGAGGGCACAGGACACAGGGGAGCAGAGGTCCTTCCGGTTTTGTTCAGCCAAAACCCATAGTAGAAGTGTGATACTGTCTGGCCGGAAGAGGCGTTGTCCTTGTGGCTCTCTTGCATGAGGATCAGCCAGGCGAGGCAGGAGCCGTGAACTGAGAAAGGAGAAGGGATGAAGGGGATGGAGTGTCCAGTGGCATGCGGGAGCAACCCGCAGATCCAGCAGTTCGTGGCATTTGCAGCAAGGTTGTGTTGGTGCAACAGTTGCACGAAGGAATTGTTCCAGAATTCCCTGCGCCTTTCTCGGAGCTGAGGCGACAGGGAGATCAGGTGATGCTCTTTCATGAGGGTCGGTTGTGCAGTGGGCAGCAATGCCTGATGAGCGGGTGTGCTTTCCTCCAGAATCCAGAAGGAGGTCATGAGGAGGAGGCAGAAGAGGAAGACAATGAAGAGGGCGATTGTCTTTGATTTGTGCAAATTGTCAGTCTTTGGGTTTCTATAGTGGGTATTTCCGGTTGCTTCCATCATCTTCTTATCTGGCGCTTCCATCATCTTCAAGGTGCTCGGTAATGGGCAGAACCACAGACTTCGTTTAGCTTCTCTCCGGGTAACCCTTAGTTGTGCTTAGGTCACCGTTCTGAGATTTAACTTAGTCCGTGGCCTACTTAGCCGAAGCTCCCTCCTTTCGACGCAGGAAATACCCTTCTCTGGATGGCACAGTGGGATCAGGGAATTTTGCAAGTTCAAGTGCCTCGGTATCGGGATAACAGTTCAATGCTGGCCGGTCTTTGTTCAGGAGCTCTTCTTGGGTGTTAACGTTTTCTGTCGTGGCCAGGGTCGGGGAGACCTTCCTGCAGTGGTGCGCGTGCAGCCAGTGCCTCTTCCCCTCCACTCGAAGCGCCGTCCGGGTGGTGATCAGTACTTGCCAGGGGCCCGTCCACCGGGGTTCCAGACTCTTGGCCCGTTGAAAGTTCCGGACTAATACGTAGTCCCCCGGTTGGATGTCGTGGCCTGGGCCCCTGGAAGCATCGGGGATGGCCTGCTGCACCTGTTGATGAATGACAGACAACGTTTTAGTTAACTTGCCCAAATAATCAGACAGTAGGACGTCCGGGACGTCATGAATGGAGGTCGGTTTGGGGGCAGTCCAGAGGTTCATCGGTCGCCCGAATACAACCTCGTAGGGGGTCAAATGGTGTTTGGTGGGAGTGGAGCGCATCGATAGCAATGCCAGTGGGAGGGCATCTGGCCACTTAAGTCCAGTGGTGGCCACTATTTTTGACAGTTTCAGCTTCAATGTGGCATTATGTCGCTCCACCAAACCGGCGGATTGGGGGTGGAAGACTGCATGAAACCTCTGCTTCACCCCCAACCCTTTCAAGATTAGTTGGATGACCTCAGCTATGAAGTGGGGGCCATTGTCGCTCCATAAAATTCGACAAAGGCCATAGCGAGGGAAAAACTCTTTCAGTAGTACTTTGGCAGTAGTCATGGCAGTGTTGTCACGGGTTGGATAGGCCTCTACCCATTTGCTGAAGGCACATACAATGACTAGTACATACTTCAAGCCTTGGCATCTCTCTAGCTGGATGTAATCCATCTGGAGGACCTCAAAGGGGTGATCGGGGATCCCAAACCCTCCCCGGGGCACCACAGTTCCTTTCCCGGGGTTGTGTTGCAAACAGATAAGGCACTGCTGGACCAGGCGTTTGGCTGAGTCGGGGATTTTGTCGTTGTACCAGACTTTGGAAATGAGTTCGATCATGGGTGCAGATCCTATGTGTGCGGGGGAATGTGCCATAGTCAGTATCGGGATCAGGTATGAGTCAGGCAGCAGCCATCTGTTTGCATCTTTTGTCCGCCAGCAGCCCTCATCGTCCTTCAAACCCACCCGTGCCCACTCGGTCAGTTCGTGAGGGGTGCTGGCCGACTGGATGTCTCTAATCATTTCCCTAGCGTCAGTCCATTTCTCTGCTTGTGACCTGGTCACATACATGCGTGTCACCGTCTTATTCTCAGCTGTGGTTCGTGCAGTGATGTCGGCCAGTGCGTTCCCTTGTCCGACTAAGTCTGTCACCTTCTTGTGTGCCTGGCATTTGATCACTGCTAATCGTTTGGGGAGGAGAACTGCTTCAATCAAAGCAGAAACCAGATCTCGTGAAGGATGGGTGTGCCGTGGGACGTCAGGAATCCCCTTTCCCTCCACAGGAGCCCAAAATGGTGAACCACCCCGAAGGCATACTGGCTGTCTGTGTATATGTTCGCGGTGGTTCCTGTTGCTATGATGCATGCACGTGTGAGGGCTATCAGCTCTGCCGCCTGTGCAGAGCGTTGTGTGATGCGGGCTGTCTCAACTACTGTTCGGGCTGTCGTTACCGCATAGGCAGCTGAAGTGGTGCCATCTGGGAGTTTGATGCATGAGCCGTCTACCCATAGCTCTCCATCAGGGTCTGTAAAAGCAGTGTCTCGGAGGTCAACTCTACTCCTAGTCTGTTCGTCCGTGAGGGTCACACAGTCGTGTATGGGAGGCACGTCCGGGTCATTTCCAGGCAGGGGCAACAGTGTGGCAGGATTCAAAGTCGTGCATCTCTTTAGTGTGATGTGAGGTGCAAGTAGCGTCAATTCGTACCCTGTCAGTCGTGCGCTAGTCAGGTGTTGAGTCTTGGTTTGGTTCAAAAGGGTGTCGACCGCATGGGGTACTAACACGGTGAGGGAGTTTGAAAGTACGATTCCCTCGCTCTGACGGATAGAGACAGCAGCGGCAGCTACTGCTCGAAGGCAGGCAGGCAAAGCTCTGGCTACAGGGTCAAGAGTGGCAGAGAAGTAGGCACAAGGGCGCTGCTTAGGACCGATAGGCTGTGTTAGGACAGACAATGCACACCCCTCCCTTTCGTGGGTGAAGAGGGAAAAGGGATTGGAGTAATCCGGTGTTCCCAGGACGGGGGCCGAGCAAAGGGCATCCCGTAACTCCTTAAAGGATGCTTGACACTCAGGGGTCCAAGGAAGCGGGAAGGGGGCATCTTTGGCCAGCAAGGCAAGTAGAGGTTTTACAATGAGGCTGAAGTTTGGTAACCATTGTCTGCAAAAAGAGGTAAGGCCAACCAAAGAGCGGACTTGCTTTTGTGTTTTTGGGATGGGGGTGTCTAGGATGGTTTGGATTCGATCGGGCGTAAGTTTCCTCCCTTCTTTGGACAGGAGATGGCCTAGGTATGTCACTTGTGGCTGGCAGAACTGTAATTTCTTTTTGGAGACTTTGTGGCCATTTTCTGCGAGAAAATGTAGGAGTTGGACAGTGGCTGTGATTGCAAGTGGGGTGGTGTCAGCCGCCAAAAGGATATCATCGACATATTGGATCAACACCACTCCATCTGGTAGCTGGACGGCGCCCAGCTGTCTTTTGAGGGCCTGGCTGTAAATGCTGGGACTTTCAGTGTACCCCTGGGGAGCTCTACAAAATCGGTACGAGCGGGATTTTAGGGTGAAGCCGAAGAGATAACGGCTGTCTGGATGGATGGGGATAGAGAAAAACGCATTTTTGAGATCAATAACAGTGAAGGTGGTGGCAGTGGACGGGATGAGGGTCAGAATGGTGGTGATGTCTGAGACTACGGGGTATTGGGGTACAACCACTTTGTTAATCTCTCGCAGGTCGATGATGAAGCGGTACGCTTTCTCATCTCCCTCGCCTTGCTTCTTAGCAATGGGTAGGATAGGGCTGTTGCAGACATTGCTAACCACTTCTTCGACCACTCCTGCATCTACCAGAGACTGAATGATCGCTACCAGTGCCTTCTCGCCCTCGGGCGATATCCGATACTGTGGGAGTTTCGGGAGCATGGCGTCCTGTCTTACAGTTATATGAATGGGGTCAATCATCATTCGTCCCACATCAGAGTCATTTTTGGCCCATAGGTACGGGGGCAGGGCGTCGAGCAAGGACAGATCACAGTCAGTCAGGGAGTACATGTGTCGTGTTGGGCAAGATTTAGGCACGCTCGGGTTGTCGTGCAGGATGACTCGGACTCCATCTGGGGAACACCTGATAGTAGCTCGAAAATGTTTCAGCAAATCAATGCCCATAATGGCGTCAGGGGAGTTGGAGGAGAGCAAAAATGTTGTGGCAGTGGTGTTGTTATCTAGGTCAAAGGAGATAGGTACAAACAGGGGGTTAGTGGAGGGCGTCCCATCGAAACCTATCGATGTAATGTGTGAGCCAGACAAGGGTGCCCTTGGAATCAGTCGTTTCGATAACACACTACGTGTCGCCCCAGTGTCTACCAAAAATGGAGACTCTGTACCCAGGACCTTAGCAGTGACGTAAGGACCTTGCTGGTCAACACAGTGCTCGACTGGATCCCTCCCTTGCCCCTGGCAGTCCTATGCAAAATCGGGGGCATTCTCACCATCGGATAGTTGATACTGGTTCTGTCGGGGACGGTCAAATGTGTTCGATCTCCCTGGTCTGTCATTGTTGGTGTCGTTTGTGTACCCTCGTCCTTCTCCCCTATTTCTCGGCCCACCTGCTACGTCCTTGGGGTCCCTATTTCTGTTCATCTCTAACAGAACCGGACACTGGGATTTCCAATGACCGAATCCTTTGCAGAAGGCACACTGGTCCCCGCTAATGTCTCTACGTCCAATGTGGGGTGTCGTCTTTGGGAGGTGGATTTCTAGGGGTGGTCGATTGGTAGTTCCCCCTGTGGGGTTCCCGTCCAACTGCTATACCTTGTATCTGGGCTATCATCACCCTCTCTTTCAAATCTTTCTTCTTTTTCTCGGATGCCCTATCACTCTCATTCTTCTGGTGCTCGTAATACTGAGCCATCTGAAGGATAGCTGCGGGTTTGGAGGCCCCCCAACTACTCTCACTCGTCTGCAGCTTTTGGGAGACCTCTTGCGATAGACCCTTTACATAATTTTGCACAAACAGGTGTTGTCCGGTTGCGGTGGTCATGTCTTGGCCACTGTAGTCGGAGAACACTGTCTCGAATCGGGAGAAGTATTCCGATACATCTTCCTGGGGTTTCTGACGACAGGCCGTGACTACCGACCAATCTACCTTTTTCTCTGGGATCAGTGTCTTTAACTTCTGAACTAATTTGTCTGGGAGTTCTAATATGTCCTTTACTGGTTTCCTTCCGGGCTCTCGCTGTCTATCTAGCTCACTGAGTTGCTTCCAGGTATGTCCGAACAGATCCGTGTGGTCAGCCTTCCGGATTTGCTTCCACACGTCAGCTGGCAGGCATAACCCGAAAAACAAGTCAATGTCCGCTAAAGTCATTATCGTCGAACCCAAGGCTGTGCCTAATTCGGTATAGAATGCTGTCGGGTTCTTTCTTAAATCGGGCAGAGTTTGTCTAAAGGTTAAGATATCTTGTCGGTCCCATGGTTGGTAAACCCAATTGTACACAACCCTCCCCTTTGCATCTGCATGGTTAATATCGTCGTTTGTTCCCTGACCACGTGGCGGAACCCAGTAAGGGGCCGCCTCTCTGATGGGCATCATAGTGTTGGCTATTTCTACTGAGGACTCGGTTGTTTCAGGGACTGTAACCTTGACTTCTGGTTTCTGTTCCGTGAGGTGGCGGAAGACCTCAAGCATTTGCATGAAGAGGTCCGTCGCATCACTTCAGTCCCATCTCCAACATCAATCTTTCTATATAGCGCTGTCAGTTTAGCGGGGCCCTTACTCTGATACCTATCCTCATATGCGTTCAGGGTGTGGTAGCTGAATCGTAAAATGAAATGCCGTCTGTGGCTGTCGGCATGTGAATTATACATGTTCATTGTGTATTCTTCGCTCTCCTTCCGTTCTACTAGTGTCTTTGCTATTTTGTCAATCCCATCCCGCTCATCTTTACTCAACCTATTTGGTCTGGCTGGTGGTTGCTTGCTAGCCTCGGGGTCATCTGGCGGTGTTGCTAATGTGGCTGGTGCGGAGGCCGTGAGGGCTGGTGCACTAGCGCTAAGGTCGCTCTCGTTCGCACTCAGGGCTTGCAGGTGTTGTTGGCAGGGGGCATATGGAGGGGGCATGTAGATGATTGGGGGACCTAACAGTAACTCATCGTTCGCCCGTTGTTTGGAGGGCAATTCAGGGTAGAGCGTAGAGGGGGTCCTAACAAGACATTGACCTGTCAACCCTGATTCTTGTTTTTGTGTAGCTTCCTTTCTTTCTTTTATTTCTTCTTCTAGTTGCTTAGCGGCTAGGTGGGCTGCCTTTCGTAATTCTTTCCCTATTTTTGCTTCTTCTCTTTTTCTTCGTTGTTACGTTTCTTTGCGCCACATGCCGATACTATCGAGCATAGTGGGCGTAGTCTTATTATTCTGGAGCGCTATTTCTAATGTTTTTATTTTATGATCATCAAAGGAACCTATCAGTGGCCACTGACTTTCGGGGTTCTTCTTTGTATATTTACGCCATAACTTAGTATAAGCTATAGTGACTAGTCCATGCTTAGTGAACATGTCCTTATTAGGGGTGCCCTCCAGTGGAGCTGGATGGTTCATCTCTAATAAGCGGTCCGGGCTAAACAGGCTACCAATCAGTGGGGAGAAGATAGGCATGACGGGTTACAACGGGGACAAAGGTCTGCACTACCTATCTTATCACGGCGTGCAAAGACTAGACAGAATGTTTCTATTCTCCGTTGTTTGCAGGCGGTGAATACCTCAAAAGAACCAATACCGAACACTTAATGTACGGTCAATAAAACAATCAGTGGGGAGAATAAGTAGGTACGACGGGTTAAAAGTTTGCGTTACCTACTTTTTCTCTACCTGCAAAGAGAGAGCTTGTTCTTCCCTGTTTGCAGACAGAGAATCTCCAGACAACAATCCGCGAACAACAGTTCGGGAAAACAGTGGGGGAGGAAGATAGGCACGACGGATTACAACGGGGACAAAAGTCTGCGTTACCTATCCTTCACTGCTTGCAAAGGGAGAGCCTGTTGTTTCTCCGTTTGCAGACGGTGAATCTCCAGAAGAACCAACAATAGAGTAATACTAGTATTATCCAAATCAAACAATCATTTCGTAATTTTGTCGCGTTTACACGACCTTACCCGGACCGCATGGACAGTTTCCTGTCTTCCGAATCCAGCGCCCGATCGTCCTCTATTCTTCGTGATGTTCGCGGCACTCATGATGGTTCCCAGTCAGGACCGTAGATCACTCGAGAGAGGTCTGTTCAGAACTAGTGAAGCTCGGATGATCGGCTGTCAGACGAGGGTCTATCGGACAGGAGCTCTCCCGATCGTTGCAGTCGTTCAGTCTGTCGTCGGGACCTCTCCCACAGGATCCATGTGTCGCTGATGGGCCCCACGCTTTGGGACGCCAATTGTAGAAAAAGGGTAGGGCTGATGGCCTGTTTCAAGATTGCCCGGCGTTAACCGCCTCTATACCACTCTAGTTACCAAACAAAGAGGCAGGCGCTGGAGACTGGAAGGCAGGAAACAGAAGTTTTTATTCCGACGGATCAGAACACATCAGATCAGACAACAAGGTATTGTCTCGAGGTGCTCTAACAGCCTCTCTGAGGTCTGGCCTCTTATACCCTGGTTTATGACGTGTGAGCATTCTTTATTGCATAAAAAAAACTCTGTGAACTCACAAAAAGACATCCCCGTAATCCTCGTGTCAGACCCACCCCCACATGTATCCACAATAGAGGTCCTCACCCTGCTGATAATAAGAGGGGGCTATCACGCAGCTGAGTGTTCCGCCGTTTCTTAGGATGTGTGCGCCTGATCGTATCCCAGGGGGTGGGGAGGCCAGGATCAATAGTGGGCCCTTTGAAGAGGAGCGACTCCATACAATAGGGGGCAGTAAACTGTATCTCCCGGCTAGGCGATGGCCTCGGACCTGTGTGGACAATCGGACTCGGGGGAAGGGGTCATCAAAGGAGAGGTATTCATGCCGCGTGGACAATCAAGCGCGGAGGGAGAGTTTACCAACAGAGGGGTATTCATGAAAGGAAAGGAGGTGTTGGTCAGGCGCGAGCGTGACTCCCAAGGACAGAGTCATGCAGAAGAAGAAGGTTTATGACTTGCCCATGTGAGGGAGGGGGGGGGGGAAAGCCAGGGTGCGCGGAGGATGCTCGCAGGGTCAGGGGAGCACGCTGGCGATCGATCGTGGACAGGGAGACCATGATACCTAAAATGGCTGTCGTGCATGTTGTACGTGGGTGACAAGCTGGCGCAGATGATGTTCAGCTCGTGTATTAAAATTCCACATTGCGAGTAAAGCAAGATTGTTTATACAACCAATTTGTTTGAGTTCAGTCTTTGAGTTTGTAAAATAAACGCTTAGGTAACACTGTCCACTGATAAAGCCTTACTGCTCACCCACAGGGAGGAGGATTAGAATCACTAATACGGTAAGTTCAAAATACATTCTCGGAATGGCTATGCAGGACTGCATTGGACTGCGCTGGAAGTGGGGGTCGTCTTATACGGCGAGTATAGCACAAAACCTAAATTTTATCAAGCAAAGTAGGGGGTCGTCTTATACGCCGGAAAATACGGTAAGAAGATTTTAGCGATTCATGATATAATTTCTATGTTTTTGGCTCAGGCACAGATTGTAGTTCTGCAACTCTTTCTCCTGTCAGGCCTAATTGCCTTATGCATTTTGTTGGTACCACATGCCAGATGGCAGATGAGGATACTTCAATGGTGTTTGGGGAAACAGTGGATCCGGATTCAGGGGAGTCAAAGTCAAATAAGTCTTTATTTCGACAGTTAGTCATAAAAGACAACACCATAAAAACAGTAAAAATCAACATTTCATACTGGTTACATCCAATGTTCATAGTTTACAGGGAAAATTCATTAATTAATCTATCCAATCGATGCTATGTACAGGGTGTTCCAACACAACCATTTAAGAAAATAAATACTGTGTGAATATAAAATCCATTAAAATTTAGTACCATTTTTACTTATCATACATTTTTTAGGTTTTGGGGCCAGATTAAAATAGTGCAGACTACAGTAATTTCAATTTATCCCTGCGTATTGACCACATCCATTTTAAAAATTCAGGGGAGTCTCTAAGTTTGGTTGCATATGTTCAATTCTGTCCTCCCAGAACAGCCCATCAAATCTTTTGGTGGGTTCTCCTTTTTTCCCTCGATAAGCACAGACTACCTTGGTTACAAACGCCTCCTCCTTGGGCTGGGGTGCTTACCTGAGGTAACATCATGATGAGGGATATCTGCTCGATGTTGGAGCAGCGCCTGTACAAAATGTTGTTGGAACTGCCAGTGGTGCAACTTGTCCTCAAGACTTTCCTCCTTTCCACATCAGGGAGCAACATTAATGGTGGGTAACATGACCACTGTTTGTTATATGATAACCAAGGGCAGAGTGGGGTCTTGGACTCTGTACTGGAAGGTGATATAGTTGTAGAGATGGACTTTGCAACAGTGCATTTTCCCAGTTAGGGCACACCTCGCATGCATTTACAATATGATGGCAGACGCTCACTATGTCTTTCCGTAGATGGCCATGAGGTGGAGCTTCACACTGAAGTGACAAATATGATCTTCAGCTTGAGGTGTCCTTATGTGGATCCATCCACCATTGTTCCACTGATGGTGCCCTGGGGGATGCAGTTTAATTGGTCTCAGGGTCTGCTTTATATATTCCAGTTGATCATGCTTCTGTTGGGAGTCCTGCAGAAGGTTCTGTAGGATCATGCACATCTGATCTCCCCAGATTGGGTGAGGAGGATCTGTTGGGTCGATCTGCTGGAACTCAGCATTCAACCCCCTCTTCCTTTACCACACAGGGGAACCTGCTTTCACAGCAATGTGGCAAGGTCCTCTACACCAATCCCCTGATGCTGCAACTGCATGTGTGGTGATTGAGCAGTAGCAATTAGAGACCTGCTTTCCCACAGAATTGGGAAACATCACCTTGGCTGCCAGGAATCTAACTTGAAATCCATTTATCAGAACCACTCAAGTAAGTATATTGAGAAAGAGGAGTTTGACAGGTTGAATTCTTTACAGTCCAGACTGTATGATCTGCCAGGTATGTCTTGCAAAACAGAGCTTGGCACCCCTTACTGCAAAGGCCAGAAGCTATTTGGAAGAGCAATTGGCCTTCATTTGCTTCTCTGATCAGCCTTCCTTGCTAGTCGCCACTTGTGGCTCCTTTTCTCAAATGTTACTTTATTTAATATCTTCTTTGATTGTTTTTCAAGTGGAATCAAATCCTCGTGACATCTGCATTCAAACCCAGCTCCGTTGCCTGGTTCGTCTAATGCTGAAAATTGTCTCCTTGGTGGCAATAACTTCAGTCTTTCAGTATGACCACTCGTACTTGCCTACATCACCAAATGGATGATCTGATACCAAGTAAACTTGGCATTAAGATCTGCTATGCAGGAAACTTACCTTATCAACACTATTCAATCTCACTTCACGAAGGGTATTGGTTTGGGAATCATTCATAAGATGGGGAATCTATTGGAAGAAATATCCAGCAGAAAAAAGTTATTCAATGTTTGGTAACAATAGTTCTGGTGGATCCTACATCTTCCCTCAGATTCTTCAAAACACTACTCCCCTGTGAGTTAGTGCTGTTGTTAATAAGGTAACCAGTGTATGCAATGTTATCTCTATGCTGTTATCATTGTCAGTTATTCACTTTCGATGGGGCACAGAAAAAGTACCATATGCGGACAAGAGTGCACCAAGGCCTTCACATCCTGTGTGGGTGAAGCCACAGATAAAACTGCATAACGCCACCTAGCAGTGCTGGAGAGCTACTTCTGGGCAAGTTTCCTGATCCTAGTATGGTGCCTGAAAGAAATTCATACGGTGAAAAAATTTAAAGGAGGGCTAAATAGAATATCATTTTCTAGTAGTTTCGGCACGTTTTGCATGAATTTACATTTGAGCCATGGCTGCAGTGGACCCATCTATACTGGGAAATTATAGACCTATTTCCCTCTTACCACTCGAGTAAAATCTTGGAAGGGATTATTAATCGACAACTCAGTACTTACCTTGAAGAAATCAGGATTCAGGCCAGGGTTTAGTACTGAGATCGCGATTCTGGGAGTAACAGACTTCCTTAGATTTACCATTGACGCAGGGGGCTCAGCAATTCTAATCTTACTCGATCTCTCCGCTGCCTTCAATACCATCTCGCACTCTAGGCTGGCGGAGAGATTTGTGGCCTCAGGAATAAATGGGGTGGCACTCAAATGGCTGATCGACTTCCTGTTAGAGCGATTCCAAACAGTGATGCTGGGGCCTTACACATATAAAAAAGGTATTTGGGCAGAGGCGTCCCGCAGGGCTCCTGTTTGAGCCCTACACTTTTTAACATTTATATGGCCCCACTGGCCAGGATTGTGTAGCAATTAGGCTTTGCTATTGTTTCTTATGAAGTTGATACACAGCTGATCTTTAACATAGGATCGAACCCCACTCTCGATAAAGCTCGTTTTGCCGAAGGCATGATTACCATCGCGAACTGGATGACAGCAAATTGTCTTCAGTTGAATCCGGACAAGACTGAGCTGATGTTGTTGGGGAAAGCAACAGATGTCTGGCCAGAGGATTGGTGGCCACAGGAGCTAGGATCATCCCCATCCCCTAAAGGATCAGTAAAGAGTCTGGGGTTAAAGCTGGAACAAGCCCTAAACATGAAAGCCCAAGTCTCCTCAATGACAAGCTCATGCTATTATGCCCTCCGACTGGTGAGGAAAATATTTCCCTACATTCCCGTCCCCTACCGGAGAACCCTAGTACAAGCAATGGTCACCTCTCGCTTGGACTACGGTAACGCCCTACTGGCGGAAGTCGAAGAGACTTTCCTGGCCAAGCTGCAGGTGGTGCAGAATACCGCCGCTAGAATAATCCTTAACCAACCGGCAGGTTCACCCTCAGCTCCTCTTCTGAAGAAGCTGTATTGGCTGACAGTAAAAAAAAGGACATGCTTTAAGATCTGTTGTTTAACGTATAAGGCAGTTAGCGATACTGGTCTGGTGTTCCTACGGAATAAATTATGTAAATATATTCCAAGCAGGAACCTTAGATCTAGGGCCTAGGACTTGCTCCAGATTCCTCGTATTTGGCTGGTCCTGAGGGGAGGCAAAGCATTCTCGTTCTTGGCCCTAAGTACTGGAACCAACTCCCACTGGACTTACGGAAAACGACAAGCTATAATGTTTTTAGAAAACAGTTGAAAGCACATCTGTTTTAATTTTGGCCAGTCTGCTGTTCTCCTATCTACCTCTAGGCTGTATGTCTATCTGGTAAGCACCGCGATGCCCCAGGGTGATGTGAGCACTCTACAATCCATTAAACTAAACTAAACAGAATAGCTGAATAGGATGATTATGGGCTTTTGAGCTCTTCTGCACAGGAACAGAAAGAAGATGCTATATGCAGAGAGGAGACTGTATAACAAGAACAAAAAAAGCAAATAGTCCCTTGTTAGGGAGCGTTTTCCACCACACCCTCCCAAAGCGGAAAATAAACTCAGTGCTACAAGGCTAACATTCAAGCTCTGTGACTTGAAGTGAAGCACGGGGCAAAAAGGTTTGTACTCCTTTGGTACTTCAGCTATGAAGAAGACACCTGAGGGGGTATTATGAAAAAGAACTTGAAAGATTCCTGTGCAAACATCGTAAAAAAAGACCCAAACTAATAGATATCATGACACACTGCACAACAAGGGTAAGTTGCCTGTGTGGGATTGACTGCAGGGCCTGGCGTCAGGACAGGCTCTGCTTTTAAACCCTAAACAGCTGAAGGCCATTTGCCATGTGGGTCAACCACTCAAGTAAGGCTGCCTGCAAGGTCTTCTCTGTGGCTAGAGGGTGCAGAGCTGGGAAAGTCTTGGCTGCAGTGCCGGGTCAACCCCTGCGGCGCAGCCAAATGGTTGATGTTTGGGTGTTTTAGCACAAAAGCTAGTGGTACTGAAACCCTACTTTTATAGTTAGGAATACTATGTGAAGGTAATGATGGTGGTGGCAATGGTGAGATGCATTAAATGCCTAGTACAATGTGTATAGCCCATTCCTCGGTTTTGCCCAGAGAGGGGGGTTCTAAACCTAACTATCCCCAACTTGCCATTGTTGGGTGTATAGTATGTGTCCTAACATCCAACTTTGTTTTGCCAAGGGCCTGTAGACCCTACTAAAAAAGTGAAAAAGAGTGGGTGATGTGCCACCTGCAATTTTGCCTGGGGTTGTGGTGGGTGTTTGTGAACCGCCCGTGTGTTTGTGAACCGCCCGCCCCTGTTCAGGGCAAGAATGTGTGGGTGACATTTACCCTTGAACCTTTAAATTGTCCCCCCAACATTGGGAACGTTTTGGAAAATATGAGTGCCTTTTACCATCCTTGGGCAATGCTGTGCTTCTAGGAATAGCCCCGCCAGGGTTTGGGCAGACCAGTGGGGTTGAGGGCGAAAGGGCTGAAAGAGAGATTCATAAGTGAGCATGCTTACACACCTACTTAATATTAATGCTGCATTAGCATCCTGCCATACTACATTTTTTCTTCTCCTGTATTCCTCTTCTTTTTTTCCAATGTTTGTGAACACATGTAGATAAATCATTGGGAATGTGCAACCAACATGCGCACAGTATTGCAAGACGTCAGATGTATACATGGGTATGCGCACTGAACACTCACATTTTACCTTGTGTCTGGAGAAAGGCTGAACATATTTTACAAGAACCGGCAAAAGGCAGAGAATGATAGAAATGCCATCAAGCCATAAACCGGTGGTGAACTTTCCTGCAGCGGTTTCTGAGTTATGCATGCAGAAAAATCTCTTAAAGGAAAAACTGCTTATTGGCGTGTGAAAAAGGAGTTGGGTCTCCATAATTTTTCAACTTCTTATCAGTCTTCACCAAATGTAGTATATCCTTAGCTAATTTGCTTCAAGATTGATGTAGACTGGTCGGGGGAGCAAAGTCACTAAGAATTTGAAATGGGTTTGCCTATGAAGTGAGGTGTCAACCTCAACTACAGTGGAATGACTGTGTATGTATATCATTTACCTAAGATCAGCGTAGTTCTGGAATTGTTTATTTCTGGATTCTTTCGCTGGAATGAAGTAATATATATCACCACCTCTATGACCCCTTTATTCTGAAGAATTTCCACCTCCAAGATCAAGACGTATGTTGGGGAGCATACTCCAGTAGAAGGGCAGTCGGAGGAGGGAAACAAGGAGGGTATGGCATAGCCCTTGTGGGGGATATGCCTTGCGGCGATCAGTAATCCACCACCGGTAGGAGTGATTAGAAATCCTTTCCTCCATTTACAAAACATTTTCATTTATTTATGCTGCAGATTTACAGATTACCTAAACAGTGCTTTCTGGATATAGACATGATCTATGCGGTAAGTCCTGTTGTGATTTCATATGTACCTTCAGCTATTAGTCATTTGCAGTCACAATTAGTTTTCTATTTCCAAAGAGTCAGTGCCAATAGAGAGGGGTGATGGTGGTCATACACAGAGTATTGGCAACTGGCTCTCTTCACCTCAGCTACGTCTACGTTTTAGTATGCTTTGCCCAGGTCTTATGTCATACATTTATCTAGACAACTAGCCCCACACAGCATCTCAATATCTAGCAGCAGTTCCTTTGAGGAACCAGATGCTTCTCAAAGTTTTGAGTTCTTATTTCCCTCAATCATAGCCCCTTTGTTTCATGCTCAAACCAGGGACGATCAGCTTGTGTTTGCCTCTCACTCCATATTCCCCCGGCCTTTGAGTCAGTTCATTTTTCCTCTTGCTAAGATCAATCATTAAAGTAATGAATCCTGAAGATGGTGTACCATTTGGTAGAAGAAGACGATCCCACAAAGCCACCAGCAAGAGCCTTTCTTGTCTGGGTCTCCTTTCATGTGGATAATATACTTTCTTCAGGACTTGCTCGCTCATAGTGACCTTCCTTACTATACTTTCTGAAGGATATTTTCATTATATTGCTCTGTGCTTTATGATCATTTGCTAGGTGATCAAGAAATGTTTCGTCTAGGACGGTGGTGAACAGCAGCCCTCTTGAAAGCAGTGTATTATCGAAGATGAGCTGCTATACATCTGGGTTGCAGTCCTTGGAATATTCCCCTGACCCCTTGATGTATCTAAAATCAGTTTGGGGACAAGAAATCCATTCTGCCAATACCTCTTTTGTTCCTGTCGGTAGCGGCACATCTGGCAATCACCCTCTTTAGAGACATCTCCCTGGGTGATAACTGCCAAGTGCCAAAGCATCAAAATCTCCAACAAAGGTAGATTTGTACAGTAATTGTTTCTCTCTAATACATCAGCCAGTGTTGATAGTTCACAGCATTCATTTGTCAATGCTTCTACCAAGAGGAATATAGCAATTAACTGTGACCACATTTGGCCTGCCAGATATTTAATAGTTTTATAGTTGTTAACAGCTTAAAATAAGTCAGAGGAATTCTTGAATAGAGGGCTTATCCAGGTGAAAGTATTCACAAGACCCCAACTCATTTCGACCTACACCTAACTGAAGAAGTGGCAGCAAACTGATAAAGTGTATAGGTATTCAATGCCA
Source organism: Lissotriton vulgaris (assembly GCF_964263255.1). Classification (NCBI taxonomy): domain Eukaryota; kingdom Metazoa; phylum Chordata; class Amphibia; order Caudata; family Salamandridae; genus Lissotriton; species Lissotriton vulgaris. The sequence continues at coordinate 969,717,786 of NC_141698.1, forward strand.
AATAATCAGTTTCCCAACTTTCTCGTAAAAGGATGGAGTCATGTTTTGCAACAAACCTTAAGGGGTCACAGTGGTCAATATGTCAATTAATCCCGGGTGACCTACAGGAGATAAGTCACTCACAAAAATCCTGCTTTTTAACATCGAGGGAATCAAAAAACAGCTACCAATCAGTTTCCTTTTAATAGCGTTGTAAAGTCACGCCCAGCCGAATCGTAAGTCCTAATCATAGTTTCAGTGCTAAATGAAAACTCCTGCTATTCCTATATAAATGATTCACTGTTTATTTTGTGCACCAAGCAGCCCAACTTAACTCCAAAAGGGTAGCCATCAGATTTCAATTTTGAAGATGGCACGGGCCACTTTAAAGAGGGCGTGTAGAGACTATCATATCCCAGTCCCTTGTTAATTGAACTGTAGTCATTCGACTTTGACATTTCAGCAAGACTCTTTAGAGCAATTGCCCACTTGCCTTCAGTTTATTTGAAGGGTATTGAACAGGTGACGTTCCCAAACCCTAGTATGAATGGCATCTACACAGTCGTCATTTTGTTTTGTGATTGCAAATGAAGCAAGGTTGGCTTTGGTTATCTTTTTACTTGGAAGGTCCACATTTGACCAAGTCCACATGGGCGATATCAGACTTGCAGAATATGTATAACGATTTATAGAATGTTGTTCTTGTTGGAGGACCCTACTTCTTTCAGGCAAGATAAACTAGGTCTTCTATGGACAAACTGTTTACCAGTATTGAACACCCTCACATTCTGCTTCTACTGTGTGAATGGATGAACAAGCGTTGGCTGAATGGAGCGGAGGTGAAATCAGTAATTTTTTGAGAAAATGGCTTTTATAAAAAAAAGCTTGTCACCTATTAAACTACATACCCATGCAACACAAGGAGGGCAATATTAAAGTGCCAGTACAAATCATTAGCCTCCTATCTTTGAAACTAAAGAAAAAAAGGTACAGCACTTAAAGAGTATTAATACAAACGTCCGTTTACAACCAGGATAACTCAGGAACCAGCATTGTTTTCTTCTATATCGGTAGAAAATCACATATCTATAGAGTGCCAAACTAAATTGAAGTAGAAACTGTAAGCAATATGAAAAGCTGAGGCTCTGAAGGACAATAGCAATCTGTCTCTCTCAAACTCACTGGCCTGGGTACACTTCATAAAATTAAGTCGATAGACTACCTATAGGCTATGACCGTGCGACGTTATTTGAGTGTATAGGTACTCTGCTACGTAAATATTACAGATGTTTACCACTTTGACAATTGTGGAATAATTCAAACATGTAAATCTATGAAGGATCAATGCTGGAGAAGTACACATTTTTAATGTATGCTATACTTTGAATACTTCAGTTGTGGGCTCCTGTACATTCATTAAAAACACAATCTGGCCTTAAATAAAATGGAGGGGGATGTTTCATCAAATAAATGTATACTGTGTGCTAAACAGACAATAACACAAATAATCAGGAGAAAAATAAAGTAGACTGAGCATCTCTAGTGGTGTGTGGGCTGAGGGAGAGTAGAACTCAGGTTGATAAAATGTAAACCATGGCAAGCCCATAGTTTGAGGGTTCTTAAACTAACCTGACCCACAAAGGTACTCAGCCCTTGACTATCCTTCGGCAACCAAATAAAATACATTTTATGTGATGACTGTCGGTATGTGATGTAGAAGCAGAACCATACATTGCTCATTGCTTTATAGGGCTATATTCACTTATATCTGGTAGATTCTGAGACACATTCCGCTAAACAGAGTCACCTTTCACTTTTGTAATTCTGCAGCACTTACCTGGAGGCAACGTCCAAGGTAAAAAATCTCAGGGGTATGTTGGAATAGGAAAATGCCAACCAGCACGGAAGGAAAAAGTTGTGCCCTGGAAGTTTGATTTGGTTAGGGACTGGATTTCTAATATTTAGCACAGAGGAACAGGGATAGCTTCAAAAGGGAGCTACTTAGTCAGTCCAGAGTTAGCTATGGAGGGTGGTTGACAAATCCTAAACCACATTCAAATCTATACTAACAGCAAAGCGCAAGGTTCTAGGGCATAAGTGAAGAGGGAGCAGTTAAGGTCAATTCTGGAAGCCCCTACATCCTAAAAACCTTCTTTCTCCCTATTACAGGTTACTGCAGTAGATATTTTGGAGGGATCGGTGTGATGCAAAGCGGCGGGGTCTTGGAGGCAGGCCTTTGTATACCGACCACATTCTTTGCATTTGCAAAGAAAGTCATCACTTAAGGTAAAGCCCTACATTGTTGAGCTGCAAGTTGCATGAATTATTTCAGTTAAGGGATGCTGCAAACTTCACATCTGACTTCATGTGACTGTCACAAATATCTGTTTTGATGGTAGATAAAAGCCGTCAGAATCAGAAATACTTTCACACTGATACAAGATGTAAACTGAATATTCACATATTCAGAAACAACATATCCACTACTAGACAAATATCAGATGGCCAGTTAACGGTATTTTGAGAAACCACGCTTAAAATCATTATACCAAAGTGATACTGATGTTCTAACCCCACTATTCTGCCTCTTTTGCTGTGAGCATTTATTAACAGAAGAAGCATTTCTATAAGTAAGTTCTGTTACCAGAATTTGTAGCTAGCTCAATTTAGAAACCTTGCTGTCTACCCTCTTATGGTGCACCTCAACGAATTGAGAGTGGACGGCGGGAGTTTTTTGTTTTTTTGTAGACCGTGTCTCTTAATAAATGGAGAGATATGAAGACCCTAAAGGGGGACCAGTCCAGCCTCAGTCATTGCTCCTCGGCTGGACGGCCTTATCTCTTTCTACCCCCCTAGGTCCCGGTCTCTGCTATAACCTATCTCATCTCCCTCCCCTCCCTCGCTCTACCCCTTGGATGTCTTATTTCTCCGTTCATTCTGTTGATAAGTAACATACAATCAATTTTATCCTAATCGTTGTGATAATATAACCCTGAATGAATTTACTATTTTGCATAGCTACAACTCTAACCACTAGAATATGTAGTTGCTCTTTGTACTTGATATCACCATTTTGTGATTGAGCTTTTTGCATTTGCATTTATCTCCTGATTGACTTTACATCGTACTCATTTCCTTTTTCTGCTATCCGTATCTCTTCCTTGTGGGGTTCTTTAACTCACAGACTCCCTCCCTTTGTCTTCCCTGACTCTTGCCTTTCGTGGATCCTGTCTTCTTCTGGATCATTAATTTGTCCGGGTATTGTATGTGTTCTTTCAGTAATTAATGCGATTTCCTTTTGCCGTTTGTTCCCCCTCTGTTGACCTGCCAGTTCTAGCGCTAAGGGAGTGTTGGACTTGGCCCTTCTGGCAGGCTCACCCCTGAACTTTTTGCCTGGTGTTATTAAATAATTATAGTGATGTCTTGGTTTCTGCGCACTTTCACTGTGTCCCAGTGGGAAGTGTGTGCGCACTCTAAGTTTGTGTGGTGAGATAGGCCTGCCTCCCATAGGAATGCAAGGGGAATGTATGTGTCCCTGGTAGTTCCTGATGCGTGGGGTGTGCAGGCTCGAGTTTGGTATGTGCGGACTCGTGTGATTGAATGCTGCGCAATGATATATGTGGCATGATTGTGTCTAGTGTGGAAGTGCCACTTCTAGAAGTTGCAAAAACAACAGGTGATGGACAGAATGCAGAACAAAGTCATACATTCACCCCAGTACAGAGATATGGGCCTAAATCCATCGTTTTTTTGCTCACCGTGCCATTCCAGTTTGCACCCAGCCATATGCAAATCAGTCTTGAGCCTGTGCCCCATGGGAACAGTCCAGCCCAAACTGCCAAGCCAGGCCCTCCCTGGACTGGAAACAAGCTTCCGAGGACCGGTTTCTGGCATTCCAGCTCTATACTAGGGTGAATGTATGACATTGTTCTGCATTCTGTCCATCAACTGTGTTTTTTTGCATTTGTCACCCCGAGTGGGATGGGTATGCTCAGACGTGAGTCCCATGCACTCCCCACCACTGGATTCAAGCAAGCCGGGCTGAAGGCGGCTGGAATGCCAGAAACTGGTCCTCGGAAGCTTGTTTCCGGTCCAGGGAAGGCATGGCTTGGCAGTTCGGGCTGGACTGTTCCCATGAGGCACAGGGTCAGACTGATTTGCATATGGCCATGTCAGAACTGGGGTGGTGTGGAGTGCAAAAAAACGATGGATTTAGGCTCAGATCTCTAAACTGGGGTAAATGTATGACATTGTTCTGCATTCTGTCCATCAACTGTGTTTTTTGCATTTGTCACCCCGAGTGGGATGGTATGCTCAGACGTGAGTCCCATGCACTCCACACCACTGGAATCAAGCAAGCCGGGCTGAAGACGGCTGGAATGCCAGAAACCGGTCCTCAGAAGCTTGTTTCCGGTCCAGGGAAGGCATGGCTTGGCAGTTCGGGCTGGACAGTTCCCATGAGGCACAGGGTCAGACTCATTTGCATATGGCCATGTCAGAACTGGGGTGGTGTGGAGTGCAAAATAATGATGGATTGAGGCCCAGATCTCTATACTGAGGTGAATGTATGACATTGTTCTGCATTCTGTCCATCAACTGTGTTTTTTGCATTTGTCACCCCGAGTGGGATGGGTACGCTCAGACGTGAGTCCCATGCACTCCACACCACTTGATTCAACCAAGCCGGGCTGAAGACGGCTGGAATGCCAGAAACCGGTCCCCGGAAGCTTGTTTCCGGTCCAGGGAAGGCATGGCTTGGCAGTTCGGGCTGGACTGTTCCCATGAGGCACAGGGTCATTCTCATTTGCATATGGCCATGTCAGAACTGGGGTGGTGTGGAGTGCAAAAAAACGATGGATTTAGGCCCAGATCTCTATACTGGGGTGAATGTATGACATTGTTCTGCATTCTGTCCATCAACTGTGTTTTTTGCATTTGTCACCCCGAGTGGGATGGGTATGCTCAGACGAGAGTCCCATGCACTCCACACCACTGGATTCAAGCAAGCCGGGCTGAAGACTGCTGGAATGCCAGAAACCGGTCCTCGGAAGCTTGTTTACGGTCCAGGGAACGCATGGCTTGGCAGTTCGGGCTGGACTGTTCCCATGAGGCACAGGGTCAGACTCATTTGCATATGGCCATGTCAGAACTGGGGTGGTGTGGAGTGCACAAAAAACGATGGATTTAGGGCCCAGATCTCTATACTGGGGTGAATGTATGACATTGTTCTGCATTCTGTCCATCAACTGTGTTTTTTGCATTTGTCACCCCGAGTGGGATGGGTATGCTCAGACGTGTGTCCCATGCACTCCACACCACTGGATTCAAGCAAGCCGGGCTGAAGACGGCTTGAATGCCAGAAACCGGTCCTCGGAAGCTTGTTTCTGGTCCAGGGAAGGCATGGCTTGGCAGTTCGGGCTGGACTGTTCCCATGAGGCACTGGGTCAGACCGATTTGCATATGGCCATGTCAGAACTGGGGTGGTGTGGAGTGCAAAAAAACGATGGATTTAGGCCCAGATCTCTATACTGGGGTGAATGTATGACATTGTTCTGCATTCTGTCCATCAACTGTGTTTTTTGCATTTGTCACCCTGAGCGGGATGGGTATGCTCAGACGTGAGTCCCATGCACTCCACACCACTGGAATCAAGCAAGCCGGGCTGAAGACGGCTGGAATGCCAGAAACCGGTCCTCGGAAGCCTGTTTCCGGTCCAGGGAAGGCATGGCTTGGCAGTTCGGGCTGGACGGTTCCCATGAGGCACAGGGTCAGACTGATTTGCATATGGCCATGTCAGAACTGGGGTGGCGTGGAGTGCAAAAAAAACGATGGATTTAGGCCCAGAGCTCTATACTGGGGTGAATGTATGACATTGTTCTGCATTCTGTCCATCAACTGTGTTTTTTGCACTTCTAGAAGTTGGCATGTTTGTGTAATATGTGTCTGGCTTGTGATTGGCTGGAGCTGGCTGGTGAGCCTGGCTCCAGGAGTCTGGATGGGTCTGCCCGGTGGTGAGTGTGGAGATTAGCATGCTGTTGGCTGGGGAGGAGTGCACCTAGGTCCTGAATAGGGCTGGGCTTTCCCCATTCAATGCTGGCTCCGCCCCCTGTGGTGCGTCTAATGTCCCTAGCCCTGCCAGTGAATAGAGTGAGGGGCTGAGCACATCAAGGGTGCTTCCAGACCAGCTGCGACTGGTTATTCCCCCACCCTGCACCTTTAGACAAAGGATTTCTCTGTATAAAAGGAGGCTGTGACCTCTTGTCAAATGTTCTTGTTTCCAACTTGAATCCTACCAGGGGCATGCTGCTGCTGGGGCCCGGGGGAAGGCTTGCCTCCCGGGGCCCTGCCCAGCCCCTGGACTACTGCTGTCCTGGACCATGGAAGGACTTTGTGCTGGTCCCTGGACTTGTGGGACCCTAGCGCCTGGAAGCGCTTTACCTTGCCCTTCAGCGCTTGGGAGCGCTATGATCATCTGCCTAGCGCTGGGAACGGGTTTAATGCCCTCTGGCGTCTGGAAGCGCCGTATTTGCATTGGCCGGTGCCCATCTGGCATTTGCCCGCTTCTCTGCACATTTCCATTGATGTTGAGTGCCCACCTCGATTTGTTATTTTATTTGAAGGGAGCCGGTGCCCACCCGGCATTTGCCCCAGATTGCCGCCGTGGATCTGCCTCCACGGGCCGCCGCGCTGCCAGTCGCGACCCGGAAGTCCTTGCATGGAGGGCAGGAGGCGGTCGGAAGTCCCGCCCCGCAGTCCAGGAGAGCGAGAAAGGAGCCGGCACCATCTTGTCCTCGGCGAGGCTCTCACGAATGAGAGAGCCCCGCCCGCTGCCCGGCAAAGAGAAGCCCAGAAGCCCCGAGGGAGAGGAGCCGACGCCTTCCTCGACTGCCGGTGAGTGCAGGCGCCCCCGGGGCCGTTCCTCCGCTCGGGATGGCAGAAGAGCCCCCAAGGCCCAGGGGGCAAAGTATGATTGCGAGCCCTCCGAGAAGGGCTCCGAGGGCAGTTCTAGTTTGGAGCCCCAAGAGGCTCCACCCGCCTACCTGATTCACAAGCCTGAGAGGCTCCCCAGTGCCCCAGTTGTTCTCGAGTCCCCGGGAGGGACTCCAATGAAGGCCCACATTGTTTCCGAGCCCACGAGAGGCTCAAGGCGCCACCGTTGTTTCGAGAGCCCACGGGACTCAGGGGGGCGCATTTGTGATTTAGAGCCCACGGGAGGCTCTTGGCTCACTTTGGTGATGTCGAGTCCACGAGGGACTCCAACAAGGGCCATAATTGTTTTGCGAGCCCAGAGAGGCTCAGGGGGCATTTGTTTACTTGGAGCCTGCGATGCTCCCACGTTGACCTCAATATTGTTGCTACAGCTGCCCAGCACTTAGTGGGCAGCTGCTACCTTTAGGCACCCCCTGACATTGCGACACAGGGCGTCCTAGCCCCAGAGAGGCCAGTTGGCCTGGGTATAGTTATGAGTTCATGCTAAAGTGATTTCTGCGAAGTGTTCTTTGCTGCGTTTGAGTTTGATTTTGAGTTTAAAATTACTTTTAGAGCGCACGTATACCAGCGGTTTCTTGGCGCTAAAGCTAACAGGATCCGGGGCTAAAAGGCTAGGAGAGCTAAAGGAGTGTTATTCAAAAGACTTCGTGAATAAGTGGGTCTTGAGGTGTTTACGGAATTGTGAGTAGAGAGTGATGGAATGAAGTTCAAGGGGAAGGGAGTTCCAGAGGGTTGGGGCGAGGGTCGCAAATTTAGAGCCTCCCCACTTCTTTCTCCGGTAGCGTGGGATGGTGAGGAGGGATTGGGAAGACGAGCGGAGTTCCCTGGTGGGAACGTATGGAATGATCTCGGAGGAGATGAACGCTGGTGCCAGGCCAAGACGGGCCAGGAAAGTGATGGAGGCGAGCTTGAATTGAATTCTGGCTCGCACGGGGAGCCAGTGTAGAGATTTCAGAAGAGGGGTAGAGTGGTGAAATTTGGGAAGTTTGAAGGCCAGGCGGGCCGCCTGGTTTTGTATCTGCTGTAGGCGCTGCAAGCTGTATGCAGGAATGCCGGCATACAGGGCGTTGCCGTAATCCAGGCGGGACACCACCATGGCCAGGATGATAAGTTTAAGAGCAGAGAAAGTGAAGAAACGAGACACCCTGCGTATAGTGCGCAGTGAAAGGAAAGAAGAAGATACCACAGAGCTAACCTGGGAGTGAAGGGTGAGTTGAGAATTGAGTTTTATGCCTAGGGTTTTGACAGAGGAGGAGGGTGCAGGAGAGGGGCCAAGAGAGGGAGGCCAGACAAGAGAGGACCAGGGGCTGGATGAACCGCCCGTCAACACCAACTCGGTCTTGTCGGGGTTACGTTTGAGGTGATTGTGGTTCATCCAGTCCCTGATATGGAGCATGACAGTTTGAAAGTTTAGAACAGAAGAGGGGGAAGAGGATAGATTGAAAACAAGCTGGAGGTCATCCGCATAATTAAATACGGCGACCTCCATCTGTTGGAGAGAGAAAATCAGAGGGGCGATGTACAGATTAAACAGGAGGGGGGAGAGGGAAGAACCTTGGGGAACCCCGCACTGAACTTTCCGGACGTCCGCTGTGAAGTCACCCAGGCGAACGGCCTGGGTGCGGTCGCTCAGGAAGGAGGATAACCAGACCAGGGCGGTCCCCCCCGATCCCCGCCGCCTTGATACGGGAAAGTAAGATGGTGTGATCCACCGTATCAAAGGCGGCTGAGAGATCGAGGAGCACAAGGGCCTGGTGCTGATTGGTATCCATACCCTCCCTGAGGTTGTCCAGGACCGAAATGACAACGGACTCCGTAGAGTGTGCGGGGCGGAAGCCGGCTTGGCGAGGGGCAAGGGCTCCATGCTTCTCCACAAAGGAGCTCAGAGCGCAGGTGACATGGCGCTCGAGCACCTTGGCCAAGAATGGCAAGAGCGAGATGGGGCGGAAATTGGCAGGGACAGAAGGGTCTGCCCCGGGTTTTTTCAGAATAGGCACAATAACCGCGGACTTCAAGGGGTTGGGAACTACGCCTTGAGCAAGAGAGCTGTTAAGGAGGTGAAGGGGGGGTCTGGGCAAGAGACAAAGATATGGCGGAGAATGTGAGCCGGACAGGGGTCAAGCGGAGAACCAGACTTGACCAGAGGCACCAAGGAGGTCAAACATTCCCTAGTGATGGAGGGGAGGGTGGTGAGTTCACCCTTGGGAGGGGGACATTGGGGGTCAACAAAGGAGGGAGAGGGGGGAGGGATGTTGGCCTTGATGGTAGCAATTTTATGAATGAAGTAATTGTTGAGGGAGAGGCAGAGTTCTTCGGACGGGGCGGGCTTAAGGGTTGTTCTGTCCGAGAAAGCCAGGTTGTGGACGATGGTGAATATCTCCTTAGACTGGTTTTCCGCAGCTAGAATTTTGGAGGAGAAATATGATGTTTTGGCCTCCAGGATGTCTTTTTTATACTGGGTAAGGGTGTTGGTATACTCCAGTTTTAAAGTGGGGCAATAATTTCTCCTCCAAGCCCGCTCCGCGCGGCGTACTTTTAGTTTGGTGGCCTTAAGCTCTTCGTTGAACCACCGATTGGCATCCTTCTCACGTTTGGAGGTGATGCGCTTGAGCGGGGCAACGGAGTCGCGGCCAGAGGAGAGCCACTGGTCTATGGCATCAACCTGGGAGAAGGTGGAAAGGCCCTGTAGGGAGGGGAGGGAGGAGGTGAGAAGGGAGGAAAGATTTTCCAGGTTGACTCGACCCCATGAGCGTACCCAGGTGTTTTTGGGGCGGGGGAGCTTAGCTGGGGAGTGGATAGGAAGGAAAAATGAAATCAGGTGGTGGTCAGACCAAGAGCAAGGCGAAATGGAGAGAGATTCCACAGGGCAGTTCAGGGACCAGATCTGGTCAAGCGTATGACCTTTGATATGGGTGGGGGAGTGAACGTGGGATGTGAAGTTGAGGGATTGAAGGGTTTCGGAGAATTCCTTAGAGGACGGACATTCGGTGGGGTCGGAGGGCCAGAAATTAAAGTCGCCAAGGAGCAGAATGGAGGAGTTATTGACTGTAATCGTGGCCAAGACTTCCAAGAAGTCAGGGAGAAACTGTAGGGGGGATTGAGGAGGGCGGTAGGTGAGAAAGCAGGTCAGGGGGGGAGAGGTGGAGGTAGTGCGGATCACCAGAAATTCGGTGGTCGCAATGTCAGGCAGGGATAGAATGTGAAAGGGAAGATCGGCACGTGCGATGACCGCCACGCCACCCCCGGCTCTGCCTGAAGGGCGGTCCGCCCTGAGGGCATAGTAAGTGGCCGGTAAGGTGGATAGTAGGGCAGGGAGGGAGTCATCGCAGAACCAGGTCTCCGTTAGGAGAAGAAGATCTGGGGCATGAAGATCCAGCAGGACCGAGAGTTCATGCGCATGGGCGACAGCGGACCGGGTATTAAGATAAAGAGCCGTAAGGGCTTTGGAGGTTGACGAAGGGACAATGTTACAAGGCAAGAGAGAGGGGTCAACTGTAGAGAGAGGGAGGAGAGGGGGGGCAGTGGGGGAGAGACCAAAGGAGGAAATGCAAGAGCAGATGGAGGCCGTGATGGGCCAGGGACCCTGGAAGCTGCGTAGTAGGTCCGGGGTATAGGTGATGAGCGGGGCAGAGTGACGTGCCCCTAGTCCCGGCCAGTCACGGACGGGCGCAGACGGGCTTGCCTTAGGCGCGCCTTCGGCGCGCAATCGTCGCACCCGCTGCGCTTCCGCTGCACCTCTGAATGTGTTTTAGATGCGTCATGTGCCTTGTTCTTACACCTCTGAATGTATGTTTATTCATCATGTGTATTTCCTACACCTCTGAATGCTCTATGCATCATGTGTGAAGCTTCTGATTGTTATATGTTCTAAGTGCTAGTTCTACTAAGTGCATATTCCTGACAGTGGTGCCTGTAGCCCTGTCCTGTACATAATCCCCTGTAAATTCTGTCCGTGCCTGTTGGCACATTGTAAAGTGTGTGTTTCTATCGAATGTGTTTTGCAATACAAAGGCTATTTTTACATATACCTTGTGTGGAGTTCCTTTTGTGGGGGGCCCTGGATGTTGTTGCTGGTGGGTGCGTGCGCAAATGCTTTACACATCGCCTCTGAGATAAGCCTGACTGCTCGTGCCAAGCTACCAAGAGGGTGAGCAGGGGTTATCTTGGCGGGTGACTCCCTTACCCTAACTTAGGAATGGTGGTTTCTGCCTGGCTTCGGGGCAAGGCTTAGCCAACCAGAAATCCCATTTCTAACAGGGAGCAACTCACAGTTGAGGCATGGTACGGCCCTTGCCAAAGCACTCCCTCGCCCCTTTTTGGGGAAGGGTCCAGTAGGTAGGCCTTGGAGTCTCAGAGACCCCTCTGAGAGAGTCCACTGTGTAAAGGGAGGCTCTCGCATCTGAGTTGGGGGAATGATATCACTTTCCCTGGGATCACAGTTTACTGGACTTTGGACGCAGCTATTACTCGTCTACCGGTTTGTGCCCCCGTCACTCTCCCCCTCTTCTTTCATGTTGTATCTCTCCCCCTCCCCCTCCTCTTTCCCTCCTTCATTCACTGTCTACTTCCCTTGCTCCTACCCCCTCCCCCTGAATCGCTCCCCTTGCCTACTTTTTCCCTTACGCATATGTCCTTATTGTTTGTCTCGACCGAACATGTAATTATGTAGCTATGCTCTAATAACTGTATAACCTTTGTAACGATGTAACGATGTAACGATGTAACTTGCAACTATGGTCTGATACTCATGTAAAGCGCTCTGATACCTCCGGGTCTAGCCAGCGCTATATAAAACCTTTCAAATAAATAAATAAAATAAATCTGAAATGAGTGGCTTGGTATACGTATTATCTATTGAGATTTTTGCGACTTTGTAGACTTGGGTAAGAAGGATACAGTAGAGTTGTTTGGATCTAAAATGACCTTTAATGCTAAATGAAGCCCTACTGCCTTGGGATAATTTCCTTCCGACTTGTAAAGTGCCTGGAAAAGAGATCAAACCACTCTGTTTTGCTAAAATTGTAAAGGATGTGTTGCTCACCCAAAAGTGTCTTAAGTTTGCCTTAACTTTGAAACTTCAGGGAACTTTGACAACTTGTTCAGAGGAAGTTTGCGCATCAAACCTAAGTGCATGTCCTACAGCCCTTTTAGACAAGGCATTCATCTCTGTGACCAGCAGCTTACATCTCCCTTAACAACACACTACTTCCCCTCAGTGAAAATTTGTGAAAAGAAAACACTTCCTTGTTGCTTTATTTTTCACCTCTCCTTATCCTTCATTTTTACAATCAATGTCATGTTTGCTAAAACATTTGATTCCTTCACCCTTTTATAACATTTTTCATTATTTTGCTTAGGAAAGTGGCCTTTTTAGCCAAACTTTGTACGTTCAAGTTATACATTTCTGAAATGTATTTTTTCGTAGTGATAATACAAAGAGCAACTCGTATATTTCCTCTGCGGATCAATTCCCCGTTACACCTAGCTACCGAAGCTGAGCAAGGACACCCTTAAGGAAATACGTTTACCTCTATGACCTCAACAGTAAAGCAAAGCCAAAACAGAAAGAACATGTTGGGTATGAAACAAAGAATATGTTTGGATTCTAACAACGAAAAGAAAGGTAAACGAGTAATGACACTGGTGCACAGTCCAGTAAAGGAAATTGCTGCAGCTATTAAGAGCCAAGGGGCCCGGATGGAGTCCCCCTGCATATTTTTAAAGAAAACATCATTTTATGGGTCCCCATGTTCACGAATGTTTTTAGAGCAGCGATCACTGACCCTTAAAATCCTACATGGAAAGACACAGTTAATGTTCAAATGTTCAAAGAAAAGGCGAGAGAGCCCAGCTTTCTACCTCCTAATATCCTCATTCACAGTGAAGATCTTGGGTTGGTACTACTTGCAAGATTTGAGGATTGGGCTGAGACAAATATTATCCTCTCAGAGGTTCAGAATGATTTTCGACAAGGAACTGGCACTGCTGAACAAAGATGGTACCGCCCCTTCTAATTGGCAAGTATACCCACGCACATAAAAGCACATTGCACTTAGTTTTAATGGATTTGTCATGCGCTTTCAACACAGTGAACGAGATATCGTTTTGCCAAAGAAAATTAGTAGTCCACCCAGGTCTCATCCGCCAGCTCCCTGGTTTACAGAGGCAATATGGATAGAGAAGTCAAGATGCAAGGGCCTGGAAAGATCCTGGAGGATTCGGAATGGTGAGGATTGTGAGCACAGATATAAAACAGCTTTGAGAAGCTACCAGGGCCGTAGAGCGGCTTGGGCCACATTTTACTTGGACCAAATTACAGCAGCTAATAATTGTTCATAAACTCTTCAGGGTGGAGAAGGAACTTTCTGACTCAAATAGGATTTACGAGTTCCAGTATTGTCTCATCCTCATTGTGAGGAACCGGCATGTTTATTTGTTAAATAGGTGGTAGATATTCAGCTCGCACTAAAAACGGGAGGGTTCACCCAGTGTTTAAGTGGGTTGGAAAAAAAAGGGGGTCTCTAAAAAAGTCGTGGCCAAAGTAATTATGGGCATGGCTTACAAACACCAGACTTGTACTTTGCTATTTATGTCATTGCATCCAGATATATGATACAAGTAACATCATACCTACAACAAGTTAGGACTATTGGCTTTGTCAATGGCTGTTAGTTGCTTAAGATAAATAACCAGCAAGAATGGCTTGTATAGAATATTGAAAAAGCTTCAAGTTAAAACCCAGGTGACACCACGACAATGTTGCTGCCCCTGAATTTCAAAAAGATAAGGGAAATTCCTCTTATTAAAGGATTTCCTTTCCCCTACAGCCCTCACCTGGCATGATGTCATGCCGTAACTTCTCCACAAGTGAGCAGTGTGAGCAGGCACACATCGATGTGCCTGCTGTCGCTGCAGCCCGGAAAAAAACAGACCGCCTGTGCCAGGGCACAAAACAGAGCCTTTAAAACACTGCTGGTGCTCAGACCCGGCCCCCTTAAAGCAATGGGTTCACCACTAAGTAGTACTGCAGGGATGCCGGTCACTAAGGACCTGATTTGTCCAGCCTCCACAAGATGGTGTCATAAATTGATGGTATGGGACATGCTAGATTTGGCTGGGTTCCTATCACTAAAATGTAAATGTAAATGTGTTTGAGCTTATATAGCGCACAGCTACCCACAAAGGGTTTCCCAGCGCTTGCTTAGGGAACCCGTCCTGGTATTCCCCTGTGAGATAACCCCGGCAGGGTATCCACAAGGTGAAAGCCAGGCATCCCGCCACGAGGGGCCGTTGTGGAGATTAAGCAAGCTATTGCCCAGAGTCGCAGAGTGTGAACCCGTGAGTCGAGAAGGCACCGGAGCGAGAATTATCGAGTCCGTGGAATTTTTGAGCCCAAGACCCGCCGAGGTGGGGAATTGAACCCTGGTCCAGGGCCGATCTCAGCTTCCGGGTCTGCCGCCTCTAACCCCTGAGCCACACTTCTCCATCACTACTGAAGTCAATCAGATCTGGCTCACCTGGAGATACTATTTCTGCTACCAATGTTAGTGCCCAAGAGTCTGACAATCTGCAATTCCCGGTGGGGCTTCTTAATTCTTCTTTAAAGCAGGGACAGATTCCACAGGCATGGAAATATGCCATGGTCTGGCTCCTTTTGAAGAAACCCACTCTAGACCCTCATAATTGGTCTTATTATATACCATTTTCTATGCTTTCCATCATGGCCAAGATAAACATGTCAAAAGACAACTCTCCAGTTTAATGGAGTCCCAAGATTCTACACTCTTCTCAATTGGGGTTTAGGATGGGACACAGTAAAATGTCCACCCTGCAAGGGTTCACAGAACATCTTAGAAGACTCTTGGATGGGTGTGGGATGGCTGCACTGATCCTATTCTATTTCAGAAGGCGGCCATCAACATGGTGTTGCAGGTGACTCTCTCAGAGAGGCTGGCTGAGTTGGAGTTTAAGGAAAGGCCCTTTCTTGGATGACATCCTTCTCAAGTGACTGGTCTTTTCAGGTCTTCTCAGCCACTGCATTCTCCGAGCGGCATGCTCAGACTTCAGGAGTTCTTCAAGAATCGTCCTAATGTCCGGCACTATTTACCATATATTTACACCCACTGGCAGTTTTGGTGTAAAGTTTTGATCTCTCTCTATTTTCATACACAGATGACACACAAATCATATTCTCATTGTCATCTGCGCAGAGACACAACTCAGAGGACTTTAACTTCTGTATGGGCCTTGTGGATGAGTGGTCAAATAACTATTCACCCAAGCTCAACGAAAATAAGACTGAGGTACTGGTGTTGGGAAAGAATCCGCCCCTTTGGGGTCCCCAACAATGTCCTGAAAGTCTGGATCCGATTCCAGTGCCAGCCGCCAAGGTTAAAAATTTTAGCTGTGTGTTGGATGACAAGTTGTCCATGAAACCCAGGTGAAGAAGTTGCTCCCCACAGCTTTGCCGCCCTAAATGGCTGTGGAAAATGCTTTGGCTGTTCCCATTTTCAGCTCAAAGGACAGCGGTTCAGGCTCTCATTATGTCGAGGCTGGACTAAGGCAACTTATAATTTTTGGGAGCAGATAAAGCCTACATCAAACGGCTGCAGGTGATTCAGAACTCTGGAGCTAGGATGCTCTATAGACTTCCGAAAAGTGCCTCAGCCTGTTGTTTTCTACGGGAACTCCACTGGCTTACAGTGGAGAAGTAAATGCACTTGAAAACCTTGTGCTATATGCACAAAGCAAGAGCTGGGGTTGTCCTACAGTATCTGCATGAATTTCTTAAAGCCCATCAACCTTCCGGTACCCTCCGTTCCAGTGAACTTTCCTTGTATATGGTCCCTTTAATTAAATGCACACGTATGGCAGTCCGGTCCTTTGCGTTTCAGGGCCCTAAGATGTGGATCGCTCTCCCAAAATCTCTGAGAAATTGTCCCTCACTGATCTTTTGAGAGCTGAAGGCCTGTTTGTTCTGAATTCAGTGAGATTGGGGAAGACCCAACACGATTTTGTAGCACCGGGAAACCTCAATGGGGTAGCGGAGTGCTTTATAAAACTTCTAAATGAAACCATTCTAATTTATGGGCAATCTGAGAAAACCTGGGGGGCGGAAAAAGCTTCTACACATCTACGCCACCTTCTTTGAAACACTTGGGCTAAAATTTACTTTGGACTAAGGGGGAATGCCCATCATCTCTTTGTAGCAACCAGGGAACCCGCCAAGGTTGTATCTTAGGGCTGTTTTTATTTTTCATTTATATAAACGGTCCTTACTTCAAAAGAAACTAGACATCCCAAGGGTGGGTGACCAGTACATTTCTAGTCTTTACGCCGAAGATGCGGTTGTCATAGCAGGGATTGCAAATGGCCTAAAGAGGTCGATGGGTGCGTTTTTCAAGTTTATCACTTCTCTAGATTTAAAGGGAAATCGTTGGAAGTCTTTACCCAATAGTCTGTGGGTATAAAGGCACCAAAACGAGCCCATTACATTGATGGAGTTTCGACACCAGAGTACATAGTTTCAATTTTCTAAGCATCCCTTTTGATTCTAGACAAAACTGGGGTCCCATGCGGACACTGAGAGCACAACAACTTTCTAGTAGGGCTGAAGCAGTATCCCGTTTTGCATCAAGACTGGGTAATAGGTCAGTGAAATAGATTTATAAATCTAAATGTATTTTGGTTGCCACCTATCGAGCTGCAGTTTGGGGGCATTGCCACTGTGACAGTCTACAAAAGATACAAAATAGTTTTTTTGTGTAGATTTTTATCGCTCCATCCTGGGACGTCAACTTTCTATTGCAATTTTGAGGTGGGTTTGATCTATTTGGCAATGTTCTAGGTCTGGTCCCTCTCTTGATATAGCTGAAAATCTGGAAATAGCCAGAGTTATGCTTTACTAAAAATATCCTTTTAGATTGTTTGGCTTTGGAAAAGTGGGCTAGCATCCCCTGGCTAGCTTATGTCAAGAGCACTTTTGCAAGATTGGGGTACTAGAGTTCTTCTTCAACCCAGAATTATTAGGGTCTTCTGCAAGAGCCTGGACAAGGTTCCTCTTTTATGACTAGGGTCAATGTGTGCCCCGAAACAAGGCCCTCCAGCATTCTTCTTTGAAAAACGACCATGATCTACCCTTTAGATGTCAACTGGAGTTTTATTTAACTTCTGCAGACAACACTCAGCACTGACTATTTTAAACCAGGTTACACATGGGCTCTTTATACATTCTTTTTGCCATCCGCCAAACAAGGTGCGTGGTTCAAAAACCTCCCCAAAGCCCCTGTGATAACTGTTCACATAAAAGTCCAGTCCATTTTATGCTTTTTCCCAGTCCATGCGAACCCGTTTTTAAAACTAGTCTTGGGTTTTTAAATTTCAACTCGTATAAAAAGGGCTTTCAGTCCTCACAACAGCTAGGTCCAGCAAAAGTATGCAGCACCGTCATTAGTTTTATATGAGGGTCACTAACCCTGAGAAACTGATATTTTTAACCAGCGTCTGTTTAAGCGTTTTCATAACTATTATCTATTTGCATTTTATAGCTTTAGTGACAAGTTTTTTTTATGACGTTTAAATGGGATTTGAGTGTTTTTATTTAGGCATTATGTGATTTTATCAATTTTAATGGTGGATTGCAGTGATTGTTCGAAATTTTCTATGATATACTTCTATGGCAATATTGCTGTATAAAGTTTGATTGACTGACACTTACAATAAACGATTGGTCTAAAACATTATGTAGATGTCCTTGTGACGAGGTCTCTCAGCAATCTATGATGCACGTTGTTCTTTTCTGCAAGTTTTATAAGGCAATAAAGGAGATGGATTATACCTATTCTAAGATTATGGGGGCTTGAGGCAACGCAGTCCGGCTTTTAATTCATTGCAGATCCTGGAAAATGAATGTGTTACAAGAGAGATAACTCTATTTCTAAAAAGTATAATCAAGTGCAGAAAAAACAACGAGAATTTTATCTTTACATTGCAAAACGATTTGATGCAGAATTGAATGTTTTTAGTTGTTTAACACTGCGATATAATGATACAATTGTATTTATTTAAAATTTTGTTTGCTTTTATGATTTTTATGAAACAAAAATCGAATAAAGTCTGATTTGACGGACACTTATGCTCTGAATACCTAATGTATTGAAGACTGTAGCCATTAATGTGAGCATTTTGTGGAACGCTGAGAAATAATACAAGACATGCATTGGCCAAGCCAACAGGTCTCAGCTTTGCTGCGTGCCGACCGATTGGTGGTGTCTTTTTTTTCGCCCCCAACAGATGCCTTAACAATAACAGGCACAGAACCAAAAACCCACACAGTGCACATGTAGTGATCTCTAAAAAATAAATAATTCCTAGGTATAGCAAGCAAGCATAGCACTGAGTTAATGATCAAAATACACAGCTTCATAAATTAAAGATGGCTCAACTGCGCAGGAATGCATCCCTTTACACATTCAGGATACACATATTCCTCACCTCAGACTGTGGAAGTGGGCACCTTACATGATACAGCTCGGACTGTAACCAAAAGGAATAACGTGAAAGCTGAAGCATACGTAAAGGCGTGGCTTAGAACGTGGCATAGCTGCTTGTTAGTGGTAGACAAAGAGTTCAAGTTAAGGCACTGCTTTTTTGGGGACTTAAATGGTAAGTATCCTACAAGTGGTAATATGAAAGAAATGTGGTGTAATACAGCTTGACAAACTTCAGAACTGCTGTCAGTGGTAATATAGATAAAGACCTCTGTAGGTGACAGTGCCAGAGCAGAGACTGAGAGATTTCAAGAACACAGCTGGGTAGCTCGAGACACTTCCAGAGTAAAGCCAGTGTCTATGCTCTCTCAGCTCCTCTTGTCTGGATTTGAGCTCAAGTCTTACTCTGTGGAGATCTCGGATATAAACGAGCCTTTCCTCATTCAGATGTTTTGGGGATTGATAGTATTAATAGTGCAACCAATGCATCAAGGCATGGATGGAAGGGCGTCCCTAAGCCCTTTTTGTGCTCGAGTTTTGGGTCTTTAGGATGACATGTTTTTGTGCATTGTACTATCTTGCAGTTGTAAACAGCATAGAGGAATCCGATTTATGTCAAGAGGGAAAGTCGTAGTCTTCACAAAACGTTACCAGGCCAGTGACCCATTCATAACACAGATTATCTTATATTCTGAAAGTTACAGTACTGCATATTCCATTAAAGGTTTCTGTTCCTATGGTTTGACCCAGCAGTATTGGCTGCGGAGGGTTCTGGCAAAGGCTGACACACCCTGTGGTACTATGAGACGGTGGTACCTACCTTGTGCACAGCCATAGGCAAAATTAGAGGCTATAATAAAGCTTTGGCCTGCCTCTTCTACCCTAGTCATTAATTTATGTGAAGGAAAACATTAGCAGGTATGCAGGTCAGCCATGGTAAGACTCTTTGCGATAAAGCTATAAGCTGTGGCTTTGGTCAAGCAACAGTACCTTGGATACTCGCACTCCCGCAACCCAGACTTCCTGAATCTGAAATCACATTCAGCAGCACGGCCGCTAGAGCCTTGCCTCTTTTTCCCTAGAAATGGGTGTAATTTGCAACCCCCGAACGGATACGGATGGTGAGAGAAAGCCAAGCAAGAACGAAAGGTAAGCTTTTTGGAAAACATTGAGGAGTAGCCAGGGACTGCTGGGATACCGAATATTAAATGAGCCGGACCGGACTCTGTCCCAGGCGTTCAGCATGCAATATCCCAGCAGCCCCCCGGCTGCTCTTAACTGTGGAACAAGGTCTACATGATGTTCACCCGTGGATTCTAGTTGCAATGCATGCAGGGCCACAGGGTGCCAAACACTCTTCTTATGGAAGTGGAAGGCAGCAAGATGCATGGAAACTGTTCTCAGATTCAGAAATACGTTTGCATCCGGCAATGGACTTACTGAATGAATATTGAGAAACAACTTCCACTAGTAGTCAAACATCAGACAGCATATTATTGACATTATGAGAACCAACACTAAAAATCATGGTACCAAGCTTCCCTTGCTTATACTCCGGGCTGCCTAATATTTTGCTCAGCACGAATAACGTAGTCAGGTTATATCTCAGCAGGTCTTCGATTCCCTCTTTTTGTACAAAAAGAAGTTACGATGTCAGAAGAGAACATAATCAGGGGGACGACCGAGAAAAGAGTCTGCTCTGATTCACCTATGAGTTTACTGGTTCACTCCTAGACAAGACTTTCACAGGCTGTACCAGCGATTGTTACTCCATGCAAATGGTGGACAGTTTATCCGCCCCAGAGAGATCCCACATGATCAAAGCGGACAGCGGAGGGTTCCTCCAGCTGTTGCCTTCTTTAATCATGAACCCGAGCCTCAGAAGCTCCAGTGTAACAAACATGTCCAGCTCTAATGTCCTGCCCAAATGTTCTCCTCCTACACTTGCTTTCTGCCCTTCCGTGTATACCACCTCCCTAACCATGGTTTCAATGCCCCTCGCCTCTTCTTCACACTTCCTGTGTCTGTGCCCACTGGACCAATCTCTACAAAATTATCCGACACCAAATCCTCCTTCCATTGGCTGTTCTTCTTCCACTTATCCATCTGCTTACATTGGTTTTCTTACGACTGACTATACACAAAGGAATTGTTTTCACTGTAGAAATGCCCAAACTGAATAGAAAACGTGAATCTGTGTTTATGTACAAAATATTAAATTCAATAACGCAGCTACTGGCATCTGAATGTTAGAAAAGAGATCTCCATTACGAAATAAAAACAATGACAGATTTAAAAAAATTCCAATTTCCATATCAATTTTTATTGGTCACAGAACTAATTGTTGCTTCCAAAGTTTAACTTTCTGCCCAATATTAGGGACATTAAAATGCTAACCGTATTTTTAACTTCGCTTTTGACACAGTGTAAAGAAAGTGTCAGTAGTTAGTGGTGGTTCGTTACCAGAATTCCACAGCTTTGCCAAAACCATCAACAGGTGTCAGTTGCTCAAGAGTGCCTAAAGCCAAGACATCATTTGCTATATTTTTATTTGTTGGGTGGTACATAATTAAAAGATGCAAGGAAATGTTTCAAAGTGGTGGCATGTCTTAATGTTGGGATAATTACATTATCTTATTTTCTGCAGTGGAGAATGTATAACTGTGACACCGACTGTACTTGTGAAAAGTTGTCTAATTGTCAGACATATTGACGAATGTTGGTTGATCAACCCGTCAATGGTTCCATTATCTGCAGGTTTTAAGACTTTAAACAGTTTATACGGCTGTTCCTCTCTCCAGGTTCTGCTTGATCTCCGCAGTGTATTTGCCGTAGAAGCGCTCAGCTTTCTTGTTGAACTTGGCATTCCTCTCATTGATGTAGTCTATGTCTGAATCGTCATTGTAGGCTCGTCTTCGGCTGTACTTTTCACGTTTTTCAATCCTAAGGGGAAATGGAAATATGGTGGTTACATCCAAGAACAAACTGTGTCCTCTGCTAGCTGCTAACCAGGTGCCTATCAGAAAGCCTGGATCTCTATAATCTACACCATAACATGCCTTTGCCACAGGTGCCTGAACTTGAGAAGGCAAACCGTTACTTTGGCGCCTTGTAAATTGGGCAGCATCAATGCACATAGAACACCTTCTTCCATACATACATCATGCAAATACTCTCGGAAGGAAGTAAGGACGTACAGAGGGACCCTGCTCCATACCCCTTACCTGCCATTCAGAGGAAAGAAACATGCAGCATGATCACCTACAAGCCATGCAAGTTTCACTCTTTAGCAAGGGTTTCATCCCAGAATAAAGGTGTTCCTCACTTACAAATTGAATATTTTGGGGGCATTGATTACAATGTCTCGCAGTGATGATGACCTAGATTAGAAGCAGTTCATTCCAAAGCAGCTTTTCCAGACAGGCACCTCTGACAGATGCACAACATTCACATCCACGCTTTTCCCTCTCTGGAGCCCAAAAGTTTGTAGTGTTTGAAATGCACAGCCTGGAGCACGGCAAGTAGGAAATATGAGAAGGTTAAAAGAGGGGAGCAAACATTCACTTTAATATGCACTAGAAATTAAACATGCCAATGCTCTTCTACCTTTTATCAGTAAGAGGCTTTGCATATCACAGCAGATTTTTAGGTCGAGCACTCGAGACCTCCTGTATACACTTTAGTAAATACTTATATGTGTATGCACTTTGTGTGCTCTGGAGATCAGCCCTAGGACTTGTCTGCTTCTGCAAAAGCACTTTTTTTCTGTTCAATTGCCTCTATTTAACTGTGTTGATAGAAAACGACCAGGAGAGGCGGGTAAAATACCAAAATTGCTTTCTGCTGAGGGACTTTCTTTTTGAAAATTTTCTGGCAATTACCTCTATTTAACTTTCTTGATAGAAATCGACCAGCAGAGGTCAGTAAAATACCAGAATCAGTTTAGCATTCTCTAGGTTCCGGTCCATAGAAACTGTCTTCCAAGAACACCCGTAGACAATATTGTTTTCAAATCTTGGATTTTCAGTAATATGACCACCGAAGGGCCTGATTTTATATTAAAAACAGAGCTTTGGACTATACCATTTCCCGCTGAAAGGCAATAGTTCTCTCCATGTGTTCCCATACCTGGCGTGCCACGCAGTTTGGTGCTTATTTTCTCTCCATGTTAAAGAACAGTAGATGTTTCAGCACCCAGGCTAATGTGCTGCATAGCTAAATACATATACGGTCCCAAAGGAGAGACCGATTGCATTGCAAATGCTCGTTATTCTAGACAGTTATCGCGGACACTGGAATAGTTCTATTTGTGATGGATGCCCAAGAGCATACTTCAAAGTCGGAGAGTTTCATGCCACTGGATGCTTCATGCGGAACTGTCTGGGTTCACTGGGCCACCACATTTGTGAAATGACCGACTCATCTATTTTAACTCGGTTTGTTTACACTGCCTGCTTGGCCACCCATCAACCAGCCAGGCAGCAACAGTGCAAACTACTTCATTCTAAATAATTGTTTCCTTCAAGCGAACTCAGTCTCCCGAGTCGTCACCAGCACTCCGTGGTGGGAGACCCATGAAGGCAGCAGACCGAGGGAAAATATAATCTCTTCCCGACACAGCAGAGCCTGGGAACTGCAGCCGCTGTGCCAGGTCTGATCTCTCAGTCTAGGAATGCGGGTGGCATACTTTTAAAATAGTTCTTCTCATTCAGTGCCTATGAGAAAATTCTTCTCTGAACAGGACACAATGGCTTCGAAAATACTTCCTTGTATTGCAACGTGACGTTGAGAAACAAGTCTGCTGACAAACACACATATTCCAGCACTGCATACAATGGACTGCTTTCACTGGAGGGCTGGCGAGCTGATTCAAATAGTTTAAGCAGCAGAATTTCTTCCAAAGAAGGCAAACGAGAAGTACCTTGACCTTCCTTTTATAAACAGAATTTTCTGGTAAATGACGTGACTTCCACGGAGCTATTTTACACCTGATCAGCACGGGTGCGAGTTAGCTAAAGCGCAGCGGTACGTGTCAGCTGTGACGCAAATGCCAGTCGCAAGAGGTCGGATTACTGTGTGGGAAGCAGTGTATCTCAGTGTTTCAAGCAATTAGACTGTAAACTTCGCTAAAACTTTTGACATGTCACCTTGTGTAGTCTTGTAAACCGCAGCATCTCTTCTTTTATGGGTTCTGGCTGATAGGGTACCGCGACCTTGACATAGCTTTCCATATCCTATGCTAGGCTGCCAACCTCCCTCTCACATCCAAGATCTATTGCATCTCACTCCACTGTAGACCTTACTCCACTTCAGTCTTTCGTGAAGGCTTATTCTCGCCTCCGTATCCGACTCTCACTCCGCCTCACCCTTCCCCTTGATGCTTTTGCGTTTTCAGTTCAAGACAGAGCGCAGTTAATAGCTTCGCAAGGCAAAAAACAAAACAAAAAAAAACCCAGTAATTTACAGGGCCGAAATAATATCTCAGCAAGAGAAAAGGGTTGTCTAAACCAGCCTGATGATCAGCATTCCCACACTACAAGCAACCTGTCTTAAGTAAGCAGTGAGCTGATCAATCTTTATGACAGAGTGAAAGTGAAACAAAGAGGTGGCATTATTGTTCGATTCCGCTGATGCCTCACTGCAGTGGTGGGGACGTTGACGAATCCTGCCTCGGGCTACTGAATGACTGAATTACACAAGAACCGCTCTTAAAAGTCACTGTTTTAAGGCAGTACAATCAAATAGCTATTTACATCCACTGCTCCAGTATTTTAGGAAACTTGCATACGCATCTGGCAAACGCAAACCGTTCTGGCTAGTGATCTCACATCAGCAAGGATCAAAGACTAACAGAAGTCCTTACAATAATTCCTTTTCAAAACCAGCAGCACTACATTTTCATCTCGCTTAGGATCCACCAACTTACACAGTACAGTAGGAGGTCCTACCGCCCATCCTGACCTTTTTTTTTTTTACAAAAAAGGATACCTTTCTCAATTGTAATCCTAGTTCTCTTCCAGGGGTAAACTCATCAGTCATAACGACTGAATAGTCCTGCCCATGCCCAGGGACCCCGGAGCATATAAAAAATACAAAAATAAATGTATATTTAAAGAGTTAAAAGTGTGAAGTACCCTCAAACATACATAAATATGTATATACACATACATGCAGGCCAAAACACCATAAAAAACTAAAACATGCCAAAATTGCATTAAATAACTCATTTAAAATACACAGATCTAATAGCAATAACAATTCATACAGAGAAGCAGTGGTTTATTATTCGAACCTTTTAGAAGACACAATGTAAATGGTGGGTATTTAGTAAATATTAGTGGTATACTCAAAGAACATGGTGCACTTGGGTTTAACAACACCCTACTACTCAAGGTGCTTATTACAGTCTAGGTCCTGTGACCCCAACTGTATACAGTATTATTGAGATAGGCAATCCAAGCACTCAATATGTATTACATAACTGTAAGATCCAAACACAAAGAGTATTTAAAATAGGAACACTGTTTATTCAGCACATTCAATATTATCATATTCATTTGTACAATCCATCTTTACAGGTGTTCGCTTCAAAAAAACAGCCGACGTGTTTCGTCACCAACATGAATTTTTCAAGGCTTGCAGGTTTAGGATAAAGGTATGTTTTTTGTTTAAAGACGTATTTCTAGGGCTCCATAGAGAAAAGGAAATTAATGGTCGCCTCCAATCTCCCTATTAAATAAGGGAACTGTGTGAAGTTCCAATTTCTTCTTGAAAATAGCCAGAATATTTAGTTACTTCATGCTACAGGAATAAGGTAATCAATAAAAAGTGGAAGTAATTCAACATCAGAAAAACCCACAGCTGACCTTGAAGACCTGAATAACTATCTTCCTATCACAAACATTCCTACCCAGGCAAAACTCCTAAAGAAATGTGTTCATGAACAACTGCCTAAACACATTGAACAAGTCCAACTCCTCGACCTCTTCCAATCAGGGCTTCCGTGCTGGACACAGTACCGAGACGGCAATCACATATATATAGGACAATGCCCTCTCTTTGCTTGATCAAAATGAAGCCTGCCTAATAATACTACTCGATCTTTCTTCTGGTTTCGATACGAACAAACATTACAACCTACTTAACCTCCTTAGAGGTAGGATGGGGCTCTCAGGCACTGTCCTAAAATGGCTTGCCTCCTTTCTCAACAACAGAATGCAAAGAATCAAA
Source organism: Lissotriton vulgaris (assembly GCF_964263255.1). Lineage (NCBI taxonomy): Eukaryota > Metazoa > Chordata > Amphibia > Caudata > Salamandridae > Lissotriton > Lissotriton vulgaris. Next base: position 969,743,474 of record NC_141698.1, read on the forward strand.
ACCAATCAAACCCTATCCGACCCCAGTCCCTGCACTCGGTGTCTCACAAGGGTCCTCACTCTCCCCCACGCTCTTCAACCTTTTCATTGAACCGCTAACTGTAATCCTCAAGGACTCCAACATCCAATATCGCATGTATGCGGATGATTCCCAACTGTACTTGAAATTATCCTCTCCTGAAGACATGCAGTCACTCAACCTAACCCTGCACAAAACCCTAAACTGGCTAACTTCCAACCACCTCAAACTAAATGCCCTTAAAACTGAATTCCTCCTAATTTCTCTGACTGCAATCCTCCACTGTGGGGCAATTCCTAACAAACCTCACCGCTCTCAACTGCACACCACACATCATTGATTCCACTAAATCACTGGGTGTGGTACTCGGCAAGAACCTAAACATGCAAGATCACATCAGAGCATCTACTAAAGGAGCAAACTTCCAATTAGGCATCCTTTGAAAACTTAAACCTTACCTACCACAAGAAGACTTCAAATCAGCGGTGCAAGCACTAGTCATCTCAAGACTCGAATACGACAGTGCCACTCTATGCGGTCTCCCAAAACTCAGTTTAGCCCCACTCAGAGCATCTCTTAACGCTGGGACTAGACATCACAGTTTCCAAGAAATCCAATCCCATCTCTCCTGACCTTAAAGTGCTCAACTGGCTCCCATTAGAGGCAAGGATCCAGTAAAAAATTGCCTTTATGACCCATAGAGCACTACACTTCAATACCCCTATCTACCTGACAAATAAGCTTGAGCTATCGGGTAGCGCCAGGCCCTCAAGGAGCTAAAGCACTCTGCTCCTCAAGCCAAAGAAATTCAAAAAACTGAAAACCTACAAACGTACTTTCTCTGGGACTGCCCCAAGAACATGGAACTCCCTACCTGTGAAATAAGACTAATTCCCTCAACTCTTGCCTTCAAAAGGGAAGTGAAAGCTCTATGAATGAACAATAACCTGAACTAGAAGCTTTGCTCCTCTATCGCCCTGCCTGTTTTTACCTGACTTTGTTACCACAATCTATCTTGTTGTAATTGCTAACTGGCCAATGTCACGGTCCAGTCCAATTTGTCACTGCTGTAACTGATGTATACTGACCTAAAGTGATCCCATAGAGTTCGATCTATGCCTCCCGCAACCCTTATGTAAAGTGCTCTGATACCCGCCTGGGTCATGTTCACGCTATACAAAACTTTAAATAAATAAAATCAGGTGCCACTACTAAAATAACGTAGACAGCATCCAAAAGGGTCTAATGGACGAGCATCCAAAAGTGCCTAAATCGCATTAGACGCTTCGAAGACCGTGCCGGACAGGAGCTTTTTAAGGACTCCTTCCGTCCATTAGGCACTTTTGGATGCTGTCTTCGTTAATTTAGAGTTTGGAGAGTAGACCCAAAACGTATGGCAACCTCCTGTGTGTGGTCTCGGACAGGTGAAGAAGGTCCGAGTACCACCATTGGCGAGGCCACTCCGGTGCAATAAGAATCATCCTGGCCATGGCTCTGTAGATCTTGTTGACGACCAGAGGAATGAGTGGTATTGGATAAAAAGCATAAAGTAATGTCTCTGACCAGCTGATAAAAAGTGCATTCCCTCTGGAGCCTAGTTGGGGATACCTGGATACGAAGACACAGCATATTGCATTTGTTGCATCCGCAAACAGTTTGATGTCTGGAACTCCCCATCGTTTGAAAATGTCCTGTGTTACTTCATCGTTTAACACCCAGTCGCGAGTTTCATAGAAGTTGCGACTGAGGGTGTCTAAATGGACATGGAGTGTGCCTGGGAGATGGATTACGCAAATGGTCTTCTGTCTCACCAGTAGCCACTTCCATACGGCTTGGGCCTCTTGCAATAAGGGCCTTGACCTGGCTCCCTCTGTTTGTACAGGTAATGTAGTCGTGGTATTGTTCGAGTGAATTAACAGGTAGCGCGCCTCGATAGAAGGGAATAATGACTTGAGAGCTAGATGTACGACCCTCAGTTCCAACATGTTCTCTTTACCCAGTACTGGCACTACATATCCAACAATCACTAACAATGTTTGGTTGTCTGCCATGGGTCTGAAACCTATTGTGGCATCATTCACATGCTTATTACTTTATTCTAACTTTTTAACATCCTGCACAGCAGGTACACTTCTTTACAACATAGTCTAATCACATTGGCAAAGCCAATAGGTCTGGCAAAACACTTATAAGGTCCCAAAGGCGATGCCTTTTGGCTATGCCAAGGCTTGTTGGGCAATGCAATAACCGCATCAGTACAGGTCCCACTTCCATCAGCACTGGACGGGGAGCTTCCCGACCACCAACTTTCTCCGCTAAACCACCCACAAAACAATGAGCGTTTGCTTCCCCCATTCCTGTTTCCCACTCCGGTGGAGAGAAATATCAAGGCACACCTGGACGAGTGGCACATAATAACAAAAGACAAATGTGTGCTCAATATTGAGAAGAATTGCTACTCAATCAGATTTAAGTCCCCTCTTCTGTCAGTTCCACCACTGTGTCCATCAACACGACTTGCTTCAAGTGGAGCTAGCTATTCTGGTGCAAAAAGAAGCCATTGAAAAAGTTCCCTTGTCCCAACGACAGCAGGAGATTTACTCCCCTACTTCTTGGTGTTAAAGAAGGGCCCAACCTGGGAGTACAGACCCATTCTTGACATAAGACTCTTGAACAAGTTCATCCGAAAGGAGAGGTTCAGGATGCTGGCTCTGCACCAAATCTTCTCCCAGCTCTATCAAGGGGACTGGATGTGTGTCAATGACCTGCAGGATGCACATTTCCATCTACCAATTTCCAGAAAACATTGGAAATTCGTACGGTTCCAGGTGGCATTAGAGCTCTTCCAATACAAGGTCCTACGTTTTGGACTCAAATCAGCACTCTGCACATTCTCAAAATGCATGGCAGTGGTAGCATCCTTTCCGCTGAAACAGAAGCTCTTTGTCTACCCATACCTAGACTACTGGTTGCTCAGTGCTTAGCACCTCATCTACTGCAGCAACATCAACAATCTTGCATTTGCGTGCTAAAACATTTGGGCCTTCACGTCAACTACAAAAAGCAGATCCTTAACCCAACCCAAAGGATTCACTACCTGGGTGTGACTATGAATACCGCAAATTAAAGAGTGTATCCTTAGGAGGTCGAGTCTATCCTCAGTCACCAAAAAGTGTTAAACTCTCCTCTGCATCCTTCATCCCACTGTGAAAACAGTCATTCTCTCTACTGGGATCCATGGTGTCCTGCATCTTCATTGTTTCCAATGCCAGGCTGCACATGCGGGTTCTCCAGCAGGCATTAGCGGATCATTAGACACAAATCTCGGACCGCTGGCAGGACAAAGTGACTCTCGCTCAGATCCCAAGGACTTCCTTTGTTGGTGGATGAAGCGTCCTCATTTGTTAAAAGGACCTTCCCAGCCAGACGCTTATCATGGACACGTCCCTCCAGGGCCGGAGAACTCGTGAGCTCTCTTCAAGGTCAGGGATTATGGTCAGAAGCGGAGAAGGGGTATTACAGTAACTGTTTTCCCTTCCCTGGATGGCCCCTTTAGAACACACTATCCCAGCCATTAGCTGGGATAGTGCGTCCTTTCGGCATCGAAATCGTCACCTATGCAGATGATACCCAACTGGTTGTTGCTTTCAACCACCCTGAGGGATCATCTAGCACTCTGGGCAGCTGCCTAGAAGCAGTAGCCGATTGGATGGCACTCTCTCATCTAAAGTTAAACGAGGACAAGACAGAACTGATGTTCCTGGGTAAGTCCCCGTCACCCAGAGCAGCTTTGGGTTGGTCGACCTGTATGGGCACTATACCGGTGCCTAAAGATCAGATTAAGAGTCTCGGAGTGTGGCTGGATAGCAGTCTTTGTTCCAATCATCAAGCTATCAAGCTCTCCGCCACCTGTTTCGGCCTGATGAGGTTGTTGAGAAAAATTCTGCCACTTCTCCCTTTTCAGGCCCATAGGATTATGGTGCAGGCTCTTATCTTGTCCCGTCTAGACTACGGGAATGCCCTGTACCTGGGTGCCCCATTGGCCACCATCAAAAACCTACAGGTGACTCAGAATTGCACAGCACGCTTACTTCTGGAGCTGCCTCTGAGACACTCGGGGTCAGCTGCTTTAAAAAAGCTCCACTGCCTGCCAATCCAGGCCAGGATTCAATTTTAGGCGATGTGCATAGCCCATGAAGCTATGTGGCACTCAGGCCCTGCTACGATTTGTTCCTTTATGACTCCTTACCATCCCTCCGGAAATCTGCGCTCTAGCACAGCTTTTCTTGCAGTCTCATGGAAAGTTCAACGAGCTAGATGGGGATGTCGCTACTTCTCATGGAATGCTGCCTCCTTTTGGAATTCTCTGCCCCCCACTATGAGCAGCGAATCTGATCTACAAAAGTTTTGTATAAACTTTTCAAAACTTTTTTTTTCACTAATCTGCACAGCCTGGTTGTTGTCTCTGCTCGCCCGGACTAAGCGCTACGAGGACTTAGGGTAGAAGTGCGCTATAGAAAACCGAATTTCTTTTCATTTCATTAATTTCATGTCCTGTGATGTGAGATGTTTGGGATGTAATATTCAGAGATGTTATTATTATGCTAATTGGTGGTTCTAAACCTTAGAAAAGCATACTTCTTTCTGGTCCTGCAGTCACGGAATGAAGTGCAGAAAGAGCAGTCTGCTGTTAACACGCAAGGGTCACTACTCAACAGGAACGAGGTAGTGAGGGATGGAGTTTGCGAGTGTGTAAGTTTGTTGTTGAGTGAGTAGTTCTGGATAGAATTGAGGGCGTGTGCATGAGTGAATGAGAGTGAAAGTCACAGTGAGTGGGCGTCAGTGATTGACCGCAAGTGATCTAAAAAGTGGACCCATCTGGAATTATCTGTCGGGGGGGCTATAATGAATTTGTATTGTATAGGTAAATAAATAAACATTTTTTACATTTGATCAATTGGCTACTACATGCAGCTCCTGTTGGATGAATGAACTGTGAGAAGTTGATATATGGGTTTTGAGAGTCGAGCATACAAGCAAAGAGTGGTGTGTGCAACATAGAATTCCCAAAGGGATCTATTTTTTGAGACTTTGTGTCAAGTGGAGTCCTGTCCCTTTGGCAGAGTATGACCCCTCTTGTTTGCTTTGGAAGTGTCTTAATGACGACAAGGCCCCCAAAGCTGAACATCTATGTTATGATGTCAGTGGAGTTTTCGACATCAACCTTCGTTGATGGGTTGTCGAAGTCAGCCGGTTAACTGGTAGAGAAGTTCTCGATGCCGACCCAAGTCTGCTCTTCATCGCTGACTTATTTATTGCCAACTACGAAGACAATCTTTAGACTTCAGCAACTGATGTCCAAGTAAGCGGTCTCGACGTCGACATTTTAGTCGACAGAGCTGGTATAGAATGCCTCGATGGCGATTCTCCCTCAACTTTTTTGCATCCTGCAGAGGCCTTTCCGACGTCAAAATGACATGGATGGTGAGAACACAGGTATCTATCTTGACGTGAATCTCCTTTCAGTCAACGGCGAATCAGAGCAATGTTTTCTCTTTTTCTTTCTGCCCCGGTGCACAGACCTCACATGAGAGATAAGGGCTCTTTGAAAGGCTGCTGAGAACCTTTAAGGCCACTTGTACATCTCACCTTTCCTCGCTCCTGTATGGCATGGTTTGATTCTTCCCATCAGACAGGGTCCTTCGGGAAATATGTTGGCAGTAATAACATTTGTCTGGCAGATGACAAGATGACATTCACACAATGCAGACAGAGTGGGGATCGGATTTCTCCACTTTTTTCCACACAGGACATTTGTTGTATAAGGCTGCCATTTCGGACTAAAAATTATAGCAAAATAGTCAGAAAACAGGTTAGAAGTACAGATTGCACTTAGAAACACTGAATGAAGGTTATAAAACCGACTTCTATATAACAATTCTTGTCAGAAATGTACAAACTGATGAGCTCAATTCTCCAGGATCCTCAAAGAAGGAGCCAGAAAAAGAACTGACCTAACTGTCACCTGTGAGGCATGATGGCAGCATGGAGGTCTTGGAGGTCTTAAAGGCATGGCACCAGTTTATTCTGTTGTGGTCTATCTTTGCAACATATGAGCTAGCATGCCTTCTATTACTGTGCTTTTTCTCTGAAAATAAAGGCTTTGTTTAAAAAGTGGAACTGGGCATGTTCTATATTACAGAAATGCTATTAAATATATGTTGTTTTTTTAAATAAAAAATTCAATACAATTTTGGCATTTTTGCCTTTTTTGGTGTTTTAGGCTGCATGTATGTCTGTATACAAATATATGTATTTTTGAGGATACTTGTACTTTTTACATGCATATATGTATTTTCTATATGCTACGGGGTCCCCACACTTGGGCGGGACTATTAAGTGCTCATGGCTATTGATGAGTATCTCCGGGAAGAGAACTGCTGTTGCCCCTCTGAGTGGTTGGATCTCTAAAGGAAAACCAGGTTTCTATGGGTGAATGCTAATAGACATCTTTTGGCTGGCTCGAATATCTACTATACATCTCCATCTCATAAACCACCACACACCCTGGAGGAATAATATCTTCAACCTTTGTTACTGACCTAAAATGTTTTCACCCAGGTACAAATTCAATTAAAGCTAGTTTCACTTTTACAACTAATCAGGCCAATCTTACTAAGTTATAGGTTTCATGGATTTATTTCACTATTCTAAGACGCTTTCAACTCTTGCACACTTTACACACAACCAAGCATTGAGCTCAGGATGGGGCTTATAGAATAACCCCATGTCAACATCTTAGAACAAGGACCACAGCTGCGAAGCATAAGCAGATCAGAGAAAATATATACACTCAGGGTATAATATAACATGAGAAAGGATGCTGTACTATGGATAAACCCTTACAGGGGCTCAACAAGATGCACTCCGAGAAACTTCTCAAAGCCGTAGCAAACTTGAATGACCTAGACCCAATCCACAGAAACAGAATATTGGGCAGCATTGGTCTAAGAAGCAGAACCCCCAAATATGCCCTCTAGATAGAAACAGCAAGAATCCAAGGGCCCTTCCTAATTTGCACTAAACAGGTGAAACGTGAAGTCAAACGTATGGTAACAAAGAACTTATCTATCTTTTAAACACTGATGGCTATAAACTCTAGAGCCTGTCGCCAAATCCATTAATTCATTTGCACTGCTTTGTTTGGTTTTAGCTTGTTGAATCCTTGTTGGCAATATGAGGACTTTGGTTGGCAGTGTATGGACTTTTATTAATGGTTAAGGATTTCTAGATTATGATCTTTTGAGACACCTTTTGATTGTGTGACTTTTTGGATAAACAATTATGTTTAATTGACATACATGGTTTAGAGCTATTGTTTACGTATTGTTTGGGTACTAATTTGAAGTCAGGAATTAAGATCAAGCAAGAGATCAATTCTAGGTCTCTTCTGATGAGAAGGTTTCAATGGTGGCTTGACTAGGAGGGCCTACGTATAGGTCTAGGCAACAAACACAAACAGGCCGAATTACAGAAATGGAAGCCTAATTCAATGCAGTCAAGTGAAAAAACATGCCACACCAAGGGCCGTATTATGCATTTTCATTGTTTGCGCCAGGCTCACCGATTAAAAGGTGAGCCTGGTGCAAACAATGAAAGTGCGCCCTATTAAGCTAAGTGTGTTGACCTGGGGCTTGCGCATTCATGTGAAAACACAGAGAGGCTGCTTCCAGACGATCTGTGTTTTCACAGTGAAGGCGGCACCCGCCTGCACTTTTACAGGGGATTAGAGATCCCCTTGCAGGCGGGTGCAGTCAACTGCAAGGGGATGTCAGGGGGTTCACAGGACCCTCTTTCCCCCTGCAGAGAGCTGCTCTCAGGGGGCGCAATCAGTGTGCCACCTTTTTATGTAGCGCTTTGAGTGTGCCTTCTGAGAGAGGCTTTTCCTCTGCACATGCATCGGTAATAAGGCGTGTGCACAGAGGCAAAGGAATTCCCTCATCTGCATAGGGCACGCCCCCATGCAAATGAGAAAACGCCCCCTGAAGGTAGCGCTGGCACTTTAGCACTATTTATATCTGTATTAGTGAAGGGGACGCACAAGCGTCTGCGCCCCCTTCTGTAAGACCAAAGAGCCTTGGGGGCACGCAAAGCTGGTGCAAACGCCCGTTGCACACCCGGGGCACTTACTGTAATACAGCCCCAGGAGTAAAGCTTCAGGGAAAAATACAAATTGTGGCATTGAAGTCCATTAGAATGTAAAAGATATAATTACTCATATGGCATTAAAGATACATTTGTCGAACTTGCTTCATAACATGGCCAGGCGTTGCTAAAAAAAAAACCGCTTCATTGACTTTATTCCACCATTCATTAAAGTTATGCCTATAGATATTTTTCAAGCTTTTTGCAATTAGACGGCATGCTATAGTAGCTGAATAAAAAAACAACTTTTTGGGTTGGGTGGCCACAAAACGTTGATAGATTGATCAGAAAGAGCAGTAGTCTTGTACCTACTGCATAGTGCCTCAAAAACCTCGGCCCAGACATAAGTTAGCAAAGACGACCATTTGAACTCATGGGGCAAGAGCAAAGGGAAAACTAGGACACTTTTGAGGCGCTGCCTTGCATCAATTTACGATTTTAACAAGGGTTAGATAGAATCAAATAAAGCAGGATAACGTTGGATATTTAAATATGGGGAGGTATATTTTATATGCATGGTTTTGATAAAGTCAGAATATGGACATCAATGTTAAGAATTGTCAAAGAAGTCCACTTTGTTGCCGATGTTGTCAGCTGTAAAGACCACCTTTTCAAGAATCCGATATAAAGCATTTAGAAGGATGAAATATCTGCAGCCAATAATAACCCGTTGCAGAGAAGGAAAATCCTGAAAAAATGGGCGTTACTGCCAAGTGACTGCCAAGTGACAGAAAGCGTCTGTTATTTCCTTTAAGGCTGCCAACCATAATGTTTAGGTTTTTTTTTATTAGAACAGTTGAGAGTAGCATTTGTAAAAAATAAATAAAACAATTTTCTTAAATTACTATTAAGAGAAAGTTTGCCATTTTGAAAAATAGCATGCATGTCAGGATTGTCCCATTGTTTAGCTGTGATGTGCAGTGCAGGCATCTTAAGAAATGTTATGATCTCAGGCCAAACCAGAATGAACGTAGCTAAGGTCTTGAGTTTAATCTTCTTGAAATACTTTGATTTGTTACATTTTGACAGTGTCCCTCAGGAGTAATTGCATAAAAGATGTATACAAAAGAGCTTTGCTGCACCGAGTGTACAGCCAATTGAGTTAGCTGACTGCCTAGGGCAACCCTTACAGCATCTAATTGGGGAGTGTCCAACCTCCTCTTTCTAATGGCAGCTGAAAAGATTTGTTGGCTTGTTTCAGTTGCTTATGGTTCCAAGAACATCTTATGACAGCATAATTTAGTTTCTTTTAGAAAGGAGCTGGAAGAACTAGGGGAGTAAATTAAATAGATCGAAGAATTTAGGTAAGATAACCATCTTAATTAGGTTCATGCATTCCACAAGATAAATTAGAAGGATTCTCTATGGCTGTAGTTGGAGTCAGCATGTCTTCAGAGTTTCATTAAAAAACAACTTCTAAACTGCAAGCGAGAAACCCTCCAAGATATCGTGCAATTGAGACAATTCTATAGTCATGTGACAGCATACCCAATATGCACAGAATATTAGAGTATATTTAACTTGCATCTCGACAGAGTGCAGATTTGTAATGCGAACTGGTTGATCGTACCTAAGGATTTGTCAAGTAGCAGTACATACATAGGTATGCATGCATAAGCAGTAGTGCAGATCAATCACCAAAGGACAAATTATCAAAGGTTTTTAGTTGCTCAGCTGGATCACAACAGCTCAATATAAAAGAAAGAAAGAGACGACGGGGGTGGGGGGAACAGTGCCACGTTCACTGCTGGACAGACTTGGGTACGGATATGATGCTGTTCATACACGTAATGCCTAGAGATTTGCGTGTAACAGCAGGAAAACGTAAACGGACAATGGTTGGCCCAGTGTGACACCACCTGCCACATAAACTGCCATGAGACCTCGAGACCAAAAGGAGTGTTGAGTAAGATCACAGCAGTAGGTTTATGAAGAGTTTTGGCCTGATCAACAAGGTTCAAGGAAAGATGGAAAGATTTCATATGGAACGTTGTATCTCTACTGGGAATAAATCCCTGTTTTTAATAAGAGGTGACACACTAGGACTCCAGCTAGACATGTTGCTATGATTTTTTGACATATTTCTGAATCTGCCTTAGAAATAGATGGGAACGATTTTCAGCCCAATTGTGACCTATGCTTCTTGAAGTCGAAAGGATTTGTTAAGCGCACGTTGACCAGGCGGTTTCTTGGCGCTGAGGACAAGTGTAAAAGGTTTGCTGCTCACTCAGCGAAGGCTTGTGAAAACAGCCAGGTCTTCAGCCGTTTGCGTAACTCCATGTAATGGGCCGTTGTTCTAATAGAAAGAGGTAAAGAATTCCAAAAGGAAGGGCCCAGATAAGAGAAGCTCAGGCCACCATGTTTCTTCCTTTGTTATGTTATGTTATATGGATTTGTAAAGCGCACGTATACCCGGAGGTGACTTGGCGCTGAACTAAGTTTTGACTTTTGAACTAAGTAACAAGGAAAACGCTACAGTGCAGGCATCATGCGCAAACAAAGCTTCTCAAGAAGACCGCTCTGGTGGGAGCATATGTGTACAGCTCCCTGTTTTCCTTTGTCACTTATTTTTACAAATAAATACAGACAGGAAAATAAATGGTATTCTGTGTATTTATTTTCAACTGTGGTTAAAACGGAACTTAGGTTGTTTTTTACAGTGACTCAAACTGCGGTCAGTAAGGCCTGCCAGGCGAACAGCTGTTCGGATTGAAAGCTAAGGGCGTTTAAAAAAACAGAGAAAGCCATCTCAATAAGTAGGGATGTACAGGAGCAGATATTCACCAAGTTGATCCTAAAATGTGCACGCTTTCATATAAGTGTATTGATTTATCATCTGTATATACTGGTTAAATAAAAGTGGAAACATACTAGTTTCATCTTCCAAAGTAAATATAAAAATTTGCAAGAAGTAAATATGGATAAATACAGACAGAAATGTCCAAAAATAAATATTAGAAAACTGGGAGCCCTACATATACATGACGAATAATCAAGTCACGGTATCAAATTAAATGCGGACTCTAAATTATCCATCTAAGTGTGATAAGGGGTTTGAGAGATATGGACGGCCTCATCCATATGCGAAAGCTTTGTCTTAATTTAATACTGCCAAGAAGCATTAAGGCGTATATACGTGCAGAGTGAAGGTGAGGGTAGCAGCCCTCAACACATCCAAACACCACGCCCCCCGGGATCAATGGGCAGCCTTTAGTTGAAGCGTGGTTCCACAGTGAGGACTGATGAGAAAAGGCATGAGGGAAGCTCAAGTGAAACTTGAGGAAGTTTTTCAAAGAAACCATGGTGAATATATGGAACACTTTCTGCAGGGATGGGTCCCGGTGACATCAAGCTATTTAGACACCTGCACAAACATATGTAAACAAACAAAAAGGTTTTCGCAAGAACGCATTGAGATGAGTAAAGTGCCCCCCGCTATGTTGCTAATCTAAGCCCACGAATTGCTCATGGTACTAGGAAAGCGGTGCTGTCGAAGCTAAAATGAACGATGAGCAGAAACAATGGAAACGTGGCTTGGGCTGTGATCTAAACCAAGGCCGCACAAAGCTTGAACAGGCGAATGTGCACAAATAAAAGGAAAAGACACTGATCTAAGGAATGAGGTCAGGTGTATACCTGCCAAGAGAAGGGGGGGGGGGGGGGGGGAGACAACTCCAGCAGCACTGGACAGGCGTGTGTAATAGATCGAGGGAATGAACGAAAAGGCATCAAATGCATTCAAACCACAGGAGCAGATTTTAGAGGAAGCGAGTACCAACGCACTGCTAATAATGGGGAATGTCCAGTACATAGTACGGTATGCAGAGAATGTGGGAATATAGCTCGCAACTCTTACATGTAAAAATATATAGGTATTTTGTAAATATGGTACTGGAAATTGGAATATTAAGGCAGGAGGGGTAACCATTACCAAACTATTATATGTATTCTAACTAGGCCACTACGCCGTTCTTAGCAAATCTCTGTGCAATCCCTTATGTATACCACCGCCAGCTGTGCCTATTAAGTTCAAGCAGTACCAACAATTTTAAAATTAAAGATCACATCAAAAATTTCAATACTAACTTAGAATAAAAGTAGAGGGAATTGTAATAAACAAAAACACACCAAGATCATTCAAATTAGATGAAGGGAACCAGAGATATGTTTTTTTTGTAAAGTTTCAATGAAAAAAGCACCTGAAAAAAGTAAAGTGCCACTGAAAAACCAACAATTTGTGGTTAAGAGTCCTAAGTGCGAATTCTGAATGATTGCAATGGAGCGGCGGTTGGATACGCCAAGTTGTGGTACTGACTAAAGTTTTTACCTTCCGACAGTCTCTGAAATGGGAGGTAAATTCCTTCAGCAGCACAGCACCAAAAGCTGTGGCTGGATAGGATACTCTATGTCTGGTACATCATCATCATCATCAATCTCCCACTTAAGCTATTGACTTAGGCACAAACAACTCCAAGCGAGATAAAGCTAGAATTTATTGCTGCAGAGGTCCACTGGCAGGTTGATAGATTTGCCACCTCTCCCCAGTGCACAGTTTTAACATTAGGCATATTCACTTTTTTGGTGCTCAAAAACCTCCTGGGGGTCAAGGCATTAAGGGAAAATGCTACTTACCCAGTATGCATCTGTTATTATTAATAATAATAATAATACAGCCAATTATAGAGCGGGAATAGCTACCTCCAAGGGAGGAGTCCCGGCGCTATAGCAATCGGTGAAGCATGAAATCCTAAGGCCCGGATCCCAGGGGATTAAATTAGGTTAAAAAACATGTTTTTGCTGCTTTCCTGAATTGTGTTTCGCAGCTAATCTGGCGCAAGGCATCTGGCAGGGAATTCCAAACCATGGACGCCCGAACATGAAAGTTCTGCCCCCTAACAGTGCTTTCTTTTTTTTTTGGTGAAAATTATGGTTATTGCGGACAGCATAGAAGACATAATCAGGCAGTCTACTCATAAGCGTAATAAGATAAGGATAACCAAGGGTACCATACAGGATAATACACAGCCATACGGCCCAAATCCCGGAGGCCGGGCGGCGTAAAGTCAAGAGGCGCCTCAAAACAGAAATAGACTTAACCAATTGCATACAATACACATGTAACGCATGTCTCCGCTGTTTCTTATTTCTTCCCCCTCCTACGTCTTCCATCTATCCCGTCACCCAACTATCTTCACAGATAATGTTCTCAACATAAAAATTAGAACAAACCCCCCACCACCCCCCCACCCCCCCATGTGGCATTGATAACAGAGTACGTGTAAGAGCTAGGTTACCTCTTCTTGGCCCAGCAGTTAAGCAATTCTATGGGAATCTAGACAATTCACATAACAACCTAATACGGAACAGAAGTGCGCGCCCATCGGGACACTACCCCAAACCAGGCCCCTCCACCTGTCCTCCTGCCGCAACCTCCTCAGATTCAGACTCCTCAGGGGTGAACAATTCTGCACTAGTTGCATCCGAGTCATCACCAGGCAGCCCCTCAGCACACATCACCTGCCAAGCCAGTAGGTCTTCCTGGAGCCTCTCATCACGGCGCGTGTGCTGCATGTGCGTTTCCTCAGCCAGGGACCATTCCCTAAAATCTCTAAGCCAGAGGGAGAACTCGGGGGCCCTTTGCCCAATCCATGTAATAGCTATGCGCCTCCGTGCTAACACCAGGAGCAACTGTAGCAACTTGTAGGATAAATTCCTCTTTTTGGGCTTGGGTACCAAGGCTAAGAGACAGTGAAGTGGGGCCAATGGAATCTGGAGGCCCGTAACTCGGCCAATGCGCTCCACCACTACCCTCCAAAAATACCGACCTGCGGGCTTTCCCAGGCTAAGTGTAAGAATCCAGCTCTCTCCGTCCCACACCTAGGGCAGTTGTCTGTCTGATTCGCTGAAATGCGGGCCAGGGAGACAGGGGTCATGTGGGTGCGATGTAGAAAATTAAAGTGGATTAATTTAAACCGTGCATTGCATGACACTTTCCGGGTCAGGAGCCCAATACGTTTGCGCTGCCCCGGCTCCAGGACCATCCCTAAGTCCGCCTCCCATGCCGCCCAGGACGGCGCGACCGGTGGTGTTGAATCCCGTCTCATGGCTGAGTAGAGTAAGGTGATCAGTCGCCGTCCCCTGCCGCAGGAGAGAAGGATGTTGAGGGTATTGGTCAACGGAGGCGCCTCCGGGAACTGAGACCAAGTCGCCCTCACCTTCTCCTGCAGTCCTCTGTAATGCAGGTATTGTCCCCTGCCCAGGTCGAAGGTTTCCTCAGCGCGCTCAAAGGACACGAAGGAGTCGTCTGGGTAAAGGTCAGCCAGTGTATCACACCCACCCTCCTGCCACTCCCGGAAGGACATATTCTCCTCCATCAACCTTACCGAGGCCAAAATCCACACTGGCAGTTCCCTATGAAAGGGGGCGCGCTTCAAGATCCTCTCAACAAACCGCTGCCAGATCCCCGCCGTATGGCGCACCACATAGGGCAAGGTCCTGTCCGCCCCCGTCCCTGCATCAGCGCCACCTGCAAGGCTGTTTCGTCCGCTCTTTCCGCCAGGAGCCGCAGCTCCCAGTTGTCTGTGCCCGCAAATCACTGTGCGGCCGGCAGTAGCTGTGCCGCATAATAGTAGAGGTCAAACCTCGGAGCCTCAAGGCCCCCCTCCTCCCAGCCCCGGACCACAGTATGCAAGGCGACCCTGCTACGGCCGCCTGCCCAAAGTAAGGACGTGAGTAGCGCGTTGAGCGTGCGAAATATTCACAGGGAGCGGGCACAGCGTATTTTGCAGGAAATATAATATCCTGGGCAACATCACCATTTTGGAAATCGCCACCCGCCCCATGAGAGACAGGGGGAGCGTATTCCAGAAGGACACGGACTGGCGCAGAGAGCAGAGCACCCTCTCGGCGTTATGGACCAGCAGTTGCTCGTCAGACGAGGCCACCTGAATGGCCAAATATCGGAAGGCCTCCAACTCCCATCGCAGCCCCAGGCGAGGGATGCTCCCTCCCGGGTCCACGTCACAGCCCGCTAGTGGAAAAATCAGGGATTTCCCAGGATTGATGCGCAGCCCAGAGGCCGCTTCAAATCTCTCTAGCAACCGCAATAGGACGGGGAGCGATTCGGTCGGGGAGGTCAAATAGAATTGGGCGTCATCCGCATAGAGAGGTCACCATACTCCTGAGGCGGAATCCGGGAGCACGCTCGCATTTTTAAAAATTACTTTGTTCAAATTCTAATTGTTTTTACCTGTTCTTCACTTCCCCCTGGGCACTCTCCCGCCCTCAATCACTGCAGAATCTCCGCGCACCCGATCTAAACACTGCCACGGCTCTGAGATTTTCGCCGCCATTCTTCCCTAGCCCACAGGCCAACCCCACGGCCGTGAGGCCACGCCCCCTCCTGAACCTATTATATAAGTCGCGCTGAATCACGAAGCCCGCATTAAGAGGTCACCATACTCCTGAGGCAGGAGCCGGGAGAACGCTCGCATTTTTAAAAATTACTTTGTTCAAATTCTAATTGTTTTTACCTGTTCTTCACTTCCCCTTGGGCACTCTCCCGCCCTCAATCACTGCAGAATCGCCGCTCAGCCTATCTAAACGCTGCCACGGCTCTCAGATTTTCGCCGCCATTCTTCCCTAGCTCACAGGCCACGCCCACGGCTGTGAGGCCACGCCCCCTCCTGAACCTATTATATAAGTCGCGCTGAATCACGAAGCCCGCATTAAGAGGTCACCATACTCCTGAGGCGGAAGCCCAGAGCACGCTCGCATTTTTAAAAATTACTTTGTTCAAATGCTAATTGTTTTTACCTGTTCTTCACTTCCCCCTGGGCACTCTCCCGCCCTCAATCACTGCAGAATCGCTGCACAGCCGATCTAAACGCTGCCACGGCTCAGAGATTTTTGCTGCCATTTTTCCCTAGCCCACAGGCCACGCCCACGAGGCCACACCCCCCCCCCTTTCACATAAAAACAATGTGCCTTCCCCGGACGCGCAACGGGCGCGCCGCCTGCGCGCCGAAGCCGCGCCAAAGGCAAGTCCGTCTGCGCCCGTCCGCGCCAGGCCGGGCCCAGGGGCCAGCCAAGCCAGCTCTCCCATTTCATATTCGGCCGACTCCCTCAGAGAACTACAACTCCCCCACCTCACACCCTCTCCCTCCACCATCAGACGTATCACCACAGCCGGCCTCGTTTCGTCAGATCAACGCCCCTCCCAAACCGGCCGGGAGTACACTTCCATCCGGGTGTTATATCTGAACACCCGCTCCCTGGTAAAACATCAAGCCGACATCTTTATTCTTCTCTCTACCGAGAAGCCTGACGTACTCCTGCTCACCGAAACCTGGCTGACTGCAGATTCTCTCCCTGACATCTTGGCGGCCCTCCCCCCGGACTATTACATCCTCCATGCCGACCGTCCTGAAAATCGCCCTGGGGGTGGGGTGGCAGCCATAATATCTAAACGCCTTAACTTCATTTCCACATCTTCCCTCACCCTCCCGGAAGTAGACAACCTAATCTTCAGCTTAAAAACGGACGTAGGAGCCTTAACATTCCTCCTCCTCTACCGACCCCCTCACCCTATGCCATCTTTTGCGGTCACCTTGATCGAACAGCTGACCAACCTACTCACCTCTAACCCCAGACTAGCCCTCTTCGGCGACCTCAATTACTGGTTCAACGACGCGAACGCCGGGCCCCATGCCACAGAGCTCTTCTAGGCCCTCACCAGCCTTAACATGATCCAACAAATCTCCTCGCCTACCCACATCAAGGGCCACATCCTGGACCAGGTCTGGACTCAAAATCTAACACTCTCCCTCCCATCTGTCTCCCCCTGCGTCTGGTCAGACCACTACCTAATTGAAACCACCCTCACTGTCACTGGCAGAACCTCCGCCCCTTTGATGGCTGGCGGCCTCTCACGCAAATGGAGCTCTCACGACTCCCAAGGTTTCCTCGCGACCCTATCCGACACCCGGCCAGCCATCAACCCGCTAACCAATATCGACAAGTTGGAAAGCGATATTGGCACCTGGCTAAAATCAGCCAGCAACCAATTTGCCCCTCTTACCAAATTCCCCCCGACCAGACACCACAACTCCCACAGATGGTTCTCGGACGACCTCAAGAAACACAAACTGAAGGTGCGCCAGCTGGAAAGGACATGGAGACGCAACTACTCCGAATCAGACAGACTGCAATACACTTCAGCTGGTAGAGATTACAAAAACGCAATCTCCTCAGCCAAATCGGCCCACTTCTCAAATAGAATCTCGTCCGCGGACAACAAATCAAAGGAAGTTTTTAAAATCATGAATGAACTCACCTCAGACGATAGAACTCTCCCAGGTTAGACCCCCACCCAAGGAACCTGTGATGCTCTCAATCTCTTTTTCCTTGAGAAAATCAACAAAATCAAGGACTCCATCCCCCCCCCTTCCTTAGACTCCCGCCTCTGATACTCTTCTGAATAACTCATCTATCTTCACCGATTTCCCTACCCTTAACCCCACCTCTTTAGCGGAGCTCGCGACCCGGGTAAAATCGGGCTCTCTGAACGACTGCTGCCCCCCCTCGATCCTATGGAGCGTCTGTCACTATCTTCCCGACTGCATTTTACCTCTGCTGAACGGCTCCATCAGCACGGGTATCGTCCCCAGCACCTTCAAAGAGGCCATCTTAGTGCCTCTCCTGAAGAAACCTGGCACGGACCCGGCAGAACTTTCCAAATACAGCCCCATATCGCTCCTGCCATACTTCTCCAAACTAATGGAGGCCCATGCCACCTGGTGCCTCTCCAACTTCGTCGAGACCTCATGCTACCTGGAGCCTAACCAGGCCGGCTTCAGGCCAGCCCACTCCACCGAGGCCGTCATCCTAGCAGTCCTCGACACGCTGAGGAGGAACGCTGACATAGGGATCCCCCAGGCCCTCGTACTCCTGGATCTATCGGCCGAGTTCGACACGGTTGACCACAACATCCTGCTTCACCGTGTCGAACAGGCTGGTATCCAGGGCCCTGCCCTCCGTTGGATCCAGTCCTTTCTGACTGGCAGAACACAAGCCGTCCGCTTGGGTCCCTACACAGCGCCCAAAACCCCCACGACCTGTGGAGTCCCCCAGGGCTCCTCCCTGTCACCTCTACTATTCAACCTCTACCTCCGGCCCCTGATCCACTCGCTCCAAAACTGGGACATCACAGTGTATAACTATGCTGACGATCTGCAGATCATCTTTCCACTTAACTCCCCAAACGCTGTGGACAATTTCCATTCTGTCATGTTACACATCCAGGAGTGGATGAACTGCAATCAACTGAAATTAAACCCTGGAAAAACCGAGCTTCTCCCTGGATCCAGCCCCTCTTACTGGGGAGCCCAGTTCTGGCCCACTAAACTGGGCCTCCCCCCGACCCCTGCGAAATCTGTAAAGAGTCTCCGTGTGACCATCGACCCCGAACCCTCCCTCAGATCTCAAGTTGGCACCGTGATATCATCATGCACGTTCCAACTCCGAAAAATCCGAAAAGCCAGTCACTTACTAGCATCAGCCGCTCTGATCCAGGTAATCATCTCCTTGGTACTTTCCCGCCTGGACTTTTCTAATTCCCTCTATCACGGACTCCCTAAATCACTACTCCACCGCCTCCAGGTAGTGCAGAACCAAGCAGCCCGTCTTATCTACAAAACCCCCAAATGGCAGTCGGCCAAACCCCTGCTGCACAAGTTGCACTGGTTGCCTATAGAACAAAGGGCGGCCTTCAAGCTGGGCTGCCTCACGTTCAAATCCCTCCACTGCACCAGCCCCGCTTTCCTGACTTCACTCGTCAACCCATACCGCCCAACTCGCAATCTATGCTCAGCTCACCTCCACACGCTTGTTGTACCCAATACCAGAACTAACAAATTCGGTGGCCGTCGGTTTGCCATTCTGGCCCCGGAATTTTGGAATCCTCTTCCCCTGACCATCAAATCCAGTAGCTCCCTCCTTCACTTCAGGAAGCTGCTTAAAACCTTCCTCTTCCCTCCACCCTGCTTATCCCGCATCTTCCAGCCTTGTGTCTCACCTCAGCCCTATAGCGCCTGGAAACCCATGGTGTCAGCGCGCTTTACAAATATCATTTAACGTTACATAACATAACATAACATAACATAACAGAGGGAAATCACATTCACGGTGTTCCCCACCCTAATGCCCCACTGTTCCATCTCCGCCCGAATGGAGACCGCCAAAGGCTCTACCGCCAAGGTGAATAGGAGCGGCGACAGGGGGCACCCCTGGCGAGTGCCCCGCCCCAAAGACCACTCTTTGCAGCGGGCCGACCCAAGCCGAACTCTAGCCCGGGGAGTCCCATAGAGGATCCGGATCCAAGCGCAAAACACTGGCCCCAGCCCTACCATCTGAAGCTCCTCCAACAAATATCCCCAGCAGACCGTGTCAAAGGCTTTAGCCAAATTGATCGACACCAGGACGTGTGGCTCCTCACTGCCACGTACCTCATGGAGGATATGGTTCAGACGCCTCAAGTTCATTGCATTATTACGACCAGGGATAAATCCACACTGGTCCTGATGGACCAAGTTTGCCATGCGAGTGGCCAAGAGCCTGGTGAGGATCTTAACGTCCGTATTGATCAGAGTGATAGGCCGGTACACTGCAGGGTCGCAATTGTCGCCTCCCGGTTTCAAAAGCATACAGACCTCTCCCTGATTCATGGGGGGGCCGAAGGACGCAGCACTCCAGGGCCTCATTGTAGACCTGCAATAGGAGGGGGCCCAGGGCATCCCCAAACGAGTGATAAAATTCTGGCGGAAAGCCGTCTCCGCCCGGTGCCTTAGCATGCGGGAGGGCAGCCAACGCCACTTTAATCTCCCGGAGTGTTAACGCTGCGCCAAGCTCCTCTGCAGCCTCCCCTGAGAGGGCCTGGAGAGGCAATCCCTGGAGGTAAGGCCGATAGGAGGCCTCTGTAATCGTGGGGTCAGCGGTATACACCTCCTGTAGGTGAGAACGAAGGACCTCGAGGATAGCAGACTCCAAGTGTTCCATGTCACCAGCGGGGCCCCGCAAGGCAACTATCCGCTCCGGCGCAAATTCTCGCCGAAGTATCCAGGCCAGCAGTCGGCCGGACTTGTCCCCCTCACGGTGGAGGCGCTGCCAATATTGACCTAAAGTATACTTGTCCAGACGGGTAAGAATGTCATGGACGGACACCTGAGCCTCCCTCTCCATCGCCTGGTCCGAGGCGACTGGATCCGGGAGAGACTGACAGCGTCGGAGTCTATCCTCCGCGTCTTGCAACTCACGAAGCAAGTTCTTCCGGACTCCATATGTGAGGCCCATACAGGCACCACGCACCACCGCTTTCAGGGCCTCCCATTTGGTTGAGTAGGGCAAGTTACCGGCGGTCCAGTTCAGATCTATATAATCAGTCAGGGCAGTCGCCAAATGGTCTTTCCCCACCTGTTCCTGTAGGAGGTCTGTTGGCATCCGCCAAGTACGGGGGCGCGTAGCTTGATCAGCCCAGGCCACTTCGCACGTCACCGGGGAATGGCCCAACAGAAAACGGGCCTGGTGGGTAACCGTCAAGGAGAGGGACGCAGCAATATTGGCCGCAAGTATGCGATACACTCTGCTATGGGTGCCATGTGTCAGGGTATAACAGGTGTATAACCTCTGAGTAGGATGGCCTGTGGGCCACACATCCACAGCTCCCAGATTGCGCATCACTTCCCGGAGCCTCGCCGTCATGCGCGGCTTCGTGCTAGAGGGGGGGGGGGGCATCGATCCAAATCCGGATCCAATACGCAATTAAAATCCCCGAACCAGAGGAAAGGGGCATCTAGATCCGCGACAATAAGGTCCTGAAGACTGGAAAAGATGTAAGGGTCATCTACATTCGGTGCGTATGAATTAAGGAGCATAAAATCCCTACCATCCAGCTTAACCCGCAGCAGCAGATACCTGCCAATGCCTTCTATGTCTGCCTCTACATACTGAACAGCACAGGGAACCCCGGCTGCCACCCAAATCAGGACCCCCCTGGCATAAGTGGAGAAGGAGGAATGGAAGACCTGGCCATGTGTTTTGGACAGCTTCTGAGCACCCTCCTCATTCAAGTGGGTCTCCTGGAGACACGCAACAGAGACCCCATGTCGTCGGAGGAATGAAAGGGCCCTTTGCCTTTTGGTGCAAGTGCCCAACCTGCGCACGTTCCAAGTTACGAATTTAAAACCTATAACAGACAATGACGCCCATCCGGGCTCTGTAACACACAGATTGCGATCCGCCACCCCCTGGGCCAAGCTCCATCCGGGTCAGCAATCTCAACCCTCAGGACCAGCCACACACAAACCTGAACCATCACACTCTTGATGCCAATAACAACTCCCCCTCTCAACCCCTCCTAACCCCCAAGAACCCCCAACCCCACCAATCCCCCAGAACATTCCCCACCACCCCCACCCACGAGCAAAAAGACCGCTAGAACAAAACATGCTATCCTGCCCTCCCCCTGCCGGTGCCAGGACGTGCACAGCCACCCCATCCGTTCCACACAACACTCACACACACAAACAAACAAACCAATACCACCCACCCTCCCCCTTCCAGCTCCCCGCAGGATCCAAACCAGCATAACAGTCCCTAGGCTGACTAGAAATAGGAACCATATAGACTCCCCGCCCCAGAGTCCTCCTTCAGCAGGATACAAGTCCTCCGCTGCGCCTCGCCATCCATGGGCAAACAGTATGGGCCACAGGCTTCCCCAACAACCAGAAATACAGCCAAGGCCCTCCCAGGCCGAGAACAACGTAGCATATACGAACATAAGTTACTTATCTGTAAACTGTGGTTCTCCAGTGTTGGTGTCTTTCATAGATTCACATGCTTGAATATTCCCCGTCGAAGTGGGAGTCCCACCGTACATAAAATAGCAGTAATATATGCATGTATAAGTAAAATGATTATAATTATAAAAATACATATACATATATATATATATATATATAAAATACTGTAAACTCTAATGTACCATAGAACTGAATAGGCCCATAGAAAGCCTAAGGGAGAAACTCAACTTGGTAACATATCAGTGTCATTATGTTTTGGTCCAAATTCCAGCCAATCAGGCTGTAGTTCCCTCTAGAACCTTCTCCTCAGAAGCCCAAGACCTCAGATTTTCATAGCACAGAGTAACCAAAAGTGCCTGAGGAGAAGAGAGCCTCTGAGGGGAGGATCGCATGTGAATCTATGAAAGACACCAACACTGGAGAACCACAGTTTACAGGTAAGTAACTTATGTTCTTCTCCAGTATTAGGGGTGTCTTTCATAGATTCACATGCTTGAATAAGAGTAGAACGCAGTAAGCATCATATAAGTCATAAAGGTAAATGTAAATTCAAGCATATAATAAACATATATTAAAGCGAAAAAACCTTTATGACTGGAGGCGGGTAGCAACAGAGGCTCACCTTTAATGGAAAAGATTCCGCAGCACCGCTTGTCCTACTGCTGCATCTGCGGCATCTGTTGACTGCAGACAGTAGTGCTTCGTAAAAGTATGGCTGCTCGACCACGTAGCAGCCCTGCAAATGTGTCGTAGAGATACCCCCGCAAAGAGGGCAGTAGAGGCTGACACAGCTCTAGTCGAATGAGCACGTACTGAAGCTGGAAGAGGCTTGCCAGCCCGTTGATGACAGAAGGTAATGGTGGAAGAAATCCACCTAGTAATAGTTTGTTTGGTAACAGGTTGTCCTTTACAGATCGGGCCGTAGGCCACGAACAGTTGATCAGATTTCCTGATGGATGCAGTGCGCTGAATGTAAAACTTAAGACAACGTTTCACATCCAGGGAATGTAATGAACGTTCCGCAGGAGTCTGTGGATTAGGAAAGAAAGTTTTTTAAATGATTGGTTCGTTGAGATGAAAATAACTGGGAACCTTCGGAATAAATGTCGGATTAGTACGTAGTGTAACAGCCTCTTTTGAGAACTGGAGAAAAGGAGGCTGAATTGTGAATGCCTGAATGTCACTGACACGCCTAGATGACGTCAAGGCGAGCAATAGGGCAACTTTCCACGTGAGGAATTTTAAGCTTGCTGAATGGATGGGTTCAAAAGGAGGTAGGAGGAGCTGAGACAAAACCAGGTTTAAGCGCCAAGCAGGCGGAGGACGCCGAATGGGTGGAAACATACGGAAGAGGCCTTTGAAAAACTGTTGGATGATTCTAGATGAATATAGTGAGGTTGAACCATCATGACGGAAGCGGGAGAGAGCCGCTAGCAATACCTTCAGAGTGGAGTGGGATAGTCCTGGCTTTGCAAGGGATAGGAAAAAAGGCAGGATCTGTTCTGGTTTGGCGGTCATCGGATCCAAGGCTTTGGTGTGTCACCAGACACAGAAACGCTTCCACTTTAACTGATAGGTTTTAATGGTGGAAGGAGCACGGGCGTGCGCTAACATCTCTCTACAGTCAGTGTCGATGGTCAGACGCGCAAATGTGTGGTGTTCAGGTTCCAGGCATGGAGCTGGAGGTATGCTGGATCCGGATGGCAAATCTGCCCCTGCTGCATCGTGAGGAGGTGAGGCATTGGATCAAGCAGAATTGGCTCATTCTGGGAGAACAAGAGCAGATCCGAGAACCATGGGCGCCGCGGCCACTTGGGTGCGATCAGGATGATGTGGCAGGGTTGAAGCCTCATCCTGTGCAACAAGCGCGGAATCAGAGGAAGCGGAGGAAAAGCGTAGCTGAATGTGTTCAACCAGCTGATCGAAAATGCATTTCCGCTCGACTCTATGTGGGGATGAAGACTCGCAAAGCGTTGGCATTTCCTGTTGGTGATAGTCGCAAAAAGATCCATCTGCGGCTGGCCCCACTGGCGGAAGATGAACTCGAGAGTTGGTTGACTGAATTCCCACTTGTGCTTGTCGGAGAAAGATCTGCTGAGTGAATCCGCCAGAACATTGGAAGTACCCGGCACATGGATGGCTGTGAGATGAATTTGATGACGAATCGCCCAATTCCATATCTCCTGTGCTTGTTGGGAAAGCAAAAGGGACCTTGCGCCATCCTGCTTGTTCAGGTAATGCATGCTGGTGGTGTTGTCGGTCCTTACCAGCAGAGATTGACCTTGTACAATCCGTTGAAAAGACTTCAGGACAAGGAAGATCGCCAGAAGCTCCAGGCGGTTTATATGCCAAGTGTGTTGGACCGCAGTCCATTTTCCTTGTACTGATAGACCTTCGAGATGTGCTCCCCAGCCTTCCAGGGATGCATCAGTTGTAAGCGTCAGAGTCGGAGCAGCGTCTTGAAAAGACCGACCTTTTGAAATGTTTGGAGGGTGAGCCCACCATTCCAGAGCCTCCTGAATGCGGGGCGTGAGAAGGATCTGTCGTTGAATGATCCTGAAATCTGTTTCCACTGCTTGTCTAACTCCTCTGGGACGACCCTCATATGTAGTCTGCAGTGGGGTATCAACTGTATGGCAGAGGAAGCCATGCCGAGGAATGATTTCAACATCCGTACTGAAACGTACAGTTTTGACTGGAGGGACTGTACCATCTGGAGCATACGGTCTTGTCTTTCCTGGGAGACAAAAACCATTGCCAGCTGAGAATCTAGTGAGGCTCCTAGAAAATCTCGTCGCTGAGATGGGCGAAAGTTTGACTTCTGGCAATTGATGGAAAGGCCCAAGTCTTGAAACAGGGAGAGGCAGGACTGTGTATGCTGGATTGCCAGTTGGAGGTTTGGAGCTTTTATGAGACAGTCGTCCAGGTATGGATAAAACTGTATGCCTTGTAGGTGCAGAAAGGCAGCTACCGGGGCCATGATCTTGGTAAAGACCCTCAGTGCTGAACGGAGGCCGAATGGTAAGACTTTGAATTGGAAATGCAACTGTCCGACTGTGAAGCGTAGATACTTCCTGTGTCTGGGGTGAATTGGCACATGGAAATATGCGTCTTGGAGGCCGATGGTTGAAAAGAATTCCCCTGGATTGAGATAATTTAGAATTTGAAGCAGAGTTAACATCTGAAAAGTTTTCGAAATGATACATTTGTTCAGGGCCCGTAAATCCAAAATTGGACACCATTCTCCCGACTTTTTCTTGACTAAGAAAAACGGGGAATAGAATCCCTTGCCGCGTTGACTTTGCAGCACTATCTCGATGGCTCCTTTTTTGATCATCAATTTTACCTGGGCCAAAAGTTCTTTGAGGTGGGGAGAGAGTGACCCCGAAGGTGGACGAGTGGGAGGGAATTTTGTGAACTCCAGGGTATGTCCTTTGGAGATAACGTCCAGGACCCATTGGTCGGAGGTGATTTCTAACCATTTGCAAAAGTATTTTGAGATGCGACCTCCAAGATGCACAGTCGGCAGAAGAAAGGAACTGAGACTGTCACTGCTTTTTGTTGTTTGCGCCACCTCTAAAAGTTGTTTTCCGTTGGTATGGTCTGGTGGAAGACTGACGATTTTGGGTTTGGTAAGAACCCCTCTGCCAGTTATCGTTGTAGGTATTGTAGGAACGATATTGGCCTGATCCTCGAAAAGTAGAGGAACCTCTGCCTCTACCTCGTGCCCCCCGAAAAGGCTGTTTCTTGTACTGGAGGGTAGCTAAGGACTTCGCAGTGTCGGTGTCCTTTTTTATCGCCTCAAGGGCATCGTCTACATGCTTGTCAAACAAAGACTCCCCATCGTACGGCAAGTCCAGAACTTTTGCTTGTACCTATGGACGGAAGGTGGTAGATTTCAGCCAGCCTTGACGCCTCAAGACTGCAGCCCCGGTCAACTGTCGAAAACCCGTGGAGGAAATGTTGAGCGCGCATTCGATAATTTCGGACGAAATTATCTCTCCCTCCTGAATAATGGCCTGCGCTTCTGCACGGATGGCCTCGGGTATTTGAGGAATCAGTGCAGCAATTTCGGACCACATCTGGAGGTCGTAACGGCCCAAAATAGCCAAGGTATTTGCCGCTATTTCCCTATAGAGTGCAACTTGCGGCCTTTTTTTTAAAAAAACCTTTATTGTGCAAGTAGAAGCGTACAAATACGGGCCTACAACCAATCAGGCCGGCCACGACACATCAGAAGCGTGCAAAGTCAGCATTGGAATTTCCCAGCAGTTTCTCAGCAATATATAAACGAGCAAACAACATTAAGAGGCCGAGTATAGCCGCTAGGAGCAGTATCAAAGAAGGTTAATTTTATAATATAATAGGAAGTATAGCAGGAGCATTATCAACTTTTGACTTCTGAAATCCTATGGCGGGCAGTTGGTAAAGCATCAATACAAAGGAGCAGTGAGAAGCGGAAGTAATAGCAGCAATTGGCAAAAGTCAACATAGAGTCGCCCCGTTTCAAATCAGTTCCCACCGCTGCCCACCATCCATCCGTCACCACCTGAATGTGTGCTGCTACAATACAAAGGAGACAGAACAGCAACGCTAAGATAGTCATCCACTATACTAACCCAAATAGAGGGAAAAAGAGGGGGGAAGGGCAGAAAAAGGAATATTAAAAAAACAGTAAAGAAAGAACGCAGCGCCGCTATACGCGTCCCATGGCGAATAAAGTACACAGAACTAGGGACCCACGATCGGGGTCGAGGCGAGTAAGACACGATATATGTGCTATCATTATCATGGACATGAGGAAGTCATACCCCACACTGCCGGCTAACACTCCATGGAGGACGCGCGCGGTCGCAGCGCCCCGATAAAGGGATACAAAAGAGCCATAGAACTGAGAAAGAACGGACAATATAAAGACCCCATCCCTCCCACACCACCCTGCACCCCTGCAGAAGGCTACGGCCCTACCCCCCCAGCAGCGTGCCTGTCGCCATAAGTGGAACCCGAAATATAGAAGAATCAGAAAGTGAGAAAAGAACACAACAGACAA
The DNA here is from genome assembly GCF_964263255.1 of Lissotriton vulgaris. Classification (NCBI taxonomy): domain Eukaryota; kingdom Metazoa; phylum Chordata; class Amphibia; order Caudata; family Salamandridae; genus Lissotriton; species Lissotriton vulgaris. Next base: position 969,770,603 of record NC_141698.1, read on the forward strand.
AAGGAGAAAGGAAGGGGGAAAGAAAACCAGTGGGAGAGGAGAACTGCAATCGAACATTCAGCTCCTACCCCCCGCCTTAACACTGCTGAAACCCACATCGGAACGAGATCGACACAACCTCAAACATCAGGAACATAAAGAGGAATCGGTCATATTGTTACAGCTGCGATCAGTCCTCATCACCATACAATAATTAGCAGTCCGCCGAGGCAATTCTGTCTCACCCCTGTCCTCTCCTGGCCATAGCTTTAGTACACAATAAAATAGAATACAGCAAGCAGTTCGGCATGAAGTGTACACAGGATCGAAACATGGAAGGCCAAGAGTGCAAAACAGGGGATCCCAGTCTCAAGCAGCAATGCAAACAATGGAGGCAGAAGACCGAATTGTCGAAGAGCAACATCAGGAACAGCAAACAGTCTTGGTGCGGTCCCGCTGCCCAAGGGGGCGAGGTATCCCCCGCGGGGCAGCCATGGGACCCCACCAAAGCAGTTCGAGTCAAACAGCCGCCGAGCTCCCCAGCCAGACTGACCTGGACGGGCCCCGGCGTGAGGCCCTCACCCATGTCCGCCACAATCAAAACTTCCTGGAGGTCCGGGGTCACAGACATACGGTCTCCCAGATAAGCGGCGGCATCACTCTCTGCAACAGCCGAGGGAGGCAAAGCAGCACACTTCTTCAGTCGGGTCGCATTCATGGAGGACGGCCCAACAGGCATGGCGGCAGAACCGCTATCTTGCACAGCTGCGTCAAAGGCCATGGCCACACGCCAAGAACATAGGGCGGCGAGGACATCGCCAATCGTGGGCTCACTCCGACAAGCTTCAGCCATCGTGCATTTCGACAGACCAGACTCGCCTTCCCAAACAGGTCCGGGACCCATGGCGACGGCCGCCATTTTGTCAGTGCAGCAGGGACGCTCCGCTCCTCAGCGCTCGGACCGGGCCGTCGAACCAGGCCCACCGGAGTTCCGTCGAGCCCCGGTAATGGCAATCTTGCTGCAGAAAGATGGGCCGCCAAAAGCAAGGGGTCGCCGGCACCACCGTCTCACGGGCGCCGCCCGTCGATTCCGGGCGAAGGGCTTCAAGATGGCCGGACAGGACAACAAAGGGGGGACAAGCCTCCTGCACGGTCCACCCCCGTCCGAGGCGGGCCGCACCCCGCAACAAAGCCCCCAGGCCACCAGACCAGGCCCTGTCAGTCGCCACCGGCACAACCGCACAATGGCCTCTTCAGCCGACCCCTCTCCTCCACCTGGGGCTGGCGTCGATGCCTCGCTCCGGCCGAGCGTCACAGGCGAGCACCCGGCCCGCACGCCGCGGAGGCTCCGGAGCAAACAAGAGCACAACTCCAGATCCGCGGCACCCCGGAGCCGCCGGGCCAGACGGCAAGTGCGAGCAGCGTTTCACCTTCCCATATTCCGCCAAATGTGTCTCCTTGGGGCAGGATGAAGTACAGGATATGTGTTTCAGGCAGGAGGTGGACGGAGCCGAGCTACAATGCGGCCATCTGGGTCGCGAGCTTGGCTCCCACTTGCAGCCTTCTTGATCAGGAGGAGACGTGAGTGGTGTAGCAGGATTGCGAGATCTTTTCTGTGCTGCTTGAGTGATTACCGAATCTGCTTTTGGTTGTGACACCAAACAGGCCGGAGCAGACGCAGGAGCCTTATACTTCTTGTCCAATCTGGGCAAGACTGCAGGTACTGAATTTGGATGTTCCATTAATTTAAGGCCTTCCTGCCAAATAAAGTCAATGATTGGTATTGTGTGAGATTGCCTTTGTGAAACGTTCTTAAAATCATACAAGAAGCATTCACTTTCATGTTGTTGTTTTTCAACAGTGAGATGAAAGCGTTTTGCAGCACGGACCATCAAAGTATGGAAATTTGCAATGTCCACTGGAGGCGATGCAAGAGGCGAGGTGGGCGGAGTGGAAGGTGTTTGAGCACTGTAATTGTCCCAATCAGTCATATCGTCATTGTCGTCATCAGTGTTGTGAGGATCAGGATCCTCATTGTCGGTGTCAGGACGAGTACCCTCCGGTGACGCAGGTGGAACAGGTGCAGGTGCTTGTGGAGGTTGAGGTTGAGGCTGTGGAGGAAGTTGTGATGTTGGAGAGGCAGGTGTAGATGGAGGAAACCTGCAGTTATAGTCATCAAGCATGTGCTGCAAATTCATGACCAAAGATAGTGGTATTTGCGTAACCGGCTCTGAGGTTACTGCTTCTGATTCGTCAACAGGAAATAATTCATTCCCATCTTCGACGTTTTCCTCTTCGTCACCCTCATCACTATATTCCTGGCACTTAATGTGCAAATCAGATGGACTAGATGCCTGTCCGAACTGTTGTTCCACCTCTGAATCGTTTCCGGGTTCTTCCTCACCAGACTGAAACAATTTGTCTGGAAGACGGGTTCCACTCCTGATTGGACTCAGTCGAATGAGAGGCACCGTTCTTAAAGCAATGACCACTGTAAAAGTGGCTGCAGTGGTCAAAGGTAGATGAGATGTCAACGAGCCCGTCGACGTAACAGCGGCAGGTTTACAACCAACCTGAGGCGTTTGCGTCATCGTCATAGAGGTAATCGACACTGAAATTGAAGGTTTTGTCTTCGTCGACGAAGATTTCTTGTCCGTCGACGGAGCCGTAGACGAGATTGGAGCTTTACTCGTGGACGATGATGTAGACGTCGACGGGATGACAGCCGTCGACGATGATATGATGGCCGTCGATGGGGCGCCGCCGACGATGATGGGCTGCTTTTAGATGACTTGGTCTTCGTCGACGGCGTTCGCGTCGACGATGGGAGCGTCGACGGTGTTCGCGTCGACGATGATTTCTTAGTCGACGGTACTGATTTGACACTCGTCGACGAAATCTTTACAATGGAAGTAATGGGTCTCGACTCCTGGGCTGTCGTCGACGAGGTGGTCGTCGTCGACGCAGTACTGGATGACATAGTACATGTCGTCGTCGACGTAGAGGCTACAGCCACAGTCTTCGTCGTCGCTGAAGATGTCGACGGTCGCGTCGACGAACCAATGCCAGATTTTCGAGAGGAAGGCAAGGCTTTGGGCGCAGACGTCAGAGAACCAGGTCCCGTAGACGTGCCCTGAAGCAAATCCTGTGGGGAAACAATCCTAGAGGATTCCAACAGTCTACTCTTCTTCAGAAAAGGAGATGGAACCTCAGTTTCAGACCCACGCTTCTGAGAGGATTTAGAAATACCAGATGACAAACTTTCTACCTCAGAAACCACAGACTCTGAAGTCTTCAACTTCTGTAGCCACAGAAGGAGACGGGCCTCTCTATCCCTCAGAGTTTTGGGAGGAAAAGTGCGACAGTACTTACAGTTTTTAACTTTGTGGTCTGGGTAGAGACAGTAAATACATTTACTGTGTGGATCCTCATGAAAAAGGCGCAGTTTACCACAAGAGGGGCAAGCTTTAAACAAAGATTTCTTATTTGAAGACATTTCTTGAGAAATAAACAGCTAGAGTTGAAGAAAACTGAGCAGAGCTCAAGGAGACTCCCTTCACACGACGTGCGGTAGAAAATCTGAGGTCTTGGGCTTCTGAGGAGAAGGTTCTAGAGGGAAATACAGCCTGATTGGCTGGAATTTGGACCAAAACATAATGACACTGATATGTTACCAAGTTGAGTTTCTCCCTTAGGCTTTCTATGGGCCTATTCAGTTCTATGGTACTTTTGAGTTTAGGATATTTTATATATATATATGTATATGTATTTTTATAATTATATTAATTTTACTTATATATATGCATATATTACTGCTATTTTATGTACCGTGGGACTCCCACTTCGACGACAGGGAATGTTCAAGCATGTGAATCTATGAAAGACACCCCTAATACTGGAGAACAAACAGTACCTCAAGATCGAGCCGTCTCCACCCGTGGCTTGGACATGCCAGTCTCCGGGATCACCGGGACCATAGGGTCCGTACCCGGCACCGTATCCTGTAAGGTGTCCGGAACCAAAATTTCCCCAGGGCCAGGTCTGCCCGGGGACTCCGGACCTGTCTCCTCCCCAGAAGGTCTCAGAAGCAGTGCGCCATCCTCACCCACCATGATTCTAGGCCCCTCGGGACCTACGGACCCAGACCGGCGCCTTCGTCTTCCGCGACGTCGTCTCTGAGGACGGGTCCCCCACGTCTCGCGGGGTCCCCAACGCTCTCTCGGTGGCAGGTCGTCGCCCCGTATCTCCAGCTACTCCCACACCTCCGCTGGGGACTCAAAGAAGTGCGCACGTCCCTGCGAGATCACCTTGAGCTTGGTCGGATACAATAGCATGTATTGGAGCTTCATCTCTCTGAGCTTTTGTTTTACCCCCAGGTAGGACTTGCGCTGCTCCTGCACTTGCTGGGTGTTTTCTATGTTGAGACTCGCCGTCTTCCTCGCCGCCCGCAATATGCAATCCCGGTCCTTATAGTTCAGGATCTTTGCGATGAGTGCCCTCGGGGGCTCCCCCGGGCGCGGAGGTGGAACCAGGGCCCGGTGCGCCCGCTCAATAATGAAGACGTTCGACAGGCCCTGCGGACACAGGTGGGTTCGAATCCAGGTCTCCAGGAAACGATCGGCGATATCCGCCTCCAACCGTTCCGGTACCCCCAGGACCCTAATGTTACTGCGACGCGCTCTTCCCTCCGTGTCCTCAGCTCTTCGCTCCAAGGCATGCGCCGCAGCCGTGAGGTGCGTTACCGTTTTCTTGAGGGAGGCCACCTCGCCTTGCAATTGGGTAATGTTGCCCTCGGCATCCGAGACCTTATCCGCCACCTTCCGAAGATCCGTCCGTAAGAGATTAACATCAATTGAGACAGTCTCAATCTGTCGCACCAGCGCAGTGTGGGAGCCCTGTATAGCTTTCAATAATTCGGCCCGGGAAGGCTCCGCAGGCCCATCCGCACTCTCCTCCTGACCGGTCTGTCGCGAAATTCGTTGCGACGGCAGCCGCAGGGTAGTGTACTGTGTAATGGTGTTGGGCTGGGTGGACTTCAACATCCTGTCCTTGCGCATTGCCGGTCGTCAAGAAATTCCCAACGATCCCTCCAGGGGAGTTCCACGGACCTCTTACAGCCACCGTCCCCCAGCCGCGGGTCTCCAGGTAGCTCCTCAGGTCATATGTCCGGCACACCCCACCGCACCTCCAGCTCGCCCCAAGAGGCGTCAGAAACGGGGGGGGGGATGCCAAGCAGGGGCCAAGAGCGCACCCGCCGCAGCCAAGGCCACTCCACACAGCTATATTTATTTATTTATTTATTTTTGGCATTTATTAAGCGCGAACAATTGCCCGCAGGCGTCTCGGCGCTGTACTGTTTTACCCTCCTATATGATCTGTATAGTTTTCAGAGATTAAATAGCCAGGTTTTCAATTTCTTTCTGAAGGACAATAGATTTGGACTTGATCTTATGTTTTGTGGAAGCATGTTCCACAATCTTGGGGCGGCAACTAAAAAACGTCTGTCTCCCCAGTTGACCAGTCTGGTTCGAGGCACTATCAGGTCATTCTGTCCTGCAGATCGTAGCATTCGAGTGGGAATGTCCGGGACGAGATGGTCGCATAGGAACTGAGGCGCTTGATGGTGCCGTGCTTTATAGACGATACATAGCGTCTTAAACTTAATTCGGTTCCTAACAGGTAGCCAGTGGAGACTCCTCAAGGATTCGGATATAGGTTTGAATTTAGGAATGTTGAGGAGAAGCCTGGCTGCTGCATTCTGGATTGTCTGCAACTTCTTGATTGTTTTCGCTTGGGCATTTGCAAACAAGCCATTGCAATAATCCAGCGCTGAAAGGACCATTGCGCTAACCAATGTCTTTCCCACATTGGTAGGGAGAAACGGAAGAATCTTCCTCACCAATCGTAGCTTGTAGAAGGCATTGGAGGCTGTCTGGTTTGCGTGAGCCATGAAATTTAGGTTGTCATCAAAGATGACACCCAAGTTTCTCACTTTCGTAGCTGGTTCAGGTACAGCTCCGAAAGATGATGGCCACCAAGTGGGGGACCAGCTTGGGCTGAGGTGGCCAAAAATGACCACCTCGGTTTTGTCGGAATTTAATTTCAAGCAGTTTTCGGACATCCATTTTCCAATGGCCAGCATACCTGTCTTGATATTTTCCGCCACTGTTTCCCCATCATTTCTGACAGCCAGTATCAGCTGAGTGTCATCCGCGTATGAAGTAAGGTTCATCCCGTGCGCTTTGATGGTATTTGCGAGGTCCGACACATAGATGTTAAATAGTGTCGGACTAAGGGATGAACCTTGTGGTACCCCACACGGCAGTGATAGTTCAACAGATTCATACTGGCCCAGTATGACTGCCTGGGATCTTTCTGCTAAAAAAGACGCTATTAAGTCTTTCGCTGTGCCTTGCACGCCCATCCTTTCGACACGGTTGACTAGGATCTTATGGTCAACCGTGTCGAAGGCAGCTGATAAGTCTAAAAGCACCAATAGTGCAGTTCCACCTTGGTCTCTAATTAATCGGATGTCGTCTGCTGCCTTTATGAGGGCTGTTTCCGTCCCGTGGTATTTACGGAACCCGAATTGTGTTTCATCGAGCAGGTGGTATTGCTCGATGAATCCCGCAAGTTGAACGTTCATAGCTTTCTCAATTACCTTCGCGATAAAAGGTAGGTTGGCTATAGGCCTATAGTTTTTTAATTCTGCTTTGTCCAAGCCAGGTTTCTTCAGGAGTGGTTTGAGTAGTGTTTTCTTCAACTGATTAGGGAAGATTCCTGTATGGAACATGAGATTGGTCATTTGAGTGATAACTGGAATTACAGTATCTATTAGTGACCGAAGGGTGTTTAAAGGGCAGGGGTCCAAGGCTGATCCAGATTTGATTGTTTTCACGATGTCTTGGATATTGGCATCTGTGACTTCTGCGAAGCATGAAAGGGTATTGCTTGGAGGGGAAGTATTTGTTTTCCTGATCCTTTGATCTTCACCTTGGTTAAATGCTGAAAATATGTCATTTACTTTGGTGAAGAAGAATGTTGCTAGTGAATCACAGAACTCTTGTGAGCAAGGAGGGTCAAGATCTGGGGCACATCCCGCAAGATGTTTAGTTATTTCGAAAAGCTTTTTTTGTGAGTTTTTGGCGCTTTCGATTTGCTCTGTATAAAACTTCTTTTTTGTCTCTATTATTAGAAGTTTATATTGGGTTAAGAGTTCCTTGTACACTATCTTATCCTTATTATCATACTTTTTTCTCCATATTCTTTCTTTGTTCCGGCATTGCTGTTTCAATTTTTTGAGCTCTTCAGTGTACCAAGGGGCTGAAGGGGTATTTCTATTTCTGGACATTCTTTTTTCAGGTACCAGTTTGTTGGCCGCCTGGCCTATCCATGTGTAATATTGTTCGACAGCGGTATCTGGGTCATCTGCCCATTTGGGAGTGGAGTTCAATAATGCCTCCTTGAAGCAGGGAATATTGATATCTTTCCAGACCTTAAACAATTCTTGCGAAGAGGATGTAGAGGGTGTTGTAACTTTGTTTATTTGAATGGTTGCCAAAACCAAATAATGATCAGACCATGTCATGGGTAAGATATCAGACACTGATATATTTTCCAAGTTGGTAAAGATACCATCTAAGGTATGGCCTGCCTTAAGGGTAGGTCCTTTCACCAGCTGAGCTAGACCAAAGACCTCCATTTCGGATTGCAATGAAATGGTGTCCTTGTCTTCGCCACATTCCAAATGGAAATTAAAGTCACCTAACAGAGTTATCGAGTTGTCAGTGCCAGAAGTTTCTAGAATAGTAAGTATTTCTGTTAGGAAGTCTGCCCTGGTTTCTGGTCTTCTATAAAGTAGTGTACCTTTAAAATTGTATGATGGTGAGAGATAAATATCGAATTGAAGCGCCTCACATGCCTTTAAAGGTAAGGCAGTAGTGCGGATTTTAAAAAAGTCACGGGCAATTATTGCAACCCCACCACCTCGTTTGCCACTTATGTCTTGTCTGTAGCAGTTGTATCCAGGTGGAACGGCTATCACGAGGTCTGGGTCCGAGGCTTTGTCCAGCCAAGTCTCTGTCAGGAACATAATATCTATGTTCCTGTCAGTGAGTACATCGGCTACCTCTTGCCTGTGTTTGGGTAAAGAGCGCACGTTAATCAGGGCTATTTTAAACATTTGATTTGTTTTATTCCCGTTTTCGCCATCTATTCCTTTATTTAGTAAAGGGGTAGACATTTGACAATATTTACAGTGCAATTCACTTTTTGATAGCAGAGAGTCAGGGCTGTACCTTGTACAATGTTGCGAAGTTTGCGGGCGTAGATCTGTCAAAGCCGAGCGTGGGTAGGAGATGAGGCTTGCGTGGCCATTTTGACCAGGGGGGGTGGCCCTAGGCCCGTGTCTGGCGCGGACGGGCGCAGACGGGCCCTTCTTTGGCGCGCCTTCGGCGCGCCGCCGGCGCGCCCGCTGCGCGGACGGAATGACCCCATTATTTTATACCCTGCCGAGGAGGGTGGGAGGCGTCCTGCCACTGGACCGCCAACCCTTCCTCCCTCCAAGATGGCGCCCCTGTCCCGCGTCGTCAGCCCGCAATTGGCCACGCCGGGATGAGGGGGTAAGTGAAGCACGCCTCGGTGCTAAGGAATTGTTGCCCTTTAGCGGACTTTGGTTCCAGCAAATTAAAACTGTAGCAGTTAAAATATATACAAGTTTTAAAATTTATGCAGTAACAGCGTTAGAAATCAATCCGCGTGTCTGCGCGCTTCAGCAAAGAAAAGTGTAGAGAACCCCCGGCTTTTCGCCTCAGGGGAGAGTAACAAGTACAGCGAGCCTTAGGAAAACAGCTCCTTTAGTATCCGGGAGGGCGGGAGGCGTCCTGCCACTGGACCGCCAACCCTTCCTCCCTCCAAGATGACGCCCCTGTCCCGCGTCGTCAGCCCGCAATTGGCCACGCCGGGATGAGGGGGTAAGTGAAGCACGCCTCGGTGCTAAGGAATTGTTGCCCTTTAGCGGACTTTGGTTCCAGCAAATTAAAACTGTAGCAGTTAAAATATATACAAGTTTTAAAATTTATGCAGTAACAGCGTTAGAAATCAATCCGCGTGTCTGCGCGCTTCAGCAAAGAAAAGTGTAGAGAACCCCCGGCTTTTCGCCTCAGGGGAGAGTAACAAGTACAGCGAGCCTTAGGAAAACAGCTCCTTTAGTATCCGGGAGAGCGGGAGGCGTCCTGCCACTGGACCGCCAACCCTTCCTCCCTCCAAGATGGCGCCCCTGTCCCACGTCGTCAGCCCGCAATTGGCCACGCCGGGATGAGGGGGTAAGTGAAGCACGCCTCGGTGCTAAGGAATTGTTGCCCTTTAGCGGACTTTGGTTCCAGCAAATTAAAACTGTAGCAGTTAAAATATATACAAGTTTTAAAATTTATGCAGTAACAGTGTTAGAAATCAATCCGCGTGTCTGCGCGCTTCAGCAAAGAAAAGTGTAGAGAACCCCCGGCTTTTCGCCTCAGGGGAGAGTAACAAGTGTATCCAGGGTGGGGGGCCCACTGCACCCCCCCCAGAGCAACAGCGGCAGTTAGGGCAGATCAGGACGACAGTCCTATCTCCCCTGGGGCGCCCGACAATGGAGTGGGGCACACAGGATATTAGGCTGCAGGCACGAGCAGCACCCCCCTTCCTCGCCAGGCAAGCGGTGGGGCCCGTGGCAAACAGGCCGGTACAAGGAGCAAGCTCGTCTCGTCAGGCCGGTAGTCCGGTGGGCAGCCGCTCACCCCTGCTCTCGCTATTCCAGCCACCCTGGCTCGCGGGTCTCACTCCAACAGCGCAGCGCACATGGGGGGCAGTCCGGGGCAACAATCCAATCCCCCAGGAGCCACCCGATAGAGGAGTGGGCCTCGCAGGATGATAGGCGGAAAGTCCAAACAGCACCCACCCTCCGTGCCAGGCAAGCGTGGGGGCCCAGAGCATACAGACCAGCGCAGGGAGCAGGCCTATGTTGGTGGACCGGGGGTCCGATGTGTCGCCTCTCACCCCAGCGCTCACGGGCACTGCCGCCCTGGCTCCCAGGTCACACGCCAGCAGTTCTCCATGGGCGGTGGGGTACCGCGATGCAGGAACACGGGGGCAGCGGGCTGCTTAGGCCTCAGGAGTCTCCGGGGAAGCCAGCGGCCGCACTGCCGTAAGAACAAAATGGCGGCTCCGTGGGGGAGGGGCGCAGAGCCGGACCCGCAAGCCCCACAGCACCACTCCCACTACTGCCGCCACAGGCTCCAGTCAGCCTTCCAAGTCCCCGAGGCAAAGGAGGTCTCTCACCAAGTACGTTCTCCCAGCCGGGGGGCACTCGCAGCAAGATCCAGGCCGCTCCCGGGGGAGAAGGGCCTCCGCTCCGTATCACCTCGCCGCCACCGTGTCGAGGCTATGCAGCCGGGGTCTCTTGTGGTGCACAGCAGCCGCACACGGATTTTAGCAATGCGGAGCCCCAGGTGGCAGCGGGCTCCGCCGTCCTCATACAGAACCACGACTCCAAGGAGTACGGCAGGCCGGTTCGCTTCCACGACTCCACTCGGGGGTAGCCCGCAGACCACGGTCTCACTTAGACAGAGACCCAGCTCACACGCTGTCAGCACTACCGTCGAAGAACCTCACCTCAGACCTCCGGCTACGTCCAGAAATGGGGACCCCGGTATGAGAAGGACATCCGGCTCTCGTTACTAAGAAACAGCAGCCCAGGTAGGCTAAATAATCAGGATATTAGGGTCCTCAGGACGGGAGCCGGTGGAGCTCACGTCCTGCCGGCCATGCTGCTTGGCCACGCCCCCAACAGGGCTTTCTTTACACGGGGTGCTTAGCAGATTCTGCAACTTAGTGTGCCAAAATCTAGGACATGTACGTGCTCACGACCAGTAATGAGCACATATTCGACACCTGACAAGTCAGAAAAGGATTATACAGTGTCAACATCACCATTTTTGTGTGGACCAAGGCATGTCACAAAAGGTTAGGTGATGCTAACATCATGCCAGACCTGGAAGAGGTACCTCCCAAATGCTCTGTGAAAATGGCCAAAATCCTGAAGTCTTGGGTGAAATGGAAAAGAGTTAAAAGCTCGGCAGTGAGAAACGTGTTTGTGAGAAAGTGAAATATTAGTTGAGGAGGATGGTACCACCTAAGTAATAATGGCACTAACATTCTTGGGTCCAGTAAAGGTTTCAGTTGTTTTAATCTAGATCAAACTCTAGTAGCTATGGCACAGAGCACACAGGCTGAACTTAAAGAAAATGTGTAAAGCATTTGGAAGTATAAAGCAGTTAAAAAAGTCAGAAACACAATACAATAAGAATCACATACCATTTTATAAAAATGGAAAACCTTTCCACAACCAAAATGATAAAAAAAAACGAATAAAGGGAACAAGAGACATGAATTTTTAAAGTAAAAATAAAAAAATAGCAACAAACAAAAGCACCAACTGTGTGTATCTGATTGCGCTAGACCAGGTCTGTATCAAAACTTACAGTCAGCCGTGATGGGTAACCAGTTGGATACAGGGTCTATGTTCGTCTCGGAGGTAAGTTTACATTCTGCCTTTAACATTTTTAAGAAGAAAAAGCGGTCACCTATGACACATTGGAAGGCAAGCTGGATCCAAAGCGTGGCTTGACTATGGTGGATTGGTGATGTGGGGGTACTGGTGCAATCATCGACAAAGTCGGTAAATCGCTGAGCAGGCGAAGTCCGAAGTCCAAGCCCTTGAAGGTCTTGACAAAGATCGGATTCTGTTCAGCATCAGTCTCGGTGAAGGTCTCAACGTTCAGGCTTACAAACTTTTCTGGAAGTCGAACCTCCTTTAGTGGGGCAAGCCAACAACTGGAGGCCAACCCTTATAGCGGTTTGTTCTCCAATCAGAAAGTTGTCAAAAAATTGGCAAAAAGTTTGAGTACAAATTCTTGTACTTAGGGGACATGGTCGAGGAACTTAGGGATACTAATTGGGGGTTAGGACTGACTCCAACAGAAGCCATCTGCAGGGTCCTGGACAGGTCCTTTTGAAAGTGATTAGTTGGGTTCCCCTCCTTCAAGAAAGTAGGATTATTGCAGCTTCTGTGTCCCTGTATCTTAACAAGAGGTCAGCCAACTGACCCTTAGAGTCCACCTCTAATTCCTCTGTACACATGGGAGCAGCCCCAGCCCGTTGGGTTATCCTCGCAGGTCTCAATAGCAGGTGCAGTACTGCTTGTGACTTCCACAGGTCCAGCAGTGTTCTGAAGAATGCCCGACTCGCTAACCAATAGGGAAAATGTTCCCAGGGATAGTCCTATCCATTTTTGCAGTGGTACCTGTGTGCTGTACTGCAAGCAATCCCTGAGTGCCCCTTCCTGCACAAATCCAATATGGCAGAAAACTTTTTTTAATGCAGAGCTCCTGTGGCTACCCTAGAGGAGTGGTCAGAGAAATACGTAACAGACCTCTCTGGTCATTAAAAACTGGTTCTGTTGCCAGCTCCTCTTACTGGGATTGGAGCTGCTGGCAATGAAGACAAAAGGGAAGCCGTGTCCAGATGTGAGCTACATCTGCATGTGACAGGGTATGTATTTTTTGATGTCATTGAAGTACCTGGGCACAGCCCAGATGTTCATCCTGTCAGAGAACCAAAACACCTCCCAATACCTAAGGTTGTGGTCTCAGCTCTGGGAGCCAATAAACACCTCATCAATGGGCTATTCAGCTCCTGAATGACAGCTGGAATAACATGACAAATGAGCTTCTAGACCCTTTTGGGCGAGAAGGACAGAGTTAGCGGTTTAAAAGTACCTTTTGTAAAAGTGTTTAGTACAAAAAGATGCATTTTCTCTTTTTGTATTCATAATTTTTCAAATCATTTGTACATGAACGCAGCAATAAAGATAATGTTTTATTGGATTCACACAGTTCTAGCGAGGAAGATGGTACCAGTTTTGATTATTGAGTGGCCATTCAAATCTCTGTAGAGCTAAACGAGTTCTGTGCTAAAGTTTTCTACACTGATAATGTTAGTGGGGAAAAAAATATCAAAATCTTCAATCCCCACCATTACCCAAATATAATGTTGTTATACATTTTTTCCTGTTTTTTTAGGCTGCGTAATCTGGAATTGTCTGCTTATTACAATCTGAAAACAAATAGAGCAGTTTTTTAATGCTGGTAGTCTATAGAAATACTGCAATACATTTAACTTACTCAATACGAACCCTTAGATACGGGTTGGGGAGGGGATGAATATATTTTAATTGGAAAAAGGGGAGTAGTATAACATATGTATTGAAATCATCAAGCAGTGGTGAAAACAATTGGTTTTGTGAACTGCTGATGTTATCCGTATGTAGTGCTCGTAATACTAACTAAAAAAATTGGAATAAGTTCATCTATGGTTTCTTCATTTCTCCTTACGGGATTCACTGTTTGATTGAACATCAACTTCAAAAGCAGAAACTCTGCTTAGATGTCAAGCTGAACGTTGAAAAGGGTTATCGTATTGAAAGTCAAAAGCAGACTAAAGACTATAAACGTTCAAACATACACGTGTACAACCTAATGATAGGTAGCAACTTGTTCTCTATTCTGGCACCGGTTTTCACACCTGTGTGTCACAAGTTTGAATCCCAGCAAGACGAGCTCAGCCTTTCTTCCAAATAAGTAGCAATAATTTGGCTAATGTTGGCACACATTACAACCGTTGGGAAACAGCAAAAACATCAAAATGAAATACCATATTGTTAGACCGGGCACCATTGGCGTGTGTCTCCCTTCCATTTTTCACTGTTGTCTCCTCTGTTTTTGCTGGTATTAGATGCTCTGGGCGCTGTGCCACTGCCATTCAGTGCCACAGCGTAAATGCTCCCTGTGTAAATATGACTGTGAATTGGTAGCTTCATGATTGGCTATTTTGGTTTATCTGTTGGGCCCTAGTAGTGTGGCCTGTGTGTGCCCAGGGCTGGTTACCCAAATGCTGCTGGTGGGCCTGCAGCGCGGGTTTGCGCCACCCCAGAAGCAGCTTGTAAAGTGTTCCTTAGACCTGCCACTGCAGTGTCTGCGTGCATTCCAGAACTGCCATCTTGGCTGTGAAGTGCCCACACTTCCCAGCCCCTGAACCTTCCCTTAGCCTCATGTCAGTCACCCTTATGGTAGGTGCATTGTGTGTGTAAGGTAGGACATGGCTTGATATGTGTAACATGTCCTGGTAGTGAATTACCCTCCATTTTGTTTTTCACTGCTGCAAGGCTACCTTTTCTCCATAGGCTAGAATGGGTAGACAGGCTTTTACATCTTATAGTAGTATCTGACTCAGGGAACATGGTAGAAATTCGAGTTTAGTATGCCTGAACTCAGAATGATAAAATACATCTTTTAGTGAAGTTGGTTTTAACATTCTGTGTTTGAAAATACCACTTTTAGAAAGTAGGTATTTTCTTGCTTAAGCCTTCTAGTGTGCTTTGCTGTTATGTGTATTGGCTTTCTGGGTTTAGAGGGGCAAGGCAGGCGGAGTCAGACCTGGGTTGAATAGAGATCTGCATTGAGTACTGGGGAGGGGTAGCTCCTTGACCTGAATAGGGCTGTGCCTGGCAAGGTGAATGCGGTCTCCACCTCCTACTGTGCGTCTGATGGCAGACCCCCTCTTTCTGAAAGGAAGGATGTAGCCTGGTAAACAAAGTGCCCCAGGCCTGAGCAGAACTGGTTCTGCCCGGGTTCAGTGGCTAGAGACTTTGAGAACAAAGACTTTTGGGGTATAAATATCTGTGTCCAAACCCCTGATTTTTGTATTGCTCCTGGATGTCAAGAAGAACCTCTGTCCGTGTTACTGAAGGAATCTGCAGGAGAGGACTGTCCTTGTGCTTGTGTGCTGTTTCTTGGATTGGCCTGCAGTAATTCCCCTTGGACTTGGAAGAAGAGGGAAAAGGACTTTTGAGAGACTTATTTTTGCTAAGCAATCACCCAAGGGTTAGAAGAGAGCTAGCCTCCTGCTGGAGTCACAGGCCCATCTGACTCCCCCACCAGCATCCTGATTCCTCCCAGCAGGGATTTCTATCTGCAGGTGAGGCCCCTGTGAGTTCCAGAGCCTCTAGTTCTACTACAGAGAAGAGAGTGCTGAAAATCGTCGCTAACGCAGTTTGCGAACCGCCGCAGCTGAAGAGCGTAAGAGAAATCATCGCGCAGCTGTTGCCGAGCGCTCACAAAATCGAAGATCATCGCATCGCACATTTGCGGGCTTGTAGAAGGCTCGCTAACCCCGGATCATCGAGATCATTGCAGAGCGGGTGCCGTGCGTCCGCCATTTTCCTCGCATCCCACTCGGATCGTCGCTCCCTCGCAGGTGCCATTTTCTTTCGTCGCAACAAGATCGCACACGCAAAAGGATCAGCGCATCATCCTCCCTTGTGGCAAGGATTTAACGCATCGCTGGCCTAGCATGAAGAAATCTGTTGCTTTGTCCTGCACGCACCCGCAGACCGGCGCATCATCCTCCCTTGCGGCAAGGATTCAACACATCGCCGGCCTAGTGTGAGGAAAATCATCGCTACAGCTCGTTTGAGACATTTTGCTTGTTTTGCTACAAAATCCAGGTACTTTGCAAGTAAAAGGGTCACAGAGCCCCTGCTTTGAACTGAACCTCTATTTAAACACTTTGAACTCTTTTTCTAGCTTTTCAAGAGTACCCCCCTTTTTCAGTACTATGGCGTTTTACCGTTATTGGTCTTGTGTTAAGTCTATATACAAAGATACTTATTTTTTATAACTACTTGTGTGGTGTCCCTTTGTAGTGCTCTTCGCTGTGTTACTGTGTATGATCATAAATGCTTTACACACTGCGTCTGAGATAAGCCTAGCTGCTCGTGCTAAGTTACCACAGGAATGAGCAGGGGTTATCAAAGGGTGTAGCCAGCTTACTCTGACTTAGGAAGAAGGGTCCCTACTTGGACTGAGGCCAGCCACTGCCAACTAGAGACCCCCATTTCCAACACATATAAACAAATTATTTACATTATAAAGGTTGACTTCATGTTGATCCTTACTTGAGTAATATTTTAGCACCATACAGTAATGTTACAAACATTTAGAAGACACTAGGAATGAAAAGTCCATATATGTGATCTTTAAAAAAAGTTTTTTATCACACCTTATCTCACTGGCTACTGCCACCCTACTGTATAGGGCACCCGAAATTCTAGAAAACAAGAAAAATGGTACCTGATAATGTCCTGTGTGGTGCCTGATGTACACAGAAGTGGGCATAGTATTTGCCGCGTCCACAGGCGAGTAGAAGACTGAGTCTTGAGTGGCGTAGGATTGGTGCAAGTTAAATGAAGATTACCATCTGCTATCTATGTTTAAGTATTATTAATGCTTTTATTATTACATGTTATTTTATACAGCACATTGTTTACCCTAAATACGGTGATCAGCCGTTTTCAAGCGTAACGATGTTTTAGCAGGCTAATTTTGGGCATAATGAGATGCTCGACCAAGATTTTCTAGGTATCCCTATGTACACTGAGTAACCAATGTTGATCCATGATTTAACAAAGACATTCACCGCCTTATCCATTGTGGAAAGCATAATCACAAGAAATCCCTTCTTAGAATAAACTCAAACTATGTTAAAAAACAAGCTTTAGTGGTGGTAGCTACAGGTATCATCAATGAAATCCTGCAAATCAACAAGTACTATGCCTTAGTTAAAAGAGGCAATACGTATATGTGGAGAAGTGTGGCTCACTGGTTAGAGCAGGCAGACCCTGAAGCAGAGGTCAGACCCGGGTCCAGGGTTCAATTCCCGACGCGGCAGGGTGCTGAGCTCAAATGTCCACGGACTCGATAATTCTCGCTTCGGTGCCTATTCTAATCATGGGTTCACACTCTGCAACTCTGGGCATTAAGCTTGCTTAATCTCCACAACGGCCTCCCGCGGCGGGATGCCTGGCTTTCACCTTGGGGATGCCCTGTAGGAGCTATCTCACAGGGAAAAACCAGGACGGGTTCCCAAGGCAAGCGCGGAGATACCCCTTCGTGGGTCGATTCTGGCGCTATATAAGAAATATAATAATAATAATAATAGTATATACATTTGCTACTGCATATATTCGAAGAGGAGGCTGTAATTTTACAATTTCTCAAAACCTACTTTGAAAGAAGGCTTAAGCATTTCAAATACAGAAGTACTACTCACTTCCTTAGGCCCTTGAATATCTAATATCAGTTCCTTTTCAACTATAATAAAATGATCTTGACACCTGACTTATTCGTGAAACAATGAACCGGAACTTTTCACAAGGCCCTTAGATAATATCTCACTTAACAGTGTACTTGGAGTAACTACATTTTGCAGCTTCTCTTATTATTGTATATCAAAAGGTCCTAGAGAATGAAATATGCATTGAACCTCGATAAGGGTGTTTACCTCAATCCACCTGGTAGCATTAAAAAATAGTTTAATTTCTATTTTTCAGTTGGTACATCTCATTCCTTCCTTAAAATTGCAAGACCGCGTAGTGTCTGAAAGTGTCTCGGAGAGGGCTCATAGGAGATTCCATCTATCTTTTAAAACCCCTAACAATGAATATGCTGTTAAAAAGTGACTGAAAATTAATTGTACATTTTTAAAGCAAATCGAAATATTCTTCAGTGAGTCAAGGAGATTGGTGCAACTAAAAACTTCCTCTTTAACGTCCTTTGGAACTTTTGAAAGCAAAGTCTCCGAACCATAAACTGTTAACTTTTTTATTACACATCGCCGAACAGACACTTTCAATGAGATCAAGTCACCCGAGAATTAGCACCGTAACGCATGATTTAAGTTTGGAACGTGACGCAGCCATCATTAAGTGGCTACTCCAGCTTTTTTCCACCGAAGTGGGTGACCTGGCTTTGCCTAGCTTCAGGAGTCAGACAAATGAAGACAAGCATTAGCAAAGCCAATATGTCAGTCTATGTAAGTTACCTGCTTTGTCAATGTTTTTTTCCATTTTGCACACTAGCGCGGCTGCTACACGTAGAAAGGGAAAGGAAGGTAGCAGGCAGCAAGCGACAACCTTGAGTGGTACAGGGGAGGGCTACGTGGGGAGACGGCCTGCAAACACGCGCACTCCTACAGAATGCTTCAGCAAACAGAAAAAAACATGGGCTGACTCTACGCCTACTATGAGCTAAGAGAATGTCTTGCAAGTGACAGCGCATGAAAGAGCTCAGGTGAGACCTTAAAATAAACTGTCGGCTCAAAATAAGCTGCAACAACAAACTAGCCCAAATTAAAGAAGAGGCCAGGCAACCCGAAATATTATTTACGAAGAAACTAGAAGATAAAAACAAAACCAAGCTAAAACAACAATGTGAAAGCTCGAAGTGCAAGCACCCATTTGTGCAACTTGGCCCTACATGAGATAAACAAGTGGACAACTCAAGGAGAGGTTGATGTTCAATCGATATAGTGAGTCGTGATAGAATTAGCTGAATTAGCTGCATGAACGAGTGCTGACATGAAAACATAAAGATTACCTCTGGTGGCACACCTAATGCTCTTGAGCTGTCAATTTGAAAATGCTGCATACATACCAGACTTAAGCACCACCGATTCGATTACCTAAGCTATTAATGATGTATAATCTTTACTTCTGCTAAACGATATTGGTGTTCTCTGCAACACAAGGTGGTGGTGTATGTGTCAGGGGGTAGGGGGATCGTTTATAAATATCAACGAATAAAAGGAGACTTCAGAGCAGGGTACTGAGTAAGTTACAACATGACATAAAATCTCTAGGGTGGACCCCATGAATGTACACAATAGGATTCCGTCCATCCTCTCTTTCACCTATTTATTCATCCTTGTACTCACTCATTCAATCAATTAATCAACCAATCAATCAATTAGAGTACTTGTAACGTACGCTACTTACCTGTGAGGGTCCCAAGGTGCTGAGGGGAGAGGGGGGTGCTGCTACTGCTCGAAGTGCCAGGTCTTGAGGAGCCTTCTGAAGGCGAATAGGTCTTGGGTCTGCCCTATGTGGGTAGGGAGGGTGTTCCAGGTCTTGGCGGCGAGGTAGGAGAAGGATCTGGCACCGGAGGTCGTTCGTTGGATGGGGGGGGGGACAGCGGCGAGGGCGAGGCTGGCAGAGCGGAGCTGGTGGGTGGGGGTGTGGAAGCGGAGTCTGCTGTTCAGGTAGGTTGGTCCGGCGTTGTGGAGAGCTTTGTGTGCATGGGTGAGGAGCTTGAAGGTGATCCTCTTGTCGACGGGGAGCCAGTGTAGGTCTCTAAGGCGGGGGGTGATGTGGCTGCGGCAGGGGACGTTGACGACCAGTTGGACGGAGGCATTTTGGATGTGTTTTAGTCGTCGTAGGTGTTTGGCTGGGATCCCTGCGTAGAGTGTGTTGCCGTAGTCCAGTCTGCTGCTGACGAGGGCCTGTGTCACCGTTCTTCTTGTTTCGGTCGGGATCCACTTGTAGATCCTGCAGAGCATGCAGAGGGTGTTTTAGCAGGAGGAGGAGACGGCGTTGACCTGCTTAGACATGGAGAGGGAAGAGTCAAGGATGAATCCTAGATTGCGTGCATGGTCGGTGGGTGTTGGTGCTGTTCCCAGTGTGGTCGGCCACCAGGAGTCATCCTAGGCTGAGGCGGTGGGTCCGAGTATGAGGACCTCCGTCTTGTCCGAGTTCAGCTTCATAAGGCTGCTCCTCATCCAGTCGGCGACGGCCTTCATTCCCTCGTGGAGGTTGGTTTTGGCAGTGTGTGGGTCCTTGGTGAGGGAGAGGATGAGCTGGGTGTAGTCAGCGTAGGAGATGATGTTGAGGTCGTGATGGCGGGCCACTTGTGCGAGGAGGGCCATGCAGACATTGAACAGCCTTGGGCTGAGGGATGAGCCCTGGGGGACGCCGCAGATGATGTCGGTGGCTTCGGATTGGAAGGGTGGGAGGCGGACGCTCTGGGTTCTGCCGGAAAACGTGGTCCAGTCAAGAGCCTTCTCTTGGATTCCAGCTTCTAGGAGGCGTGTCTTTAGAGTGCGATGGCAGACCATGTTGAAGGCGGCTAAATGGTCCAGGAGGGTGAGGGCTGATATTTCGCCGTTGTCTAGTTGGCGCCTGCTGTCGTCTGTGGCGGCAATGAGGGCTGTCTCGGTGCTGTGGTTTCGTTTGAGTCCGCACTGGGACGGGTCCAAGATGTTGTGGTCTTCCAGGTGGCGGGCCAGTTGCCTGTTGACGATTTTCTCGATGACCTTTGCCAGGAACGGGAGCAGGGAGATGGGCCGGAAGTTTTTGAGGTCCTTGGAGTCCGCTTTGGGCTTCTTGAGGAGGGCATTGATTTTGGCGTGCTTCCAGCATTCCGGGAATTTTGCCGTTTCGAAGGAGATGTTGATGACATTCCGTAGTTGGGGTGCGATGGCTGCTTTGGCTTTGTTGAATACGTGGTGTGGGCACGGGTCAGACGGAGATCCTGAGTGGATGAGTTCATGGCCTTGCGTGTCTCGTCGTCGTTGATGTTGGACCAGGAGGTCAGGTGGTTGGCGCTGGTGATGTTCACAGGGGAGATGGAGTCTGGCGTAGTCGGGGCGATCGTGGTGTTAAAGCTGTCGATGTCAGCGATCTTGCGGTGGAAGAAGATGGCTAGTGAGTCGCACAGTGCTTGTGAGGGCGGGATGTTGTTGGCGCTGGGGTTGGTGAGTTCCTTTACGATGCTTAAGAGCTCTTTGCTGTTGTGTGCGTCGTTATCCAGACGGTCTTTGAAGGAGAATCTCATGGCTAATCTGATGAGGTGGTGGTGTCTGCGGGTGGCGTCCTTGTGGGCTGCGTGGTAGTCCGGTGTGCGTTCGTGGAGCCATGTCTTCTCCAGTTTCCGGCATGCGCGTTTAGAGGTCTGGAGCTCGTCGGGGAACCAGGTGGCTCTCTAGTTGGCGTGGCTGTTGGAGGGTTTCTTGAGCGGGGCGAGAGTCATGGCGCAGTCGTCGATCCACTGTCTGAGGTTTCTGGCTGCGGTGTCTGGGTTGGTGGGGTCGGTGGGTGGGTTCTTGGTGAGGGAGGTGATCAGCTGGTCTTCGGTGACTTTGCTCCAGCAGTGGCGAGGCAGCTGTTGGGTGCGGTGGTGCGTGGTTGGTTTCTTGAAGATGAAATGGATGCAGCGGTGGTCGGTCCAGTGGAGTTCGGTGTTATGGTCAAAGGTGACGTAGGAGCCTGTGGAGAAGACGGGATCCAGCATGTGGCCGGCGGCGTGGGTGGGTGCGGTGACGAGTTGTCTGAGGCCGAGGTTGGCGAGGTTGGCGATCAGGGTGGCGGAGTTGGCGTCATTGCTGTTCTCGAGGTGGAAGTTCAGGTCCCCGAGGAGGATGTAGTTCGCGGAGGCGAGTGCGTGGGTGCTGGCGAGGTCGGCGATGGAGTCGCTGAACTGAGCCCGGGGTCCGGGGGGGTCTGTAGATGAGTGTTCCTCGGAGGGTGGTGTTGGGGTCGGTGTGGATCCGGATGTGCAGGTGTTCAGCGGAGTGTTGAGGGTGTCATCTGCGTGGGTGGCGACCTTGAGGGTGGACTTGTGGACGATGGCTATTCCTCATCCGATTCAGTTGGCAGGATCCCTGCGGGTGTTCTTGTAGCCGTCTGGGATGGCTATGGCGATGCCGGGCGCCGAGGAGTAGTTCCACCAGGTCTCGGTCAGGAAGGGCACGTCTAGGGCAGAGGTGTCGAGCAGATCCCAGAGCTCGACGGTGTGTTTGCGTGCGGTGCGGGTGTTGAGGAGTATGCAGCGGAGGTGGTTGGGTCCAGTCCTTGGAGGTTTGGTGGTTCTGTCGCAGGTGAGGCTGCAGGTGTGGCAGGAGAAGGGTCCGGGGTACGTTTTGGGGCAGCCTGGAAGCAGGTGTGGTTTCGGCTGGCATTGAGTGCGTGGTGGGTGCTGGCGTCGTAGTGGATTCTGGTGTTGTGGTCTTTGCGGGGTCCAGGGGTCCAGGAGTTCTGGCGCTGAGTGCGGTCTACGCCTTCGGCGCGGTGGGGGCAGGGGGAACTGGCGCACAGGGCAGGGGGAGGAAAAAAAACCAGGAAACAAGGAGGCAGCAGGGAGGCAGGAACCAGGCAGTCAGGTGACGAGCAGCGGCGTGGGGGCAACCTGCCTGCGAGCAGGGTCAAAGGTCACAAGAAAGGGCAGAAAAGGTCACAAAAAACGGGGGAAAGTGAGTGGCACAGAGGCAGAAAGTTCAAAGAAAGGTCACAAAAAAACAGGGGGAAACGAGTGGCACAGGAGGCAGAAAGGTCCCAAGAAAGGGCAGAAAGGTCACAGAAATGTAGGGGCAGCTAAGCAACAGAAGGCAAAATGGGCAGAGAGACTAGGGGGCCGTGAAGGGAGCAGAAGAAACAAGCATTAGAAATGCAATAGGTCTCGCAGCATTAGAGTTAGTGCTTTTAGAATTGTTTATGGGTTTTTTTGTAAATCTTTAGCATGAGGTTGAGGGTGAGTGAGGGTGAGTGAGGGTGAGGGGTTGAGGGTGAGTGAGGGTGAGGCTGAGGTGTTGAGGGTGAGGGTGAGTGAGGGTGAGTGTGGGTGAGTGTGGGTGAGGGTGAGGGGTTGAGGGTGAGTGAGGGTGAGGGGTTGAGGGTGAGTGAGGGTGAGTGAGGGTGAGGGGTTGAGGGTGAGTGAGGGTGAGTTAGGGTGAGGGGTTGAGGGTGGGTGAGGGTGAGTGAGGGTGAGGGGTTGAGGGTGGGTGAGGGTGAGTGAGGATGAGTGAGGGTGAGGGGTTGAGGGTGGGTGAGGGTGAGTGAGGATGAGTGAGAGTGAGGGTGAGTGAGGGTGAGGTGTTGAAGGTGAGTGAGGGTGAGGGTGGGTGAGTGTGAGTGAGGTGTTGAGGGTGAGTGAGGGTGAGGGGTTGAGGGTGAGTGAGGGTGAGTTAGGGTGAGGGGTTGAGGGTGGGTGAGGGTGAGTGAGGATGAGTGAGAGTGAGGGTGAGTGAGGGTGAGGGTGAGTGAGGGTGAGGGTGAGTGAGGGTGAGTGAGGGTGAGGGTGAGTGAGGGTGAGGGTGAGTGAGGGTGAGGGTGAGTGAGGGTGAGTGAGGGTGAGTGAGGGTGAGTGAGGGTGAGTGAGGGTGAGTGAGGGTGAGTGAGGGGTTGAGGTTGAGGAAACTGAGTGATGTTGTGTCCAGGAAAGAAGTCCCCATGCTTACCACAGCAAATGAAGATGTTACTAACTTGTCATGAAGGTTGGGAGGCTACTTGCACCAGTTTTGGTAGAATGTCAAAGTTACCCAAAGCATTGGAGGATTATATAGTGAATTAATCGCTTCTTTATAAAGGGAGATGTTGTAGGTCTCGTTGTTCTGTTTATTTACTGCACGTGCTCACATTTAATTGGTTATTTCAAGCACTTAATAGTGGAATTCTCATGTTGTATTTAACTGACGTCAACTCCATATGTTGGCATTCCGACTTCCCTTCTACTCTGCGTTGCCACTCCCCCTTATCTTCCCCAAGCTCGTTTGTCACAATAAATACTTGAATTCAAGTAAGCAGATTTCTCTACGTTATTTAACCGTCACTACAAGCATCTTCCTGTACCACAGAATTATAGATGTCTGTAAGAGTATATTAGATCAAGTAGCTATATGTCAGAAGTAAATTGTTTAAAAATCAACCAGTGATGTTCTCCATAACATTATAAGAATTTCCATATCCTTTTTCAACCTTCAGTTTCATAATTGTTAAATAAGGCGTTTAATGATGTTTTAATACAATATGTACCAATACGTTTTCAGGATTTATGGTTTAAATATCGCTGATAATCCTTCTGGAACCAGAGGCGGTACACTGTAATTAACAAATTTGACCTTACAAGATGGCCGCATCCTTAACCACATTACTCTATATATGAACCACGTTGTTTTTAAATGCCGTTTTCTTTCTCGATGGCTTGTTATAGAGAAAGAGGGACGGAAGGCAAAAACTACTACGGGGCAAACACACTAGTTTGCCTGGCCACGGAAGGACCTGTTAGCCAATGGAGAGCTAAGTTTCCACTCGCATTAACCAATCAAACTACAGTATATTTTCCGCAGCCCCTGTGATGGGTGGGAATTTTGGCAGGGAAGGCGGGGTTATACTAGCAGCATGGTAGTGTGGCTCTCACATGTGTAAGTGTGCTGTGCAGGAACAGCTCACAGACGAGTAGCAGAGAAACGTCCAACGGCAAAATGAAGAGGAAAGCCGAGCAGCCACTCGCTGCCAGGAAGGTACAGTGTCTGAGTGCTGATAACGCTGTAGATCTTGAGTGCTGAGGTGGCCCCGCTGCACACACGTTGTTCATAGTGCAGGGTCTGTCCAGTGTTTTGGTCCTAATGGATGTCTGCAGAGCAGGTCGGGTACTGGGTGACGGTGAATTAGATGCCTGGCATCTATGCAGATGATGTAAAAAATGTACGGAACTACGTAACCGAAAGTAAAGAAGAGTTCGATAGTCCGAGTGATGGGTCTTTACAGAGTGTCACTGCTTTGTATGTACAGAGGCCGGGTGTGATGAGAAGGCACAGAGAGGCATATAAGCAGATTGTAGAGGAGGTACAGAAAACCAGGGTTGAGGTGTAGAATCAATGCATTCGCTGTGTAGAGAGAGCCAAAGTGTTGAACTGGGGGAGGCTGTGAGAGAGAGTAGGCAAGGCTAGCGGCAGGCAGGCAAGGGAGGAGAGGAGGAGGGGGGAGGAGAGTAGGGGAGGCACGGCCTAGCGGCCGTGCAATCAAGTAGTGAGGGGGCGGAGCTGGGGGAGGCTGTGGAAGAGAGTAGGCAAGGCAGGCGGCTGGGGGCATGTGCACGCGCATTTAAGCTCAATGCGCATGCGCATTGAGCTTAAATTTCTCGTGCACTGCAAGGAATCGCCACGATTCCTTGCAGTGTGGATAAAGAGCGGATAAGTGCCAATACTCTCGCCTTGCTCGATGCGCATGCGCATCGACAGGCGAGACCTAAAAATGAATATATTCTTAGCTGAAATGCTCTTTGATGTCATGTCGCCTTTGGGCCAAGTCCGCAAGGACAAGAGTGGGTCACTCCTCTCTGGCCCTCACACATTATACCCCACACTTTTTACTTGGGAAACACTATAATATACTCTCAACACACACACACGCTGCTGGGTCCAGCAAACACGCAAAATGTGGCTTCATTACAGCGTTTCTGGACCTCACCAGTAGGTGTAAAACACCATATAAATGCGACATACAACACAGTGCCTTTTAAAGAATGAATGAAGCTGGAATGAGTGTGTCAGATAAGCTGATGAATGAGTAAAACACGTTAACATATCTTCAGACACAGGGATGACTGCGTCGAAGAGGAATTCACTTGAGCAGACGTGTTCATTAAAGACTGGTAGCGACAAGTTACAATTGCGTCGCGGAAGTTGAATGCGCGAAAGCAGCCATGCAGCCAGGCCTAATTGCCAGGATCGCGTGACGTGGGAGTCTCCGTCGACGTCTGATCTGGCAGTTCAAATGTGAGCGTTTTCCTGTATTAGCGGATTAGCCATTTAGTACGAGAGAATTGCCGAATCGCAGATTACAAAAGAATGACAGCGAGCAGCTGATGGCGTCTAATTATTTAGTAATAAACAGGTGTAAGTGATCTGACCGCCGCCCCTCCCCACCCTTAGGGGGACCCAGGGGGCAGGCAGCTGTGAGTAATGAAGAGCTCCCCGGCAGCCTGACAGCAATAACGCGCTCCCTGCTTCACCGACGACCGACGGGTTCTTGTCTTCCGCCCTTGGCTAATTGGCACATATTGGAAGAGGAAACCGCGGCTCGGGTGTGGACAAACTCGGAGCCAACATCAATGGCCGGGTTCCCAAAACTGAGCGGTGGGGCACAAGACAGACACCTCCTCGCCCTGACTGCCACGTCTGGTGAGCACGAAGGGATATTATCCAGTTTGGGAAGATGCAACAAGTTACTTGCATCCTGGGTGTCATATCCCAATTTGCAAGAAAACCAAACGCTCTAAAAAACGAGGAAGCTGCATTGGGTCTTTCTAAGGCTCGTGTTTGGTTCTAATTAAAATGGCCTTTTTGTCCGTCATTTAGCGCTTCCTACCTGTGGTGTGATCATTAGGCACGGTCTTTCCATTTGTCATGGCAGCGGAATGGAGAGCGCACAGGAAGACGCATTTCTCAGGCCCGTACCCCACGGGGTGTCCTAATTTGTCATACTGTGAATGGTGGTCCAAGACAGGGCTAGAGATCTCATGCATGAAAACGAGGGCCTGAAAAGGGTGATTTTCAGAGAACTGTTCCCAGAGAATTCAACAGCACAGTATCGAATGGGATGGGATACATATGCGTTTTGCATCATTGAAAACCAAAGATACCACTTATGGTCCTCTGTTACAAGTGGGCTGTTCGCCCAGACCTGCTAAGTATGATGGGATATGTAGTTTCACTCTGGGCCTTATAAGTTTGGTCCTACAAATTCCATCGGGCTGCTTTCTGTTGGTTGAAAAACAGGACTGCCTGCTTGGGAATCCCTACATGACTTGTGGTCTAATTGAGAGCTCTGTTAAAACAAGCCGGAGGGAAGAGAGGGGAGGGGGGAGGAGAAATGCGACACGGCGGGAAGGGGAGGGGGCGGAACGGGGGCGGAGATGGGAGAGGGGCGAGTAAAATAAACAAAAAAAAAGAAGCCGGAGGGAAGAGAGGGGAGGGGGGAGGAGAAATGCGACACGGCGGGAAGGGGAGGGGGCGGAGAGGGGAGAGAGAGTAGGCAAGGCGACACGGCGGGAGGGGGCGGAGCGGGTAAACAGACGGACATGCACGCGCCCGTGACTTTTAAGGTCAATGCGCATGCGCATAAGCTTAATGCGCATGCGCATTGACCTTAAAAGTCACGGGCACTGCAAGGAATCGCCACGATTCCTTGCAGTGCAGATAAAGAGTGGATAACTCGCAATAGTCTCGCTTGCTCGATGCGCATGCGCATCGACAGGCGAGACCTAAAAACCGGGCAGAGACACACGGGGGCAGCGAGGGAGAGAACGGGCACAGGCGGTGCTGTGCAGAGGGGGAGCGACCTACCTGGAAGGGTCAAGGGTCGCACCCTCTCGTCCCCGCACTCTGCCACTGGCGTATGCACGCACAAATTCAATCCGTAACCCCGGCACTTACCACCACGTTTTCCACTCATCCAGCTATACAACGACGGCACAAACTTACTGGCGTAATATTAGGATGTAATAAGTGAAACAGACTAGCACATGTCTAGCAGGGCTAGCAAAGTTTTCATGTGTGAAAATGTGTTTCCATTCGAGTGTAATCTTGCGCTTATCTGGATTACTGAGCGTAATTAGTATTATTTTGTTTTTTCTTACACATGTGCCCTTTGCAGGCATAAAAATTCTTCGAGTAGAAAATGTCATGCAGACAACTGCACAATAAACTGAACAGGGTTGTCACGCGATCTTTGTACCAAACACCTACCCCGAGTTCACATTTCACTCCGACGTCTGCCTAACACACCGATTTAGGAATCGCGTATGACTTTGGCGCACATTGCCTACACTTTTATAGCAGATAACGACAGCAGCGTAAATGAGGTAATATGTTGAAAGTGCATGTTATGCTTACTACATATGGATAAACACAATCCGCAGCTAAAGAACCCAATTTTTTTCTCATTTGGAATTTAATTTTACTAATTTGACAACCATCTGATACGGTATTTGTTCTAGTGATCTTTAATTATGAGTAATCAACAAAAAGCGTAAAAGAAAAACACACGTCTGTAATCCTGATGTGCAGCCTATGTACCTCTGAGAGATTTACATGCTGCAGGCTTCCATTGTCACACGCTTGCATCTTCTGCCACCTGCTGGCAGTATCCTGGAATAATCTACAAAATCATTAGGAAAGATGGATCAATGTGTATTCTTGATATAGCCTCACTCTATTTTTCAGAAATTCACGGTGTAGCGGTCAGTACCAGAAATGAAGAGGTGGGTGTCATTAAAGTTAGGCTTAAAGAGGGCGACACACTGTTCAATGCCCCTCGACAAGGCACCAAGTACAGATGGATTTTTACAGCATATTTAAATCAAGTAAGAGTACAGATCTGCATAGACCGAGTGAGAGAGACACTCTTCTAATGGTCTCACACTTAATCTGTGTCCCATATCTTCGTACTCTCTGTGCTGCCCTAGCCCAGTGCTGCACACCAAACACCTGGGCATCCTGTGCTGCTAAAATGATCCTTTATTCCCCATATAAGGATAACGAATAAGAAAAACAACTTCACCTGATCGTGCTGAGGAAAGATTCCCCGGTCCTTAGAAGACTGGCATCCGGAGCAGGAGATTAGCCCAGCATTGAACTAGTTACTTTACTGATTTCCAATGCAACAAATATAATTCAACATTCTATGTGCATACGTAAGACCTTCAGTAAGAAGCATATGCAAGAACCCTCAATGCACTGCCATACGGAAGCTGTGGTCCAGGCATGCAGCAACAATCTGCTGCATCAAGAACAACCAATAGAAAACAGAGGAATGACTACCAAATATGTGGTTGAGTTGCTCTAAAAGTTCACGTCTCCGAAGATATGGGTACAATTATCAACCTTACTCTTTCCTTTAAGGTTCAAACCAATGTTAATGTGTTCCACCATTCATGTCTGCACAGGGGGATTTATCAGACCATCCCCACAACCAGGCTACTTGCATGCTCTCCTAAAAGATGGGACGCCACTTTTTGCTTTAGTCGCAGTCGCACAAATCCACATAGTTAACACTTTACACAACTCCTTAATAAACCCATTTAAAAATGCCCTTGATTCAGCCTTGTTCATCTTCAGGAACAATGAGGTATACACAATAGCACTAGCGTTGCATATTTTAGCCATTGGTATACTGCCCAAGGATAGCTACAGTTGCAGTCTTTACTCATGTCAAGGGTGGTCTCCGAGAAAAGGAGACCACCCATTCTGGCAAAGCATAAACTTCCATATGCTCCAAATCCCACTTCCTACACATGGTTTCAACGTTACATTTCCACAAGAGGCTCGGCTGAAAATCACACATTCGAATATTAAGCCCCTGTCGTAGATCAGCCATAAAATACGGTCGTGGATCAGCCCAAAAATACAATAAATAAGGCAAAAAGGAGACGCTGCAGAAGTAATGCTTGTACGTACTATGAAACTGGATTTGTAGTATAACTTGGCCCGTATATGGACAATAGAAACATGGATTATTTAGATACTTCTTGAAAAAATAGTGTAGACATTTGAAGACGTTCCAAAACAAACAATGGCGGAACAGGCCCGGTTCCAGGAATTTTAATCTGAATGGGCCAAAGGTAGCCTAGAAGCCCAAGAATTACATCATATCTTCTTCCAAACAGGCATTTAGAGCGCCCAGAGAGTTATTGGAGAGTAAGAGCTGATGCCTATACTCAACATCCCAACTGTTATAGTTTCCAGTAGTCTAGGCTTTTGCACCAGGATTCCAAGCAGATTGAATAGTAGTTGATGGTTAAGGAGATCCCTTTTACCCCACCGAAGCCTTGGCTTTCGCACTACGAAGGCTGGCACTGAAAGTTTGATCTGGGCTTGAGCCTGAAGTCTGGCTCTGCTTGAAGTCCAGTTGGAACTTTGAGCCCAAAATGAGCCGAACCTTCATGTACCTTCTGCCTGCCACCCTCAATCTAACCCAGTATGTTGCATTAGAGCGAGAGCTTCCAACTTTGGAAATGGACAAGCTGGGTTTGAGTTTCAGCGTTGGCTCAACATAATGTGAGATCTCTAGTGCCTAAAAGAAATGAATGCGCCCTTGTATAATGTAACTGGTAAAGCGCTTCAATATCTCCAGGTCGAGTTCACACTATATAAAAACAGAAAAAACTGCACAAAAAGGTAAAATCAAAGACCCAACATAAAAAGGAGAGACAAATAGAGAACCATTTAGTGGCTGATTTGTACAAGAGAACACATAAAACCTGGATAAATTGCAGATTGTGTGAGCTTGGACAAATATTTTATTTCACCAATACTCATTTTTCTCAATATTTGGCATGAAAGGAGATTCAAATACATGAATCAGAAATCCAAGTATACAAAAACTTGTTGTGTTTGATTAAATAGACATAAGAGCATCCACGTGACAACTGCCTTGCCTGTCGGTTCACTAATGGCACTGTCACCAGTGTGAGGGTGGGCAGGAATGACTCTAAGCTCACGTTTGAAAACTCATTTGGAATAAATACTTCTGGGCAGCGCTATACTGTGACATATAAATGTCAACGCTTCCATGTGTTAAAGAAATACACTTTTTAGAATTTTGAAGACTGTATCATATTTTAGGCGATGTTTGTTGTATGTTTTACATAGGAAACCTTTTCCTGGGCTCGGCTTTCCCTGTTAATGTGTCTGCTCTTCCAACTCCACCCCCCAAAACACACAGCTGAATTTCAGTTTTAAAAAGACAGTGAAATGAACATTTCGTCATTCGAACGTTGAGATGGAGGAAGCACTTAACAAGTGTTTTCTCCGTGGCCTCTTCTGCGTGACTGGGTGGGCCAAAGGTCATGTTTGGGTGGTTCAGTTGGCTAGAACCGGGCCTGTGGCGGAATGAGATCACAGGTTCATAACCGGGCTGAGTACTGCAAAGTCAACCATCTTTGAACAGTGCCATCGCGTGGTGGCTGTAGCTCGTGCTCTTGTCATTCATTGAAGAGCACCGGTCATGACTGCTGCGGCTGTGTGACGAACAGATAATTCAGATTAAAAGAGAGCTCGCCTGGGGGCGTGGCTTGGATGGCGAGGAGGACAGACGCCTAAGTCCGGAGCCTCCACCACCCCAAGTAAACTAACGGCGACTGCAGCGGCGAAATAGCCCGAGACGAGAAATGTGTCTGAAGCTGCGAGGCACACAAGGAAGCAGCCAATCACAACAGGGAGGCAACAAGGAGTAAGAAAACGAAGAAAGAGGAAACCAGAGAGAGGAGGCGAGGAGGAACACAAGATGGCGGCGCACAGAATGGAAGCAGCCGCCCACTAGAGACCCAGCAAGAACGGATGAAGCAGGACACGAGCCAGAGACCAAGGCCACAAGCTGCGCGTCCGGAATAGCGAGGACAAGCCGGTAAGCGGGCCAGACTAAACGCTGCAGTGGGGAGGAAGGTTTTTGGGAAACACCGCCTAGCGAAACAAAACCGGAAGCTACCAGCCACCAGCGCGGCCATCTCAAGGAAGCCGACGGCAGCGAAGGGGATAACTCCGACAGGGCCAAGCGGGCGTGCAGCAACCTAACACCGGCACACTCAAAACCCTCAAGAACGCTCAACAAGACCCACAACACCCGCAAGAGGGCAGCCACAGCCGGGAAGCCTGATGTACTGACAGAAGCAGGCAAACACGCACAAACAGGTACGCGGCAAGCGCCGAACAGCGGGAAAGCGCAACTCAGGACCCCACATGTTACCAGGCACATCCGCAACCAAATAGCGCTGCCCTAAATCCTTCCGACCCAGAGCAGTCTCATACAGGAAACGAAACAGAAACCTGCCCGGAAGGCGACCATCTTGGTGGGGGACTGGACAGGCGGAGACAAACACGCAGGCGAACGCAGAGTGGCACCACAGAGCGGAACCCTAAACCACAAACAAATTAGACAAACCCGCAACAAGGGCAGAAAATTGCACTATTTGATTTTGCCG
Source organism: Lissotriton vulgaris (assembly GCF_964263255.1). Taxonomy (NCBI): domain Eukaryota; kingdom Metazoa; phylum Chordata; class Amphibia; order Caudata; family Salamandridae; genus Lissotriton; species Lissotriton vulgaris. The sequence goes on from NC_141698.1 coordinate 969,802,264, forward strand.
ATCTTGCCGACTCTTCCGGAAACGAAACCAGAACAGAACAAGGGGGCGGCCATCTTGGTGAGGGATCTACACAGGCGGAGGGAACGCGGAACGCCGAGCGGTAACACAGAGCGAGACCCTAAACCACGAACAAATTACAAACCCGCAAACCCGCAATAAAGGCAAGAAAGAGCACTATTTGGTTTTTGCTGATTCTCCCAGAAACGTAACCGGAACGGACAAAGGGGGCGGCCATCTTGGTGGGGGAAATAAAGCAACTGTAACCAAACACAGAGCAATCGCTCAGATGCAGAGAACCTGCTCGGTCGAACGGAATGCTGCACGCCGCACAAAAGAAGAGGCACGAGCACAACAGTGAGCAGCAACCACAAGACCAGAACGGGAGGGAGAATCCAGTCACACAGCACCTAGAAGCAGCATGGGGAAAAGAGACACGAGCAGAGCAGTAACCCCAAGCACAGCACAAGCCGCAAGCCAAAAAGAGACCACGGCAAACCGAAGAAACTCCAAGCCATCTAGGCAAGACAAGGCAGGCCCTCCGAGATGGCGGGGGCGAAGACAAGAACCAGGAATGTCAAGTGGCCAAGCAGATTCCGCGAAGATCCGGCTCTCACGCAGAGAAGAACTACAACAAAAGCGAAGGCGGACCCTACCAAACAACAAAAAGAAGGTAGACTCCACACCTATCTAGTCAGAAGGGGTGGTGACACAATGGCGGGACGTGAAGAAAAGAACGCCAACGACTCCAAAAAAGTCAGGAAAGACTACCCGGACTCGCCAAACAAGCTAAAAAATGGCCAGCATAGCGAAATAACACTGGAAACGAAAATCAATGAAGGCAACGAGCTAGTCAAGGCCACAAAAAAAACAATAGACAATATGCAGATGGAGCTGGCAGCCATAAGGGCAGGCCAAAGCAAAACTAACAGCAGAATCGATGTAGCAGAGAAAAGGATCAGTGATTTGGAAGACACAACCAGTATAACCCACAAAGACCTGGGACTGGCAATAAGAACAACAATCAATCTACAAAAAATGCTGGCGGAAACAAGATGATAGGAGCAGGAAGGGGAACATAAGGCTGCTGGGAGTACCAGAGGGAGAAGAAGACCCCCAAGGCTCATGCGCAGCCCTACTAGAGGACATCATGCCCAAACTGACAGGTCTGAAGTTCGACAGACCTTTCGAAATAGACAAAGCGTACAGGGTCCCAGCAACAAAACCGCCACACGGCAGAGGCCTAAGACCAATCATCTGCAAGCCGCTGCGCGTAAATCACACTGAAGCAATTTTCGCTTTTGCCAGGAAAGGACAAACTCTGAAAGTGAACGGGCAAAAAATCATCATCACGCAGGACTTCTCCAAGCTCACAGCTGAAACTAGGAAGGGCTTCCTAGCCTTGAGAGAGATACTGCGGAAAGACAATATCACCTTCAGCTCCGCTGGGCCGGTGAGGATGAAGATAACGGACAGACAAGGCACCCTAATCTTCGATGAGCCCAACGAACTAAGGAGGTATCTGAAAGGCCCAGAACCAGAGGAAATGGAGGCACAGAATCCAGGAGCCAAAAGGAGAGCCTCATCGGACGCAGCCGAAGGAGGAGCGGAAGAATGTTAACCCGTCCTAAGGAGCACCCAAGGACCAAGGAACCAAACACTGGATAGACCCGATGCCCAGAGACTATAACCGTTTTTACATCAGGCCGATGCACAAAGGCCCTCCTCACATGGAAAGAGGATCTAAAGAACTTACACGAACAACAATCTACCTCAACGATCTACCTCAGAAGAACCGGCGACAGCGAAGAGGACGCAAGATGTTGCACCTATATCCTTTACCCGTGAACCATTTTGTATATAAGACTGATGTTTCCAAATAACTAAGCCATCGCAATATGCAACAAGACACAATGTGACAAAGGGCTAACAGAGACACAACACGGGGGGGGGGGGGCCCTTGCTGTCGCACGTCCACAGTTCCAAGTGCGGGGGAGGGGGGGGGGGGAAGGGAGGGAGCGGTCACAATTTCCAATACAGAAGTATGCATTTCTTTTTCTCCAGGTCTTTACTATCTTTATGTCCCTATCCACACCCATCTACCACCGAGGGGGGGAACCCCTCAGGCAGCACACACAGGTCAGTGCCGCTTAGCCAGCACAGGGAAGCAAGAACTAGCGATATCCCGGATCTGCAACAGATGAGGGAAGTAGCGCACTTAGCAAAACCCGCAAAGGGTAGCGAAAATGGGAAACCACCATGACTACACTAGCACACACCAACATAAGCACAAACCTTAAGGTAGTATCCCTCAACGTGAAAGGCCTCAATCACCCCATCAAGCGTAGGAAAACCCTAGTCTACCTAGCGAAACTAAAATGAGATGTGTACGTACTACAAGAAACTAGACTCTCGGAAGAGGATGCTAGCCGCCTCAAAGCCAGGTGGATAGGCTTGTCTTCTGCTCGCCAGCCAAACACAAGAAAGGAGGGGTTATCACCATAGTAAGCAAGAAAGCCAACATGACTCTAGAGAGCAGCCACACAGACGAAGAGGGCAGACTACTACTGATGAGCCTAAAGAGAGGGGAAGAAATCATACACGTGGCCAACGTATATGGGCCCAATGCCCAATGCAGATGACAAAGATTTTTGGCATAGCGTAGGATCCAAACTATCGGAGCTACCTCAAGGAGATCTGCTCCTACTAGCGGGGGACATGAACCAGGTTCTAGACCAGTCCACAGATAGGCACGCATACAGACCGAGCCACGACTCCCAAAACCAAAACATCCTCAAAGACATGTGCACCAAGTTTCACCTCAGGGACCCGTGGAGGCTACAACACCCGGATGCGAGAGAATACACGTTCTACTCACACCCACACAACTCATACAGCAGAATTGACTACATCCTAATATCAGCCACACACACATACCTGATTGACCAAACGGACATTGCCCCAATTACCATCTCAGACCACGCACACATATCGCTCTCGATGAGTGGGAAACACAACGACACACCCAGCCGCAGATGGAGGCTCAATAGTGACATCCTACAACACCCAGGCAACATAACAGAGATCGAGGAAGCCATAAAGGAATACCTAGAGCTAAACGACAACGCCGAGGTAAACAAGGGCACCATCTGGGACGCCCTAAAAGCCACACTCAGAGGGAAACTTCTAAACATCAAAGCCAGAATGAACAAGGGCAGGAACAAGAAGATAGCCGAACTAGAGGAACAAATCGGTAACCTAGAAAAAGGGCACTGCGCAAACCTCACTGACAAGAACACACTGACATCACTAACAAAGAAAAAGTACGAGCTCAACAAGATTCTGAGCGAAAGAGCGGGCACATGGATCAACAAATTCAAAGCCATAAACTACTGCTCCGCCGCAAAATTACACTACCAACACTGAACGAGAGGGAAACACTAGAAGGAGACATCACATACGCACAGATAGACACAGCAATAACAACACTCAAATCAAACAAAGCACCAGGGCCCGATGGGTACACGGCGGTGTTCTACAAGAAATTCCTTGAACAACTAAAACCCACCCTGGCGTAAGTCTTCACACACTGCATCCGCGAAGGTTGCATGACTGACTCCATGGCGGAAGCCAATATCATTGTGATCCCCAAAGAAGGGAAGGACCCCCAACACCCGCAGAGCTACCGCCCAATATCACTCATCAATGCGGACTGTAAAATCTATGCAAAAATCCTAGCGAATAGACTAAACACGGTCCTGCCCCACCTCATCCATAATTCACAAGTAGGATACCTTAAAAACAGACTGTCCCAAGACAACGCAAGACTACTGTGCCACCTCATCAACCAAGCAACGCACAGTGCAGACCAGGCTGTGATGATAGCGCTGGACGCGGAGAAGGCCTTCGACAGGGTCTCCTGGCCATTCCTCGACCTATGTATGGAGAAATTTGGCCTAGGCACCAAGTACAGGGGCATGGTCATGGCGCTGTACAAGCCGAGAGCCAGAGTTGTAGTGAACGGCGGCACATCAGAGCCGTTAACTCTGGAAAGAGGAACAAGGCAGGGCTGCCCCTTGTCTCCAGGCCTCTTCCTACTAGCACTAGAACCACTGCTGACAATGATAAGGATGAACCCAGATATAGCAGGGGTCAAAATCAAGACTAAAACAGTGAAACTGGCAGCCTACGCAGACGATGTGCTAATCACGACAACAGAACCAACCACATCCATCGCGGCACTCATGAACTCCATTGAAGAATACGCAAGAGCCTCAGGCTACAAATTAAACAGAGACAAATCAGAGTGTAAACCCATGAACGTGCACACAACAAAAGCAGTACTAGGTAACTCAGGTTTAGCCTGGCAAACAAAACCCCTCAAATACCGGGTCCTACTCTTTGGTAGAGACATCAAAGCAACCCTGGAACACAACGAAGAAGCTACCATAAAGAAAATAAAGGAAAGACTAGACCTATGGTCCCCCAAATACATCAGCTGGTGGGGTACAGTGGAGACAATAAAGATGATGGTGACACCAGTTATCAATTACACGCTCAGCATGCTGCCCCTAACAATGACAGAAGACTTCCACAAAAAACTTGACAAAATAATAAACAAATTCATATGGAAAGACAAGAAACCGTGAATCAGTCTACAGAAACTGAGGCTCAACAAAGAGCTGGGTGGACTGAACGTTATGAACTTTAAAAACTTCCAAACGGCCTGCCGAGCTAATCAAGGAATCTTCTGGATTATCAACACGCACAACTACGAACGTGAGTGGCTAAAACTCGAAAGGAATATCCTGGAGGGGCTAAACCCAATAGCAATGCTTACAGCAAACAAACACCCCGCCAGGTATGACGCCATCATCAAACACACCAAAACAGCCCTGCTGAGAGTAGACAAGAAAATGGGACAACGGATCAGAGGTACCAATTGGGAATCAATCTGGTTTAACACAAGAGTACAATACAAGGGCAGAACGATGTGCAACGAGGCCTGGATCAAGAAGGGTATCACTATCCCAGCGGAGATGGAAAAAAACGACTCTCCACTCACGTTCCAGAACCTCAAACAGGCGCATAGTCTCCCAGACATAGAACTCTACACGTTCCACAAAATCAGAACAGCCATTACCAAGGCTAACCTAAACAAGGGGAAGCCCATCTTCATACAATACATGAGCAACCTCAACAAGATCGGGCACCAGACAGGGCAGATCTACAAACTCCTGAGCCCCAAAACATCCACACTGAACGCAAAAGCAACAAACTTCTGGGGAACATTGCACACAAGGCATCTCAGTGAGGAGGAAAAGGGTAGACTATGGAGGTCAGCCACAACAAATAAAATCACACCACAACTCGCACAGACAAAATACTGGCTCTTACACAGAGCTTTTTGGACTCTTGTCAAACTTGCAAAGGCAGGCATAAGAGACAGTGACACATGCTGGAACTGCTACAGGGGGACAGGGAACCTACAACACCTAATCTTCGAATGCCCAAAGGTCAAAACGTTTTGGATGAGAGTGAGCAACCTCATTAACACAGTCATAGGGAGGAGCATACAGCCAGGCTTCATAGGGCTAGCCACAGCATTCATGGCACTAGACCAAGAAAGCAAGGAAGAGAGAGACCTAGTAGATATCCTACTCACCGCAGCAGTCAAAACGATATTAGCAGATTGGAAAGACACAGCCACAGCAACATTCAAAAGCTGGAAAAACTGGGTCACCTTTCTCAGAGGAGCCGACAACATCACTGGGAAATTCTCCCCAAGCCACAACGCTAAGAATGAAATGTGGGCGGCCCTTGATGCACACCTGGAGTCACACAAACCCCCGTAGACCCGTACACACCACCAGCAAGCAGCCAAGCAAAGAGCTAAGAGGGCGACACTAATGTACCGACGCACCCCCCCCTCTCTTCCTTTCTATCTTTCTTTCACCTTCTCCGGGAGGCTTACAGACCCCACAACCAAACCAGCCTATACTATGTATGCTCGATGTAACCATGTAACCATAAAAATGCCAAGAACCTCCCAGCTTTAACGACCCCTCCCCCTGCATTACTACTGTACTGTATTGGAAAATCTTCTAAATACATTTTTTTTAAAAAGAAAAGAAAAAAAGAGAGCTCGCCTGCAAATTCGCAGCAACGGGGGTCCCATCTGCCATGACATCTAGTATATGGAGGGACCCCCGGTGCTGACACAGTTATCTCTGGGCTCTGGTACAATGGCAAGTGTAAGGATTGCACTTTTTTCTGCTTATGAGCGCTTGCAAGGATCCACTCTTGTTCAATGGAGACTCCTGCATGCGTATGTGGACTGTTAGAGCACAAGAGAGCCCGAATACACACTACATCTCATACCATCTCATCAGGTGTGTATTCTTTCCACCCATCAACTGGTGACAGGGAACTCAATGTAGGAGTGGGTCTAGGCGACTCAGCGAGATTCTACAAGAAAACCAGAATAGCAACATTTCTTATGATCAATGTGCTTACTGCTTTTGTTTCAGCTTAAGTTTAGGGTTTGCGTCTGTGTGGCACACAAAAGAATCAATGTAAATAGTGAGATCTGAACGGTTATAGGTATCTGGACATTCACGGCACTGAATCAATATTTTAAGAGTAGCTTAGAGAGGGCCAGACCTCAAAGGAAAAGAAACACGCTTGGGAAACGCGAAGTGTAGTCAACATCTTGACTACAAAAGCAAATGAAATTAAAAAGGTTAACCTGTCAATTGTTAATAGCTGGACTGAAAAACTGCACCTTGGGCAACTATTCTGAAAAATGTTTTGAGAGGAAAAAAATATTAAAGGATGAGAGCTGCCAAGAAAAGAGCTTTCACAGAGCCGGTATAGTCCACAACAATAATTGCTTTCTGTTTAAGAGTGCAGAAACAAGATAATCAGATATATAGTCCTGAGGTAACCATGCCCAAAAACTTGCTGCTGTAGACCGGTAATAGTTTTATATTGAACGCTGTAGATCTAAGTTGCATAAATAAAAGAGAACACAAACTGTACGTACACATGGCAGTGCTGATGTCACTTCAATTTTAAGAGCCTGTTATTTAATTAAACAAGAGGTTTACCGCTGATGATTTTACTAAAGACACATTCTGCTAAAAAAGTTGAAAGCTTTGGTAAATAGGGAGTTGTGATTCCAGTAAAGAAGTCAACCCCATTGCGACTAAATGACTGAGGCTTAAACAGTCTCTTTTCTATGTTTTACTGGCTCAGAACAGTGCGGCCTTGTTGCATGGGAATATTTACTAATGTATAGACTTTGCCATGTGCAAAGCAGACAAGTAGAGGAACTATACAAGTTTCATAAATCAGTTCTTAAGAGAGAAATTACACCTTTGGGATTCAACAGGCAGCATTAATTCCTTGGTTGCAGCCAGCTTTTCGCCCTAATTAAGATTTGAATGTTTTACTTACCCTGTGCAAATCCAAACCTAGGATACTTAAAAAAAATAAAAATAAAAAAATAACTAAGGGTCACATGTACAAACCATTTTTGTGGTGCTAATGGCCCAATTCGCAGGATTTGTGACTGCAAAATGCTTTTTCGCATGTACAAAAACCATGTAGAAATTCGAATTTTTCTATTCCGTATTAGGAATGGTTTCTTTTAGGGCGTCCCTCCTAATTCCGAAGTAAATGAGAATGTTTTGCTTCTTGGCATTTTTTTACACCATTCGAAAAATGCTGGAAACCCATTCGCAAATGGGAAGGAGTCCCCAAGGGACCCCTTCCCCTTTGAGAAAGGTTGGGATAACATTTGTAAAGAGCAAGCAGTAGACCACTTGCCTACTTCTAAAAAATGAAAAAACTTTTCATTTATTTTTCAGATACAAATCCGGTTTTCCTTTAAGGAAAACGGGCAGCATTTTAAAAAAAAGATTGCTTTATTTAAAAAGCGATCAAAGGCAATGTGATCTGCTGACCCCAGGAGGCCACCATCCCTGTGATGGTTTCGATTCCTAATGGGTCGCAAATTGTGATATACCTCATCATTCATGAGACAGGTCGATTTGCTTCTCATTTGTAATCGCTATTTAAAACTTCCGTTTTCCTTCATTACGAATTGCGTTTTCCTAATTGCGATTCACTAAGAATCACAATTAGGAAATTGCAATTCTGAAGTCTTGTACATGTGGCCCAGAATGTCTAAGATGGCGAACACTAGGACGGTCAGATTGTGGTTTTCCACCACCCACGCTTCGATAAATGAAAAATATGCCTTGATTAAATGATTGGCTATTTTAATTCTCCAGAACAATTTCAATTTGTGAACACATAAATTAATAGGGCCCAGTCACTGCGAACCTTAAAAACTCGGCATCCAAGGTTATGAATACAAGATCTGGCACAAAAATAATGTCCAAATGTTGATGATGAGGAGTGTAGCTAGTGGCTGAAGATGGACCAATAACCCACTTCACTTACATTTTTGCATTTTTGTTAGGCATACATTAAAAACAACAACACATTAGGCTCTCAATGACAAATTCCTCGTGACTGCCTCGTTACTTATCGCATCCAATGAATTATGGTACACTGGGCTTCGTTACTCATTGCTTGAAGGAAATATTGCAGCAAATAACCAGTTTTGTCCTCAAAATAGCCAAAACACGCACATTTTGGTGCTTATTGCACCAAGACCCGTATATCCCGTTACTTATCAGAGCTTTTTTAATCAGTTATATTTTTTAAGGTGTGGTCTGCTAAACTTATCGGGTGAAAGGTCCGACTATCTGATTTTTCCGGACATGCTGATGATTCCGACACCCGTTCGAACATTTGTTTGTGTGAATGTTTGAATATTACCAGGCAACCGCAGAGGAGTCATTATTATTTAATGCAGGAGCATTCACATTATTAATCTATTCCCCTCTACAGTTCCTTGATGGAAACCATTTTAGGCAACGCACCCAGCCCTGCTAGAGATGTGTTAATGATTACAGCAGCAAAGTGCTCAATGGACCGGAGGGGGCGCCCAGGAGACTGTCTGGAAGGTGACAGACGCCAGTGTGTGTTGTGAAAGGCACGGTGAGTGAGTTAGCCTTGTGTGGGTCACGGATAACATCCGAAGAATGCTGAAAACAAGCACTTGAAGAGACACGTGTGGGACTGACTATGCAGTCCAACGACAGGGTGCAGTGGGCACAGTTTCGTATGTAACTTATGGAACGAAGTACCAGTATTTGCACTGACCTGGAACAAAGTTTAGCCTTTATATTCCCTTTTCTAGGCCAACCAGAAATCGTAAGAAGAGGAAGTGGCTGCCAACAGCATCATTTATATACAATGAGAGGTTAGATTGATCCACTGACTCCCCATTGTGCTGATCTTCAACGTCACCATCGTGAATATTTCACTTAAAGCAGAACCTTTTCGGTCCAGAGATTAGATCCTCAGGTGAGCACAAGGTGCAGATATTTCGGTCGTGTTCCTAAGGTTCCTCAACAGTTGAAGCTGTTTATCCAATACATTAATTGCAAGCATCAAACGCTCACCATCTCAAATGGAAGAGTGCATCTATGCAAACTACCCTTTGGTCTCTTGGACTCTTATATGACGTGTTAGCAATGGCTTCCAAACATGGTGTACACTGTTGCAACACATGTAGGCTTTCTGCCCCCTGAGAAATTTGGATAGAGTTAACCTTCAGTTATTCCTAGTTCAAATAGGTATCAAATGACCAACCTTTAATTCCCTGAGCAGGCGCCCTATTGCTGAGCTAACGGAGCTGCTTCTCAAGCTATCGGAATTTGTAATGAAGTTGTATAATTTATTTTTATACTTCCGATATACGCACACACATAAAACTTATGCTAATTGTCAACATTTGAACGCCGTTCACAGTGGATTTCACCATGATTTTGAAGCAAAACATTTTTTGACAGGCTATTTCGGAATAATAGAAACCGGTTCTCCTAGAATCGAGCAAACATCACTGTTGAATATGTACTTACTGTTTGTCCAAATCTGCAACCATTCGATCAATTCCTTCCTTAGAAGGCACATGTGTCCCATGAAGAAGACTGTTGGATGTCGGAAAAAATTCTTCTCCGCTGTACAAAAGAAAGAACACAGAATGTAAATTGAAACACATGCCAAACAAGAGTATCAGAGGTTGTGACCATATAACGCGCTTAGAAGGTGTCCATAAGCATGTTCATTCAACAATTCATCCCATTAGATGCACCACAATCTGAAATGGGATGGAAAAAAAATATTAGCAACACAAAAAGATGATGGAAGGAATGCTGAATATTGTCAAACATTCACCCTCAGTCTCACATCTGGTTTAAAGCCATCGTTTTTTGCTCACCGTGCCACCCCAGTTTGGACCCAGCCATATTCAAATTAGTCTTGACCTTGCTCCTCATTGAAACAGTCCAGCCCGAACTGCCAGGCCGGGTCCTCCATGGACCGGAAACAAGCATCCTGGGGCTGATTTCGGGCTTTCAGCCCTCATCAGCCAGGCTACCTTGAATCCAGTGGCACATTGAGATCGAGACCCAGGTCTGGACATACACTTCCCACTTAGGGCAACTTTAGTTCTACAAACAGATAATGGATGGAACGCTTAACATTGTCAAACATTCACTGCTAGTAACAGATCTAGGTTAAATCCATCGATTTTTTTGCCCACTATGCCAAAAAGCAAATGTTATATGTAAATCAGTCTTGACACTGCTTCCCATGGCAACTGTCTGGTCGAACTGTCAAGCCAGACCCTCCTTGGACTGGAAACAAGCACCTGGGACCGGTTTTGGGGTATCACTGCCTTTTAAAGCCAGACTAGCTTGAATCCAGTGGCACAGTGTGTTATGTTCACCCTAAGTGGCAAGGGTATGCTCAGAGATGGGTCCCATGCCCACTGTGCCACTGGATTTAAGCTAGCCTGGCTGAAGAAGGGTGTTACCCCAAAACAATTCCAGGATGCTTGTTTCCGGTCCAGGGAGGACCTGGCTAGGCAGTTTGGAATGGCTGTTCCCCTGGAGAAGCAGGGTCAAGACTGATATGATTTTGGCTGGGTCCATATTGCGGTGGAATGGTGAGCAAAAGATAGATTTAACCAGATCTCTTGACTGGGGTGAGTTTTTTTTAAAGTTTCAGCACTCCGTCCATCATCTTGTGTTTGCTATGGATAAAAGACATGCCATACGTGTGAAACATGCAGTCTTTAAAGCTGAACGCTAGAACACTGCCACAAAGGGAAAGAGAAGAGGCAGTAGAAAGGATTTGAACAGAGAAATGATTCTGGAAGAGTGGTAGCAAAGAGCAAGGCCTTCATCTACAATGCCATTTCACAATTAGCCTCAAAGTCTGCACCACGGAATCATTCATGAATAAAGTGTTATTTCAAGAGAATGTAAGCAAACAAGGCATTTAAAGCCAATAGATTGAGAGCAACAAAACTGATAACGTTGAAAGAAACTTGGTTACTAGTAAAGCTGTCACAAAACAGTGCACCATCACTACGAATGTTCATCAGACGAGGCTGACATCACCAGGTGGCCACTTAAAACCCATAAATCATGCGAGAACAGGGAAGGTTGCACCAGAAACAGCATAATCACACAGGAGCTAAAACAAATTGAGCCATGAAGAGCAGGAGTGGGCAAACTACAGTGTCCTTAGGAAGATCCGTCAGTGCACTCCAATCAAAGTGAGTTCCAAGGGCACGGAGCCCTGGTAGCGAAAAAAGATATTCCCAAAGTGTTTACACGGAGGATGAGGACTGACAAGAGGTTTTGGGGTACCAATCGAAGGGGTCTTGGGCAGCTGAAAATCTAGTAAAAAAATAAAGGTAACACTTGGAACACTGGTTCAAGTTAGGATAACATGTCTAATCAATGCGATACTAACATGCTCTTTATCCACCAGACGTTTATACAAGCAATGCACATTTGAATCAGGTACAATATATACACTTCAAAGAGTGTAACAGGGACATTTGGACTTGCCACAATAAGTACAGCTGCCTTGTTAAATACTGGCAAATTAATACAGTGATATTTTTGATTACTGGGAACAATACTATAAACCCAATTAAGAGTTAAAGGTTAAAAGGCACATTAACTCACTGGGCCTTGCAAAGTACAAGGAGGGTTTCATGACAGAAGGCATGCATGACTGCCTCACAGTAAGAATGAATCTCTTCATTTCAGGCAGCGAGGTGTGGACAGGGCAGAAGAGGCTGGGATGACCTGCAACTGGATCTCTTCGCTCGCCATCACTCACCACTGTGATATGATCTACAGACTGCACATGGTGCTGGTGCAGCTGGTGACCCAAGCAGGCTAAGGCCCAGCTCTGGGGCCGCTGAAGGAGGAGTCACAGATGAGCCAGGGCACTGCCCTCGCCCCTCCCTCGTGCAGTTATGGATACGAAAAATAAAAGAAGCAAAATGAAGAGAACTTGAAAATAATCCGAAATGTGGCGTTTTCCCCTTCCAATGAACAGAAATATAAAACGTTGGTTTGTTTTTGTTAACCAGTGATTGCATATTTTTAAATATAAACTGCTGTGTAATTTTTTAGGTTTCGCTGGGGAACGGAGCCTTTAGGCTCCGCCTCCAGAGAAATCTCTTGATTACAGTAAGCACTCTGGAATACGCCCCCCTGTCCCATTGGCTAGCTCCATAAATGGAGGCTAGCCATTGGAACAGAGAGGCGTCCGTCATGGCCGGAGGAGACTCGGGGGCGTTCCCGAGATTCTTTGGCTTTTGGCGACGTCACGCGACGCCGGGAACGCCCCCGAATCTGGTCCGGCCGGGCCGTGCTTGCTGCTGTCCTGCCTTCTTCCGTGTCCCTCCTCCCGCCGTCCCCCCTCCCCCCTCCTCGCTGTCCTGTGCACGTTTCCCGCCGTCCGTTCCTCTCCCCCGCCTCCCGAGCCGCAGCTGATCCCGATCCGCTCTCCCCGCCTCCCTCTCCCCTCCCACAGCAGATCCCCGCCTCCCTCTTCCCTCCCACAGCAGATCCCCGCCTACCGGCTGCTGTGCCGTGCTGTAAGGTCGCCGTGTTCATCGACACGTGTTTGGTGCAGACTGAAGGTTTGTGAGCCTTCCCCGAGCAGAGCGCACTAAAATAACCTGTGTGCAGCTTCACCACCGCGACCCGGGATCAGTAAACCCCCGACGAAGGGCCCCGTACCTTGCTGGTACCAACGCGACCGAAAACGAGCCCGCTGCTCTCCGATTGGACGGGAGAGCCGAGCCCCCTCACCAAACGCCGCGACGGGATTGGCCCGTGCGGCGCAGCGTCACCACTGTTGCCGTGTGGTGATTGGCTAGGGCGAGGAGCGTCATCGCAGGCTTGACCCGGGAGCCGCACTGCCATAGGCTGACTCCCGGGTGCTTTGGAGGCTCGCCCGTTCTGCCGTGTCTGGATTGGCCCGCTCGACTGGAGGAGCCGAGAATTCACCGCGATCACCGCCGGGCCCGGGGAAGACTGACCTGACCTCGCCGAGGGACCTGAAAGAGTGCTCCAGCCCCCGGCCTGCCGTCTCTGCCCCCCGCTGCTCCCTGGAGAACCGAGAGCGGGCGGAGGAGCGTCCTGAGACCGGCCGGGCTGGAGCGCTAGTGAGCGCTCGCCGCGGGGTGCGCCTGGAAGGGAATCCCCCCTCCCAACAGCATTGCGGTGAGACGCGCTAGAGGCGCGAAGGGTCCCTGACGCTAGGGGCCGGGTCCCGTTAGCGGTATAAAACATTGGCATGATTCTTGGCTCATTTTGGGAGCGTTTCTAGCATAAAACATTGGCATGGTTCTTGGCTCATTTTGAAGAGCGTTTTCAATCACATAATATTGGCATATCGTGTGCTGATTAAAGAGACTAGAGACATTTGCTTCAAGAACTTCCTGAAATTTAGAAACACCAATTAAGATTAAGTTCATCATTGCTATACTGAAGTGATTATCGTGCAACTGCTTATTTACATTGCTGCAACCAGATAAAAGTTATTTCTATTTTTATAAAATACTTACCTGTGTGGTCTCAGTTTCTGGTGGATTCAAATTGTGAGCGGCCCGGTAATTCTGTTGAGGCTGTTAACAGCCGTTACTTACCCCAGTGAAATTAGAAGTGTGAGGCAACACTGGAGTTCCACGGTGTTTCACCTCCTGCTCGCGCGCAGAGTCTCAATGCAGCACCTGGGCAAAAGCGTAAAATCGGCACAGTAAATCCGATTTCCGTATGTTGTTTCTCCAAAACTCCGAATTGCTGTTACTTTCCTGTCCCCTAATAACCAGGATCCCAGGCAGGTCATGGTAATTCTGGTGCGGGGAAATAAGGAAATGATCACGGGTCACGAGGTCCTCTCTTCTTTCCCTGGTGATCCTTTCCTGCCTGTCTTCACTCCATCCCCATCCTCTGCCCGCCGTTGGCTCTCTTCTCTCGTCCTCTTTCCTATCTGTCCCTCGCGTCTTTTTCACCCATAAGACTCCCTCCCCAGCTCCTCCCAATTCATCAGTCCCGTTCACACTTTTTTAAATGTCCCCCTACCTTCCCTCTCTTCTGCCCTCACTCACCCCTCTGCCCCAGCCGTCCCCTCTCGCGTTTCCCCTATATTTCCTTGTTGGTTCCCCGCTCTGCCTTTCCCTCTCTTTCTTCTCCTCGCACCCTACACAGCTCAACCTCCTCCATTCGCCGTCCCTCCTGCCCGCTCACCGTTGTCCTCACACACTCCTCTCCATTTCGGATTCCCCCTCCTTTCCTTTCTCCCTCCCATCCTCTCACATCCTCCATTGATACATTGTACTCGCCCTATCTTTCTTTTGCTTTCCTCTTCCAAATGTACCTCTTGCCCTCTCGGCTCATTCCATGACCCGCCGCTACCCCTTTACTCCGTCCCCTTTCTCTCTCTCTCTCTCTCTCTCTCTCCCTCTCTCTTGTGCTTTCTCCACATCTTTCCCTCGCAGCTTTCTTTCTTCCCTCTTACAGTTTCGGTTTCTCTCGTTCTCTCACTCTCTCTCCCCTCCTGCCGACTCTTTTCCTCTCACCCCTCCTCTTTCCTTGCTCAATCTGTGCCTCTTGTGTCTGCTCTCTCTGGTCACCAGAAGAGACAGCGCCTCCCACCGCCGCAAAAACGCCCGCCATAGAAAGAGCGCAAGGGACAGGAAACGAATAAACAAGGGAAGGAAAGACACACAACCAAGAGTGGAACACTTAAAGCTGCTCCAGAGAGGGGGAGCCGAGCAGGTCCGCCTGGAAATGTACATGTGTAGAGACACTTCCTCGGGAAGGTCCCCCCTCCCCCCGATCAGACCCTTTCAATTATTCAATAGCTAGAGCAGACCAAGTGACTGCCAGGTGCAATACATCAGGCTTAGGAAGGGCTTTCATTAGATTCGGAGAGATTCACGCTGCTCTCTCCCTCCATCCCTCCGTCCTCACTCCTGTGTGGGTGGCTCTGTGTTTGTGTGTGGGTGGCTCTGTGTGGGTGGCTCTGTGTGTGTGTGCGTGTGGGTGCAAATGCAATAGGTCTCACATTTGCGAAAGATTAAGCTATTGGCATTGTAAATGACAATGCCATTTATTTATCTGTTTTCAAAACCAACACATAAATAAAAAAAATTGTCATTTACAATGACAATAGCTCTAACTTTTACAAAGGCGAAACCGTTGCATTGTAAATGCTTGTTTATACTAGCAGTGAGTGGCTCTGCTAGTGATTAGCCTCCTGGACCGGCTCTTCCCTCAGGACCAATCGCCAAAGCCGCAAAAAGAGGGCAGTCTGCCACCCAGTGCAGGAAGGGGTCTAAAATAAAGCGTAGGTCTTTGACACGTTACTTACTTATAATGCCGACGCTCCACCACGTGTATCACCATTAAATACATTTGTGCACAATATGGGATAATGTACCCAAGCAGCAATATTCGATGCCAATCAACATTATTGAAGATATTACTATCTAAACTCTAGAACAAAGCTACCAGTGTTGATGGAAAATAAAACGGTGTTACTTTGATTTTAATGTATTCCCACTACAAATAAATGCTGAAATACTTTTCTTCAATGCAGCTTCTTGCAAGTCTTGCAAACATCAGAGCTGAATTACAATTAGCCTATCAATCCGCGAATCACACATACGTGTTTCTTAACTGTAAGTAAAATAAACGCGCCCTCTCACGAACTATCCCTCGTCCAACTTGGTATCGTCCTCTCCAGAAGCAGAGGGAGGCCTGGGTCTTCCAGTCTGTTCTCAGTGGCAGGTGAGAGGATTCACTCAGCAGCGCTTGTGTGATGGAGGCATTAGTCACACCACGCATTAATGGCTGCCAAAATGAATTTTCCACAGAGGGAGTGCACATGCAGTCAGGCTCAATGCTCTTTTGTTATGAAGTCTGGAACTCATCAGCGCAGAGTCAACACTTGAACTTCATGAAATCTACAACTCTGAATTGCATTACACCAAATGTTATCTCGCCTAGGGCACTTTATACAATGATGGATAATGTAAGAATATTAGGTTTACCAATTTGTTAAAACGACACAAGGTGCTATTATAAAGGCATGTTGTTACACAACAATAGGGTATACCCAGTACACAGCTGGACCGGGCCAATACTAGTTCGTACAGTAAGTGGTTGAACTAACCGGTAAGCTTCTCAAGGAACAACTGTTAGTACTGCAAATTCTTGAGATATTAATTATATAAACCTTTTTCATAACCAAGATACCCTGGTCAATATATTCAATATTTGTTGAGTGTTTCACTAATTTTTCTTCGGGAAGCTTACCGGTTAGTTGGACCACTTGTACGTACTGTTATAAAGGCATGGCCGGATCTCAAAATGAAGCCCACATAAACGGACACTTTATAAAATATCTGCTCATTATAATAATGGTACATAGACTAGTTAAGAGCAGGTAGACTGCGTTCGCCCCATCTCACACGTTCTGGTAATGCCCCCGTTTGCTGAAATATCGGACATGTTGCTACAATCCCAGCTGCGAAGCTCCGCCTGCAGGTCAGTTCACTGACTGGTTCTTTTGACTTACCTCCTTCTATTCTTCATCACCTTCAACATTTGATTTCAATTCCTTCTCACTTATAGTACCCACACATCAATTCTACAGTAGTTCCCACCAAAACGGAATCTTCTGCATTTTCTTCACCTTACAACCTGCATTGACATCTTGAAATCATGGAACATATTGGACTATAAATACTCCTGCCATCAATAAATCATCTCACTGTGCAAGGCGTAGGACCGCTTGCTCTCTTATTAGTAAAAACAGATATCAATTGGCTATGGTACAGTTCCACTTCCAATCAGGTACCATACATACATACATGTGAGGAAGTGCTGCATTCTCCACCAGCACAGCAAAGCCTACTTCCAATGGTTGTATACATGCTCGCTGCACCCTTGCGTGGTTGAGGTGGAAATGAAATGTCCCTCTATTGAACGCCCTATCCTTGCATCATTACCACACAATCTACAAGCACTAGAATCCTTTACTATTACATCTTTGCCCTTGGGTTAGTATGGTGTCAAAACTACAGCACCTTCTGAGCATCTTTTAATACCCAGAAACACAATTTCACATTTCTCCAACTAGATCATACGCACACCTATTTCTTTTTGTTTAACAATTCCCTCATTGCCTGCTTAGTGAGGGTTTTAAAAAAAAAAAACTTTATGCATGTGGGTGTGGCCAACCAGCATGACGCGATCTGTGCGAGATCTGCTGCACCCGTATGGTAAATCGAGGCTTTGCGCCACATTTTGCAAGTAAATTGGCTCGCACAAGGACCAGCTGCTGTGGACAATGGGGAGGAAGAGGGGGGGGGCAGAAATAGAAGGCTTAACGCTCCCCCCAGGAAGCCCTGCTACTGGAATAATCACAGGCCTCGGTGGCAGGAGATACGAGTGATGTCTCGACCTGCCAACACCAACAGGAGAGAACTGAGAGGACTGCATCGCCTGAAGGAGCCGACATTGCAACTCTGGTGCACCCCTCCTTTCCCTTTGCCTGATCTCAAGATGGCGGCTGTGCTTCACGGAAAATAATCTCTATGCAGGGCGGCCGGAGGGCTGGGGGAACGGGGATGATTGGTCTGGGCCTTGTGAACTGCCTCTTGATGCAGATCTGGCGCAGATGGACATAATGGCAAATAAAGGGACAGAAATCATTGGACCCTGTCTGACTGAGGCTTGTGTATACATAAACCTGATCCCCTTTCAGCTGAAGCACTCCCTCAGCCACCTGACCTACCACAAGCACCTCATCTAATTACGCGGGTGAGACTCAACAAAGGAGGTCTTGTAGTGAAAAAATTCGTTGTGAGTGGAGCACGGGGGCTGGGGTCTTTACTTCCCAGGCTAGGATGCCCTTACATAATTGATATTACTATCAATAGAGCTGCGTAAGGTTGCCCCCCCCCTTCTTAGTAAATATCAAGGCAAGCAATGCCAGACTACATAGCAGATAACGCAGAAGTTGTCGATTTGAATGTTGGTAGCTGGGCCCCCATGAACCAAGCGGGCGCAATAGCCCCCCATTGGAGGAGCGAGGAGATATCTGGCACTTCTTTGATGCAGAACGCCTGGAGGTGAGATCACAGTCAGGAATTCTCCCTAATGCTTCTGGAGACTCCCCCTAAAGTAGCTTGATCACGCAAAGACACTTTAAAAAGGAATCTCTGGCGCAGGCACTGGTGAAAGCTACTCTACCAAAATGTGAAGACCCAGAAAAACGCTCCAGACGCAACAGTATTGTAGAGTGAAGTGACCAAGAGTGTCGTGTATAGAAGTGGAATAGTGTGGAGTCGCATGGAGTGACATTCACTGGAGTGGCATAGAGTAGAGTGGGCTTGTGTAGAGTATACTGTTGCAGAATATAGTAGCATAGAGTGCAGTGACATTGAATTCAACGGTGTACAATTCAGCGTTGTAGAACACAGTGGCGTAGGTTAGAGTGGTGCATAATAGAGTGGAGTGGGTAGAGAGGAGTGGTGTAGAGTTGAGTGGTTTAGAGTTGAGTGACGCAGTAGCGTAGAGTAGAGACGTGAGCTCCATCTCCCATTGTGAATCCCTTGCTTCTTACTTTCTGGGAAAAGTCCAAGCAATCTATCGGGCATTCCCCAGCATAGGGATTGACCTGGGAAGTTCCGATGGGACACCTCACCAGACTACCCTGCTCTCATTTCCCCATCTCACCTCGGAGGGGTTTGACAAACTTGCTTTGCAAGTTAAATCTGGTTCTCCATCTGATCCAGTAAGACCTGCTCTTTTCAGAGATCAGGCCTTTATGGGACGCTCTGTCGTGTGTTCCCTTGTCAACCTCTCCTTGGAGTCGGGTGTAGTTCCAACTAAGTGGAAGCAGGCGGTGGTGTCCCCGATCATTAAAAAACCCTCCCTGGACCTGTCTAAGCCTGAAAGTTACCGTCCCATCTCGCTGCTACCCTGGCCGGCAAAGATAACAGAGGCTCATGTCAATCTGGCCCTGTCAGAAAATCTTGCCCGGACCAACGCCCTTGACCCCACACAAAATGGCTTCCGTGCTGGGCACAGCACGGAGACCGCTCTTCTTGTGATGGTGGAACATCTCCGTGCGAGGTTGGATGCTGGTCAAACGGCGGCGCTGATATTGTTAGATCTCAGCGCCGCCTTCGACACAGTATCCCACAGCATCCTCCTGCATCGGCTCGAGGAGATTGGTGTTGGCGGTCAGGCGCTGCAGTGGTTCCGCTCCTTCCTCGGCAATCGTTCCTTCTGTGTTGCCATCCCTCCCTTCAAGTCCAATTTCCAGCCTCTGGCCATGGGGGTTCCGCAAGGGTCCTCGCTGAGCCCCACGTTGTCCAATCTATACGTGAGACCGCTGGCTGATGTCGCCAGGCAGTGGGGCCTAACTTTGGTCTCATATGCCGACGACACACAGCTGGCGGTTACTCTCAGCGGGGATGCGGAACAAGATGCCCCCAGGTTTCAGGATGGACTGAAGGCGGTGGCCAGCTGGTTGACGGGAAACTGTCTCCAGCTTAATGCCACTAAAACAGAGGTAATGATTGTCGGAAGGGGAGTGGAGCTGTGGGGTGACCAATGGTGGCCACCAGAGCTGGGACCAACCCCGACCCGGGTGTCGGAGCTGAAAAATCTGGGGGTCTGGCTGGACGCTGGCCTAACCTTTGTAGGGCACAATAAAAAAACAGCAGCCTGTTGTTTTGGTCTGTTGAGAGGCTTAAGACCAGTCCTCAAATTTTTCGATGCCCCAACCAGACAGCTGGTAATCCAGGCCACTATCATCTCGCGCCTGGATTACGCTAGCTCTCTCCTGGTCGGGGCCAATCAGGCTGAGCTCACTCGCCTGCAACGGGTCCAAAATGCTGCAGCCAGAGCGATTGTCGGCCTGCCCAGATTTTGCCCGGTTGCGAGTGTTCTTCGCTCCCTACACTGGCTTCCAGTGAGGAAGCGTATTCTCTTTAAGGTCCTCTGTTTGACCTTTAAGATTATGAGAGGTATAGGCCCCGAAAACATGTCCAGCTCTCTTTCCTTCTATGTCCCCACACGCACTCTCCGTTCTCAAGGCCAGGCCTTTGCTGTAGTCCCTAGATTTAGGCTCAGCCGTATGGGGGGTCGCTCCTTCAGCGTAAAAGCAGCATCAACCTGGAATTCTCTTCCGGTCGAAATTCGTTTGCTGGAGGACCTTATGACCTTCCGGAAAGCAATAAAAACCTTTCTGTTTTAGCTGCCCCCTTTTAGTCTTCGCCCTTTCCTGTTGTGTTATGTTCCTCCTTGTCTATGCGCCAGGACGGTCCTTGGCTGGAGTAGCTGTGCGCACAACAAATAACAATAACATAACATAACATAACAAGTGGAATAGAGTGCAGTGGCGTAGACTGCAGAGTAGAGTCGAGTGGCATGGAGTGCAGTGGCATAGAGTGATGCAGAATAGAGTAGCATTGAGTGGTGCAGAGTAGAGTTTAGTGCTGTAGATTGTAAAGGTGTAGAGTGGAGTATCTGACCGACATTTTGAAGAGGGAGCAGAGGGGCCAGATCTGTAGGCCTTCATAGTGGGTAGAGTCTCAAAGCAATTGGGAAGAACCGTCCCAAAGTCAAGCTGGATAGAGTCCATGGAATAGGCTCCCAAGTTCAGCCTGAAGGGAAGCAACCACGAGACGACCTAGTGAAAATTCACTCCATCAAAATTAAAGACAAAAGGTGGAAGACATTTCCTTTCAGAGCGCATCTTGAACCTTGTTTCAAGATATTGCCCCAGCCACTCTTGCTTAGTGTTTACAGTTCAAACCTCTTGATGACAAACTATGCAAAGAAAACATCAAATATAGATGACGTATCCCTTCGGAATAGCTTTCAGCTTTTAGGATAAGCCAATCCACTTCACAGAGCTTCAAGAAGCAGCAGCTTTTCTGGGCTTAAATATTGGAATCGGATCACCCAGAAATTTCACCTGTAGGCCAATCGATGAGTAACCTTGCTGGCCCTAGCACACAATGCCTCTCACAAAGACGCTCAAGACGACAGGGGAAACAAAAACCTCCAGGCAACAATGTTCGTGTAGATTCTTGAATACATGCCGAAGACGACCAAAATGAGAGACTACAAATTGTTAACCAAAGAACTGTTCTAAAAAAGACAAAGAGGGTTTGCTAGTGGGTGGTCTGCATTACTTCAGAAATTCATTTTGCTCTGTCCCCACCAATGTCCGAGGCTAGAGGGGAGACGCGGATCAAGATTCAAAACCTGAGAGTAGACAGACACATGACTCCTGTTACTAACCTATATACGATCACCTTGACCAAATGCTACTACATCAGGAGTGCATAAAGTGGTTTATGACAAGCATGCCTACACAAACACAATCTATCTTTACTCTTACCCAATTGTTGGGGGATGATTTACCCAAAAGTTCCTGTTATGTTATTTAACTTTTCTACCACGAGTGAAAGCATATTCAAATGCATAGCAGGGCTCCAAAATTCCACTCACCTGCTCGCTATGGCGAGCCAGATTTAATCGGGACGAGCTATTTTTAGGGTCTACCCACCCTTGCTGGCGAGTAGGAAGACAAACTGACTTTTGGCCTCTGACTCTGAAAGCGGAGCAAATGTGACAAGGTAACAAGATTTAAAGGCATCTTTATTGTTCACAAAGTGAATGAGCAATAAAGATGACTTTACATCTTGTTATATTGCCACATTTGCTCAGCTTTCAGAGACAGGTGAAGTACATTACATTTGGACCGAGTAGATTTCTCAAGTTACTAGACCTGCAGGTCTAGCACATTTTAAGTATTTTTTTAACCCTGCAGTGTAGTGACAAGGGATGGGAGGATGGGAGATCTTGAGGAGAGGGACGACAGGACGCCAGGACGCCAGGGACAAGTTTCGAGAGATGACCAGACTTACTCCTAATTATCATACACTATCATTGTGTTAACAACAAGAACGTGGAACATCAAGGAGCTTAATTACCCAGCTAAATTACACAAATTATGGAAGTATCTGTTGGATAAACAATATGATTTAGTCGCACTGTAAGAAACTAATCTTAAACGCAGTGAACATAATAGACTACCCACACAAAACATACCCTAAAATCTACAGACTCTCAGCTTCTACTTCGCATAATAGAGTGGCTATTGTCTTCCACTCTTCCCTACAATTCCAACGAACGGGTAGCAAAACAGATAAGGAAGGGAGGGTGATGATGGTTAAAGGGACACTCTTAGGAAGGATGTGTACAATAGTTTCAATATCCACTCCAAACACAGCCTAAGCTACCTTTCTCTTCTCTTTCCTTACTCTTTTGGGAGAATTTGTAAAGCGCAAAATTATATTCATGGGGACAGAAGTAGATACAACTCATCCACACAGAGCAGGAAAAGGCAGCTTTACCAAAGCTTTAGAAACAGCTATACAATCTCTATAACTAATGGATGCATGGAGAATGAATCACCAGTCCACCCGGGACTCTGCTTTTTTGCCCACTCTCATCGTTCCTACTTACGTATTGAGTACCCTTTCTCAGCCAATGTCTTGAACATGCCATTATGGAGATCGACTTTCACCCTATTTCTCTATCTGAACATGCCCCAGTGGTACTAACATTAGAATGGGCCTCTCCTCCACCTAAGCTCCGTCGTTGGAGCAATTAAAATGACAGTCCTTTTTTAGCACAAATTTATAACCATACTAGGCTACCCTATCCCAGCAACACTGGGATTTGCATTACTGGGTTTATGGCATGAGACGTTTAAACGTCAGACTTCCAGTGCTCGCTTTATTTTGTGGCCATGTCTTGGAGAAGCTAAGATGGCTCTTACAGGTAAATAAAAAAAAAATACACACACTGTACCCTCACTCACACAGTGGCATGCAAGGCTGTGGCAAGCCCTTACAATAGAATAAATAACAGACATTCTCACAGATAACCAGAAGAACTTTAAATATCAGTGGGACCCATTGCTTTTCCTCTCGAAGGGCCTCCCACTTACAGCCTGTCCTACTTGCAAGAGCGCACTAAATTCTCTTTCCATACTGATTCCCTGAGGTATCCAAAGGTCTAATTCTTGGGGACAAAAACTCTTATATTCGGCGTTCCTAACCTACAAGCTCGCGTACACCACTCAGCGAGATACAGATTTGCATCACTCACTCACTCATGTTTCATAGTTGAGGTTTTGTTAGGGGGAGGTATATTTGAGTGCAAGAATATTTTTATTCTTATGGCAGATACAGAGACTTACTTTAAGGAAACTGAGGCCTCAGTTACATCTGGGGTGACAGTATGGGAGGCTTACAAGACTGTTCTGCGAGACAGGGCCCAAAACTGAATTGCCTGGGGAAAAAAGAATAGGAATAAATGGATAGAGGAACTAGAACAGAAAACCTTGAAAAACGTATAATTAATACAGGAGATCCAGGGCTCACTCGACGACTAGACATCATACGCCACAAAGATAAAAATGTGGCTATGGATAATGCCAAAAACCAGAGATTGGTGATGCTACACTGTCCTTATGAGGTCCGAGACAAAGCATGGAAACTATTAGCATAGCTCCAAAAGAAAGAGGTTCAGGCCAGGTGAGTCAGGATGTATAAGATGATATGGGGAAACCCATGATACGGACATCCAGATCGCCTCAGAGTTCGCTGACTAATATAAATGCTTCTTCGACGCACGCCCCCTAGAAAAAAACGCTGAGATGGATTAGTTACTTACCTGTAATCCTAGTTCTCTTCCAGGGGTATCCTCATCAAAGTCATAAGCATTAGAATATTCCCGCCTACGTGCGGGACCCCGGAAACACTATATTATATGTGCCCCACATATAAATACACATATATATATAAACCATATATATATATATATAAAAAACAAGCAATAGCAGCCAGATCACATTAGAGCTGAAATATGCTGTGAAGAATTTCCACCATACATGAATAATAAGCATTAGAAACAGGAGAAAACAACACCAAAGCTTGTTTAGGAATTGTTTTAATGCTCAAAAAGCAGTAGAAATTCTCAGAACTCACTGGAAGCATAGGAAGCTCCCAGGCTGCATTGCAAACACACAGTCTAACCAGACTGAAAAGCTAACCTGTAGCTAAATAACAAAAAACTGACACTGTGCCTTTAAGGCACTCATGACCCCCTGAATCCCATCATGCCTCAGGAGTGGCAGTTAGGCAGTTGTTCTTTTCGGAGACTGAAAACCAAAACCAATAACACTTAGGTCAACAATATCTCCTTATGAACAGTTATTCCTTGCCCGGGGAGGCGGGAGGCTTGCTTATGACTTTGATGAGGATACCCCTGGAAGAGAACTAGGATTACAGGTAAGTAACTAATCCTTCTCTTCCAGGGGATCCTCATCAATAGTCATAAGCATTAGAATAGAATAGCGAGCCTCTCCTCATCTCTGCGGGCAAAGGAAAGATAAGACAGAAATCTCATCAACAAGCTTGAGTAGACAGAACCGACTACCCAAACAGATTCCTCAAGGAGGCTTGCCCTACTTGAGTGTCAGTCCTGGAATCAGAGTCGAGGCAGTAATGCCTCGTAAAGGTATGCACTGATTTTCAGGTCGCGGCCTTGCATATTTCTGACATGGGAACGTCATGCAAGAAAGCCACTGTAGCCGCCTTCCCTCTAGTGGAATGAGCTTTTGGAGACATCAACAAAGGTTTTCCCGCCAGTTGATAGGCCAGCTTAATGCAAGAAACAATCCACCTAGAAATGGACCTCTTTGCCGCTGGAAAACCAGTTCTCATAGCACCATAGTTTACAAACAGTTGGTCTGTTTTCCTAATCCCTTTAGTCATTTCCAAATAAAACTTCAGCACTCTTTTAAGATCTAATGAGTGAAGTGACCGCTCAGCCGGGGTCGCCGGATTTGGAAAAAAAGAAGGGAGAGAGATAGACTGATTGATATGAAAATCAGATATGACTTTAGGCAAGAAGGAAGGGTGAGCCCTCAGAACCACTCTGTTATGGTGGAATACCGTATAAGGTTCCTTTGCACAGAGCGCCTGTATCTCACTGACCCTGCGTGCAGAGGTAATTGCCACCAAAAAAGCTGCCTTCCAAGAGAGATGTTGTAAGGAAGCTTTGTGGATTGGCTCGAAAGGTGGAGACATCAACCTTGATAGAACTAGGTTTAATTCCCACGGAGGAGAAGGATTTCGCACAGGGGGATACACCTTCTTCAATCCCTGGAGGAAATCCTTGACCACTGGAACCTGAAAGAAAGACACCTGGTCAGGCGACTTCCTGTAAGCCACAATAGCTGACAAATGCACTCTAATGGAAGCGTACTTTAAACCAGCTGTTGCGAGTGAAAGGAGGTATGGTAATATGACGTCCTCCTGCCCCTTAATCGGATCCAAATGCTGATCCCTACACCACAAGTAAAACCGTTTCCACTTGAAGGCATAGGATGCTCTTGTGGAAGGTCTCTTAGCCTCCTTTAAAATGCTCATACAGTCAGGAGGTAGGTTCAAATGTCCGTATTGCAGGACCTCAGGAGCCATGCTGTTAGGTTCAATGATGGGAGGTTGGGATGCATTATCCTCCCGTTCATTTTGCTCAACAGGTCCGGTCTGCAAGGAAGTCGTTTGTGTGGACACACAGACAGATGTAGAAGGTCCGGATACCACCGCTGCCGAGGCCAGTCTGGAGCAATTAGGATCATCTCCATGTTCGTCCTGAGGAGCTTGGACACCACTCTCGGGATCAGAGCCAGGGGAGGAAACACGTACGCGAACATCCCTGCCCAATCCAACAGGAGAGCGTTCCCCAGCGTCCCTGGTCTGTGGAACCTGGACGCGAAGGCGTGGCACTTGGAGTTTTCGTCGTCTGCGAACAAGTCTATGGACGGACGCCCCCAGCAACGAAAAAGTTCTTCTACTATTTCGTCGTGTAGCACCCAGTCTGGCTGATCTTCGAAGTGCCTGCTGAGTGCGTCTGCTTTGACGTTCAACTCGCCCGGAAGATGCACCGCCACCACTGTGAGACCTCGAGCAAGGAGCCAATGCCATATTGTTTGAGCCTCTCGAGACAGTGGGCGAGATCTTGTGCCTCCTTGCTTGTTCAGATAGAACATGGTTGTCGTATTGTCCGTCTGAACCAGGACTGAGTTGGCTGTGATCGCTGGCAGGAAAGCTTTGAGAGCCAGGAATACCGCTCTGAGTTCCAGCATGTTGATGTGGTATGTCTGCTCCTGCGCAGACCACCGGCCCTGAATCTGAAGCGGGCCCATGTGTGCTCCCCAGCCGTGCAGGGAGGCATCTGTCACGATAGATAGGGATGGGATGGGTTGATGAAACGGCACTCCCACCATCACATTGTGTCTCCGAGTCCACCATCTGACGGACTCTTTTGTCGCTTGGGAAAGATGGATATGGTCCTCCCAGCGACCTGTTGCCTGGTCCCACTGATCCTCCAGGGCCTGTTGCAGAGGACGCATTCTCAGCCTGGCGTGTGGGATGAGAAAAAATGCAGGACGCCATGGAACCCAGCAGAGACGCCACCTGTGGTGCTGTTGGGGGACGAGACTCCAGCAGAATCCCGCACTTCAGGGTCATGGAAGAAAGTCTCTCCACCGAAGGAAACGCTCTTCCCACGCTTGTGTCCAGAACGGAGCCTAGGTAGTGGATGGATTGCGTAGGCCACAGGATTGACTTCTCCAGGTTCACATGGAGGCCGAGCCTGTGAAGCTGTTGCAGGCACAGATGCAGATCTTGTGTTACCCGTACCGGGGATGAACCCTTCAGGAGCCAGTCGTCCAGATATGGGTAAACGAAGAGACCCTTCTTGTGAAGAAAAGCCGCCACCACCGCCATGCATTTGGTGAAGACTCGTGGTGCGGACTTGAGACCGAAGGGTAACACCTTGTACTGGTAGTGTTCGTGCCCCACGACAAACCTCAGGTACTTTCGATGTTGCTGCGCAATCGGGATGTGAAAGTACGCATCTTGAAGATCCACCGAACACATCCAATCTCCGGCTTGTAGATGTGGACATATTTGGTGAAGCGCCAACATGCGGAACTTTTCCTTGACGATGACCTTGTTTAGGAGTCGCAGGTCGAGTATGGGCCTGAACTTGTCCTCCTGATCTTTTTTGGGGACAAGGAAATATCTGGAGTAAACTCCTTTGCCTCTTAGAGCGCGAGGAACTTCTTCTATCGCTCTTTTTTGCAGCAGGATCGCCACCTCTCGACGGAGCAATCTCAGTTGGTGAGGGCAAGAGCTCTTGGGAGGAATGCTCTTTGGAAGAGCACGGAAACGTATCCTGTAACCACTTCGCAGTATATTCAGCACCCACTGATCTTTTGTGATGCTGACCCACTCCTCCAGGTGTTGAGATGCACTTCCTCCCACCGGAGTGGGCAACGGTGTCAGAGGAAGCCACTGTTCAGGCCTTTCCTCCTCTCGGGGCGTTGGAGGACTGCTGGCGGCCCCCCCTGCCCCTGCTGGGTTTACCGTGAAACTGGGGTTTACCCTGAGCTTTGTTCTGCGACCACTGAGGGGTTTGAACCCTCTGCTGGGCCCCTCTCCCCCTGTTGGACTTGAAGTGGCGCTTGAACTCCTTCTTCTTCTCCAAGCCCACCGCCTTCACCGTGTCCAGTTCAGTCTTCATTCGGGTCATTTCCTCGTCTGCGTGTTTCCCGAAGAGGGCAGAACCTGAGAAAGGGAGATTCAGAATCCGATGTTGGGCATCCGGCTTCAGCCCTGTAAGGCGCAACCAGGCCGATCTTCTGGCGCAAACTCCATGGGCATAGGAATGACCCAACAGCACCGCCCCATCCGCGGCCGTGCTGATCATCTGGTTAGCCACCAGACACCCCTCCGTAACAGTTTCCTCAAAGTCCTGCTGATCCTCTTTCGGCAGCTTCGCTTTGAATCTCTCCATCGAGTCCCATAAGGCCCTGTCATACCGACCCAGGAGCGCAGCTGCACTGGAGACCTTAAGAGTGGAAGCCGCAGAGTTGCAGACCTTCCTACCCCAGGAGTCTTGGGTCTTGCTGTCCTTATCTGGCGGGACTGAAGACGAACCAGCAACCGCATGTGTCTTTCTTGCCGCTGCCACGATGACCGAGTCCGCCGGAGGGTCAGACCTCACAAACACCGGGTCAGAAGCCGCAGGTTTGTACTTCTTCGTAATGCGTGCTGGCACTGCTCTGATTGAAGCCGGGGTCAGGAAAACGTCCTTGACCGGATCCAAAATCCCTGGGACCAACGGCAGCAGAGGTCTGGAGATGGCCTTTTTGTGCAATGTTTCGAAAATGACCGTCGTCGTGACTTGAGGAACAGACATTTCAATGTTTAGTTTAAGTGCACCTCTCTGCAGAACGTCCAGGTATGTGCCAATATCATCCACAGGGGAGGACCTGGACGTTGGACTGTCTGTCAAAGTCGGAGAGTAGTCCCTCTTCGACGACCTGGTAGATGAAGTGGAAGAGGTAGACGGGGTACGTCTATGCCGATGGTGAGAACTGCGTCCCCGCTCCCTCGACTTCCTGGGACGCTCCTCCCGTCTAGGAGAGCGCGACCTGACCCGATCCCTTGGGCGATGGTCTCTTCTAGGAGATCGGGACGCCCTGGGCGATCCGGCTGGAGACCGGTCAGGAGATCTGCCCCGAGGGACATAAGCCTTTCGGCCATCCAGTCTAGGGTCTTTTGCAGGTGATCTAGATCTTCCCCGACCGTCCCGCCTGGCTTCCCTTGTGGGCGAGCGGGACCCCCCTTGGCGCCCTGGTGGGTAGATCCACAGGCGTGGAGCGCCTGGGTGGGCTACGTTTGTCTATCTCCTCCACCATGTCCTGGAGAGCTGACCTGTGGCGCGGGCTGGCATATTCCTGCATACGCCTGGTAGCCCCATCGTCTCTCCAATGGTCCAGGGACCGGTACCATCTTGGCGACAGCCGGATGCGTCCCGCAGAAGGGTCTGGCCGACGTTCAGGGGTCCTGTGCACCGGGCTTCTAGATCTGGAGTGTGCAGTAGAGGAGCCCGAGGACCGATGAGAAGAATGGTGAGAAGCAGATTCTGTCACCATGATCGTGTCCGAGCGCCTCGACGTCGAGCGCTCCCTTCTCGCAGCCGACCGCTTCCGAGGGGTCGGGGGATCAAACAACCTCGATCCCGAGCGGCTATGCGAACGTTCATAGTCTCTCGACGTCGAGCGGCGATGAGCAACCGCCGACGGAGCCTTCTGCCTCGACGTCGAGCGATGGTGTCTGGTCGTCGACGGGGACCTCAGCCTCGACGTCGAACGTCGATGACCTGTCGCCGACGGAGGCTTCTCTCTTGACGCTGAATGGCCTGTCGTCGACGGAGCACTCTGCCTCGACGCCGAATGGCGATGGTCAGTCGCCGACGTAGAGCCATGCCTCGACGTTGGATGCCTGTGCGATGACGGCGGAGGGGTATTGGGCACCCTCGACGCCGAACGCCGCTGCTGCTGCACCGACGGGGACCGCGTCCTCGACGCCGATCGACGAGCACCCGTCGACGGCGGAGGAGTCACCTTCCTCGACGCCGATCGTCGCCTGGTTGACGACGGCGAGGTGACGTCCCTCGACGCCGATCGTCGCCTGGTTGACGACGGCGGAGGGGTAATGGATCTCGACGCCGACCGTCGCCCGGTCGACGGCGGCGGAGTAGCCCTTCTCGACGCCGATCGCCGCCCGGTTGACGACGGCGGAGGCGATTTCAAAGATGCCGCCTTCGATGACGCACCTGGCCTTCCTTTCGATGGCGAGCCCGCCGTCGACGGCAGCTTCCCAGAGGAAAATCCTTCCTGTGGATCTGTTCTCAGCGCCGAGCCCGACGCCGAGTTAGAAGGACGTGAAGACTTCTTCTTTGAAGACGAATGGGCTTTCTTGGAGCCCTTCTTCACTGGAGACCTCCCTCTCGAAGCTCTGTGGGCCAGGCCATAAATCCGAATTCTCTCCCTGTCCTTGAGAGTCCTGCCTGATAGGTTCTCACAGTGTGGACAGGTTTCAGGATCATGGTCATCAGGCAGGCAAACAATACAGACCTCGTGGCTGTCTGTCTTGGCCTTCTTGCTGTTGCAAGAGGGACATTTATCAAAAAGAGATGGCATTTTCGAAGTAAAATGCCCTCCAAACTGCTCAAAAAAGGCAGTATCTTACTTGACAAGGTGGTAGACGTCGAAGTAAGAGCAAAAAGCTTGAAAAAGAAGCAATTTTCTGCAGAAAATTCAGAAAATTAGTGGAGCTGTGTAAACTAGGGTCCTTCACTGAAGGAGCCGGAAAGAACAACTGCCTAACTGCCACTCCTGAGGCATGATGGGATTCAGGGGGTCATGAGTGCCTTAAAGGCACAGTGTCAGTTTTTTGTTATTTAGCTACAGGTTAGCTTTTCAGTCTGGTTAGACTGTGTGTTTGCAATGCAGCCTGGGAGCTTCCTATGCTTCCAGTGAGTTCTGAGAATTTCTACTGCTTTTTGAGCATTAAAACAATTCCTAAACAAGCTTTGGTGTTGTTTTCTCCTGTTTCTAATGCTTATTATTCATGTATGGTGGAAATTCTTCACAGCATATTTCAGCTCTAATGTGATCTGGCTGCTATTGCTTGTTTTTTATATATATATATGGTTTATATATATATGTGTATTTATATGTGGGGCACATATAATATAGTGTTTCCGGGGTCCCGCACGTAGGCGGGAATATTCTAATGCTTATGACTATTGATGAGGATCCCCTGGAAGAGAATGCCAGATACCTGGAAGACATACGAACCCCGGTACTTAATGGTGAGAAAATGGTCGAGCTAGAACCAGACCTGACTAACAGAAATCCCGGAGGTGGTAGCTAAGCTACAGACAGGCAAACCCCCCGGTGCTAATGGTATATCGGCTGAACTATAGAAGAAAGATGCATAGACTTTTAAGGGCCTCACCCACTGCAACTTTTTCAGGACTCACATCAGGAACAGATCTTACCCATAAATCTGCGGTCCACCACAATTGTAGTATTATATAAGGACGGTAAACCAGAAGAGGGCTGCGATTCCTATCGCCCCATCGCCCTACTAAACACAGAGGTGCAAATCCTGGCCATGATTTTTGCAACACGAGTTCTAAAATACATAACTACCCTGGTACATGACGATCCATCGGGGTTCATGCCCGTCGGTCCACTAGATTCAACCTACATAGAACGCACAACTGGTTGACAGACAGACTGCCCTGCACCCCACTGATTTCTCTTTAGATGTGGAAAAAGCATTTGACGCAGCAAACTGGCCGTTCCTTGGCCAATCGCTCATTAAGTTCGGCATTGGACATCAATTCCGCAGACCCGGGTGAGGGGAATAACTTTGAAAACTTTCCCCATTGGTCAGGGAACGAGCTTTCCCCACTCCTCTTTGCACTTACCCTGGAGTCACTGGCATGTATCATCCGTTGCCATCCACAAATACGAGGTTCCCGAATAACCCCTACCGATGAATGGGAAGAAAAGATCTTTATTCACGCAGATGACGTACTCCTTTATATTCCAAAACTGGAAATTACTGTCCCCACCCTGTTTAACACCATAGAGGAATATGGGAGGTATAAGGGGTATAGAATTAATTGGCATAAACCAATGATGTTCAGCCATAATGGAAAACCACTGAAGCTGCCTTTGCTAGCTGAACTGGGCGTAGTTCCTGACGAATACCAATACCTGAGTAGATTTATCACCACACATAGAGAAACATGTAGGAAAAGAAACCGAGACAGAGTGAGAGCAAATTGTAAAAAGGATGCAGAGAGGTGGAGAGATCTCCTCCTCACTTTATTGTGTACTCGGCTCTCTTTAAAATGATTACGTTGCCACAATTATTATACGCCCTGCAAACTACGTATCATCCACTCCCAAGGGCTGTGTTTACGGGACTTGAGGGAGAAATTCGGTCACTGCTATGGCAGGGAAGACACCCACAAATAACCTTCAATACATTGCAACGCAACCTATACAACGGCAGCGTAGCATTGCCAGACAGAGGCATATTACAGGTCCACACCCCTCACCCCCATCAATGAATGAATCCACAAATCATAGGATTATCCCACATATAGGTTAGAGAGGGAGGTGATAGGGCCCAAAAAACAACTACACTATCACTATGGCGGTAATGCACACTACTGCCAGCAACAAGGGTCACTCACCCTGGAGGAATGGGACAGAGCCACAAAGTGTATGGGCTGGATAAAATAGATCACAAGAAATACGCCCTTGTGGGTGGGAGGATGGTTCAAGGAACTGGGAACGCTAAAAGGTTTCAGAACGTGGGATCGGCTTGGCATCTCCCTGCTTGAAGATGTGATTGACAAAGGAGATCTTAAAACCTGGCCTCCATTAAGCATAGAGTACGGGCTACACAAATCTCAATTCTTCAAGTACACCCAACAATGCCATGCATGGCGCTCAGATGGAAAAGCATGCTCCGACGCCTCTCGAATGAAAACTACTAGAAGAGGAGTTGTGGGAAAAGGAAATCTCCTCCATATATAAAACAATACATAATCATATGCCGGATGGCCTTGGGAAATTGTGTGAGAAATTGGAGGGAGATTTAGGGGCCAGGAACCTTGGATCTAGCTAAACATTTACAAAATACACAGAGCAACAGCTGCTGACACTCCAAACAATGAGAAATAATAACTGCCAAGGCTGCATTAACATCACAGCCGGAAGCAAGTCATGCCCACAGTGTCCTTTTAAACTGAACTGCCCACCCCAACAAACTACCAGGAAAGAGACCTGGAACAAATTGAAATTACTCCTGTTAAAATGCAGGTCCCTCCCAAAACACATCTCTGAAATTAACATCTTACTCTGTGAACAACAGCCAGAGGTACTGTTTCTCACAGAAACATGGCTGCATAAAGACACAGAACCAGACGTGGTACAAGCATTACCCCAGGATATCATATACTCAGGAAAGACAGAGAAACCGGTAAGGGTGGAGGGATTGCTATTATCATGAAACAGCATATAATAGGACGCACAGAGCCAGATGTCATTTAGGACTGTGAGAGTATGGGATTCATACTCCCACTCTCCCCTACGTGCTCATTATCTGGAATGCTAATATACCGACCACCGGGCCAGTGTGGGGCGTTTATCAAATTCCTGACAGACATGGTGGCATTAAGGGCAAATTCCACCGCAACTTTATTTTAGGAGATTTGAATCTACACGTAGAAAAACACAGGAAAGGTGAAGCCTTCAACCTCGCACAAAATCTGCAGGCCCTACAACTCATACAGAAAGTCAGAAGCCCAACACACGATAAAGGCCATCTTTAAGACCCAGTATTTTCCAACGAAGAGAATCTCTCTCTGTTGATAGCCCGTCCCCAATCCCATGGTCAGACCACTTCATAGTTCTAATGAGCTGGAAGTCACCAAAAATGGTCTCCAATGAACAGCCAGCAAAGAAATGGGACCTAACATGAGCCAAAATAGACACAGGAATCTGGTCAAAGACTCTGGCCAGTGAAAGCCCCAAAAGTGACCCTGACCCCAGTACAGATAACAACAATTTCAATCAATGGATTGAAAGGTCACTGGATTCCATCATCCCTCACAAATGAAGCTCAAAGAGACCAACAGAAAAACTATCCCCATGGTTTACCCCCAGAATACGGGAAGTAAAGCAAATCTGTAAAAAACTAGAGAGGGCGTGGAGAAAGGATTACTGCCCAAAGAAAAACAGCCCAGGCCCAATACGTTGAAGAGCAGTTCAACATGGCAGCAAATGCCCCCAGGGAAATTGAAAGAATAGTATAAAAGCTGTTGCAATGCCCACAACCGGAAAAGCCTGCATAATCAGCCCTTGAGCGCAGCGTGGAATTGGCAGAATTC
This sequence comes from Lissotriton vulgaris, assembly GCF_964263255.1. Classification (NCBI taxonomy): domain Eukaryota; kingdom Metazoa; phylum Chordata; class Amphibia; order Caudata; family Salamandridae; genus Lissotriton; species Lissotriton vulgaris. Next base: position 969,836,649 of record NC_141698.1, read on the forward strand.
TTTAACAAAAAAAATCTCGACATATATAATCCCTAAACCCCCCCCCCCCCCCCCCCCCACCCCAACACAGAAGCAGATAAGCCTATGACAGAACCAGAAAGTACCAGATAGGATAAGGTCAGCCTGATGGGAATTCCATCCCTAGATTTAAACACCCTCTCCAAACGTTTCACATCAGTGAAATCAGGATCACCATGCGACCCAGCACCCGCACATGCGCTGTACAAAGTCAAAGAGGTGATCCTACCAGCTTTATTGGAAGTAATCAACTCGTCCATTAATAAAGCGATAGTACCATCAACCTGGCAACATGCAATGGTCAAAGCACTTATAAAAAAGCTGAATCTCAACCTGGAAGTATGGAACAACTACCGACCGGTCTCACTACGCCCCCTAACAAGCAAAGCTCTAGAAAAGCACGTAAACAAGACCCTTAACCTCTTCGGTGCTCATGACGGAGCGGTTCAGTCATGAGCACCGGTTGGGCTGTGCTTATGACGGAACCGTTCCGTCACGGCCACGCCCGTTTTTTAGAACCTTCATCACAGCGCGAAAATTTGCGCTGCGCTGAAGGGGTTAACCACTTTCTGGAATCCCACGAAATCCTACACATCTCCCAGACAGGATTCCGACCAAACCATGCATTACTTGAGGTCATGGAGGAATCACGGAAAGTGCTTGATCACGGAGGCACAGCTGCAATCATCTTGCTTCATTTAAGTGCCGCATTCAATTCAAGGAGGTGGAAGTCACAGGCAAAGCACTAGCATGGTTGGCGTCATTCCTGACAGACAAAACATTTCAGGTATTCTAAGGAGAACATACCTCAAGAAAAATCCCCCTAACCTGCGGGGTACCACATCATCACTGAGCCCACCCTATTTAACGTGTACCTAAGACCCCTGGCGGAGATAGTCATTCCATATGGGGTCCAGATAGAGCCCTAAACGGATGACACTCAGCTAGTAGTATCCCTAAACCAGCCAAAGAAGAGTATAGTTGACCTGGAATCCTGTCTTGGAAAGGTGGCCACCTGGATGGACCAATCATTTCCGAAACTTAACAGGGAGAAGACTGAATTAATGATCCTTAGCATTATCACACGAGCCACCCCAAAACTGAATTGGCCGAGCTGCCTGGGTCCAGCCAGAAAACCCAAAGACAGGATCAAAAGCCTAGGAATATGACTAGACAGGTCACTAAATCTAGATCACCAAGCGGTCCAAGTAGAAGCGACCTGCTATGGAATACTGCGACAACTAAGGAAAATACTACCCCTGCTCCTGGAAAAGGCTCGCAGAACAATGGTCCAAGCATTGATACTGCCTCGGCTGGATTACTGTAACTCACTATATCTGGGTACCCCGAAGACTACTATAAGAAAACTTCAGGTGGTACAGAATTGCGCAGCCAGATTGCTACACAACATCCCCAGAGAGCACTCAGCTAAACCAGCACTGAAAGCACTACACGGGCTACCCATTTCAGAAGGCATAACATTCAAAGCGCTCTGCATTGCACACAAGACACTTTAGGGTACAGGTCCTAAAATCAACCACTCGCAAATGTCCTTTCATCAGCCATCCTGCAGCCTGAGATCGGCTGATCTTTTCCAAAATAATGTCCCCGAAATCAGCAGAACTCGTTCAGAAGGACGAATGTTTGCATACAATACAGCGATCATTTGGAACACACTCCCAATCGAGCTCAGATCAAGGACCCACCACTCGACGTTCAGAAAGCAACAAAAAACTTGGCTCTTCCAGAAATCCCAGTGAGATTGGAACCATCTTGTAGTCACCCCTAGCGCTGGGATGCCGAAGGGTAGCCATGCGCTCTATCAAGAATTATCTAAAAGGAGGTTTTAGCGCCCCTGACAAGGTGTTAAAGCGCTTTTTGGTGAGTAGCGCGGTGCTAGGAAACCCATAGAGGATTAATGGTGAATTAGAATAGTGAAAGATGAAAGTAATTTGAGCAGTGGATATGTTAGTCAGTTATTTGGATTGAGAAAGACAGTGGAGGGATAGAAGAGGAAAAAAGGTTTGCATTTATATACGCTTGCTACCCCGCATGAGGTGTTTAGGCGCTTTCCGGTGAGTAGCATGCTACCTCGGAACACAAAAATGTTGTTTTAGATCTATTTTGAAAGAGAAATAAATACCTGATAAAGTCAACTAACCGCTTTTTATTACAGTAATTTAGTGAGCTGCGAACAATACCACTAATGCTAAATTCAACATCACGGATAACAATCCAAAGCACAGCACTGCTACGTTCGCACTAAATAATTATTAAAAGAAGATATTGTCTTTGTTTAAAAACACATTTCACCTATGAATCCTGGTAAAGCCAACTCAGACTTCCATTCTTGGGAGATCAGCAATTACACTGGGAAGCAGCCAACTCCTGTTACTTTCAGTGGAAGGAAAAGGCACAAGTGCAGTATGAAGTACTACCCAGAGTAAATTATTATTAATATTAAATAGAATATCCTTAGGGGAAATTAGAAGAGAGAAGATGAGTTGTCTTGGAATATTATGCTTTGTACATTATCACAAAAGAATTCTGGTCAAATTATGAAGCCCAGAAGTGATTGCACACTTCCGGGTTCCAATATCAACACTATTACACATCTAATTCCATAAATTAATTCTCATGTAGAACGACTAACACAGTCTTACAACCCCTGCTTTGTTTACCTTCACTTTTCCAAGACTACCACATGTCGGGTAGAACTGTAAAGCAATACCTCAGTGGGCGGAATACAAACCTACAGTTCCTGCACATCAGAGTTTCAATTGTAGGGTAGGGATGTGGCAAACCAGATTACCAGAGCTGTGCAAGACCAGTGCACGGGCTATCAAGGCAAAGCTTGCTCAGTATCCACTCCTCAGTGCTATCCTGCCCCACGTGGTACTACACCTGTTATTTGAATTCTGGTTGGAAATTAAGCATAAATAACGAACGTCTCACTTACTGCTTCTCTCGTAACTGTAGGTATTCTTCCATATCAGGTTTAATTTGCTTGGTGAGTCTGTTGTATTGACGCAACTGTGCAGCTGCGAAATCTGAAAATATAAAATGAATGAATAAATATTCAAATAAATTAAACATATGATTTAAAAGAAGAGCTCTACTTCACCTGAGGGCAGTCCACTTATATTGTGTGTAGGTGGCGATAACCTTTATTGAACAAAACCTACTGCCAATTTATAAACATTTCATTTATGATCAACCTGATGTCATTCTGAAAGTTTATTAAATGGAATTACTGTGATAAGCAGCTTTTGTACAACCCCTACCTAAATTAAAGGGTGGGTTAGTATATAGCTGGGCTGTGGACACTAATGAGGGGGAAGACACATTTTGCACAAAATATTTTTTAAACCTAAGCAATAAACCTGCAGTGCTTATTAGCTCAGCTGTGAAGTTCCAGATAGACCCAAGATGCAATGGGCTGAAGGGTATTATAACAGTGCTGAAATTACCTTTTTCAATTAAGGCTAAGACGCTGAATGGCAGCAGATAGAATGCAATCATTCAATTTTAGTCAATAACTGGAAGTCTTTCCCACATCATAAAAAAAAAACTAGAGACATGCTATTTGATTCTACAATGTGCTATGTATCCGATCTCCTGGCCTTGCTTACGTGCCTTATAATTCAAAGTTTCTCCCAAACAGCATAATTGAAATACATCTAGGAGCACAAATTGTGTCAACAGCAAAGTATGCAGTATTTGCCTTCCTTCTGGTCCTCCACTCCTTTGAGTCACTCAGACATCAATAATGCAACTGTTACTCAAAGGAGGGCAAGTGCTACATTAAGGCACATGAACCCTCAAATCTAAGAACCCGACATGCAATCATGGAAATGTAAAAACAACTCAAAAACAGTTGACAAATAATTCTACATCCAACAGTCTTATGCTTTTAAAGACAACAGAGCCAAGTCGGGAATAGCTACTACCGATTCATTCATGCTGACTGCCCTTTTCAAAAACCTTCAGAACACACCACCTAGCTCTGAGAATATGGATCCTGCTAAAAAATATCTGAACCCTTAGCCAACCAGGTCGAAAAGAAAAGCCTAGACCATAAAGCCTACATCTTAGGTCAAACAGGTAACGTAGACAAGAAGCAACACTACCTATCCTCCCTCAGCCGTCCCCTAGTCTGCACATCTTCACTCCTCTTAGCTGTCTCACTTAGACTTTGTGACACGCCATCAGTGGCGGTGCGTCCATTGGGGGCGTTGGGGCGTTGCCCCACTAGCCATGGACGACCGCCGCTGGTGCCAACAACATGCATAAGATAATTCAAACGCATTTCTTTCAAATAAATCAAAGCGCACTGACGAACCCGGCAGAATCGGGCATTTGCTTATGGAAGTGGGCCGTGGGGGGCGGGGTTGTGGGAGAGTGAGTGACAGCGCCAGAGAGCGTAAGCAGCTGCAGCGGGGTCGGGGTGACTGCGCATGTGACAGCCAGGAGTACTCATAATTGAGACTGGCCTGCGCATGCTTACAACTATTAGACCTCGCCCCCCTCTCCACCTAAGCACTGAGACACTGGCAGGGCCCGGTCTCATTATGGGCAGATTTTCTCCTGCTCGGAGGCCAATCCTGGCGCAGTGACACTGTTAAGGCTGCGCCAGGATTGGCTGAGTAGACAGCAGCAGGGTCAGGATCATGGTGCCGCGCATGGGTGTTTGTTGCTGTACAGTATGGCCAATCACATATGGCTATAGCAAGCCATGTCGTGGTGATTGGCCATTTCTGTAAGCTGCAGTGACGTGCAGCGCGTGGCGCACCAGTGCCACAACTTAGTCAACAAGTAGTGATAGTGAAACTGAAAGTCAGTAGACCAGAACAGTACTGAGTAAGTCCAGTCGTCAGTCGTCGATCCATCCGGAGAGCGCGTGACTCCTGACTCGTCGTCGTGATATGGTAGGTAATGTTATGCTGCTGCTTCTTTCTTTACACCCTCCTGTCGCACTGTAGAAGCCCTTTTAGTAATCTTGATAGCATGTACGAACGTACGTACGGTATGAGTGAGAAGTGGGCTATATATACCTATGTGTACACAATGGGGTTGAGGTGAGGGCATGCAGATCAAGATTTAAAGAACTTTGTTAAAGGGCGTGGTGTAACCAAGCGCGGGAATGCAAACAGGTCAGACTCTGATGTATTCATTCACAAGCAGTTTATGACACTATGCCCGAAGTGCCGTGGGTCGTGCCTTCGACTTCCGTCTTGTAAGTTAGCACGGTTTCTGTACCAAGAAGATAATCGATGAGGTTCCAGCTCGGCTCATCTGTTATATGCCAGAGTTAAATGTTGGTGTGGTAGACGAAATAGCCTGCTCGTAAACGTGCTCTGACGAGTTCTTGTAAGGAAACCAAGGGTCGTCTGAAGAGATTGTTTATCCTTAGGCTCACTTCTGTTTTGTGTGTTTTTTATGTGCATAGTTTTGCTGTGCCCTGTGTAGCGTCCAGCTACAAATAACCACAGACACCAGGGCTTATCTTCAGGAGCTTTATTCCATGCCTCTTACTTTCTCCATGTCCTTACTCTAACTGCCCACTTCCTAAGTCCGCTCCTCCTCTTCCTCTGACCCCCTAGCTCCGCCCACACCCAACTACTGGCATGCTCACTTCACAACATCTCCCCCCTTTGTAACAAAACAAACAAATAAACTGACTTCTCAGTCCATCTCCACTATCAGTCTCTGGGATGGACGTATGTCGTGATAAGTATTCACCGATGGTTCGTCTTTGACTAACAAGCTCTGTTGTGGATGTCTGGAGGGATGGGGCCTTCAATGTCTGGGGTGCCTCCGGTGAGTTCAGTTTGATATCGGCAGTCTGTCCCCCATTGTGACTCTCGCTCACGTGACGCTCGGCCTCTTTTCCACGGGGATGTTACTTTAGTTCCCTTCCAAGTGTCTGTATGTGTTTTCGCTTCATTTTGCCTTGTCAGGTCGAGACCAACACTGTCTTCCTGTTTCGAGTCTGGGATGCCAGCTGGTGGAGTATGATCTGGGGAGGCCATCTTGGTATGACTCGGAGATTGAGTGGTTGCCTCAGGTTGCCTCTCCCACTCCTGCTCGCACCTGATCCAAACAAACCCTGGAACCGGCTGGATGGTTGTGTGTTTCGTTCTTGTCTGATGATGACTTGGCTCTCCGGGCGGGCCCGACTTCCTTTGCGGATCAACTGGTTGGTCCATCCTTGTTTGAGTGCCACTGGCCATGATATCTGTTTCCCCTTTGTGGGACCAGGACCAGGACCTTCGAGTCAGCCTTTCTGCCCCTACCCGGGGTGACGGTGTAGTCTTTGCGTCGTAAGGTACCTGTGCTCGATGTGGCAGGTTGTCTGGTGGAGTAATTGAGTGTGCATTGTCATTGGGGCTAGACACGTTGTCCTGAACGGGAAAAGTGTCCCTTGGTTCGCTGATGTGTTCAGGTGCTTGATGCCATGGCCATTGTCGGGACCACGATTCTGTCGACTCAACGGATCGGACCGAGATGTTATCTAAGTCAGAGGGGTCCTCACTCACTTCCCGCTGAGAATGTTTCTTTAAAAATGTTGCGTGTGGTCGTTGTCGGGACCACGATTCTCCTGATTCAAAGGATCGGACCGACATGCTCTCTGAATCAGAGGGGTGCTCCTTTAGCCTCCCCTGTGAGTGCTCCTTTGGGAATGTCTTACCCGGTGGTCTTCGGAACCGGGTAGTCCGTGACGAGCTGCTTTCCGTCTCGGAATTGCCTTTGCAAGGCTTCTTCGTGTGCCTGTGTCGTAACACTTTCACGGTTGTCTCATTTGGGAGATTGTTTGAAGATTCCGCGCTTGTTCCTTGCGCTTGATCCCAGGCGGTTGCCTCTTCGTTCTCCTCGTCTGATGTTACCCATCCACGCTCTGTTTCTACGTTGTGGCGGGGCCCAGGGATGCTTTGAGGCCCATGACTGTGTGGGTCTTTTCCTCTCCAGTTGTTTGGTGATCTAGTGTCTCTGATCGGTGGGGGGTGCATCCTTCTGCTAGCTGTTTCCTCGGGCTTATCTTTGCCCCTTGGTGATTGATATTCCACCGTCGATTTCCTGTCGTGATCACTGCTGCTCCTCCTATTGTTTGTCTCTCTCCCCCACTGATTGTGCAGAATGTCGTTTTGCCCAGGAGTGCAGTCTGTCCCACTGAACGCTCCCTCTTTGTCAGAGTGACGTGTGTTGTGCGGTGACTGACTTCTTGAGGGACTCCTGGAGGATGGATGATTCCGGGGTGACTCCGAGTATTCTTTGGTTCTCTCCGAGTGGCCAGACGCTGAGTAGTCTGACTCTGAGCATTCCATGTTACTGTGCCTCCTCCGCTGTCTTTTTTGTCTTTTCTCTGGCCTGCCTTCTCTCTCTCTCTTTTTGTGGTTGTTGGAATTCTGGGTTCTCTCTTCCCAGGTATTTCGAGGTTTTGTACTCAGATGCACATCCCTCCATTTGCCTCTTGTCTGGACGTGCATCCCAATTTCAGCTTTTTTGATAATTTCATTTAGCGACCAATGTCCTCTAAGTATCTTGCGGCTTGTTTCGGGGCTTTCACAGCCTTCGATTATTCTGAGCCGAACAGCATCCTCATTCGTAAACGTGTTGAAATGACAGCCTTGAACCAGGCTTTGCAATCGAATGATGAAGTGCGGCAATGGTTCGCCTGGTTCCTGCCGTGCCGTGTTGAAGACCATGCGATTGTGATCTACCTCTGCCTGCGCGTTGAGATGGGCATGGAGTTCCTCTTGGAGTTTGTCATAAGTGTTTGCTTCTTCCTTGGAAAATGTTCTAATTGGGCATCGGCCCCCGGGACCCACCAGACGGAGGAGTAACAGTAGACATTTTCTTTCCCTTTGCTCACCGTTGGCTTTCAAGAAATCGTCCAATGCTTCCAGCCACCAGTGCCGTTTGAGGTCCTGAATCCAATCGTCACTCTGTGCCACTGGGGGCGATACTTCAAGATGTGGATTGAAGCATTGATTTACGTCACCTCCCGCCCTGAGAGAAGGAAGTCCTGACCGGTCGTAGACGCGGGACCTTGTGCTGTCCATGTTGCCTTGGATTTCCCTTGCTTGTTGTGTGTGGTCAGTGGCTACCCCACATGCGCATTGGCTCGTGCTTGTTGCTGATTCGGGAGTAATTACTTATGCTTTGTCGTGGTTTATATTTGTTCGTGGCCTCCTCTATTTGACGGACGCGCGCTACTTCCTGACGTTCGCCACTGCAGTCACTTGCGTATCCCACTGTTCGTGTTTCCACCCGTGCTGACCTTAGTTTTGTCGCTGCTTGTTCGTTGAGTCACTCTTGTGGTTGCTCGTGCTTGTTGATTGATACACTCTCGCGTTAGCATGTGGTTATTCTGGTTGGTTGCCAAGATTCGTGCAATGTTGTCCACGTGTCGTTGTCCTCGCTTACTGCTTTTGCATTTACCAGCATTTGTTTAGTGTCACATACCAAGGCTTAGTTTGGTCACTGTCAACGCCTGCTTCCGTTTGTTGATTTGCACGTGTCAGTGCTTGTTTGTTTGCATGTATCAATGTTTGTTCGCTCTGGGCCAATGCTTGCCCTTACAGGCACCAATGCTTGGTGACTTTCTTTTACCAATGCTCGTCTTCTTAGATTGCTTCTTGCATTTGCATGGGCTGGTTTGTCGTCTTTTCGGCACTTTATTAGTATTCACTTGCATGCACCAACGCTCGTTTGCATGCGTCAATGTGTGTACTGTTGCCGTCACCAATGCTTGCTTCACCTACCGTTGCCAATGTCTGTTTATTCTTCACTTGCATTTGCCAATGTTTGTTTGCATGGGTCAATGTTTGTTTTGTTAGTCACTAATGCCTGCTTCACTTGCCTTTGCATGCACCAATGCTCGTTGATTTGCACGTAGCAATGCTTGTTTACTGGCATGTACCAATGCTTGTTTCTTGTAGTCGCCAGTGCTTATTTATTTTGCCAAAGTTTGTCTCTTGTAGTCGCCAGTGTTTGTTTATTTTGCCAATGCTTGTTTCTTGTAGTCGCCAGTGCTCGTGGCATGTACTAATGCTTGTTTCTTGTAGTCGCCAGTGCTTATTTATTTTGCCAAAGTTTGTCTCTTGTAGTCGCCAGTGTTTGTTTATTTTGCCAATGCTTGTTTCTTGTAGTCGCCAGTGCTTATTTATTTTGCCAAAGTTTGTCTCTTGTAGTCGCCAGTGTTTGTTTATTTTGCCAATGCTTGTTTCTTGTATTCGCCAGTGCTTGTTGGTTTTGCCAATGCTTGTTTCTTGTAGTCGCCAGTGCTTGTTTGGATGTCTGTTGCCTTTGCCAATGGTTGTTTGGTCTTTGCCAATGTTTGTCCTTTGTCAATGCTTATTCCCACTGTTCGCCTGACTTAAAGATGGCCGCCGCTAAATTTCACAGGGATGTCCTTCCAGCTGCCTGACTCTAAGATGGCCGCCGCCCCTGAAATCCCGGCTTGCACGAGACTTTCACTTCGTTCACTCACGTGGCTCATTCAGACCCAGCAGACTCAATCGGGACTCACCGGCCGCCGGTCCCAGGGACATCAGCACTTCTCCCGGTCCCCACGCTGAGCCACAGGTGAGGTTGGCGCAAGTTCCCGCTTCGCTGCGCTAGGGGGGGGGGCCGCTTCCACGCGTCGACAGCGTGCCAAAGACACACGCATCAGGCGTGAGGTTCCCAGCGCTGGGGTCACTCGAGCTCCAGTTCTATCGCGCTCGACAGCGCTTACCGGCAAATCTTCTGGGGGCGATGCTCTTCGCCCGGGGGCACTCTTTTCCGCTTCTTCGGCACTATGCAGAGTCGGGGTGGGCTCCCGACCTCTGTTCTATCTGCAGATGCTGCAGCAATGTCGCGTTTTGGCGCGAACTGCGCCGACTTCTCGAGCGCTTCAACGCTCGTACGGCGGCTCCCTCTCTCCTTCCCCAAAGTCTCCGAGGGGACAGGGCCACCGGCTGCCAGCTCCGCTCTGGGGCAGCTCCGTGCAACGGCGGTTTCTTCTTCTTGGCGCTTGCTTCAGCAGCGGAGCTCGTTTCTCGACGCTGTGGGAGCAGGATGATTCCACGAGGTGCTGTGGCTTGTGGGGTTTTGCTCATCCCACCCTCGTCGCCAGTTGTAGCGTCCAGCTACAAATAACCACAGACACCAGGGCTTATCTTCAGGAGCTTTATTCCATGCCTCTTACTTTCTCCATGTCCTTACTCTAACTGCCCACTTCCTAAGTCCGCTCCTCCTCTTCCTCTGACCCCCTAGCTCCGCCCACACCCAACTACTGGCATGCTCACTTCACAACACCCTGTTCCGTATAGTATGTATGACTCCAACAAGGAAAGTCGCACTGGAACTAATTTAATGCAAGCCACATATTGCAGGGAGTGAGCATTTCGAGTGAGATTGAACAGCACCAAAGAGTATTATTTCCCCCGACCCCTTGCAGCCACGATCGTGTTGCGATTTAAAAAAAAATATTGTGCAGCTTTCATGTGTAGATATGCTGAGGCTTTCTTATTCCGCCGTGGGCTTTTTGATGTATTGTATATCTATGGAAGATTCAAACATCAAACTCGGTCAACAATGCACCAAAGAAGGCAGCCATTAGGGCGGGCGGATTGGCGTACAGTTTGAAAACCTACCTCTGGCATACTATACCCGAGCCCGACTAGCTGCACTGTATCGGACGGGAAGCTGTACATGATCAGTAGGGATGCCGCCAGAAGTGTGCCGGTGTGGCCTTTAATAGATGACTCATTAACCAACAGAAATGGGATTATTCACAGACCCAAAAAAAGACCACATTTTCCATCTGGAACTAGGTGTTTGCTGTAAACCTCAAGGGTCCATGCATTTTCACAGTGCTGATTCATAGATCTCCGTGGGCAGTGCATCAGATTCTACTAGTACCCAAGTGTAAGCTGTAAGTCACAAGTTCGATTCCCAGGAACATAGCGAAACGGTGCATGTATTTTGGCACATCTGTTGGATGCTGGTGATTTTTAAACTTCCGTAAAGGTCTCCGTAATATGCGCTTTATTTAAGATGCTGGATCACGTGCTTTACAATTAAGGTTCATGCAGAAATACATCACTACCGTAACGTTTTTACTAATGAAAAATGCTGGACCGTTTTGAATAAGTATATCTGAGGGAGAAGTGGCAGCATATAACTAATTCTACATTTGGAAAGTATTTATTTCTCATGCATATGTGTATTTGAAAACTGACACTGCACTGAAGGCATTTGAGTAAATAGCAACACCTGAAATGATTCAACTGTAGGTTAATGTAATTAAAATGTAAAGAAATCCTCTGTACGTCTACCAATAATTGTGAAGTGATGGCATGCAGCACTGCACTGTGTTTCTATTCAATGTACAGCATGGACTAAGATGTGTAACCTTGAGGAAGAATGTGAACAGGATGTGGGATTAGTTATGTGTATTTGGTGGCTGGTTTGCAGTACATGTTGGGCTTACTGATGGGCACAAGGAATGGAGGATAGGAGGCAAATAGTGGTCTAGTAAGTGGTGAGGGTTTCCGGGAGTAGATCGGAGGAGCAGTGGAGAATGAGCATTACTGGATGGGATGATGCTGTGGGAAACTCTCCTTTGGCCACATCTCTTTGGCAGAGGTTCACATATCCTGTACTTGGACATTTCCTTTATCAGCTCTTATATCTTTACTAAAACATTTAACAGGTTAATACCAGTAGCTGTTCCTAAAAATGTTAATGCTGAGCATATTGTGGTTGAAGTCCTAATTCTAAACTCGTTGAATGCCTATGGAAGATCTTTCACTCACCAAGCAATATATCTTGGTTCTTTCTGCCCTACCACTCAGAAATGTCACCAGCCGCCACTGCACGCCATGTGTACTGCTACAAATATGGATCACAGGCCACCTTGTGTAACTTTTAGAACTTCACATTGCACAAAAATACTCCTTTCAAAAAATTAGATCTACCCAGTGACCTGAAAAAACACATACAACAAGTAACAAGTTCAAGAAACCATACTTAAGGCCTGATTACGGTGCCGGTCGGACTTTTGTCTGACCGGCACCGTGGCGGATGCAGGTCCGCCTGACTCGCTGGCGGCGGTCCCGCTACCCGTATTAGGATGCGACCGCCTTCAAGGCAGTCGCAAGCTGTATAATTTGTTTTGTGGCTGTAAGTTAATATGTAACTTCTGATTAATATATGCAATCTCTTTGTTGACACTGTTCTTCCAAATGGCAGCTTCAATGTATCATGTGTTTCAATATTTAAAACCAATTTTCACTTTTACCTGCCCATCTAATTGATTTAGTGAAGAGGTAAAGCAAGTGGATTTCTTTTCAGGACAAGTAGGTTTTTTAAACAATTTCACACCCCTGACTAAGAATGCAGGCTTAGAAAAGGGTTTACGCGTGTACAAAAACTGAGAGTAATTTTGCGGTGTAATTTAAATGTTGAGGAAGGATTAGTAAATGGTGCGATGGGTAAAGTGAATGATTTAATTAATTTTCTAAATGGGAATGAACTTGAATACTTGGCCATAAAATTTGATCAGATTGATGGCGTGACGGAGACTAGCAGATGTATGGTAAATTTTTTGTTTGCTTGTAAACGACTGTAGGAGAGTAGGGTCTGCTATCCTATGGTCACCCCAATTTTTGCTTTTTGCTTCACTGGTTTTCGACTTACTGAGGCTGTGGGCCTGCTAATCAGACCCCCAGCCTGCTGTTCTCTCTCTAAATTTATAATACATGTGCTGTAGGACTCCTTGTCAGCCCCTGTACCATGCACTATAGGTGCTCAGGGCATAGGTGCCACCAAGGCCTACCAGGGGCTGAAGCATAGCTTTTGCCACCCCTGGCTGGTTCTTAAATTGACACAACTGGCTGATCACTCAGCTGGGGCAAGTGGGTGTAATCACCCCTTGCTTAGATATAGTATACCTATATCTAAACCAATATCTGGACACATATATAGCCTGTAAGCCACTCCTATGGAAGGCCTCATCAATCCTGGAGGCAGAGTGCGTGGTTTAATGTGAGATGGTGCTCTGGCATGAGCTGAGCCTGTCTGCAGCTGTCGGGAACAACTCCCTAAGCTGATCCGGGATAATGCCATACCATATACTCTTAAGCGCATTATAATCCTCGCGGTTATATAGCAACTTTGGTTTGGCTTTATCAAAACATGTCGTGTAAGGTGTCATACGAATTGGAATACTACCCCCTCGCCAGTTCTGGCGACGGGGGTAGCATTCCACCCTTCTAGAGGGAGAAGACATGTTACTTTACTGAAACGCAGTTGATTTAAAATGAGCCTCAGATCCACAAAATGGATGCCCCTGCCACAGACACGGGTCTGGCCTCCTGCTGCTGACCGAAACCCGGCAGAGGAGGCCTGGACAAAGAGTTTCCTGTCACAGGGCGGTGTCAAACCACCCCAGACAGGAGATAGTGGATTGGAGTAGGGAGGTTTCAAAGAAACCAGACACTGCCTGGGGAGCACAAGGCTGCCCCTTGCAGGATCCGGCCAAACCGGTTCTGGGGCCTCCCAGCCCCTGTCCCAGCGCGGCCAGGATCAAAGGAGAGGGGTGTAACCACCCCCTTCCTGGGTCCCACCCATAGGAGGGGACCTAGTAGGATGTCCAACCCCCGAGATTCGAATAAGAGGGGGAGCAGTCCCAACGGACCTCAGATCATCCTGAAGAAACATAAGAAACGAAATCTGGACCCTTCGACTTTCTACACGACGTGAGAAGACTGAAGAATCTCCCTTGTGGTCAAGGAGTGACCACCCTGTGCGAACAGGCACCATCCAGCCCTCGACCCTTGCTTTGTTGCAGTTCCCGCCGGAACTCGAGCGACAGAGATCGACGAGATCAAGCTTGCCTGCCTTCTACCTGCCCGATCCACAGTCCCTGCAGAGCTGAGACCCGTGGAGGCGACCGGAAGCGTGGGGCACGCCATCTTGAAAAGGCCACGAGACGCTGACCGTGCGGCCCACGAGTGACCCTCGAAGCTGTACACCGGGGTTTGAGAAGCCCCAGCCCCGAGCTCCACTTGCACCAAAGCTCACCCCTCCACACTCGACGAGTGCTGCGTGGGGCCCTTCTGCTTGTGTGCGCTCGACGCGTTGGCCCGGTCACTTGCCAGCTGGCTTGTGGCCCCTGTGCCGACGAACTTTGAAATCCGACTTGCTTTTCTGGTTGCTCCAGATCTGCACCAGCTCCTGTGAAAAGGAGCACCCACTCTGACCTTCCTGGTTCGAGTGATAAGCAATCTCCCGGTTCCGCGTGGATTGCTTTTGCCAAGTGCTGTTTGCTGCAATCTTGAAGCCGACGGTGCTGACGGCGAGAGCCTACGTGGGACAGATCGTGACCTGCTCCTGGACGTCGCAGATGCCCCAGAGCCCACGTGACAGCGGAGAGAAGCCTATCGACAACCGCCTGATTGCGCCCGACATTGCCTGGTTCCGTCCTGGTTCCACCCTGGTCACTGCTGAGTGACCCAGACTCTGTCCCCTCTGCTTTCAGGTACTTTTCTACTTCGATCCACCCTTGGATCGCACCGGACACTTCTGCTTCACAGCGCCTGCAGCTGCAACAGCTCCAAGCACCAAGAACCTGCGGGACAGAACCCGACGCCACTTCGACCCTGTGCACCCACGGCCTGTGGGTGAGGTAACTTTGCAACGCCGGTGTCTTTACACTGGTACACACCTCTAGGGTCTGTGTCTAAAGTTTTGTGTTCCTAGGTTCAGCGGAAGTATCTTTTAATTCACTTTAATTGACTTTTACGCACCATTGACAGTGCATTGGTGCGCGCCGCACTTTCCGTGCTGCAACCGTCTCCTGTGGGCTACTCCCGACTTCTTCATTGCTTGTCCTGACTGCTCCCAGCGAATCTCTAGGCCCTAGGCCTAACCATTGTTCGATAAGTGTTACTTATACCACTTTTTTAATATATGGTCTGAGTGGCCACCCGCCCTCATCCATAAACGTGCAACTTTATATGTGTAACAGTGCTTTTGATTTAACGCTTGTGCCCCTTTCCTCATAAAGAGTACTGGGGAGTAATTTAGAAATAAATACATATATTTTTATAATATATACTTGTGTGGTGTCCTTTCATTTGATTACAGGATTGTATGTGGTAAAACAGCTCGCTTAACACGACCTCTTAAGTTAAGCCTTTAAGGCTGCTTAGTCCATGCTACCACTAGGATAGCTTGTCTACAAGGTTGACTTACAACCTGACATCTTTGGGGTTTGTTTGGACTGATACCCAGTGGTTCCAGAATTGGAAACACTACATATCAGGCCAACTTCTCACAACGACAATATTTTTTTGTCAGCCGACAGCAGTACCCACTTTCTCTAGCCTAAGCTCTAACTATCCATAAATCACAAGGTCTAAGTGTAGATGCAACTTCTATTAATACTTGAAATTTAGTATTCAAATAAGATATGTCATGTGTAGCATTGCCCAGAGCTAGAACATGGTTCGGTTTGCTTTAGGATGAATTTGATGAAAAGAAAGTTAGTTTTAATGGAAGTTGTGTCAGAGAGTACATTGGTTGAGAAGTGTATATGCTCCTCACTTAAGACATTATCCTATTTATGAGAAATAGATAATCTGGCCTAAGTGGAAGCTTACAAAAGAATTGATGGATACTCCTCAAAAGAAAGACAAGGAAGGAGTTAACAAGAAAAAAACTGGAAAATTGGCAAGATATTGTAGGTTTACAGTTGGAAAAGAGTAATGCTGTCAACTGCTATGTTAACGGTGATCTCAATGTAGTCTTCCATTTACTGTATATTATAAATATAATTCAACATAAAGCAGATAACAGATTCTGCTCTCAACTGTGTCATTTGCTGGAACGCTTATGTAGTGATAGGACTACGTCCTGCTTCAAGCATTCGAGATCTAATGGACATATACTGAAGATCTGTAGTACTTACCCTCAACACTCAACAAGATGCACGGGAATTTATTATAGCCATCCTTAGAATTTTAAAACAAGACAAAGTGAATATAGATTAATTATTTGGACTGAGTTAAACATGGAACCATGACTGTGAAGATTGTGCTTTTACATCTACCACTGAAATCAATTCTGAACGATTTCTCTACTTAACATTACCTAATCCCAAAACGGTGCCTTTTGAAAGACTAATCAAAAATGCTAGCCAAAATATGCCCTGCCCAAATTGGAGATCAAATTGTATGTCTCAATCAAAAGCACACGAGGGTCCCTGAATACAAATCCTAGGAGAAGAGGCAGGGAAAAACTAGAACCAAGAACAAGGGAACCTCCCCTAGAACATAATATACATTTAGGTACTAACTCCAATTCTTTTCAAAAATCATCATTGCCCCAACCAGAAAATTTTATTTGAAAAGCATATGTCTATTTATTATTTTTTGTGGCATAGGATGAATCCAAAAACATAAAAGACATCAATATATATACATTCTATTTACATCTCAAAACATAAGCAGCACAGCCCTCTCATAACTTCAATGCATCCAACACTCTCACACCCTTCGTACCATAAATAGTAGGTAAAAGTGTAGGATAGAGTTGGAGTCACGAGGAGTGGGGTGTTAGAGTTTAAAGTAGTAGTTTGAAATAAAAATGCTCCAACTTCTGGAGATGGAGGCAGCATGTTCCGAAAGCTTTCAGGGCAGAGTCAGAATTGTGGATGCATGAAACATTCACAGTACAGGTGCGGAATATGGCAATTTGGCCAACCTAAAATCGAAATATGCAGGGAGGGGCAGGATACACTGCTGTAGTCCAGGAAGACAGTGTACAGTTTTGAACCATGGACGAGCTGCATGTCAGGGTGTTTGAAAAGCTCATTAACGCAAAACGTTGTGAAGAGCACAAGACAGCTGGACACATTTGCTGCTTGTTAACTATCAAAAAACACCTCTGAAGTCACCAGTGTTAAGTTAAAGCATCCTGAAAAGCAAGTTACCCAAACTACAAACATAAATAAACAGATTTGGAAGCCAGGCTGCAGTGAGAGCATGCACAAATATCCCTTGCAGTTTTTTGGTGCCTGCTGCATGTACCGCAAGCTGGGCGGCTGGGGTGGGATAAACAGAGCCCCAGGGCCTCTATCTTTGTACTCTTTGAACAGATGGGCAATCATAAATTACTCGCCTATTACGAACCACTTGGAATCAGTGGCTAGCCCTGTAAATTTAGAATTGTCATGTTTGAGCAGTCGGGAGTAGAGGTGGGCGAGCCAGCAAATGAACATGGTGAGCCGAGCAAAGGGTCTCGCTGGTCTCTTAAAGCTTGTGTACAAGCCAAGCTCTGAACAGTCTTTCCAAGTAAATCATACAACAAAGTACATTACGTCAAGTATGATTAAATCTCTTTAAAAATTTGTATCTCTAACAATATTAACATGCCATATTTTAGTGCTGCACAAAGAAATACTTATTATTAAAAGTGATAGTTTTTAAAAATTAACGTAGAACCATTCTGCTCTGCCCCCATCCAGGTGACCGTGGCATAAGTCAACTATAAGGCAAGACATATGTCACATGAACCCTGTATATGGCCCAGATTCTTATAGACCGATCAAAATTACAGTCAGTTCAATTAAAAACAATAGGTTTTTGTGCAACTAGAATTATGAAATCACATGCTTTCATATGTGAAAGTGAAGAAAAAAGGAGGATCAATAAAATGAAATATTTGCTGAAGATCACACAATTTGCTGGGGAAGCTGTGATTTATGTAGCTTTTATGGTTTCATTTACTACAAATCAGCAACCAATTGCGTATCTATGTGTCACTGCTATTTTACCTCAAACCTTAATTCTTTATTTTTACTTCTGTGCAAGAGGATTGAGGGAGAGTGGCAGGCCAAAGCCACATAAAAATTGGTCGGCTTGTTAGGGGCTCGAGGTTCCAGTACGACCTCGAGCTAAGCCAGAGCCAGGCTTCATGCTCGAGCGTGGCTCAAGTTTTCTCCACTCAGGAGTTTAAGTGGTATCATTCGAAACATCTCAAAACCGATTCACAAAACCTCAACGTGATGCAATATAGTTGTGCAAATCACAGGCCTTTACAAAATCAAAATCCAATTCCTGATTCTTAGACTCAAAAGTGAGTGATTTACTCACACAGTACGTCTGCCAGCTTGGTGGAATGTGTATTTGAACAACTGTGCTCTTTGGGTGAGTTAGTTTGCATTTCAAAGTGGGCCTTTTCTGTAAAACAGAATGAGAACTGTCAAATTTGCATTTTTGCCAGTATTCAGAAGTTTTTTTCCAGGTAGTTTTCCACTTATAAAACCATATTTGGTTTATTCCTGTTAAGAATATGATGACATTTATTTTCAGGGTGTCATTGGGGAGTGGCAAGGCTTAACATTCATGGGAATGTAGATAAAGGGGTCAAATATTTTCCTGTGGAGAAACAGAAAGTTACAAAGTGAAAATGAACTTTTTGTATGTGGAAATGAACATGTGCATGTAGTGAATTGTAAATGAATGTGTGCAATCCTGAAAATTATCAACGGTTGCTGCTTACTCCTAGAATCATATGAGGATTGAGTTGGATCTTTACACAAATATAAGTATTAGCTTAGATGAGTAAATGTCCAAATTTTGAAATGTTAGTTCTGTTTAAGTACTCTCCGTTTTCAGGTCTCGGATAGCGTGGCTGCGCACATGCACAGCTCGCTCGGCAACATTTATTGCTAATGAGGAGTTTCAGTAGAGGGCTTGAAGCCCCACCCCTCATTTCCTTGGCTGGCATCACCGTTTGTGGCCTGCCATTGGTAAAGTGGGTTTTTGGTTCACACCCTTTGGCCTCCGATCCGGACTCCGTGGCCTGCTTTCCTGCTGTTGCAAAGCAGCTTCTTATCTTTATGGGGCGTTGTGTTTCTAAAAACACATCGCCCCATAAAGACAAGAAATCCCCATGCTCTGGCTGC
The DNA here is from genome assembly GCF_964263255.1 of Lissotriton vulgaris. Lineage (NCBI taxonomy): Eukaryota > Metazoa > Chordata > Amphibia > Caudata > Salamandridae > Lissotriton > Lissotriton vulgaris. The sequence continues at coordinate 969,855,628 of NC_141698.1, forward strand.
AGCGCGGTCCTCTTTCACTTTCGGGACCGCGCTTGTTGGAATGATGCAAGAAGTCCCCTGTGTCTCTCAGTTGGAAAAAGTACTTGCTTTCCATATACACTACCCATACATACATAGCACTCTTCTGATGCAATTTTTAAAAAATGTAAATACATTCAAACAGCACTGCACACAATGGGTGAATGTCACTGACTGCTACTTTTGCCGTGTATGCGCCATCACAGGCCAGTGCTTTGCACTACTGGAGTTAACGCTGCCCCAGGACCTGTGCACTGCACGGGATGGCGTGACTGTCTGCGGCGAAGTGTTGCTGGCTGGGATCGGTGAACCGGGTGCCACTGACCCTAGAGAGCAGGAAGTCATTTGATCTGTACGATGGCATCGCCCGGACATCCTCTGCTGAAGTCAGGAAAAAAATAGTGAACTGTTCAAAGATTGGGTGAGTGTGAAGAAGGGTCAGGAAGGCTCAACTTGTTTGGGGCTCGGGGTCTAAACGGACCTCGAGCTGAGCCCCAGGTCCAGGCTTTTGGGCCGAACCTTCAAAGGGTCGCCCTCCTCGACGTGCAGATGAGGAGATACGCCATGGGTGGCGTGCACAGGTATGGCGCAGACGTGATCGCAGGAACAACTGGGTGGTAGAAGATGTACAGGAAGTAACCATACTCTGAGTGACTGGAGTGGGGTCAACGGGGTCATTGGGGGTGGGGGGGTTGCATGGGCATGACCGGTGTCCAGTGCGCCATACGTGGGGGCGGGAACGACTGAGCTGGTAGTGTTGTTACTCCTTTATTTGCTAACAAGCATTGTCAACGCCAACAGGTATGGCCTGTTTTAGTCAACTCTCGATAGTTTTGGTTATATGTCTAGAAGCAATAATATAAAGTACGAAGTACCCAAACACTGGTCAGTTGGCTTTAAGTGTGAAGCGAAGGATTTTACCTTACATATTTTAAGCCCGCTACGCCTCTTGGAAAAGATTCCAAGATATGCTTCTTTGGCAGAGCCCCTTTTAGACCCACACCCTTTTCACTTAAGGCATCGACTGCCCGCCATCTTACTTTCACACAGCACTAGAACTGCTGCTCGTCCATTCTGCTTGCCGTGTTCTGAGTTTCCCTGAGGCTGGATTAAGTCCGTGCACGCGAAGGGGCTTTGATTCTTGAGTGGCAGCGGTGACCCCCTGCGGGGCATATCGGGCCCCATGAAGACAGAATTGTAGAACACCGAAGACTGCCAGCGAGGGCATCACAGCACGGCGTGGAGGGGACTGGCACAAAGGGAGTCACTGCTGCTCAGATAAGCCTGGTGCTGCCGCCTGAACTATGGAGCACAGAGGATCCTGGCACTGAAGACGCCAGGGTAGAGAGAAGTCTGGCTGTGAGGGCATCGCTGCAGGGCACGGAGAGTTCCATAGGGCACACAGAAGACTGCAGCGGCCCCCGGTGAATCTCCCAAGGAGTGCATCAGTGCTGGACAGCGGGAGACGGGGGGGCGAAGAGTGGGAGGCTGGCAAGGCCAGTGTCACAATAGGAGCAGAGAGGTTGGCAATAGCCGAATATTCATCGAGTGGCCGGGGCTTGCTGCGAGCCCGGATTTCCAGCCGTGCCCCAGCTCTCGGCGACGTCTCTCGCTGCTTCGCAGAGTTCTGTGGTGCCCGTCCGGGTGGGGTTTCACTGCCAACCCTGGGTACTCTGTATCCCGCAGCTTGAATTTGTATTTTCCTGAACCCCGCAGTGACTGCACCCCGCACGGACTCCTAGGATTGGGGTTGAGACGTGGCCCCTCTCCTCCGGCAAAGCCTCCTTGGGGGATCGTGTACCGACACACCCCGCGCACCCAACCTGGCGGGCGTTATCAGGATTTTGGAATGCCACCATGGCCCCTATATTCTGTCCTGCGACTGCTCTTGCGAAGAGGCCCCCGCATTGGGTCGGGAGCTTCACACAAACAAGTCTTGAAATAATCCCCCCAGTGACGGTGGAAGGGGGGGCGGCGGGGCAGAGCCCTCGGTGCTCTTCTGAAGAACTCCAGTTGAGGGCCAGCTGCAGTAACTGGGCTCCGAGAGTGATTGCAACTCCCTGTGCATCTGTCACTGAGGTGGCAGTCCCAGTAGTAAGATATACACTGCACGTCTCTTTTCTGTCCGTCCCAGACGGCTGTTGTGTATTTTGTGCCTCAGTGGGTCGTAGTACACTTTGTCTGTCTCAGTAGGTTGCCTTACATTGTGTGACCGTCGAATAGGAAGAAGTACTCTCCGTCTCTTTTGTACACACTACGCTTGTCACAGTCGATTGTTGTACACACTGTGTCCGTTCCTGTTGGTTGCTGTGCATACCCTAACAGATTGCTGCACAACCCCTATGTGCTAACAGTTATGTGTCTACTGCTGTGCAGTGACGGGGTAGTGTGCGGGCCTCGCACCAAAGACTGCAGGATATAAGCCTATCATGAAACATACATTCAGATGTGTGTTTGTTCTCCTTCTCCCATTCTGCTCTCTATTTGTAACTTGTTCTTTACAGAAGCTCTCTTCATTTACCCTTTAGTGTCCACACTGCCTTCTTGGCACCTGGCTGTGCCTTAAGGGGGTGTCCGGAGCCCAGTGATGGGGAGCGCGTCTTGCCCCAGAGGGGGTGCAGGGTAGTCTGGTGAGCGGCGTATCCTGCATGACTCGTCTCTGTAGGACAGGGGGAGGGCACAGACCTGCCCACGAGGGCCTGCAGAGAGCGGCTGGCTCACATTGCGGCCTGCGGCTCTGCTTCATTGCAAGTTCCTGCATACCTGAGTCCCGGAGGAGAGGAGTGTGTGTGTACAATAGGACAGTACTGGGGGAACAGGCACCGTAGAGGTGGTGGGGGACAGCTGAGAGCCCTGACCCAGGAGAGGAAGTGTAGGAGACTGGCAACCGGGGGCTTCCTGTACACATGACACAGCTGTGCCCTACTTGCCCCAGAAGACACCTAGCGTCTGCAAAAACATGGCATGCTTTTCAGTTGTTACCAAAGAAGTTCGGACTCCTTAGAACTCCTGGGCGGGTTCGACAACTCGCCACTGACCGGGCAAAGGCTGGGTCTGGAGCACTCCACCCATACCTCTCTCTTGTCTACGCTCTGCAGTGCCACTCACTCCATCCCTCTCTCTCTCTCTCTCCCTCTCCCTCCCTCTCATATAGGAGGTCAGTGTTGCCACTCACTCTATCCCTCTCTCTCATATGAGCTAAGTGTTGCCACTCACTCCATGCCTCTCTCTCATCCGAGCTCTGCTGTGCCATTCATTCCATGCCTCTCTCTCGTTTAGGCTCTGCGGTGCCACTCACTCCATGCCTCTCTCTCGTCTAGGCTCTGTGGTGCCACTCACTCCATGGACGTCTCTCACTAGAACTCATCATAGTACCAGTTGCTTTCAGACTCCTGAGTTACAAGCTCTCACCCCTTCCACTTCTACTCGAACCAGACCCTGCGGTGTGAGAGCTCCCGCCGCCTGAGGAGCACGAGAGGGGTGTACAGAGCCCAACAACAGCGCTGCTGCCCTCTGTGCCGTATGACAGGCCCTTCAACGCCACTAAGAGAAGAACTTCCAGCTAGGAAGTGGGTGGAGCAGTCCTGTCAGACACTCGCTGAAGCCCAGCAGAGATGCTGAATGCCGCGTGAGCGGGGGCCCTGCTAGAAGCCCCAGGATGATGGGGCCATGGCGGTGCACGCAGGGGACATTGTGACCTCCAGGGACTTTGTGGAGAGACGGCGGGGGCATGTGGTTCCTCTACTGCCGGGATGGGGGACTGAGGGCACACCTGGTGAGCCGGGTGTGCTGCAAGGGTTAGTATGAGCTCTTGGTGGCCCCTATGGGTGAGGGATATATGCCTGCAGGGCCGAACCAGGCAGGGTGACGCTTACTCCTGCAGTCTGGCAAGTTTAGGGTGATTCTTGTAGCCCCTAGCAGGTGCTGGCCTCTACAGATGAAGCTCACTCCTCTAGGATTCCACAGGGCCTGATGTTTGAGTGATATTTCATGCTTATTCAGTGAGCCTCACTGCTAATGTTCTTTGTCCTTTGTTCTGGCTGCTCTGTTATTTTATGACTCACATGGAGGCCTTTCATACATGGTTTTATTTTTTTTTGTAAGTGGTGTTCTAGAATGCTAACCGGCCTGTCCAGTTACTATGTTTGTTAGAGCAAGACCAACCGTGGTTGACAGCATCAGTTTGCAGACGTGATTCTGTCCAGGAGAGCTCAGTGTTTCACAGTAACTTGTTAATATATGAAACGTGCTGAGCTGCAAGCACAGGGAGCTAAGGTCCGGTGGGGAGGGCTGAAGTGGGAAAAAAATCTGGGGGGTCTCTCAAAGTGGCCTGGCCAGTGTAATTAAGGGCGAGGCTTAAAACAAAAAAGGTAAAAATCAGTGCTTAGCATAGAATGCCATCTGACTTGCATTTTGCGGTTTGTCATTGCATCCAGATATATGATATAGCAAGTAACATCAGACCTACAACAAGTCAGGGATATTGGCTTTGTTAATGGTTGTTAGTTGCATAAGATAAATAAGGCTAAACAAAAATAATGCCAATACTGTTCTCCTTACTCGTTTTGATTCAGCAACACATATGAATTAAACAATATGTATGCTCACAGCTTTTTGTCAGAATTAATCTTTTTTATTTATTCTTTTACTTTAGATTCATTGTCTTGGTTACATTTCACCAATTTTACATTTCAGAAACGCCTATACAAAACATAATTCAGATTTTTTATAAAGCATTACCCTCTACACATTCATATTCATTTCATACTCAGTGTCTACATACCTCAATCATTCCATCTCTCGCATACACAACCACCACATACTATTTACACTTCAATTACAATATTCACAAAATGCCATAGACCATTAGTTTGTTAAATTTTGCAAAAGTTGGAAAAAAAAATCATACAAAATTCTTTAATACTCGTTATTCTCTCTCAAAAATGAAGAGCTAGTTCTGCCACTTAAAGCTTCCCTTTCTTACCTCTATTGAAGAAAGCTTGTGTATTTTCAGTATACACCACAACGCTGAACAATCTATTAACCGCTTCCGTGCGGCGCCGATTCCCCTCCTGTGCTGGACATTCCAGAACAGGGTGCGGTCATGACGGAACCATTCCGTCATCAGCACAGCTCAACCGTGAGTGATGACGGAATGGTTCCGTCACCAGCATCGAAGGGGTTAAAGAAATAACAAGAGTGCCAACAGTCACCTCAATGAAATCTCTGTGTTGCACAAACCACTCACAGATTTGTGTTCAGACTTACTCGTTTTTTGTAGTCAGCAACCACACACTTTTCATGAATGTGCCTGGCCTACAGAGAGAGGGGAGACACTCATTGTTTAACACTGGGCTGGAGATAATGCAATGTAACCAACGTAATACTTGAGAGGAAAAGAGCTTACTTTGTTTTGGTAGACCGGCACCATGTAAAAGGTTGATAGATGTTCGCAGGCTGCCTGGATTGAAAGGAACTCGTTGTTAGTATGTTACCTGAAGTGCCTCCTCTTTAAATTACTATGACAGAACGTTTAAGGGCAGTCTCTAACCTTGTACGGGCGCCCACAGTGCCAGGAGACAAATCGGATTTGGCAGTTTCTTCGAATCAATCCTCATAGACGCGCGGTACAAGCATATGTAACGCGCGCCGCTTCCTAGTCGGCAAGGGATCATGGGAGATGTAGTTGTAACTGCATCTAGAATTCTTAGATCTTGGCGGCCGCCATCTTTTAACATCTATGCGGCCGAGGGTGAATAACTCATGTTTCCAAACGTAGCCCTAATGGACGTGCACTCTCATGACGCAGCCTTCAATTTAATCAGCTCCATCAAAGAAACTCTCTTCGGTCCTGGTTTGCTAATGTAGATCGCGTGGCACTTGCCATGCGGCAGGGGATCATGGGTGATGTAGTCTAGTGTGCCATCGGAGCTCCCTTATTTACTGTAGCCGCCATCTTTAAACATCAGCCTTCACGGAATACAAAAGTGTGCAATGTCTATTTTTTGTGTAAGGGTCAAGCTCAAATACTTGGTTATCCAAATTGAAAAAATATACGTGTGGTGTATATTGTGAGATCTTGGTTGATTGTATTGGGACGGATGATGGTCATTTGGGGACTCAAAAAGTATTTTTTCACAGTTTACGATGTGTGAGGTCTCAATTGGTTATGTCAGAGCAATTGATGGTAATTTCTGTACCAGTGTGTTGAAAGTAGTTGTTTTAGCAAATTTAATTTAGAATGTAAATTTCTGTTAGTTCATTTAAACCGTGTACAGCTGAATTGAACTTAACAATCAGCATCGCTTCTCTTCTTGATAACTTGGCCTCCAAATCTCTACCTCTTACGTCTTGTTCCACTTTTGAAATCACCGTCCACTTCAAGTCAGTTTCCAAATGGTTATTCAAGCGCCTGTGGTTGACCAAAGGGGCTGTTTGCACGTTTTTTTTCATTCTGGACTTGTGTTGCTGGATTCTTGTTCTCACTTCTTGGTTTGTCTTACCAATATACAGCATATTGCACGGGCATTTTATTCCGTATACTACAAAGCGAGACTTGCAATTAGTTAACGTCTCATGTTTCCACACGATGTTGTTGTGTCTAAAGACGGTGCCTTCTTCTGTGGTTGCGCAACAAATGCAAGTGCCACATTTGTGGTGCCCTTGTATCGGTGGTAAGCCAATCAACGTCCTTATTGTGGTCTGTTCTTTTTGAGGTAGGGCTGCCTGAACCACCTGATTAACTATGCTGCGGTCTTTCTTAAATGCGAACAATGGAACATTGTTCAAGGATTCAATCGGATATTTTACCAGATGCCAATTGCTGTTGATGACTTTCTTTAGCATATTGGAATTTGGACAATATGTTGATACAAATACAATTCTGTCCAGTTCTTTTTTTAGTTCTCTTCTCTAAGAGACACTCCCGTGGTGTCCTCCATGCTCTTTTCATTGATCTCTTGAATAATTTTTCAGGGTAACCACGTTGTACTAAATTATCAGGCAATTTCGTTGCATGATCAAGGTAGTCTTTGTATTGCCAATTTCGACGAATTCGAAGATATTGTCCATAAGGTAGGTTTTCTTTCAGACTGCAAGGGTGATTACTTGTAAAGTGTAACGATTTATTGCGATCAGTTGGTTTCTTAAAAAGAGTTGTCACGAGGCCACCTTCTGAGGGATATACCTCGACGTCTAAAAACGGCATTCCTCTCTTCGAGTGGCTAAGGCTGAATTTTATTGCTTGTGTCCTGTTATTCAGCCATTCATGGAATTTCAATAATTCTTCTTCTGTTCCAGTCCATACGAAGAATACGTCGTCTATGTAACGACTTAAATTTTTTATCCATCTCTCGTAGGGATTGTTATGATGGACAAAGGTTTCCTCGTAACTGGACATGAATAATACTGCCAGCTCCGGAGCAAAAGGACAACCCATGGCAACCCCACCGGTTTGAAAATAAAAGTCGCCATAAAAATTGAAATAATTTTTCTTTAGAGAATGCCCTTAAACTTTGTTATAGTAATTTAAAGAGGAGGCACTTCAGGTAACATACTAACAACGAGTTCCTTTCAATACAGGCAGCCTGCGAACATCTATCAACCTTTTACATGGTGCCGGTCTACCAAAACAAAGTAAGCTCTTTTCCTCTCAAATATTACGTCGGGTACCTTGCATTAACCCCAGCCCAGTGTTAAACAATTAGTATCTGCCCTCTCTCTGTAGGGCCAGGTACATTCATGAAAAGTTTGTGGTTGCTGACTACAAAAAACAAGTACGTCTGAACAACAAATCTGCGAGTGGTTTGTGCAACACAGAGATTTTATTGAGGTGACTGTTGGCACTCTTGTTATTTCTTTAATAGATTGTTCAGCGTCGTGGTATATACTGAAAATACACACGCTTTCATCAATAGAGGTAAGAAAGGGAAGCTTTAAGTGGCAGAGCTAGTTCTTCATTTTTGAGAGAGAAGAACTAGTATTAAAGAAAGGTTTTCTTCTTTTTTCCTTTCTTCACAGCTTTGGTCCTGATGAGAACTCAAATATTCATTGAGAGTCCGAAACGCGTAGACCTTATTTGTTGAACCATAAGATTATTATAATTTTGTATGAAAAAAATGTTCCAACTTTTGCAAAATTTGACAAACTAATGGTCTATGGCATTTTGTGAATATTGTAATTGAAGTGTAAATAGTATTTGGTGGTTGTGTATGTGAGAGATGGAATGATTGAGGTATGTAGACACTGAGTATGAAATGAATATGAATGTGTAGAGGGTAATGTTTTATAAAAAATCTGAATTATGTTTTGTATAGGTGTTTCTGAAATGTAAAATTGGTGAAATGTAACCAAGACAATGAATCTAAAGTAAAAGAATAAATAAAAAAGAATTCTGACAAAAAGCTGTGAGCATACATATTGTTTAATTCATATGTGTTGCTGAATCAAAACAAGAGTAAGGAGAACAGTATTGGCATTATTTTTGTTTGGCATTAGTCAGTGGCTTGGCCTTGCTGTTGGGAGCCCATACCCAGTGGTGGTTTTGCGTTAAGATAAATAAAGAGCAACTATGGCTTGTATATAATATTGAAAAGGCTTCCACTTAAATCCCTGGTGACACCACAACAGTGTTGGTGTTCCCAAGTTTCAAAAAGAGAAGGGAAAGCCAGAGAGAAAATCACTCTTTAAAGGATTTCCCTTCCCCCTATAACGCTCGCCTGGCCGTAACTTCTCCACTACTGAGAATTGATTAGTGTGAGTACCCGCACATCCATGTGCCTGCTGTCACTGCAGTCCGGACAAAACAGACCAGTTTCGAGGCCCCCTTTAAAAAACTGCTGGTGCTCAGCACCAGTGAGACCGGGCCCACTTAAAGCCCTGCCTGGGGGGCTCCAGAGAAAGTTGGCTTTGGGTTTTTAGTTTTATAACTCGAGCCCTCAAGGCACAATGCAATTTTTTGTGGAGGAGCAGCCACCACCAGCTATTTTGAGCTTCTATGATAAGTCTTTGGTTGTGCTAAGGTGGGCGGAGCCAGGGGAGATCCATTTGCTCGGGGTGATGGGGTCATCCACCTCACATGGAGTCGCTGAATGCATAGAGTGGGGCTCACCTCGATTTGCGGAGGTGAGTTGGGAGGCATTACTGTAGTCACATCTGTTCACTACCACGGTTTGAACCACTTGCTTAAGGTCTTGCTTTGAAATGAAAGGTTTCATTTTTTGGGTGTCCTCAGTTAATGCTGGGGCACCCTCAGTTTAGTTGTATTTTTTTTTTTTTATAGATGTTCAGATTGTTGGCTGTCAGAGAGAGCCCCAAAAGACCTTGAATTTAAAAAATAAAAAAAACATTCACACACACACACACACACTCTACACACATTACATAGAGGGAGTGGCCACTTTGTAGTTCTAGTCAGCACCGGTTTTCCATCAGAAATGGATGTTTTCATTTGCTTATAACTTTGGCGCCGTATGATGAATGTTCATGAAACTTTGCAAAAAAAGGTTAATCCACTTCAACTCCTTACTGGAAAGTTTTGAGGTGATATGTTAAGAGAGGGCAAAGAAAAAAGTGAATGGTCCCCAAAACACTGACCACAACAGGAAGAGAAAGTTGTAGTGCGCATTTCAAGACTGGGGACTTGATCCCAGGGTAATAGAAAGAAAAACAAGCATTTGCTTTTAAATAGGTCTCGCTTTTACAGGGCTCGACAAATGTACTCGCCCGCTCGCAAATGCGAGTCAATTTCTTTCAGGGCGAGACAGTTTTCAGACCTACTTGACCGGCCTGGCGAGTGAGCTTTGTCGCTGTGCTAAAGTGCAGTGCCGGTAGAAATCTTTAGAGGGCAGCAGGGTGAAATGTTCAGGAACTGCCGTGACAAAATGCGGGAAAAGCAAAGGTGTTGATTTGCTGATTGCAACGCGGGCTTGGTCGGCTGAGGCCTAGTTGCAATCAGCCAATCAGCTGGTTGCTAATCTCCGCACAGTAAAGTTTACAGACTTCTCGTTGGCTGATTACAGCCGCAGCAGGATAAGCGTGTAAACTGCTTTTGCCAACCCCTGTTCCCAATACACTTGACCGGAGGCAGGCCATGAACGACACTTGTGCCCTAGCGAAGCAGAAGTTCTCCTCCTGCACCTTGGATGTTTTATCATGAGCCTGGGAGCCCTGCGAGTGGAGCTTGGCCTGTGATGTAAGCCTGTGCCTGCCGAGGACGGCTCGATCTCTCTGCGGGGATGAGTGCTTGGATGGGAATACCGCCGCGGGTCAGGGGCTCTTGCTCAGATTGTTGGGGAGGGTGCCTTTGAAGGGGATTGATGCCCAGCGGGGGCTATTGTTAAGCTCTTTATTGTTTCAGACTTCAAGTCTTCTGGAAAAGCACAAACTTACCGGCATCGTAAATAAACCAAGGTGACTAGAAATTAGCATTAGACATAATTATAATTAACGTGTGCATTAACATTAGCACTGCTAACTGCCTGTGATCAGAAGGTTGATAGTGCTCAGAGAAGCACAGCTAGATGAGGCACATGAGAAAGGTTTGAGATTTTGAAACTGCGAAGCATTCATGATATCTAATTAAAGGCAGCACAGGCAGCCAGAGGGTACTTTCTGCACGTGCCTCGTCCAATGGTAGCACACGAGATGCCAACAAGCTGCCTGCGGTGCCCATTAAGGTGCCAGATGTCAGCGCAGGAAAGTTTGTGTCTTCTCACAGCTTAGAAGTTGGTTTACCCAGCTCTAAAAGGCGGGTGCAGTCAGGGGTGCACCAGCGGGATGCAGAGGATAAACAGCACCCCTCGATTCCCTCTGTTCTTTTAATTACAAAAATATTTAGCTGCATAATACGATCTATGGTAAGGAAGGGATGAATAGGTGGGTTGGGAAAGATAAAAGTGGTATAAATATAAGGAGGCTGGAGAAAAGTGGATAAGAACCAAAATATATGTCCACTCCAAATTGTACAACCAATCACGTTAAACGCATCTCATTTTATTTCCCTGGGTGATTTGTAATTAACTGTATATGAAGACTGGCCATTCACAAGGAGGACCTGGCTGGCGCCGACTTCATTAAGTTGAAAGGCCAGGCCGTGAAGCACACCAGGAAGTAAAACATATGTAATAGGCAGATTATACAATCTATGGTGTGTAATCGCACTGAAAGGCTTCACCGTAGCTTGACAGACAGGTCTCCATGTCAGCGACCTGGAAAGGAGAGTGATGGAAAATGACGATATCATGTCATGAGCAAGCACGGCAGTATTGTTTATGTGGCCTGGGATGTGCTTACACAGCATGCCTGGTCGGATAGCTGGGACATAAAATACAATGCAAGACTCCGTAAAAACGTTCCAGTCATACAGTTACTTCTGTCCCCAAGCCATGGCGCGATCTGCCCTTTCCTAGGCTGTGCTCTAGTACGTTTAAGGTACAGTAGTGTACAGAGTACTGGGAAGAGTGTTTATCCGGGGCTGTACTACTCTAATATGTTTAAGGTACATCGGTGAACCCAAGTATTGCTAAGTTTTTATTTTTTGCATTCATATAGCGCTTACTCGACCTGAAGGTATTAGAGTGCTTTACATGAGCACCCGTTACGTTACAGGACACACTCATTTTTGTTATGCACGGGGAGATTAAGTGATTTGCCCAGAATCACAGGATGCTGAGCCACTGGAGCCAAACTCTAGTATGTTTCAGGTTCAGCGGTGAACCGGAGTTCTGAAAAGAGTATTCATTATGTACCACCCTCCCCCATTATTCAATACAGTTGACATTAGAAACTCTCTTTACCCCCACCCCTTGGGCAGCAGCGCAGGTCCAATCCCCTCCCCTGAATGGAAAGTTAGAACTGTCCGTTGCCAGCCCATTCCCCAACAAACCCATAACCTGTACAGCATCAGTATCCAGTGCACCATTTATTTATTTATTTTGAAAGTTTTATATAGCGCGAACAACATCTTTGCAGATATCAGAGCGCTTTACACAGAAGGGGTGCGAACAGGAGAGTGAGTAACAGGCCAATTAGGCGTAGCGCAATTGAGGTAATAAGTGGGGTAGGTACATGAGGGAGCATAGTCAAACAGGTAAGTCAATAAAGCTAACAGTACTAATAGGTGGAAGCAAAGACAATCATGTAAATCGATAATACAGGTAATAAAAATAGCAAAGGGATCGAAATAAGTAGTACAGTTCGGTGCAGAGTCTTAAAGAGTCAGAGATAATAGTTCAAGTGTATTTAGCCATGAGGATAGCTTTTACTTCTTTCTTAAAAAGTGTAGTGGAGGAGATGAGCCTGATTTCGGGAGGGAGTGAGTTTCAGATCCTGGGTGCCATTCCTGAGAAGGAGCGTTTATAGGTTTTTTCCTTCCGGAATCTTCGAGGCTTCAGCAGAAGATTGTTTGCGCTTCTAGTGTTTCTAGTGCCGCCAGAAATTGTCAACTTCTGAGTTAGGTAACCGGGTGAGCTCAGGTGTACCGCTTGGTTTGTCATGCAAGCGATTTTCAGATGTATTCTGGCCTCAAGAGATAGCCAGTTCAGGGATTTCAAGTCAGGGGTAATATGTGAGTTCTTTTTTGACCCAGTGATGAGTCTAGCTGCAGCGTTTAGAGAAGCTCTTAGAGGTGCGGTAGTAGTAGTAGCAGAGGGGTAAAGTCTTTTACAGCGTTAGCAGGAAGGGGGTCCGTGAGGTGATTGGATGGTTTCAAGGTGCTGAGCAGTTTGCCAATTTCTTCTTCAGAGTAGGTGCCAAAGGATGACCATGTGGCATTGTTTTTTGGTTCAGTGGGTGCTATGCAATGGGGCTTGGAGTAGAGGCTTGCGTCAATGAGGAGATCATTCTTTATGTTGTCAGTTTTTTGGATAAAGAATGCGGAGAAGTCTTCACAGGAAGGTGCTTCGAGCACAGTGCTGAGTGGTTGGGGTTGTTCCTTGGATTGTGCTCTGATAAGCTCAACCAGTTTTCTCTGGCGGTTTTTTGCTTGGTCGAGCTGGAGGCTGAAGAAATCTGATTTTGAGCGTTTTATTTTCCTGAAGTAGGCGTTTCTCTTTTTCTTCAGAGTTTTTAGGTGTAGTGCAGATGGAGCTGATCTCCAGGTGCGCTCTGCCATTCGCATGTCTCGTCTATCCTCATTGAGACTCCCGTCGTACCATGGATTGGAGGTTTTAGTGGGAACTCTTTTTAGCTTCATAGGTGCAGTCTCATTAATTATTGAGGTCATAGCGTTGAGATAGTGGTCAGTCAAGGATTGAACGTCCGTAGCTCCGGTAGGTGGAAGTGGGAGATTGCAGCTGTTAGGAGGCAAAGAGCTCGGGTTGAGTTTTTTCAGGTCTCTTTTCCAGACTTTGGGCTTGACGGATTGAACCGGGATAAATTTAACTTTTTCATTGATGAAGAATGTGACAATATGATGATCTGACCAGTCACAGTGTTGGATGGACTCGAGTTGGATAGAGTCCACTTTGGAGATGATAAGGTCCAGGATAGAGCCTTTCTCGTGGGTCGGGCTGTTGCATATTTGAGTGAGGTCAAGGGCATTGAGGAAATTTTTAAGACTATTTACCACCGCGTCATTGCGATCGTTCCAGTGGAGGTTGAAGTCGCCCAGGTATATTTGGGTGAGCTGCCGTCCGGAATTGGTTGAGATCATATCCATGATTTGTTGGGAATAGATGACGTTGTCCCTGGGTGGGTGGTAAATGCCGTGAAGAGAGCATATCGGTTTGCCCTCACTGATAATGTCGAGGCAGATGTATTCATAGGATGTTGGGGATGGTAGGGAGGTGGAGTTGACTTTCAGAACAGAGAGGTTGTTCCTGTAGATGCATGCGATTCCACCACCTATTTTGCCGGACCTGTCAAGTCTAATGATGTGGTAGTTGGGAGGAACCAGAATATCCATTATAGGTGTAGAAGATTCAGTTAGCCAGGTTTCAGTCAAGATAATTAGGTCAAGGTCCAGTGTTAGGATGAGATCAGCTATGGCGGCTGAATGTTTCGAGGCAGATCTACAGTTGAGGAGAGTGCATTTGAGACGGGGTGTGTAGAGGGTGGTAGAGGGTTCTAGAGAGAGAGGGATTTTTCTAAGGTTATTAGGGATGGAGATTCTGCTGTTTAGTGTGAGGGGTCTAAGGGGATTTGAGTGTATCGTGGGAATGGTGAGGTGTGAGGTGGATGTGTGATTTTGGGGAGCTGGGTCGTAGGAGCGGAGGAGGGTGAGTGTGTCGAGGTCCGAAAGAGGGTTACAGGGGCGACGAGGGCGGTTTTTGCGATTGCGAACATGGATTGAAGTCCAGTGAGGGGAGCGTTGAGTGAGAGAGTCAACCGGAAGGGTGGGGGGCATGTTGGGAGGGGAGGGGGAGGTGGAGGTGGGTAAGGGGTGTCTGGGGTGTGTGGAGAGTAGTTCTTCGATGATGTGCGTGTCTTCTTTGACCTGGATGAGGGTGGCCATAATCTTGTCCAGTGTGTAGGTGGGAATTGAAATCAGGGGTGAGTGACTGACCGGGGAATTAGCATGCAGGTGGGAGAGTGAGCTGGTGTTCGTGCAGGGCTCCGTTGTGTCAGTATACGGGCTGGTGTTAGGGGGGAGAGAGGGTTTAGGCGGGAGGGGTGTTGATGAGGTAGGGAGGAGGTTGGTGGTATGAGTGAGGGCATAGGTGGTAGACGGAGAGATCAAGGTGGAGGATTGATGTATGTTAGTGGTGGTGGGAGTGCAGGACGGGGGTAATGGGGGCTGAGAATGGGGGGGAAATGGGATTGGAGATGGTCTTGTTGTGAGGCGGGGGAGTTAAAAGAGGGCAGGGGGTGGGGACTGAGGTAGAGTGTGAGCCCATGCATGGATTTCCTGGTGGTGGAAACGGTGAGTAAGGTGCAGAACGCTTTTCTCCATTGAGCTCTGCGTATGGTGTGGAAGATGAGTCTCTGCCTCTTAGGAGGGAAAAGCGAGGCCTCCCGCAGACAGCGAATTGTTTAACACTGTAGTTCCCACTCTACCCCCATCAGTAGCTTGTACACTGCAGGCCACGCTCTAGTGTGTGTTATGTACAGTAGTGTACCCGAGTACTGCTAAGAGTGTTTATCTGAGGCCGTGCTCTAATATGTTTAAGGTTTAGTGGTGTACCAGAGTACTGCTGAGAGTGTTTATCCAAGGCCGTGCTCGTAACTTTCAAAACATTGCAGTGAGAATAGTAATGAGGCAAAAAAAATCGATCATGTCTTATTGGTCATAGACCAACTGCGCTGCAAATGTTTTGAAGAAAATGTGAATACAACCAATTTGTGGGTCAAGTGCATTGATGTTAAGTCGAGTAGAAAATTCTAGTCACTAGACCTGCAGGTCAAGTGCGATTTTTAAGATTTGTCGAGCCCTGTTTTATACGATTTTGAGCTATTGACATTGCAAATGACAATACCTTTTATTTTGTTTTCGTTTTTTAAAATAAATAAAAAGCATTGTCATTTAGAAAGCCAACAGCTTAAACTTGCGTAAATGCGAGACCTATTGCATTGCAAATGCTTGTTGCATTAATGAGTACATGTTAGGTCTGGTTATTCTTCTCTTCTTTACAGAAAATGCCATTAAAATTGCCATAAAAAAAACCTTTACTTGTGAATACTGCTTGTGTTGCTTTGGATTAAAAAAACCTTACTTATAATAAAATAAAGAAAGTTCTGTGAAAGGAACCCCTTGGCGGCACAGGCCTGATTCAGTTTTCTGTATTTCTGTAATTGGGTCTTCCTTCTGACTTTGGCGTAAACAGGAACTGAACTGCCTCAAATAAGATGCACTTACGCATGGAAAAAAACATTTGTAAATCAGGTATATTCAGAGGCACTAGCATAGCTAAATCACAGAGCCATTAACGTGTTTCTGAACTGACGTTTATTAAGGTGATGTCCTTTGTCGTCTAGGTGTGTATCTATGGGACTAGTTTTGCTGGAGTCAGACCAATCTCTGCAGGGAAAGGTGTGTTTCACTATAATCAAGGACAGCTGAAAGCGTTGTCCCCCGTGCTCTGCAAGGGTCAAGGACGGGTGGGTGACTGAAAGGTATGACAGCCAGGTGCCTTAAAAGAACAACTAACAAGCTGTAGTGCAGAGTCCATTATAGTAAGATAATGATGGAACTGCATCACAGTCTTATCAACACTGCACTGCTTTCAAATTCATGAACTACTACTGAAGGAGACATCCTTGTTAACAGCTGCATAATTAACTCCAGCATTTGTGGTGCATCGACCCATCTTCTCCTGAATAAAACAACACATGCTGTGCAGTAAAATAAGTGAAAGGGACTGCAGTAGAGATATGCGATGTTAAAGTCTGACCAGCACCTAATTACTTGTATGCAGTGTACTGTTTGACTTAAACATGAATACGCTAGAAACTAGAGAGCCGAGCCAACAGGATCCACGTGAATCTCTGGGCACATGTGACATTCAGAAGATCTGTTTCTATGGTTACCCCCACTTTTTGCTTAGTGCCAAGCTGTTTTTGACTAGTCTGACAGGGATCCTGCTAATCAGGACCCCAGTCTCTTTGCTTTCTCCCTTAAATTGTTGTGGTAAGTACTTAGGTACATCCCAGATTGGATACTGGGGTACCCTTATAAGTCCCTAGTGTATGGTACTAAAGTACCCAGGGAATGCATTTTGTCCCCCAAGGGAGACCATTCAAAATGGAACTACAGGCCTGCCATTACACCCTGTTGTAAGCTGGTGCTAGCACCACTTACTAAAGCTGTAGGTTTCCTATATCTAGGGTCACTGCACTTAAAACCTATAAGTCACCCCTATAGTAGGCCTTTGCAATCCTAAAGGCAGGGTGCTTGGTTCTAAGTGAGAGGGTGTTCCTGGATGAGCAGGACACCCCTACAGCCTAGAGAGTCCATTCTCCCGGGTTGTCAGTGAAGCAGCGATATACCATATAGATGGGCACATCCCAATTATGCGATGAACATCTTGAAAATGGCTGCAACTAATCCGATCATGTTTGGTATCAACGTACCATAAACACACTTAGCATCCACTCAGGCCCTCACACACACACTTATTACATACAACCACCCACAACACAGCTGCATACACTGACACACCCAAGCACACACTGACATACTCAGATACATACACCCAGACACACAGACACCCATAGACACACAGACAACCATACACATACTGATACACTCATACTTAAACTGACACAGCCAAGCACACACTGATGCATTCACTGACACACTCAGACACCGAGCCATACATACCCTCAAGAGACACTTGGACATACTCAAGCATATACTGATACACCCAAGCATACACTAATGCAATCATTGACACTCATACACTCACTCAGACACCCAAGGGCAAACTCATATATACACTTCCACAAAACGTGTATTCATATATCTATCAACATACAGAAAATGATACACAAGAATAAAGAGAAAGACTCATCTCTGATTGATTCAATGGTGGTAAGAACCAGGTTTACTGTTTTTTAAAAGACTTTTCACGTTTGGTTTTTTAAATGTTTTTTTAGTCATAAACTAAACGGAAAAAAAAGTGGGTGCAGCAACTTAGCATTTTTAAATCTGATGTTGTGGAACAGCAATGTAATATGAAAAAAGAAAACACCAGTGCTTTTTTAATTAAAAAACGAAATCGGAAACATTCTGAACTTTCAGTGCCACAAGCTCTTGACAGGTAGCATAGTGAGTTACCCAACTTTGTGGAGGTAGCTGCCACAGAAATTCCTGCCAAATTCCTATTCCAGAATAGGTAAACCACCTGCGGCATCTGCAGATGTTAACTTCCTCTCCCTCAACAGATAAGAGCGTTCATGTATGGTCTTGATGCATTTCCACATGATCGATGTACCATGGCTGTAGTTTTTGCAGTGCCACATGATAACGTCTTCCCACAGGGTTTGCATTTCACAACACTGACAGTTACATTCTACTCTCCAGACAATATAGTGTCAAGTCAAAGATTTGCTTTATTCGGTTAAAATTTAAAACCATCAAAGCACAGGATAATATTTCATGATGTAAATAACACATTACAAATAAACAGATAGTAATAATAACACATTACAAATAAACAAATACTATCAATAATGCATGAGCCAAATATATTACATAGCACCATCAAAAAAGAACACTTGGCGTACAAATAAATAAATTAAAAAGTTTGTCACCCAGTGAGTTCTCCATTTAAAATCCAATAATTCATCAGCTAAATCATCACATTACAAATTTTCTGTTTAAGAAGTCGTTATAGGTGAAAAGATAGAGGACAGTTACTGCTATAGATGTACTTTGTTTCTTCGCCTGATGGCCCCTGTGATGTAACTAGCTACCCCGAAACACACAACTGAGGTCCCAAGCGTTTGCAAGTAGACCATAGCCGGTCTAACTTGCTCAAAGTTACAGCCCTTTAACAATGGCAAAATAAATTTCTTACGTAATAGAAAATAAAAATTGCAGAAAAAGACCCTATGTAAACGTATTCTGCTCAGAAAAATTGTCACAGGGGCAGGGCCCCAAAGCCACTTCCTAGGAAAACCCTGTTGGGAATGATAACAGCCATGGGAGCATGTCATACTCAAACATTAATAACACAAACAGATGATATGGCTTGTTTATGTAGGTCAAGTACTGCTGGATTTCTCTCCCTATACTCAGCATTACAAAACTCCTGACTGAAGGTTTTACCAATTCCCCTTCTTCCCTCATTAACATTGCCTAACGCACTAGGGTTCGTGAACAAATCAGGGCTGCCCAGTGAATCCATTTGTGTTTTAATATAACGGATCCACGGGATATCAAGGGCTCTGTCTAAGGACATACAGTCTTGGATAATCAATTGATTTAGATTAGGTGGCTGCTGTGCCCAGATTCTCAACCAACCTAATAATGGAGCCACAGCAATCTGGTCTAAAATATAACCAGCACCAAGATACTCATGAATATTGAAAGTTGCAGCAGAGGGAGGGAGAGACAACAGCTTTCGTAAAAAGACATTTTCTGCGGTTTGGATTTCGGTAACCTCTGTGTAGCCCCATACCTCGCTCCCATATAGTACCATTGGGACACACTTAGCGTTATAAATGTTCATGAGTGCCGGGAGTGGTTTAGAACCTAAGCCGTTTTGCAAACCCTAACAGAGCCCCAGTCGCCCTGGTAAGAGTATTCTTTTTATGAAAGCGCTGCATGACCCATGACGTTCTATCGTCAAAAAGAATCCCTAAGTATGGGAAGGTTGGGACTTTAATGAGCTCCAGCCCTTTACAGAAAAATATAGCCTTTTTTGCTCGTCCCCCACCTATTGACATAGAGTGTGACTTTTTAAAATTGGTTATTAAATCTAGAGAGTCCATAAAATTAATAAAAAAATCTAAAAGCAATTGTAGCCCCCTTGCCGTTATTGCCACTAAAACTGCATCATCTGCATATAATAATGCAGGGATCATTTTTGAGCCTGCTCTTGGGATATCCTTACAAGATGAAATTAATGCATCTCCCAAGTTGTTAATATACAGCGTAAACAGCAATTGAGCAAGGATGCATCCCTACCTTACCCCTCGCTTAACTGGCCAAGCTTCTGTTAGACTCCCATTCTCATTATAACGGACCGCTGCCGTGGTATTCTCATGGATATCGGCCAGGAAAGATATCAATGCAGGTTCCAGCCCCATATCATAGAGGGAAGCCCATAGCTTTTGCCTGTTTACAAGGTCGAAAGCAGTGGACAAATCCATAAAAGCTAGATGGATGTCCCCCTGCTTTGCGACCGTGTGCTTCCCTATGACAAGATGTAAATTAAGGCATTGGCCTGTTGTGCCCCTTCCCTGTCTGAACCCATACTGTAGGTCCGAGACAACTGAATGTTTGTCCAGCCAGTTTGTAAGGCGGGCTAGTACGGCTTTTCTCATAATCTTGGCAGCAGAGTCCAAGAGTGAGATGGGCCTATAACAGGCCGGATTTTCTCTTGAGCCCTTTTTAAATATTGGGGCTATAACTGCTTTACCCCAAGCCATTGGGAAACCAACTTTAGAGGCTGCATTAAAAACGGAAGTTAAAATCTTCCCCCATACACTGGGGTCGGCCCTATATAGATCAGCCGGTACCCCGTCCGGGCCTGGTGCTTTTCCCTTTGCTGTGGACACAATCGCCTCCAATACTTCTTCCTCTGTAAAATTGATTTTTTGGGCCTGAATTATTTCCCCATGAGGAGTGAGCGGTGACTGACTGATCTCGGAGTATAGGCCACTAAAGTATTCCACAGTATATTGTGTATATAGTATATAGTGTCATGGATGCAAGCTTGCTACATGTGCTGATTTCACTTTAGTGACTTGGGGATCATGACGCTTTCTTTTTCAAAATTTATTTTCCTGATTTTTCATTGCAGACTTATCAAGGTCTTACGTCCTTACTAGTTACTAAGAGGGGACCCACCTCCTTATACGTCTTGGTATATATTGTGAGTTTTTCTTTTGACTTTACCTTTCTTGGCTCCTTCTTGTTTGGCCAATATAGCTTCCTCTCATGCACTTACATCGTTTTGTTTGTACTTTTTAGAGGGGCCGTGATACTTACAGGGCCCTACATTGGGTAGGGTGGCTGACCTCTGTTTGGGTCTATCTAACAATGGTGAGTATTGGAGTCTAGATTTACTGTTTCTTTCTTTTCGTACTTGGGTTGTTTTGTGTTTAAGGTAGCCTGTTGTTACTGACGGGCATGGGGTGACTCCTATCCGGGCATCCCTATAGTGTTCCACGAATCTTTTTTTTTTTTTTTCCTTCTTACTCACTCTATATGACACAATTTTATATGTCATCCTATTGAGACACTGATTAGTGTTTGTGCATTTATTTATAGTTATATCTTTATGATTAGACGCAGACTCGTCTTAAATATTAAATGTTTGTGCACCTCTCTCTAGGTTTTATAACAAATTCTTGAAACCTGCGGAATGGAGTTATACTGAGTACAATACCTTCCACCCCCAGATATTTTATACAAGGTGAGCTAATGGGGACATTTCCTCTCAGACCCGTTTTATCTTTGTTAAACTTTTGGATTTCTTTTTTTGAAGAGTATATACTCTAGCCCTCACCCCCCTGACCAATATTGGGCTTTCATCCTGGCAACCTGCATCGCCCCCGTCAGTGGGACACGTTTTTATGTCATGTGTTGTTCTCTCAATCTTCGAACTGCACGGTGTGGCGTGGTTGTCGATTACCTAACAGTCTGGAAGGTGGTACCATCTTTGGAGGATCCAAAATTTCGCATTCTACTAACAGACGTTTCCACACTATTCTTGGTAGGTTACTTCTATCTTATGTGTGGATTATTTTACCATCCATAGTGGATATCTATTCAGTAGGCACAGAGAAATACCGTGATCTGTCCATGACCTTGGCGTCCACACATTATATGAGATAACAATTACAGCTTCATGTATTGTATGATTTTCAATGTGATGCAGATAGCATTTTGACTTGTTTGGGTTTAATTTGTTGAACCTAATTGTGATTCACTGTTTATACATGTTTGGCTCCCTAATTCTCATTTCTAAAATATAATTTTTCAATTTTTTAACGTCTAACATTCAATCTGTATAAATGTAGGAATCATGTTTGTAATTATTGTATTCGCTTTCCTCTAGCTGTATTTACATACGTTTTAGTTCGTATATATTATATATTTATTATATTATTTGTTTGTCACTTCCAGCCTTGAAAAAGTCTCAGAAAGAGACGAAACACGTGTCGGCGGTGTGAGCTGGGAAGTTTTAAACTTATACATATGGATTCTTAATAAAGAACTGAAAGAAAATTTTTGTCTGGATCCGGTGTTACTCTACATAGAAATCTGTTTGGATTTATAGATACAGTGGTTATGACAATTAATACTCAGGGATTATTTCTCTCCAAATGAGATATCTAGGATTACCTAGATCATACTAAATTGATACTACGTAGAGTGCTTTAGTAGCCTGTTCCTTAACTTTTCTTGACACATGCCCATGTTTGAGGTTTTTATAATATTCAATCTAAACAAAATGTGCATTTGTACAATAAAAAAAATAACATGTCCAGTTGCTTTTCTCTCCTGCAGGAAGGAATCCTCCAGTCATGCCACTGAGGTCAACTCTTTAGCTATAGAAGTGTCTCATGTTTAGGTTTCGCCTGGCGTCCGCTGCGCAGCAGCGTTCGCGCAGGCGAAATCGTTTGAGAAGCAGTCTGGGGCTTTGTCCAGCCTCTCTGTTCCATTGGCTAGCTCCATAAATGGAGGCTAGCCATTGGAACAGAGATGCCTCATTCATTTCCCGAGCAGATTCGTGGGCTTTCCGGCGATTTTTTCTCTCTCCGCCCCTTTGTGAACGTCATTGCGGCGGTGGGCGGTGTTTTTTTTTTTTTAAAGGTTTGTTTTGTCATTCCTCCAGGCCGACCGCCGCCAGAAGAAGTCCAGGTGAGTGCTTCCCTCCCCTCCCGCTGTCCGTGTGCCAGTTCCCGACCCCCCCCTGCCGCTGTCCGTGTGCCCGTTCCCGCCCCCCCTCCCGCTGTCTGTGTGCCCGTTCCCGCCCCCCCCCCCTCCCGCTGTCCGTGTCTCCGGCCCCACTTGTAAATGCTAATTTACTCTAGTGTGTTTTAAGCCACGGGTTTAATTACATTAGAGTCGCCCCTTAGAGCGACACCCCCACTCAACGTGATGGGTGGCAAACACGATGCAGTACTGTTCTTTGGAGCCTGACTTTCTCGGAGGTGAAGAGTTAAAGCGATGATGTATCCTCTGGATACGGCCTTTTCTACTGACATTGAGGCGGAGGTATTTATCTGGTTAAACTATTGCGGGGCTGTGGTTCTTGGAGCCCAGGCAAAACTGTAGGCTCTGCAAATTAGTAGCTCCTCGCTTTCAAGGGTCCTTGATGCGCCATTCCAGAGACGACCGACTAATCCGCATGAGAGCACCATTAAAGAACATGTCCTCGGCAGATCTCTAATGGCTGCTGGATGGCTAACATTAAATGAAGTAAAAAAACAAAAGAGGGAGGTAGAGCAAAGGGTTGGATTCTTGCTCCACAATGATACTTAAATAAACATAGACAATCCAACTCAAAGGAAGGAAGGGGGAGGGTGATCAACGACTGTTGAAGCACTCAGTGTTCTGTAAACTACCCCTCACACACCAAAAGGCCCCTTGGTGTCATGCTTCATCATCGGGGTCCTCGCACCCCTCTATCGGGATGCGGCGTGCTGCGACCTGCGGCTACGCGGGAGCACTTATAGAATTGACTATGTGTGGTGTGTGGTGTGTGGGGTATGTTGTTATAAGTGAGTGGTGGGATATGGTGAAAGATTAAAAAGTACCTGGCACATGAGTGTAAAAGAAAAAAATTTTTATTCCGAACTCTGGCTGGTACTGTTAAAAGAAGTGCAGTGTGAGGTCGAACCTGTTGATTTATGGAACAGGACCTCTGGTGTGCGTTGTCGACATGTTTCGGAGACAAGCTCCTTCTTCAGGACGGGGGCACAACCTCCCCACCTTACTCCCGTCTAGGTTTAATAAAAAATGTGTATTTACAAAAAAGTGAAAATTATAGGCTAAGTGTGCCTACAGCGGTCTGCTACAAGTACAATGACTTGTGAAGCTTGCTTGCGGGCTTCATGAGCAGAAATTGGACGTCAGGGGTGTTGCTTGATTTGCAATATTACCAGGACGCAATGATCACCGTCTTACCCCTAGCGCGCACCCCTCCCTCCTCCCCCTTCCTTCCTTTGAGTTGGATTTTCTATGTTTATTTAAGTAACATTAAACGAACGCACAACCCTCTCCAAATTCACGGGAGTAATGACTTTCAGTAAATGGGAAGCAGTTACTCGGCATGAACTGATGGCTTGCCCCAGATATGGTAAAACACGGACCCTCAAACATGGACATGTACATAGTATTATTAAATAAAGGAAAAAGCAATGGACTGTGTGAAATAAAGGTGCAAAGCATTCTTCAGCTGTGATTGCTAATTTATATTTTGTAGTTTAAAGCCAGTCGCAGGATATCACAATACTTTTCCGAATCGGCCATCGTGGTTTAGAACTCTCTCTTAGCAACATTATGGACTTCGATATTGCAGTTCGAATAATAACACAAAACACTCCTCTTCAACCAATACATTGGAAAAGACGACACTTCACTACTTGTTGTGTGTTTTTTAAATAACATCTGGCAAGTGAGGCAGGAGACTGGCATACATACTCACGGCTCATTGAGTTAAGCGCTGCCGCCGACATCCGGTGTGACCTGCAGGTTACGAGTTTAAATCTTGGCAAGGCTGATAAATTGTGGGGGAAGTATATCGCGTGATGATACGATATACGTTTTTTTCTTCATGTTATATTGGTTTATGTCACCGGCCTTTGTGTAGTGCTACTGGCATGATTATAAAGTGCCTCGAAACAATTAATTTACTAGGGAAGAAGCTGGAGTGCAGTTCATGCAACAAAGCTCACGATTTTCAGGCTGTCCGCAGCAAGTTATCGTCTTAAAAACACGAGGTGTCAGTTTGGGGACATTACAGCAAAGGATATTGGACGAGTTTTGGAGCTTGGGCACAGCAGAGAGAAGTACGGTGTGTGACGCCATCTATTTGTAACATTCTACACACTAATACACGGCACTGTGAAGACCATGCTCAAAGGGTGGTGCACATTTCTGAAATATTAATCCTGTACGTTTATTTCCTAGTGATTACTATGGACTCATAATTTTTATAGGTTTCCTGAGGGGAAAGGAGTGTGACAGGCACATTTTCTTATAAGGCAGCCCTATAGAATCTTGCTAAGAGATACAGAGCAGGCAGGTGTGTGTGTGTGTGTGTGTGTGTGAGGGTGCGGTAGAAGCACTGCGGGAGAGAAGCTATGGTCTGGGGAGCACACACCAACCACGGGACAAGAACTTGGAGCAAGAAGAAACCACAGTGACGCCCACCCTCAGCACCACTGCTCTCACCCCAGCACCTGCGCATTTCCACTTGCTGTTTCCCAAGTTTAACCTGCATGTTTGCAAGAAGGGCTCTATTCTGAGCCCCGCATCCATCTGCTCCACCCCCTCTTGTGCCCTCAGCTCTGACCGGTGCCCGGCTCCGACATAGCGCTCTTACCCCTTGGTCATCAACTCTTACCCCGTACCGCCCTCTGACCTCAAGCAGGGCATTCGTCCCTTGCTGCGTTGCTTTCTGCCCTTCCAGGTGCCCTCAGCTCTGAATCCTCTGCCATCTGATCTCACCCCGGGCCCTCACTCACTTCTTACCCCTGTACTCTCAGCTCTTACCCCTCTGCCCTCAGCTCTTACCCCTCTGCCCTCAGCTCTTCCTAGGCCCTCACTTCTTGCACCTGTGCCCTCTGACCTCAAACCAGGCCTCCAGCCCTCACCACACTGCCCTCTGCCCTCCCCTGTGCCCTCACTGACTCCTGTGCCCTCAGCTCTTACCCTTGTTCACGCAACTCTTACCCCTGTGCCCTCAGCTTTTACCCCTTTGCCCACAGTTCTTACCCCTGTGCCCTCAGCTCTTACCCCTGTGCCCTCAGCTCTTACCTGTGCCCTCAGCTCTTACCCCTCTGCCCTCAGCTCTTACCCCTCTGCCCTCAGCTCTTACCCCTCTGCCCTCAGCTCTTACCCCTCTGCCCTCAGCTCTTACCCCTTTGCCCTCAGCTCTTACCCCTCAGCCCTCAGCTCTTACCCTGCCCTGTGCCCTCAGCCCTTCCTAGGCCCTCGCTTCAGACTCCTGTGCCCTCAGCTCTTACCTGTGCCCTCAGCTCTCACCCCTCTGCCCTCTGCCCTCACCCGTGCCCTGTGACCCTCGCCGGTGACCATGGCCAGCATGGCGGGGGAGATCGTGGCCTTCCTGCTGGCCCTGTTGGGCTGGGTGCTGGTCTGATGCACGCTGCCCACCGACAACTGAAAGTGTGTGGCTCTGTGTGTGTGTGTGTGTGGCGCTGCGTGTGACTCTGTAGGTATGTATGTGTGTGGGACTCTGTGTGGGTCTGTGTGTTTCTATGTGGCATTTGCGAGAGATTAAGCTATTGGCATTGTAAATGACAGTGCCATTTATTTATCTATTTTCAAAACAAACACATAAATAAAAATGTTGTAATTTTCAATGCCAATAGCTCTAACTTTTTCAAAGGCGAGACCGTTGCATTGTAAATGCTTGTTCAACAGTGAAACTTAATTCACACAACGTCTGGGAAAACAACAAATCCTCGAGTAAGTTTTCAAACCTGCCATCAGGTACTTAACTATTAGTAGGTCTGCTCAGAAAGAAGCTTGCCAAAAGTTTGCAGTGAAGTTTGTTTCAATTACCTGTCTCAGAACAGCTAGATCCCTTTACATGGAGGAATAACTTGGCATCTGAACATATGCCCCAGGCACGGAGCGAGTAGATACAGCTCATTTAGGTTAGCTTTTCCAGACCACCAGTGAGCAGGCTTGCTGCCAACCTTTTTGGGGGGAGAGGAAGTGATGGAAGGGGAGTGTGTTTGCAGGTTATACTGACCTGCATAAAACCCAGGGTAATGCTAAACTTCAAGTAGGAAAAAGAACATCTTGTTAATTTAACCTGCTACGCATTACTAAATGAGATGACTGATTCACAGTTTTTACAACAGGATGTGTGAGAAGGTTGAGTAAAAGTCAAAGGAGCCCTCCACATTATGGCTTCCTTTTTAATCCACGTGTGGATTGCTGTCACTACATGTCATTAACTTCAAGATGATGTTCGCTGGCTTGTCATCTTGGCCTAATCCACTTTACAAAAACTATCATTGCACTATCATTGCAATTTGCAATTATTACTAGAGAGGCACATCTGCAATATACATAAACCCAGTCCATATACAACACCAGTTTCTTCTTTTCTTAAACTTGCAATTGAAATCAAAACAGTACGTGTGAACGATCAGAAAAAAGAAGAAAAAATGTGATTACTAACCTGAGAATCCTATATCTGGGTTCCTTTTCTTCTTTTTCCGTTCCCATTTTTCTGCATCTTCAGCACTGATTTCCAATAACTTGGCCCGCTGATAATCTTCACCTTTAGCTGCACATTCCTTCCGCACCAAGGAACAAAATTAGGTAACTGAGTCAGAATTAAGTTCAAAATGTTCACTCTTAATGCATAATCACCCATAATGTCAATTAGAAGGGTTACGAAATGCTTTGAACACTTTATGTAAATCAATTGTGCCGCAGTTAATTTCACCTAGACACCTTGTATTTTAAGTAGAGAAAGGGGAGGTATTGGGGAGATCTACGGTATTTCAGTAGTTTTGCTCTCACACCTGGCTAGCAATCAGTACTACCCCTTCGCCTCTCACTGGGACACTCGACGCCTGCCCCCCCCCCCCCCCCCCCCGCCCCCCTCTAAGTGATAGCATCACTTCTTGGCTGACCCGCCTGATCAGCTTGCTCAAGTTCTTTTTGATTTTTTCTCTGCTGCAGAGTGGTGTAGAATCTCTCATCACATATAATTACTGCTATTTCTACCCTGCTGGGCGCTGTGATGTAGTGTGGTGCACGGCGGCTCGTTTGGCAGAGGAGAGACGCAGAGGAACTGATTCGAAGTAAGGAGCTTTGAACACCAGCTCCCTGCTGACTGGTACGGACTCCTTTCCTCTACGGCACAGATGGAGGCGGATTCACTTGCTCTCTGGTTGGAACTGCAACCATGGTGAGGAATGGCTTGAGGGGGCATCGGCTGATGGCTCTCACTGCGGGGGTAAGCGATGCCAAGGGCAGTGTGAGAAGGACTCGGTGAAGGAAGAGAGACTTACCGGTCTAACGCCAGGTAGGGTCCAACAATCCTGTATGCCATCTCAGCGACGCCACACCGAACTACCAACTCCATGCTCCTCTGCTATGTTTCCACATGAATACAACAACATGCCTGACCCGGAAGTAACGCCCACGTAAACCGGAAGAGAAAGTCACGAACCACTGAAAATCGGACAGGCTCAAAGGGGAGGGGCAGAGAGCGTAGGCGCAAAAACAGTAGGAGAACGCCGAAGCGGAGAGGGAAACTGAGAAGACACGGGACCGGAGGAAGAGGGACCCGAGGAGGAAGACGCTGGACCCGAGGAGGAAGACGCGGGACCCGAGGAGGAAGACGCGGGACCCGAGGAGGAAGACGAGGGACCCGAGGAGGAAGACGAGGGACCCGAGGAGGAAGACGCGGGACCCGACTTACCGAATGCCAGAACACCAGGGAACCCAGAGGAAGGAGAAGAAAGCTGGTACGAGGACTGGTGGTGTCCGGAGGATGTTAGGGAGCGGCCGTAACTCAGGAGAGTTACGGCGGAGCCGGTGAGTACTAACGGCTCGGGGTTACTGGGGGGGGGGGGGGGGGGGAGAAGCGGAAGGGAGTACAAAGGGGGGGAACTCGTGAACACGAGAACATTAACTGCTATTGTGACCCCTTGTTGAACTATATGACAGTGTATGATTTGAATACTACTTTACGTCGACATCATCTACATCCTTGTGCACCTTTTTGTTACTTCTCTTAGGCACTTCAAACCTACAACCCCCCCCCCCTTTCCCTCTCATCCTGAACTCGTTTTGGGCTCTTGGATTACAATCTTTCCAGACTTGGCACAAACGACCCAGACAGAGCACAAAGGTGTGGTGAAGGGAGACCAACCACCCCTAATATTAAAACATAATTCTTACAGCTCCACTATTTGTTTCTTTTATCCTCCTATGAGCCTCCGGGGAGACCACCACGGTCAAGAGGATCCAGAGAGCAAGACAACACCTTTGCCCATATCAACCCCCTCCAGCTCATCACAGGAGTCGTCAGAAGAGGAAGAACACAAAAGGAAACTCATCCAACCAATTTGCAACCCCTCCTATTATCAATAAACCACTTACTGTTAAACCACTACTTCAGCCTCCACGCCTGTTTATCAAACCTGCCCTCCCACAAGTGGTGTCAGAAGTGGGATTGAAAGGCAAAATGGAGGCTGCCCTAGCGAAAATGGCCGAAAACCAAGAACACCTGGGTAAAGTCATGGAACGTTTTTTGACCGTTGTAGAAGAAGATAGAGGCAAGTTACAGCAAGTACTAGCCGGACAAGGACAGACTCACTGAGCCGCCATGGATAAACTCACTGAAGCCCTGGGTCAACAAAGAGGCCTACCACCTTGCTGTCTGTAGTGCTACAGCGATATGTAGCTGGGGAGGACCCCGATTTTTTTTTAGCAACTCTTTGAGCGAATGGCAAATGCTGCATCTTGGCCCGCAGACAAATGGAGCCAATATCTGGGACCTCTTTTGTCTGGAGATTTACAAGCAGCCTACCAGGCAGCTACCCTTCAAGGAGCAGTCCCCTATGCACGCTGCACAGCGAGAGGACCCCGTCCTTCAGGAAGCATGGAATAAGGCACTTGAGGATGAAGACCCACTACATGTAGGTCCTTATATCTTTACTAAAAATGGTCTATTGTACAGAAAAGGTAATCCTGACCTGAAAGCACAGTTGTTAGTTCCAGAGCTGTTCCGAGAGAAAGTGTTGTATCTTGCTCATAGTCATCTTTTGAGGGGTCATTTTGGGGCAGACAAAACAGAGAAAACCATCTTTAAAAAAATGTTATTGGCCAGGTATATATCACCAGGTTAAACAATATTGCAGGGAATGTCCAATTTGTCAACGGCACAGCCGTTACCAACCTCCAAGGGCACCATTGCTTCCCCTTCCTATCATTGATGAAACTTTCTGTTGCGTTGGCATGGATATTATTGGGCCCTTGCTACCCTCTAGAAGCGGGTGCATATATGTACTTGTCATAGTTGACTAAGCTACTTGGTTCCCTGAGGCCATACCACTGCGCCGACCTGACACAGCCAACATCACCAAGGCTATGATCGGTGTTTTTTCTAGGGTGGGTTTCCCAAAGGAGATCCTAACCGATCCGGGGACGCCCTTTGTCTCCAAGATGATGAAAGACATATGTACACAGTTAGGAGTAAAACAATTAGAACAGCAGCCTATCGTCCACAAACTGATGGGCTGGTTGAAAGATATAATGCTACCATTAAGACCACCCTAAAAAAGCTGTTTGACTTAGAAGCCCGGAAATGGGAAGATATCCTTCCTTTGGCTTTATTTGCCATTAGATGTAAGGAACAGAAAAGTACCGGGTATTCTCCTTTTGAGTTATTGTATGGGCACAAGCCCCGTACATTGCTTGATATGGCCCAGGATCAATGGGAAACCGAACCAGACGACACGAAACAAACATAGGTCTTTCAAAGTGGGGGACCTCGTATTGCTTATGATGGCCTCATCAGACCAAAAGCTATTAGGACAATGGCAAGGACCCTATGGAGTAATCCAACAGGTGACCCCAGTAACCTATCGCATCGAAATAGATTCCAACAAAAAAATATCCCAAATATATCATGTGAATTTACTTAAGAAATGGGAGGGACCTGTTCCGGTGTCCGTCAATAGTGTGGAACCACAAATACCACTGTTCGATCAGTGTATTGATCCCGACTTGCCCTGATCCTTAAATGAAGACCTGACCAAGATTTTACAACCCCTGTTTTTTCCACGTCCCCAGTGAGGACCGCTCTCATTGAACACACTATTAAAACCCCACCAGGGAAACGGATTAGATTAAGACCATACCGCATACCAGAATCCCGCTGTCAGATTAGATTATAAGGGAGTAAATACAAAAGATGCTGCAGCTGGACATCATAGAACCATCTGGAAGCAAGTGGAATTCACCCATTGTGCTCGTACCAAAACCAGATGGTTCAGTGAGATTCTGTATTGATTTTAGGGAAGTAAACAAAATCTTTGAGTTTGACACATATCCCCTTTCACGATTGGATAAAATGGTGTAAAGATTAGGGAGAGCTAAATATATTAGTACCCTGGATTTATGTAAAGGGTACTGGCAGATACCTCTAAAAAAAGAAGACAGAGAAAAGACGGCCTTCTCAACCCCTGATGGCTTATACCATTTTAAAATGTTACCCTTTGGCTTACATGGGGCGCCGGCAACATTTCAAAGAGCCATGAACATGATATTGAGACATCATGAAACATATGCTGGAGCATATATCGATGATATTGTGATATATAGCGATGCATGGGAACAACATCTGTCACACCTCTCACAATTCATTCAAACTTTAGGGTCACATGGGTTGAGAATAAATCCAGCTAAGAGTCATTTGGCTGCTCAGACGGTTAGGTACTTAGGATACCTATTAGGAGAAGGAGTCATAAGACCACAGACGTCCAAATTATCGGCCATTTCACAGATACCTTTACCCAGAACCAAAAAGGATTTAAGAGCTTTCCTGGAGTTGTTGGGCTACTATAGTAGGTACATCCCTAGGTTTTCGCAAATGGCAGCCCTATTAACTGATCTTCTGCAGAAAAATAGCAGAACAGAAGAGATCTTACAATCTCCTCCTACCGAAGTGTTGCACTCCTTTGAGTCCTTAAAGAAATCTCTAACTTCTGATTCTGTCCTGATCAGCCCTGATTATTCCTGTCCCTTTATTTTGCAGACGCCTCAGACCAGGGAACAGGAGCTGTTTTATCCCAAGAAACACCACAAGGGGAAAAAACAATTCTTTATATTAGTCGTAAACTCTTTCCCCGAGAGAGGAATTATGCCACCATTGAGAAAGAGGCCCTCGCTATCAAATGGGCTATAGAGACCTTACGGTATTACTTGGATGGAAGAGAATTCACCCTTTTCACTGATCACGCACCACTAGAATGGTTAGCAAGGAGTAGGGGTCACAATGAGAGGGTACTGAGGTGGTTTCTCTCCTTACAGCCCTATAGATTCCATACTAGACATAGAAAAGGGAAAGAACAAGGGAATGCGGATTACCTGTGTAGATATCCCCAAAGTCCAAACCCTATAAGAAGGACAGCAAGGGAAAGGGGATGTGAGAAGGACTCGGTGAAGGAAGAGAGACTTACCGGTCTAACGCCAGGTAGGGTCCAACAATCCCATAAGCCATATCAGCGATGCCACACCGAACTACCAACTCCATGCTCCTCTGCTATGTTTCCACAGGGATACGACAACATGCCTGACCCGGAAGTAACGCCCACGCAAACCGGAAGAGAAAGACACGAACCACTGAAAATCGGACAGATTCAAAGGGGAGGGGCAGAGACTGTTGGTGTGAAAGCATTAGGAGAACGCCGAAGCGGAGAGGGAAACGGAGAAGACGCGGGACCCGAGGAAAACAGAAAAGATGCGGGACCCGAGGAAAACAGAGAAGACGCGGGACCCGAGGAGGAAGACGCAGGACCCGAGGAGGAAGACGCGGGACCCGAGGAGGAAGGCGCGGGACCCGAGGAGGAAGGCGCGGGACCCGAGGAGGAAGACACGGGACCCGAGGAGGAAGACTCGGGACCCGAGGAGGAAGACTCGGGACCCGAGGAGGAAGACTCGAGACCCGAGGAGGAAGACTCGAGACCCGAGGAGGAAGACTCGAGACCCGAGGAGGAAGACTCGAGACCCGAGGAGGAAGACTCGAGACCCGAGGAGGAAGACTCGAGACCCGAGGAGGAAGACTCGAGACCCGAGGAGGAAGACTCGGGACCCGAGGAGGAAGACTCGGGACCCGACTTACCGGACGCCAGAACACCAGGGAACCCAGAGGAAGGAGAAGAAAGCTGGTACGAGGACTGGTGGTGTCCGGAGGATGCTGGGGAGCTGCCGTAACTCAAGGGAGTTACAGCGGAGCCGGTGAGTACTAACGGCTCAGTGTTACTGGGAGATGGGGGGGGGGGACCCGGGAGGAAATACAAAGGGGGTGGACAAAGGGGGTGGAACTCGTGAACAGGAGAACATTAACTGCTATTGTGACCCCTTGTTGAACTATACAACAGTCTATGATTTGAATACTACTTTACGTCGAAGTTTGGCATTTACTGGCACTCATCTGACTCGTTTGACTTCATCTGATTTGCGCTGCATACACTGCCTGCTGCAACTCAGGCTTGGCTGATTTTGGGCCCTCCTCCGATGCATGTCTGCAACTGAAGTTACCAAACAGTATTTTTTTTTCCTGTTGTCACTGCATATTATACTTTACTAGCATAGACAAAAGCTTAATTTCATTAAAAAGCTAACAGTCGGACTCGATGGCTGGAGTTAAATCCAGAAGCAATAACCTCAAAAATCATGGGCTGTTTAGAATGGAGACTCGGAAAACCCTTAAAGAAAGCAATGGGAGAAGCAGCCATGAAAAACTTAAAGTTAACTGAGGAGGGCTAGCAACAGCGTAAGCAACTCTAAATGAAATGTCAGTAGCAAGTCCTAGTAGGTCTCTCATGGACTGCGACACTGACGCGGAGAGTTGTCATAAAATATTTGGTGGCAAAACACCTAGAGCTGATACTGCAAGTTTAAGCTTAATGAGAAAGCCATCCCAAGCACTCCATGTCCACCAACTCGATTCAAAGCTAGTGCAGGCAGGAAAACTGCTATGTCAAGGGGTGGGCACAACCAGGACATAGCTGGAGCCAGTCCTGAGGGATGGGGTCTCCAGGGCCCTTAATGGCTTCAAGAAGGGAGCCATGTGGCCCCCTCTCGTTTCATGGCATGGCCAGGCCCAAGAAGGTGGCAGTCCCAGGGGTCAAAATTGGCCCAGGAGGGGGTTGTGGGGCCTCTCATCCCCGTTATTGGACTTGGCCATGCTCTGGGGTTGGCAGTCTCGAGGCTGAAAAAAGCCCAGGGAGGACCTCCTTCTCCCTTTTCTATAATGGCCTGGGCCCGGGGAGGTGGTGGTCACTGGGGACGAAATAGGGCTGGGGAGCGCGGCCCGCGCCCGCCACCCTCCTCAAATTATATAAATAAGTACACTCCTTGGGACCTCCCTCTCCCAGGGGGCATATACCAAATAGGTGCGGAATCACTGTAAAAATAAAAACACAGTTTTTGGACCTCAAATATTACATCACTCATAACATGGTCAGTGACATAACTGATGGAATCTCAAATGACCGAACCACAAAATCACTGACTCACCCACTCACAACCCCACAGAACCTTTCATACACCCACATCCAAACAACCATTCACAGACCCATACCAGTACTTACACACCCACTCACTGATTCATAGATCTACACGCAGATCCACTCACTCACCCATACAGCCACTAATACACTCACTGACTCACTAATAAAGCAACTGACATATCCACTCACACCCATACAGTCAATCACACACCAAGTGAGTCACCCATAGAGCTACTCGCACACCTACTCACTTACCCATACGCACAGCTACTTACTCACCCATACATTAACACATGCACCACTTACTTACTCATACAGATACTAACACACACACTCACCCATACAGCCACTCTCACTTTCACTCACTCACCCATACATTCACTCATACACCCCATCACTCACCTATACTGCCTTTCACATACCAAGTTACTCACCCATATACCACTGACACATCCAATTACTCACCCTCACAGACATACACACTCACTCACTCACCTATGCACATAGTCCCTCACAAATGCACTCACTAACCCATACAGCCACTGACTCACCCACTCACTCATCCATACAGGCGTCACAAACACCCTCACCCACAGACACTCAGACAGCCATACAAGTATCAGACAACCTATCACTCACCTATACAGCCACTCACATACCTACCAATCACTCACCCATAGAGCCACTCACATACCCACTCACACACCCATGCAGCCACTTAGACACCAACTGACAGACTGATACAAACTTTCCCACAATCTAATCACTCACTCACCCATTCATTCATTCATTGAGACACCTAATCACTCACTTATAGAGTCAGTCACGCACCCACTGAATCATTCATACAGGCCCTCATACACCCACTGATTCACCAATACACCTTGGTATATATATTTAACACTCAGACTTTTTTTTAAAACACAGTCACTGGATGATGTCATCAGTGAAGTCACAGTCCATGTCATAAGTGATGCAAAATGTGAGGTCATAAGCAGTACGTTGAGGGGGGCGCAAGTTATAGTTAGCTCAGCTAACTATAAATGCTGAATTTCATTGGTTTTGTACAATTGAAACCAGAGCCTTACTATAATGTCCCTGTAACCTTTTGGTTTTTTTCCCAATGAATTTCTAAGTAGTTTTTTTAACTTCCATTTCCAAACTATAATATCCATGTAATCATTGTCTTTTTAGTGAATTTGAAAGGTTTTATAAATGGTAATTCCTAACTATAACATTCCGGTAACCTTTGGTTTTTCAGTGAGTATATATCAGTCTAACAGAGCACTATGAAGTGCTTCAAAGCAACCCATGTGATGTTAAATAAATACCATAACACCTTAAATAAATATAAGTAATAACACACAAGGACAAGTCACTGGCTTCCATTCCTACTACTTTTTCTACTCAGTAGATTGTGAAACCTTAAGTGGTAGAAAGTTATGACAGACATCAAAATATTTTCACAGTTTTTTCTCAATGATGGACAATGCAGGGGAGGAGCCGCGCCAGCGACCAAGATGGCCGCTTGAGCATTGGCGCCGCCACATCCTGACCGACTATCTGGCACATTATCCTGAGGCCTGCCTACCATTGGGTGGGGGACCAGCACCTGAGTCGCTAGGTGAAATTCTGGCTCATTTGATGGCTGTGGAGACCGAATATCGTCGTCGAGAAAATTGAGGCCTGTGGTGTCGGAGACCGGGGACCCGGTTGTGGAACCATCCGGGACGGAGTGCAACAACATCGGCTGCAGGGACCGGAAGTGGCCAGTCGGATCCTGCTTGTCGCATTCGAGTCGCGGCTGTGACGACGCGCGCCTCTCAACCTGACTTGGAGGTCGACCGTCGTAGTAACGGCCTACACTCGACTGAGGAGTGGTGGGTTTCCCCTGCCTTTGCGATCGTGATGGCATCGAGAGACTCTGAGAAGCCTCAGCTGAAGACCTCAAAATCCAATCGACAGGTCCAGTTGAATCGCATCGATAAGTATGCTACTTCCAAGGGGTCCCCGGTGGAAGTGAAACGACCTCCGTCCAGAGGTACCGAAGGGGATTCAGTCAGTGACGATCCCACGATGAAAGACTTAATGGCCGCTATCACTGGGGTCCAATCTTCCTTGGGCAAGATGGACACAAAACTAGACACTGTCGCAATTGAGGTGGGCCTTCTCAGGGCTGACCTCACCACAATTACTGAGAAGGTCAAAAACCTGGAGGTTAAAACGACGAGCCTCCTCGAGGATGCCTCTGAGCTCCAGAAGGAAGTGCGCGACCTCAAGGAGGCCCGGCATCAATTCGATAGTAAGCTCGATGAGTATGAGGGTCGGGCGCGCCGCAACATTGTCTGCATTTTGGGCGTTCCAGAGAAATCCAAAGGGGCGACCCCAGACCTCTTTGTCGAGGATCTTATCCTGAACCATCTCAAGCCGAAGGGCCTTAGTAATTTCTTCACGGTGGAGATGGCACACAGGATTCCGGAAGGCCGCCCGAAGGTTGGGGCACCTCCGCGTCCCATCTTTCCCCGGGTCCTGAACTTTCGTGACCGGGACGACATTTTGCAATCGGCGAGGTCCACTGGGCCGTTGGCCTATGAGAATGCTTCGCTGTTGTTCTTTCTGGACTCCACTCAGATGGTTCAGAGACAGCGACAAGGTTTTATGTCCGTAAAGCGGCGGTTGAGAGACAGGGATGTGAAATACTCTATGCTGTATCCGGCACGATTGAGGATCGAACATGATGGAAAGACTTGGTTCTTTGATAACCCTGAGATGGCAGCGGACTGGCTGGACCGAATGGAAGGATCAGACACTGGGGCTCAGGCCCGAACGGACAGCGAAGAATAGCGTACTGCTTGTAACTGTAAGCCGCACTCATCCTATCACTGGCGCAGGGGGTGTAGTCGAGGCTGTTCGTTCTTCCCCCCCCCCCGGACTATTTTTTGCTCAAGACTCTTTAAGTGATTGTTTCGGTGGGGGGGTGGGGGACTACGGTTGGTTTGGGGTGGTGGGGGCGGGCGGCCTGTTGTAAGGTCCTCCTCTGTTTTCTACTTTTAGATACTTGTTAGTGGGGGTGACAGGCACACTGCGAGTTGGGGATGTGCATTTGCTACATCCAGGGGTGCAGGGTGGAGGGCCAGGGGTTTGGTTGTTGGGGATTTTTATGTGTTGCTTTGATTGTTGTAAGTGACCAGGGATTGCTAAGGGTGCCTTCGGATCTCCTGTCTAGTGGAAGCCATGCATCCTTCCAACACAAGACAGGGCCTGGGTTTCTCCGTCCTCAGCTGGAATGTGAATTGGATGGGTGATAAGATAAAACGCACTATGGTGAATAAGCTCATTAGACGGCACATGCCGGATGTCGTTTTGCTGCAGGAAACGCATCTAATGAGGAAGCGATGTATGGCACTGCACAGGGGAGGGTATAAGCTTGTTGCTCATGCTGGTTTTACTTCTGGTTCGAGGGGAGTGGGCATTTTAGTGAAGAACTCCTTTCCCTTTACGATCCGATCGACCTGGTCTGATAATCGTGGTCGCTATATAGTCATATCGGGTCTCTGGGAGGGTAGGACGATTACGTTTGTGTCTATTTATGTCCCTCCGGCGTTGCAGGCTGATACGTTTGGTGACTTAGGTCGGATGTTTCTCACACTGCCCGTCGGCATTATGGTGCTGGGCGGAGACTTTAATGCAGTCATGGATGGCGAATTAGATAGGCGCCCCTCCCGTGTGCTGTTGCCCTCTCGTAGGTGGCTATCCGACTTTATTTCTACGTCAGGGTTGTTAGATGCTTGGCGTCTCAGGCATCCGAGTGCCACCGAGTATACACATGCCTCTGCTGCGCACCATTCCCTCTCCAGAATTGACCATGTGCTTTTGCTGGCGGCCCAGGCGACCTTAATCAGAGAAGTGGCCCACCTGGCGAGGAGGGTTTCTGACCACTCGCCGATCTGGCTTTGGATGTGTTTGGGGCAGGGCGATGTTGGTAGAATAGCTCCTATAAGCGCGTGGCGTCTGAAGGACCCTGTGGTGAAAAAGGAACTCATACGGGTCACGGATAATTTTTTTCCAGGAAAAAGAAGGTTCGGTCACAACGAGGTGTTCCCTCTGGGAAGCGTACAAGACCGTATTAAGAGGGGAGGCCCTCTCCCTTGTCTCCGGGCAGAAGAAGAAGAGGAGGGAGGAATTGGATAAAGTGGAGGCGGAGCTTGTGGCCTTGGAAACCGCAGCTTTCTCTGGGAGTGACCCGGAGGCAAGCCATCGCCTCGGGCTGCTCCGGGACGAATACAAGTCAATGACACGTGACAGTTCTCAACCTTGATCCATCCAGATCAGTCCGGTTTTATGCCCAGACGTAACACCGCACTTAATCTCCGTCGGTTGCATGGTGTGGTGGCGGGCGCATCCCACATCCATGAACCAGCAGTTTTGGGGTCTGTCGACACTACCATGGCTTTTGATCGGGTGGAGTGGCCCTACCTTTTTGCGGTTTTGACGAAGCTGGGGTTTGGCCCTGTATTTCTTGGCTGGGTCTGTCTTTTATATTCTGCACCCATGTCTCGCGTGGTCGTGAACAACCATAAGTCGCGTGACTTTTCTCTTGGACGGGGAACGCGACAGGGATGCCCACTCTCACCTCTTTTATTTGCTATGGCTTTGAAACCACTAGCGGCCTGGGTGCGGTGGGATCGCTCGATCAGAGGGCTGCGTTGGACTGCGGACTGGGAGGACAAGATTTCGCTTTACGCTGATGATATTTTGCTATACTTGACCTCCCCACGCAGATCCCTTATTGTTTTCATGGATGTTCTGGCCATCTTCTGCAGGTATTCTGTATTTGCGATTAATTGGGCGAAGTCTGTCCTTTTTGTGTTGAGCGGAGACCCCCCTAGAGTACCTGTGAATTGTCCTGTAAGACTGGGGTCGGTTAGCTTTCGCTATCTCGGGATCCAGATTTCTGGTGATCCCAAGGTGCGCTTCCGGTTGAATCTGTTGCCTCCCTTAGCTAGACTCCGGTCAGACGTTGTGCGGTGGAAAACGCTCCCACTCTCCCTCCTGGGCCGGGCCGTCCTTTTCAAAATGATGGCTCTCCCGCGATTCTTGTATGCACTACAGAACTCTTTCGACCCTGTGCCGCAGTCGTACTTTAGCGAGATTGAGTCTTTACAGCGTAGCCTTCTGTGGGAGGGGAGGCCGCGCATTGCTTTGTCAAAATTGATGCTGCCATGGTACGACAGAGGAATCGGCTTGCCCAACATTCGGAAATACTATTGGGCGTCTCAGCTGGCCCCCATAAACCATGCTATATATGGCTCGCCGGTGGACCCCGGATATGCGATGGACCGCAATCAAGTGCCGGGGGGAGAGTACACCCGTGTTCTGTATGCGAAGCGCGGTCGATTCCCGTTGGTGGGGCCTCCCTCGATCTCTACAAGAATATGGCATGAGGCCAACAGAGACCTAAAATGGGTTGGTCGCTTGACATTAGCTACTCCCTTGTGGAGTTCTGAGATGTTGGGAATGCTCTGGAAAACCAGGGGGTTTGACCATTGGGACTTGATCGGTGTAACGCAGGTCCGAGATATGGGGTAAGAATAGGGTGCTGACATTTGAGGAATTGCAGGCTAAATATCAGCTGAATGAGACAGAATGGTTTAGGTACCTTCAGATCAGTCATGCTTTGAGTGCCGTTGTCCCCAGAGGTGAGATGCCTCCAGTGGCCTCTCCACTGGAGGATCGTCTGCTCGATGGTCTAGTACCCACTAGGGCGATCTCCTTAACGTATAGCAAGCTGATCAACCATACCGATGACCTCTTGGTGTTGCTACATAGACAGTGGGTTGCTGATGGCTTTGTTCTTGATGACAAGGATTGGAGGGAGGCGGTGGCATCCCCTAAGGAAGTAGCGGTCCCTATGAGGCTCAGCTTGGTTCCACTTAGGATTCTGCATCGCTCCTATGTCACGGGTCCGGGATTGCAGGAGATGGGCTTGGCTGGGTCTGCTGACTGCCGAAGAGGGTGCGGGCTGCCTGGAACGTTCCTGCACATATTGTGGGAGTGCGAGAGATTTGTGACTTCTGGACCAAGATACACTCAAAAATGAGTGAAGTATGGGGAGTGAGTGTCGAGCTAGAGGCCAGGAGATGCTTGTTGAATGTGTGGGAGCCTACGGACCTGCCGAATCATGGCAAGGTCTGGGTGGCTCTCGCGTGTGTGATTGCTAAACGGAATATAGCGCAGCTCTGGGGTGCCTCTCGGACACCTCGGGTAAGGAAATGGATGGAAGATATTGACTGGTGCATGTTTCGTGAGAAGTCAGTGTATGTATCCAGGGGGCGACCCCGCAAATGGGTCAAGATATGGGGAACCTGGAATGCTTATCGTGGTGATATCTGTGAGCCGCCGGAACTCTAACCTACAGACATGGACCGGGAGGACGCCTAGGCCCATTTCCTTCTTCCTAATCTCTCGCTGTTATTGTTGGGAGCTGCACCCATAAATATGTAACAGTGGTCATCCAATACACCCTGGTCAATGTTTGTGTATTGTATTGTTGATTTCTTTTGTTAATAAAAAGATTTTTTTTTTTTAAATGATGGACAATGCAGAACAGAGTGAGAGAAAATTTGACTTGTTTGACATGTGCAGTTAAGACAAAACAACTTCTACTGGTGTGAAATAAAGCATATTCAGTCACATAGCACAAGTATAACATATATTTCTATAACACTGCGACATCTGTAATGGAATTGAAATATTGCAATAGACTACGAGTTGAGCCACGTCACAACAGCCACCAGATTAATAGTCTATTCATGCCTTTTTCAGTACAACTTAAAGCATTCTTTGATGGAAGAATAGTTGGAAGGAATGTCAAATAATTTAAAAAATTCACCATCTCCCAGTAACAAAAATGCAGCTGGCAATAGTTATATGTTTACATGCAATGCAGTATGACACTATACAAGACATGGAACACCCTGCCTCTCCTCCTAAGGCAAGTACCGTCACTGCCCCCAATTCAGGAAGGACCTCAAGACTTGGCTCTTCAACTGAACGGCAGTGCCTTGCGACAGATCTGCAGTCATCTCCTCCCAGCGCCTTGAGACGCTTACAGGTGAGTAGTCGCGCTTTACAAGCCACTTGATTGATTGATTGTTGTCCTTTGTCCCCATTGCAATGGCAATGAACCCACTACTAAACAGAATGAGGCAACCACGGTCCACACATGGAGCTAATATGAAGGACAACTTGCATGCTCTTTCTCAATATGCAGACAACATCCATCTCTACCACTGTGATGTTAATACAAACTTAAAGTCGATCATGGAACATTTACAGGTCTTCCACACAGTCTCAGACTTAGTAATCGATAAAGAGAAGTCATGACTGTCTCCTCTAAAATTTCACAGTGCCACTAGACGGGTAACTACAATGTCTCTTGATTTTAAGTGGGACCAATGTACCTTTAGATATCTAGGTGTCCAGATCTACATGCGTCTGGAAGAAGAAGTGACAAGGAATGTCAATAAGGCCATAGCAGCTGCAAGTCCCGCAAAGGCTTTTTGCAAGCACCATCCATGTTGGGTAGCCATATCGTAAACGATACTTCTCCCTTGACTGTATTATTTTACCATCTGTGACCCATTTAAGCAAAATCTGTTTGGACCATAATTCCTTGCTAGTGTACCATTACAAAGGAGTCGGCAAATGTAGGTTTTATACCTACCTAAAGAGGAGGATGGACGCTTCTTGTTTGATTTCATCCCGAACCGATTGAATAGCAGCCATGAAATGATGGAAACCCTATTGCTTCTTTACTCTAAATAAGTGGCAAGCAGTAACACTGTTACCTGGGATCTCATTTTCTTGTTTTATTGTCTTGCATACCCATACATCACCTGCATACAAGAAAATTCTAGCTCCAACTCCGCCCCCAATCCCAAGTTTGCGACAATGAATAGGAATATTTTTAGATCTGGAATACAAATAATTCCTATACACAGATTCTGCAGATCTTATGCCCATTTCAGTACACAAGACTGCTACAGATCTATATTGCCTGAACCACCTTGCGTGTGTATTTTTTTATTGTACTATAAAGAGCATCATTCGTTCCAAAGGGATATCATGGCACTAGTTACAGATCACCAACATTGTAAAGACATTTGTTACAGAGGCACCAGCAATTAGGTCCTGACCAGTCATAATGGCCGTCAGTGAGACGTACGTCTAATAGGAGTTTATTCCGTTGTACAGCTGCCTTGTAAGAGAAGGAGCGGCCTCCCGCTCCAACTTCCTTTATACACCTAGTTTTGGCCAGAGCGAGATTGCAAGATCTCAGTTCTTGCGATGGAGAATAAAATCCAACTTTGTCCTGCAGGATTTTGGGGCTAATCTAGTGTGAAGCTCAATGCGCATGGCACCGTAGTTTAAACATAGCTCTTTATCGCATAGGAAACCAATGTAGCATCGCCAAACATTCTGATGGCAATCTAAACTTGCTCTTGTTACAGACCAGCTTGGCTGCTGCATTTTGGGTCATCTGAGAACTAGTAATCTGCCATACCAACAAAGAACGCATTCCCATAGTCCAGTGTACAAGTTATCAAGGCCTGAACAATGGTTTTCCTCCAATTAAAAGGGATCCATTTGAAAAGTCTCCTTAATAATTTTAGCATGGCAAACCATTTGCCGCACAGTACTTTTACTTGGTTTTGCATAGTTAGTGCATTGTCTACCAAGACGCCTAGATTTTTTACAACCCGTTTGGGTTCTGGCACAGACTAACTGTGCTCCCCCAAAGAGTAATATCTCAGACTTCTCTGCATTTAACTTCAGACAATGCTCTGTAATCCAATTTGTGGTTTCTGAAAGACAGTTGATCAAATTATCTCTGGTGTCCTCATATCTTCCTCTAATTGCTGTCATCTGCATAAGAATAAATGCTGAAACGTAATTTCTTTCCAAACTTGTATACATGTTCCAAGGGCTTAAGGTGGGATGAAAAAACTGTGGGAGGTTAGGGGGTGGGGGGGGTCTCAAAGGGGCGTGGCCAGTGTAATTAAGGGTGTGGCTTAAAAACACATAAGCTAAAAATCTGTGCTCAGCAGAGTGTGCTGCCCAACTTGTATTTTACTGCTTCTGTCCTTTCATCCAGATATGATGCAACAAGTAACATCACACCTTCAAGTCAGGACTATTGGCTTTGCCAATGGTTTTAGTTGCATAAGATAAATAAGGAGAAACTGTGGCTTGTATATAATATTGAAAAAACTTCCACTTAAAGCCCGGGTTACACCACAACAATGTTGCTGCTCCTTAGTTTCAAAAAGTGAAGGGAAATCCAGAGAGAAAATGACTCTTTAAAGGATTTCCCTTCCCCCTACAACGCTCACCAGGCATGACGTCATGCGCTAACTTCTCCACTAGTGAGAAGTGAGCAGTGTGAGCAGTGCACATCGATGTGCCTGCTGGCACTGCAGTGGAATTAAACGGACCACCTGTGCCAGGGCACAAAACAGAGCCTGATGGAGACCTGTTTCGAGGCCCCCTTTGAAAAACTGCTGGTGCTCAACACCGGTAAGACCCGGCCCACTTAAAGACCTGCATGCTCCATTCCTGTTCCCATGCAGAATTATAG